>NW_005054303.1:7038024-7072058 GCF_000277835.1 Geospiza fortis | reverse complement strand
TGTTTGCCTTTACTTTTTCTTTTATTCCTTTGTTTCTTTTTTTTTCCCCTGCCAGGATACTTCTCTGCCATCTGAGCACACTGAAACTGACTCAGTGCAGGGTCAGATAAGCACTGGAACCAGCCCAAGAAAGGGCAGAAGTGTGTAGATTGCAGGAAGGATGTAATCAGTTTTATCAGTTTACGTTTGGATCTTGTAGCTTGAAACTCCATGGTGGTGAATGAATATGGATGGGGAGATGGATTCATACCAAAAGAATCTAGATCTATGTCCAAAATGGCAAACAACATAACTTCCTTGCTCTCTGATGTCAGAACAAGTAAACAGTGAGTTTCTAAGGTCTCTGCCAGGCTAATCTAGGAGAGTCTCTCCAGTCCCAAATCCCATGCTCATAAGCACTATGCATTGACTAGCATCTGAATTAATTCTGTGTTCTAATCTCTTGGGAGCCAGTTGGACACTGGGAGACCAGTGAGCCTTGTTCTCCTTAAATCCAGAATGTGTCTGTTCAGACCTACTAAGGTGAATAGTTGAGAATTGTTGAAAGTTCCTGTATTAGATGAAAAAAGTAGACAGAGTTGCATTAACATGTGGAGGAAATTCTTGCCTGCATTGCTCTCTGGTGTTTAAAGGGAAAGAAACAGAGTGGTTTGAGACTGGCAAGGTTTACCACAGCCATTAAGTACAGGCTTATCTGCTTAATTTTTTTTCATTTTCAGTTTCTCTAAGAAGCTAGGCAACGTCTTAGTTTATAGTAACAGGTACAGTTTAAGTTGAGAAGACATACTTTGAACGCATTTTTGCATGAGAAAATCCTTTTTTAGTCCTGTTTCCTAATGCAATTTGTCTAATTTATGTTTCAAGACAGTACTGCACCTGTTGGTATTCTTACTGCTGCTCTGCAGATGATACTTTCAACATACTAATGGTACTTTCAACATAATTCAACTTTTTATTTTCTTACCTCCTCCCCCCATGCTTACTACTTTATAACAAACATGCTTCAGAAAGGGTATCTGACTATTTTCTGAAATCTTAACCAGGGTGGTGGTCAAAATCTGTCCTGAATTCTACCTAGGCAGAGGGGTTTTCAAATTACTTAAATCCCAAACATTGTCATAATATATCTTTAATAAATTTTACTGATATCCCAGTCACTTCCTTTGGAGAGATAAAATGTAAGGAGAGATATTTTCACATTGTTATGGTATAAATGATATCTGTAAAATGGTTGACAGGCTGTTAGTGTTTCATAGAGAGAATAATGTGATAGCCAGAGCATAAACCACGTGATGGTATGGACGGTATAGGAAACTAGAACCCCTAACAAGTTTAAACAGTTACCAGTGGTTATTTGACTGAAACTGTTACCCACTGACAGCTTAAGTAACTTGTTTGGGCATCTGACAAAGCATCTGTGAAGCCACTGCTTACAATTTTTATACTACATGGGTATGTTAGCTACCTGACTTATTCAAATGTATATGTCAAAGTAGTTAAACCTGGTTCTTAAAGTTGCTCTTCAGATCTATCCACAAAGAAGTGGTTAAATTTTGCTGCTGCGTATTTAAAATGCAAGTTCTTGGAATTGAAATTTTGAATGATTTTTCAGGCTAGTGAATGGGTTAATTACTGTTCAGGCACCAAACAGTTGGAGTGTAGGTATGTTTTGGGAGATGACTGAGTTCTTGAAACAGTGTCTTGTAAAAATAAACTATGAAACTCTTCTCTGTGTGCAGCTTCATCTCTGCTTGCAGCTCTGAATGTCTCAGCATGCCTGATGCTTAATTTCCTAATGTACTGTTTTATTGTCCCAAGTCATCTAAGTTTCAGTCAATTTTAGCTGCAAGTCTGAATCACATACTTCTGGTTGTGGAAAAAAGATCTGTAATGGTTGACCTCCTTTACCCTTCTAAATCATATCAGGTTCAATGCAATTATTTTAAAACCATATCACATGGATTTGAGTCTATTCTAGCCCATGCCACTTGGAAATCTTTTCAGTCCATTTTCTGAATAGTTTTTTTGGTCTACTAATGGTACAGTGTAGCTGTCACTTTATTATTGTTTATTAACAGTTCAGCAAAGGCTTGTTGGATATGGGAAGGTGCTATACACATACAGGCTTTACATTCAAACAAATAAATTTCAAGTCTTATTTGCAGTGCTCTCTTCCTGCCAAATTCCTGGCTGCAGTACTTTATTTTTACCTTTTCCCCTCACCCCCAGATGTTGGAGAGCAATAGTATTTGTTTTTGTCAGAGTGATAGGAGGTAAAGTTGTGAAGGAGGTTAAATCAGTTTAAATTCTGATAAACTGTTCTGTTTTCCCCAGTGTGATTTTGAAATCCAATTCAATACTTATATTGAAATAATTTAATTTATGTATCAAGTATTTTAGTTTTGCTCATTTTCAGCTAAACAAAGTGCTTTTGAATTGGATCCACTTTCATGAGTACCAACTCATATTTTGATAGAGGAATTCTTGTATTCATGGTTCAAAATTATAACCTGAAAAAGCACTTTAAGGGACATAAAAGACATACTGCATCAGAGAATTTATTGTACAGTGTTTCTAATATGGTATTTTTGTGTTTCTGGGTGTTTTATAACATTCAACCTGACAAATCTTTGTGATTTGAGTCTTCAAGGCATTACTGGATTACCCCCATTTGCTGCTGCTCCCTTCCCCCATCCATCTGAAGCTGCCAAATACTGCTCAGTTCTGAAGAACTGAGAGGCTTTGACACAAAATTACAAGGAAGCTTGATCTGGAGCCTGCGTGTAGTTGCCTTTATCTTTTCTGAGCAGGAAAAAGCTTTTGGTCAGCTTTTTCTTATCTCTCCAATGATTTAGAAATTTTTCAAGCACTGAGGTTTCAACAGCCTCTTTTCTTCCAGTGCTCAGGGATGGCTGTTCTGATGTGTCTGAATTCCTCCCCCACCACACCTGAAGTTGGGACCAAAGTCTTTCAGTGATTTTTCTTGTTAATTAGTGCAGTTTTCTTATGAGACAAGATGTGTTCAAAGATGTGAAAGAAAGCAAAAATATGAATGTTTTCATGTAGATTTGCATGTTTTTATATACACATTCATATATGTAGTCATAATGGAATAAACAGTCTGGGTTTCCTGTGGGCTTAGGGGTGCTGCTGTGTTTCTAACACCTTTTGGAGAACAGATTGTAAAATCCCTTCCATTCATTCCAGCCTCATATGGGAAAAGCAAAAAGCCCCAAAACTCATTCTCTGTGTAGGTTATTGAGTGTACAGTTGTTTGTAGTGGAACATCATGTTTTTACCTCATGCAATAGGCTTAAGAAATGCATAAACTTGGTTGTCAGTTTACTGAAGTGGAAGTGATATGTAAACCTAGATACCTGTCTCATTAAGTGTTATTAATTTATCTGTGAAAATACTGATTTTGTTGGTATTGTTGATAGGGTTTTGTTTTTATGTTTGCTTGTTTTCCCAGTATGATTCATGGATTTTTACTTGGTCCTACTGTAGAAACAGAAAGAGAATGCATAGAAAAAAACCCCAAGGTGTTTGGGTTTTTAAAGTCTTGGATGCAAATTCTAAGAAGTTTATTTTAATCTGGACGTAATATTAAAGTGTCTGTTTAGATTAATTTTCCACAAATATGGAAAAGCTTAGCTTAGAGAGCCTCTGTGCAATCATGCATATTTGTAGTTAAGCACGTTTGAATAAATTGTACGTTTGCACATTCAGCATTTACAATATGGCTTATATAGCAAGAGGAGAGAAGTGACAATAGTGAAAGAGTAAAATAGGCTGGCAAAGTGACACAGAAGTTATTAAAACAAATAAGCCTTAATTTAAAGTTATTGCTTCCCTTCATGCAGTATATTCCTTCTGAACTCTTGCTTTTCTTACTTGTTCATTACTTCTCTAAGTGTTCTTAGCTGCTCACACCTATCAGTTTTAATCTCTAGCTTTATATTCAATAGTTTTCCATTTTGTACAAGCATTTGATGCAAAATTGTATACATTTTAGAGAATTAGACTTCAGAATTTTCCTTTATATCGTTTTTTCCTACATCATTCCATGTCGTTTTCAGAGATCACGAGTGTGTTAATATTGAAGTGCTTTAGTGGGATCACAGGCTGCAATTACTTTCCTGGTGAGTGATTTACATAGTCTGCAGGTGTATAGATTTGCTACATATGGGTTTGTCATACAGGGCAAGACTTCTTGGATCTTAAATGGGATTTTTTTTTTTTGCATTTAATGTAGGAAAACAGCTTATGTCAGTGAAATAGTGCATGTATCTTACCTCCTTCATTTAGAACATTCAAAACTTCTTGACATTTTAGTGAGGAAAATCCCCTTCTTTCTTTAATTTAGGACTTTGAGGCTGATATGTTAAGCAACCAGAGACTGGTATTCTTATCTCTCTACATATAGCCTAGATTTGTATTTACCTGTCTGACAGTAAGAGTTCTAAAGCAGCCAAATGCCTGCCCTGGATCAGGTACTCAGTGGGGAGATGATACTTTCACAGAACATGGGGGGCTACTCTGTGTTTGTATTGGTTTTATTATTTATCTGATTTAACAAATTACACACAGATGTTTTCAGTTATTTCAGGAGGGAACGACAGGATGAAAGGGAAATTCAGTGACGCATGTTTATTTTAGTTCCTATTCTTCTTTTGAAAGAATCCAGTTATCCAATAGGTATGACAGGCTTTAGTGTTTGATCCTCCCATATACTGCTGTTCTGCATGTCTGTCTTGCCTTCCTAAGTAAGGCTTTTATAAATTTGGGGGGCAATTTAGAAGAATTCAGACCATAGCCATGGTTGAAAGAATGGCACAGTATGTCTTAAAACAGGCCCAGCTTTTCCTCTCAAATATTTATTCATGTGATAGTTTGTTTTTCTGGCAGATCAAGATACAATCTGGTTTTGGAGAACAACCAGATTAGATGTTTTTCCATCCTTCCTAAAACAAAACAACCCTTCCCTTTTTAAGAAATAACCTTGAGTTTCTCATTTATTTAAAATGTTCTTAGTTGCTAACTGGTTAATTTTTTTTAAGTTGCAGCATTTTAAACATCTGACACTATTCTATCAATGATATTCTCAATAAATCTCTCAACATGATACATGTTTGCTGTGCAGGAAGGAAGAATACTGCATGGGATCAGAATGTTTTTGTTAGTGACACAATGCATTATGGAGGGACAGTCCTGATTCTGAATGTCAAAGCACATCAAATAAAGTATCTCATTAGCTTTGTCTGCTCTGCTGCTGCTGGTAGGGAAGGGTAAAGTAAAAATGCTGTGGCTCACAAGCAAAGTTGAGAGCTCCACACTTTTCTGTTCTTGCAGTTAGTGTGCAAGGTGCTACACAAAATGTGGCTCATAGCTCTGAGAGAGGTGGGTTGTCTGGTTCTGCTGATATTTCATAGTGTGGGTCAGCTTGTTTGGGTTCGTTTTTGTTTTGTTTTTACCCTTGGGTCCCTCCTCTCTCCATTTGCTCTAGGAAGGGAAGGATCAGGCTGCAGAATTGTGCTTTGCTTCTGCAGTTGTAGAGTAAGGGCTAAAAGCCTTGTTGGTGCTGTGGCACTGCCTGTTCCCCACGCCCGATCCTGTATGGTGCTGACAGGAAGGATGATAAACATTTGCTGTCCCTTGACATGATGAGACAGTCAGAAACATAGTTTACAGTATATTCTCTGCTGCTTGAATTATGTCCAGCAAGAAGACAGACTTTGCCAAGAATGGAGTAGTGCCTGAACTATTGTATTTTTAGGTATAAATATATGGTGGTGTTGTTTTTAAGCTGGTTGTTCCACTTAAAATATTTTTGATTTAAAAAAATGTGTCATGGAAATGTCTTTTGACAATTGTTAGGATCATTTGCTCTTAGGACTTCTGCTCCTGTCATTGCCCCTTCAACAGGAAAATCACTTCTGTGTCTTTTGAGACAGTCAGAGCCTTACATGTAAATTTATTTAATCTAAATACTTACTGTTTGTCATTATTATAATAGCAACAAAGACTACTATTGCACAATGAGAGGACAGCAGAACTCCCGTACTGCAACCTTGCCTAATTAGGTGAAACTTGATCTAGCCTATCTTGTTCCTGTCACAACTGTGGCCTGTCTTGTTTCTTTAGAACATCTTATCACTGCTCGTCATTACTGCCTGAATTCATGTGCCAGTAGACCAAAAATACTCCATTTAAGTAGTTTTTCACTGTAGTTGTTGCACAGAAACTGTTATTAGGTTTTAGCTTTACACAACATTTTTATATTCACTGCTATTTACAACTGTCCACATGAAGAATATTTTAAGGATGGTTCTTCAGAATATTGTAAAAGCATCAAAAGGGAAATCTTGGCTACCGAAAAAGACTGGACTTAAATCTAAACAGTGGACCAAGGACAGAATTATAAAAAAGAAGGTGGGACAACATTGTTTTTTGTTTATTTGCTGTAATCTTAAGCAGTTTTGGATTTCTTTTTGTAAAATCAAACAGTGACTCTTTATAATGGATCAGAGTGTGTGTGTGTGTGAGAGGGAGATTTTTACTTGAACATCAAGAATTTTAGCCTTATATGAGTTTCTTCTGTGTATAAAATGCCTGAATTTTTAGTTTTACATTGCATAGCCTGATTTATTATTATTATTAGTTTTTGATTCAACCAAAGTGGACTTCTGAGTCTAAAACAATAGCTTTTAATTTTTAAATCTGCCACCTAAAAACTAAAGAAATGTTTTGGAAAGAGTTATTCCACTCTGATAGAAGGAAAATTCTGCTGGTTTGCCTGTTGAATCCCCAAGGATGTATTCACTTTTCATTTGCTATTTTTTACCAAGCCTGATAACATCTTTACATCTAAGATTGAATGGCTGGTATTCCCTGAAAGCAATGCACTAAACAATCAGTATTTTATTAATACTTCCTGCTTAGTGGAAGAAAGCTATGGTAGCACTTTCTGCATTCACACTATTGAAAATAAAGAAGAAAGAATAATGCTGGTTCCTTTTACAACACTACATTTGGTTGTGTGTCTATAGATTTTGTAGAAGTTGTTCCTTGTTTGTAAAATGATAAAATTATGATCAGTGCTGCAAATCACCTTTATTATTTGACAGAAAGCATGATCTTTAGTAAAAATACCATGTTGATTGGTTTTGTTTTGGTTTGTGGTTTAGATGTTTTGGTTTGATGGGGTGTCTTTTCGTATTTTGCTGAACAGTTTGTAAAAGAAAAGATACAAATGCCTGTCTTTGTATCCAATCTTTTTCCATGGGATGATTTTTCAATGCAGTAGGTAGGTCAGGCTTTTCTGGAATTCAGTGGATTTTGGATGACTTTGCTGTAGTTGTTGACAAGGTCGAACACAAGACTGTAGAAACATCAGCACCTCCCTGTCCTTAACCTTGCCCAAAATATTTTTAATAATTTGAGAACATTTGGTTCTATGGTACAAATTCACTGGGACACTTCTGTTAAATGCGGATTTTGAAGATTGTTTTCTTTCAGGAAAATTGACTCAAACCCTCACGCTGAGCTCTGCTCCTCACCTTTGCCTGGTGTTGTCAGACTGAGCTTTCTTTCTAAGTAAATTGCAGTGTTGCCAATTCCAATATACAAAAAAACTTGGATGGGACTTTGCTCCATATCCCCACCTAATAAAAGTAAAATACTATTTTTTTTGTCTCTCTTATCTATCATCTGGTTCTCGAGTCTTGGTGGAGGTTGTCCTTTTGTGTGGAGTTTGGGGTGTTTTTTGTGTGTGTGGTTTTTTCTGGTTTGGATTTGCAAGTGGGGGGGTTTTTTGTTTGCGTTTGTGTGTGGTTCTTTGGTTTGGGTGGGTTTATTTTTTTTTAAACCTTTCATTTTAGTGAACACAACTTTTTTTTTTTCACCTGACTTTCCAGCTGAGATTATTATGTAATAAAAGGATCTCCGAAGCTGAGTCATCTTGAATTAATTTAGTTTTGGTTTTAATTTATTGCCAGTTCACCCGTGTGTACTGCGAATTTTACAGCACTACAGTTATGTTGTTCTTCAGGCACATCTTCCTTAATGATTTGGAGAATAAAATATTTAAGAGTATTTTTAACATGTTATTCATATCTCATCAGCTGATGAAATGGAATGGGCAGCTTATATTTTAGGACTGTTTTAGCAAACTTGTGATGCATTTGAGGTGGGGCATACTGGTTACCCTGTCAGATGTGAAAGATCTCTGAACATCAGAACTAAGTGATATGTGGGATGCTGTGCAATGAGATGCAGTTGTAGTGCCACAGTGGTTCCTCCCTCCTTTTCTGAGGTGCTGTGAGGCCACACCTGACCTTGTACTGGGGATCCCACATAGCTCTGAACCTTTGGTTTGGAGGACCCTGACCTGAAGATGTGAAGAATAGTGAACTATGAGCATCATGTTCATATTTTATTAAATAGAGATGGTGGAGTTTATGGACAGTTGGAAAGATCACTGCACCACTGCAGCCTTGTTTTGATCTGGAGTCATGCTGTCCTCCAGCCTTCTGACCTTTCCTGTGTATTAGTAATATTTTGTGCATTTGCAAATGCAGCAACTGCTGCAGTTTCCGAGAGTTTAGTAGGAATCCATTATTTAAGGAATTCTCATAGTTATAGGCCTTATTTAAGGAATTCTCATATTTACAGGCCTTATCAACTTCTGAAATTCTTTGTTATAGCTGGACTATTTTCTAGTTTCTTAAATAGATTAGATTTTTTTTTTTACTTTTTAATTCATCAGCATAAAATTTCGACAGCTGATTTTATTGGTTTGTTTCAAGGTACTTTACATAAATCTCATTGAAATTAGGCAGGTAGTATTAGATGAGATTTTTCATTTGAAGATTCACAGATAAAAAATATTCCAGAAGATAGGGTATCCTTAATGAAGACAGCAATTATAAAAAAGACCTCTGGAACTTCTTCAGGGCTGCTTGATTTGAAGATCAGTCTTCTGCTCTTGGTTGATAAGACCCTTTTGCAATAATCCTGTAAGGAATCATATAATGCTGATTTGCAAGGTGAGAACTTAAGAATTTAATTGTCATGAACATTGTAAGCATCAGCTGATCAGAGCAGAAAATCTTTCAGGAAGAGTCTCCAGCTTCCACCTTTTAATAATAATTGTGTATCTTGTGAAAAGATAGCATGTGGCCCACTGTCTTTTAAACCGTGAAAGAAAGCAAAATCTCAGAGCTTTGTTTTGGGGAGGATAAAAATCCATTTTTAATCTGTGTTGCCTGATGGAGAAATGTTATCAGGCAGAACTTGTTAGTTTGCCTAGAATTATCCCCGTGTTCCAAAGTCTCTTACGTGGTAACCGGTGTCTTGACAGTCCTTTGGTAGAATTATTTGCGTCGAGGAGCAACAACAAGATGTCTTGCTGTTCCTCCAGATGTAGCAATTTAGGAATCAAGCCAAAAGATAATATGATGCAGGGATGTTGAACTCATTCTGTAGCAAGTGCCAAATTATATTTTCCACTAGAAAACATCACAAGAGGCATGTTTTATAGATTTCTCTAACTTCAGGCTTTGTTGCTTTAGCTGATGATGATAAATATTGCACTTGGACAGATATTCTTCTAAAATAGCAGTTTTATATGTAATGCAATCTCTTTATTTTTTTACTTTGTCCCTTTTAAGCTATATTCATTTTCCCCTGCTGTAGCCACACGTTTACTGCGCACCTTTTAAATTTTATGTAAATCTCAGCTTCCGCTTGATTTTGGCAGAGCTGTCTGAATCTAAAGCAAGGCATTTCAATGTTTTAACAAATAACAAACAGCTTCCCTAAAGATAATGTCTAGAGATCTGGCAGTGGGTTCACTCCCATGGATTGACTCTGACTTCTTACATAGCAAAATGTAGTCTAAAATCTGATACAGGATTATAATGCCTAAGTGATGTCACTCTTCTGTCCCAGGCAGATGCCAGAAACTTACTGTTTGTTAGATCAGTTGTTTTTTTTAGTCCTGTTGATATCTTGCTTCTCACAGCCTGTAGTCTGTGGGTTGTTTTCGTTGTTTACACTAGTGAACTCTTAGTTGCTATTGTTTTCAGTAGGTATTGTTTTCCTAGAGCTCTGGAAGTCTTTCATTTTACTGCTGTGAACCTTTCATTTAACAGTTTGTGGATCTGTCTTGCAGATCATAGTTGCTGTCTCCTTCCTTTAGCAAAAATGCTGGTTTGTTTCCCTGCCCTGCAGGAGTAAGGGGCTTCAGATTGCAGATCTACAGTGATGCTGTAGCTCTTTTTCTGTCGAAGAAAAGAAAGTGTCTTAAGTATCCCCTCAGCAAATAAGTACCAGGCAGGTCTAAGTAGGAATAACCTGAGTCTTGTTGAACACCTGTTGTTGCATATGGCAGCTCATGAAGGTAGCAAAGGCAACAATCCTGGAAATCCTGAGAGGAAATCTCTGTGGTTCTGTCAGTTCTTTAAGCCTTCACAACATGTAGGCCCTAAACAAGATTTCCCTACATTTTATAAGATTTTCTTTTAAATCTATATTTCTACATTTCTAAAATAGGAGTTAAACTCCTCTATAAGAGGAGTTAAATACTTAACTAAAATTATTCTTGTGCTTCAGCAAGAGAAATAATTTTATGCACAGCTATTGTCTGACAAGTTCCTGGTTGTGCTTTCTGTGGGCAGGTTGTCTAGTGCAGAGCATGGTGAAGGTGGATCTCAACATGGATTTTTTTTTTCCCAGTGATAGCAAAATAGCAAGTTAATGTAACTAGCATATGAGCTGATGCAAAAAAAAAGATTTTGTGAGATAAGTATATTGAAGTATACATTTAGGCAACATGAACTTTTCAGATTTGATCAAAATCAAAAGTGTTGACCATAAATAATATGACCTTGTTCATATTTTTGAGTAACTGCATGAATGCTTGAGTTTACCAATAGTAAAATTTATGGTTTTAATGTTTGTTAGTAGCCCACAGCTTAATACTTTACATTTTTTGTGTCTGAGATTCACTCCCAGTTTTGTGGGTTCTTTTGCAGGCCATATGGAGGCAGTTGGCTTTAGATTTGAAAGTGTAGTAAGAAACTATTGGTTTCACAAGTCTACATTTTGGCAGAAAATTTTGCTCATTTTTTTATTCTGTGCAAGCTGAAGTCTGTTGGTTGCACTGCCTTTGTGAATTTTACTAATACAGTCAAAAGCATCACTGGGCTTTAAATTTTGTCCTGAACTGTAAGTTTACACAGCTTGAATGTGAGTAGGATGTGAGGAAAGCTGTTTAGAAATATGGAAATTGATTGCAGTAATTTCTCATCCCATATATGGGAAACAGATACAAGATGATGTTAGAGTAAAGAAAACTTCTGGTGAAAAGCACAGTAATTGATAATAAATTTGCTGTATGTCCTGATACTTTTATTTGAATTAAGGCTTGCAAGCATACTGCAAAAATTTCTTCAGCAGACTTATTTTTAAAAATAACAGCTTCATTCTGAAGATAAATAATTATTGGAAAAAGCATGCTGGTGAATAACTTACTGGTTAGATGGATTTGAAATGTTTCTTATTAATACAGAGAAGTTAAATTGTTTAATCTTACTACTGTTTTTCTGGGGTTTCCACATAATAACAGCAGAGATTTATTTGGAATTTGTTTCCTCTGAAATCCCAATAGTATAAAGAAATACTTGTGACTTCAGTCGAGAAAGGATCTTTAGATGGCTTTAATTCAAACAGCTCTGTGGTTATAATTTCATACTCTGTGGGTTTTCTTAATGTAATTGCCTAAAGTTTTACCTAATTAAGTCTGTAATCATAAAAAGGGCTGTGTTCCTACTGCAACAAAAATGAAAACTCTGCTTTAATGCTTGAAATGTACAACTGCAACTTCTACAACTGTAGCTGATGGAAGTTTTATATAATAGCATGAATCCCAGGCAAGCAAACTGCATGAGAAAATTGATAACTTGTAACTTTTTTTCTGACCATTCTGCATGCAAAGTTGTGCATATTAATATATCTCATCACCAAAGGGATGATTTTTGTAAGTATTCACTTTTTGCTTGCCTCTCATTCTACAATTTTTCTAGTAGCTGAAATTCCTAGTCTTACTCAAATTTCTTATTTGATTGATGGGACTAGGACATTTCAGTAAGATATGGGCTTGGAATTTCCACTTAAAACTCTATTATAGCAGCAAACTCCTGAGACTCCTGAGTTAGCAAAATCAAGGACAAAAGTTGTTAAAATTCTTGGGACATGCTGAGGTCTCTGCTATTCTAGAGAAATTAACTTGGAACAAGTCTTGTCTTCACTGATTGTTCTCATCTCGTAGTTGTAGGCGCCGCTGAAAGCTCTGAAATGGCAAAGCACTACAAGATCATGAATGAATGTTTTGGAACTCTTTGTTAGGGGAAAATGCATGGTGAGAAGATAATGCCTTCCAGTTCCTGTGAAACAGAAGGATTGAAGTTGACATTTCTATCAGAAAGTGTTTTGTACTTTAAGTTCATTGTGTGTCAGCCTTGTATTTCAAATGTCTGTTCAGTGATCTGCTAGAAAAGAAGGGTTTTTTATTTGTTTTTTTCTTGTTCATGTACACAGTGAAAGTTCTAAGTTGGTTTAAAGTTGAAAAAAAAAAGCAAAGTGAGATTCTAACATGACTAAACAGTAATATGTGACTTTAGCCATATTAAATATCTGGTATATTTTTAAATTGCAGTCATATGTTGGATAATTCTTAAATTGACAAAAATTTTTCAAAAACTTCTGTATTATCTGCTCTACCTTTAATATCATGTGGGCATTCTAAATTTGAGTCATAAGAGTAATAGCACAAAGAGAAAAATTCATGGTTTTCATTTTCTTGCTATGTAGGAGTGTTTTTTCTTAAGCTTTGGTTTTTGCTGGAGTGATCTTGCTTCTAAACTTTCTATATGTGTCTTTTTTGAATTATGGACATAAAATTACATGCAGGAAAAGCCCATCTTTGGAAACATGGGCTTAAGTTAAAAAACGGTTATATGGAAAATAAAAAGCCAGCTGAATAGTTTGCCATTGTCAGCCACAGAACTCACTTCCTTTTTTTGTAGTAGAATACATCAATATTATTCTAAGAAAATAATATTAAACTTGTTTTCAATTCTAATGTTTCAGCATATTCTGAAATAATACTTGTCTGATTCATTTCTGATAGCTTAAATACCTCAGTTTGGTGTGAGTAGGATATCAGGAAATGCCTACTTATCTGGACTTTGTTATTTTTACAGTAAATATCATCAGCTGCCTGACATAGTGAATTGGCTTGGGCATAAGGCAATGGAGGTGTGGGTGTACAATTTTTCTTCTCAAGCTGCAGTGTTTTGGGTCTTGGTAGCATGAGGTAATAGTTGAGATGTAGTTCTTGTCTCCACAAAAATTGTTAAAGAGGATTTACTTAACTGTATATTTTTTAATTCACTAGCTGAAGATGAAAAAAAGGTTGGGTTTTTCAGTAAGGTTTTAGAAAAATGGTGAAGCAAAGACTTTGTTGGCTTTCTAGATCATACCTTAACTAAGAATCAACATGCTACATCAGCTGTCTTTGGGGTGGCAGTCTAGTTTTATTGCAGTCATAAGTAATTGCACACTGTACTAGGGTAGTGTAACTTAAATAGCAAAACACAAGTAGAGAGGTCAAGGTGGATTCTAGGACAGCCAGACCAAGCTCATTAAGAAGAAAGGCCATCAGACCCATTTGAAAGATTATTTTTTTCTGTATATTCATGTGTAAGGTATTTAGTTGTGACTTGTGGGATCTCTGCTCTGGTAGACAAGTTAATGTATCTCTTTGGCACAGCTCTTGGAATCTTGGTTAGGGATGAAGAAAGCAATGAACTGAAAAGTTACAGAAGTCTAAGGAGACAAAACAATATTTATCACCTGTTTGGCAGCACTGTTCAGCATATTAGTGACTTAGACTTGTGTCTGATGTGTTCTTTTAGGCAGAACAGCAAAGGAGGGTCTCCAAGGAAAATAAAATGAGGTTGCTTTGCACGTGCATATAAGGCATGGTGAACAACACTGAAGAAACCATTAAAACACCTATTAGTGTTAGGCACATGGAGAGTAGAAACAGGGGTAAAGGGCCAGTTTGACGTAAATTTCTTGATAGAGAGTGAAAAGTGATAAGAAGATTGAAAGTGAAAACAAATAAATTGTGCTTATCAGGACTGACACAGAAATGCAGCTGGGTAAAGGCTATAGGCATGAAGTGTGACTGTTGTGACAGTTGGCACGAGTGAAAAAGGCACACCAGCGAAAAGCTGGAAAACATTTTTTGCAAGTTTGAGAACTGAGAGCATTAGCTGGACCACTTTATGGAAAAAACACCTTTTTGTTTTACATATGGTACAGGAAAAGTAGAGATAGATCTGAGACAGAAGACTGAGAAAATGGTTTGTATCAAAGATGTCTATCCTGCAGCTCAGGGTGATTGGGTACCTGTGTGTTATGATGAATGAAATCTCGGGAATCATTGGAGAAACGTGCCTAAGAACTGTGTTACAGCCTTGTAGAACTTGAATTGAGAGCTAAGCATTCATAAAAGTCAATTGAAGATTGCCAACATTTCAGTTTCCTTAGCAGGAGATCAGGTCTAGGTAGATAAAACTGTCATCTGTGTGAGTGATGCCTATTGAAATTTTTGTAGGTAACATTATTCAACTGTAGAAAGAGGTGAGATAATAAGCAAGGAAAATGTTCTTGTAGGTTTATCCCTGTTTCTGTCTCCTTGAGAAACTGCAGGGATGATGAAATGTGTCCTTTAAATAATACCTGAAGTATGGTTTGAAGGGGGAATGGATGAAGGGGAGAGACCATGCTAAGAGGAATGTGTGCAAGTGTTAGACAGGGATCAGTTTGACAGAGAAGATTCAGTTGTGGTACTGATTCCAAGTCCTAGGAGGAGGTCATCTGTCAGCTGGGAAGTGAGAAGACAGTAGTTTGGAAGCCAGCTTGGGAGGCTTGCTGTAGCTTATTTGGTGTGAAAAAGACCTGAAGTGTGATGGGATACACTAGAATTTGCATGAAGGTTAAAAAACCAAAAAAACTGAGTGAAAATAAATGAGAATTTGTGAAAGTTGGATTCAAACCATTGGTTTGGTAGCAGGAGCCATAGAGGCAAGTTACAGGTAATAGCCATGTGTGTGGTGAGAAGGAAGAAGGGTAAAGTTTGGAGCGTGATGTTTATTGTGGAAAAGACATGATTTAGAATCTCTGAGATGATTTGCTTGTGTTAAGTTGATCCTGTTGTGTGACATTTTGTTCACATATTAAAAACCGTGAATTGAGAGATGATCAAAGAAATGGTTATGGTCACAATTTTACAAGATAGGTTTTATTCAGCTGCTCCTATTTAGAAATCAATTTAAAATGAGAAATCAAAGATTTTATCAGTTCTTTTGTGTCCTAATCTTTGGTTAAGAATGCTTTTTTTAGTGTAACTGGTTTACTTCAGTAGGTTATACTTGGGTATTTCACATGTATTTCACTTGCATTCCTCAGCAGCAAATTTCCAGACTCCATCAATGCTTGTTTGTATTTATTTTATCACCCTGTAGTACCTCTGATTCTTCCCCATTCCCACCACAAACAGGGACATGTATGACATTGACTTGAAATTGTAATTAATATTGCAATATATATATAATTAACATTGTAATAATGTTCAATATTTAAAGTCTTGCCGTGTATGTTTCAGAATATTTGTTTTGCAGCACAGTGTTTCAGTTCCTTTAGTATTACTCAACCTGTTGAAAACAAATCCTTACTTAATCAAGTTTCTTTGAGGAGTGTTACACCAGTTGTTGGCTACATCACCTTGCTTCCTCATTAGTGAGATACCTTTCCCTGGGCTGAAACTGTGCCACCCAGCTTTGCAGAGGACAATACCGATGCCCTCTGAGCTGAGGGAGTCAAGTGGTGTGATTGAGGTACAGCCAACTTTGTCCTGGTATTGCCAAGGGGACTGTGCGTTCATGTAGTGCTTGAGATTGGAATTTTTGGAGGAGTGACTGAGATAAATAGGATAACTCACATCGACAAGGCTTTCCTTTCTCTTTCAGTTTGTCTGCAGAAGCAGATATATCATCTTGAAGACATAAAACAAGTTTTCTGGGCTAGTGTTACTTTTACAGCAATAAGGAAATCAAAACCTGGAAACCATGTAAAGTCACATGATGTTAAGACATTCTGTATATCCTTTCATACCAAGAAAACAGGTCTTTCACATGATTCTGAGGCAGTAAAGCCAGGGTCACCTGGTATTCTCAAAAAATTTCAGAAGTTTGGGTTTTGTTCTGAAACTCCTATCGAGTGCTATGAGGAAACTGGAATACTGGCACTAATAACTTTGTTAAACTGGTGTTATTTAATTTAAGTTACTTAATTTACTTACATATTACATGTTCTTTAAATTTAACTGTAGAGGGAAAAGGAGGAAAAAATGTGTTTTCTATTTCCCCTGTGGCTAAAAGAACTATGGGGTTTAAATGGTGGGAAGGAAAACTTAAACTAGGCTTTAAGAAACTTCCTCTTGCGACAGGAATCCTGGATTTCTGGGCTGGATGGCTTAGGGAAGTGGTGGAATTTCCATCATGAAAGGCTTTTCAGAACAGGTTAGACAAGCATCTCTGCAGAATAATGCAGGTATAGTTTATCCTGCCTGAGGCCAAGAGACTGCATTAGGTGACCTCTTAAGGTTGCTTCTAAGCCTCTTGGTTTATGTTCATGTATGTGACTCTTTCTTCTTAAATACGAGGTCAAATTCCACTAATAGATTCAACATCAGTCACTTGTTATATGACCACAGTCACTGAATATTGAGACTGTCTGAATCTTCTGTTGGGGGAACAATAAAGTTTTGAGCTTTTTACAGTAGCTGGTTACAGGCACATTCATTATTATCTGTTGGCTGCATCCTGTAGCTTCCTCTAGCTTGTATTACAGCTTTTACCATGGCTTCCTTTATGCTGCTGTTGGAAAAACTCAGGGGTGAATTCTGGTATTTTTTCAGTTCTGGTTGACTGCTTCTTGTGTTGAAGTGTAGGTACTTGAAAACTTCAGGACACAGCATGCAAACTTGGCAGGCTGAGGGAGAGTAGAAACCTGGACTGAAATAGCCTGGAGGACTGACGAGACTGAGAGCTTGAAGCCTGGGCTTTCTTGGAATTTGTCCTGTGTCTATTTCTAAAGTAGACAGACTGCTCTTACTCAGTATCTAGCTGTTATTAATGTCAGTCTCCAGTCTGGCTGATGCATGTGTCCCACAGGTAAAAGTATCATGAATGTTTTTAAGAGTTGCGTATGCAAATTAGAACACAACTTTTATTTACCTGGAGAGTGCTCATTTAATGAGGAGCTGTTATTAGTTTCAATGTGTGACGCCACATTTTATTTATGGGAAAGATCTGCAGAACTTTCATTGCAGGTGAAGTTACTAACTTTATCATGTTCTTTAGGGACACTTACTGTTAGGGTATTTTTTGCCTTCCAAAACATGATGTTCTTCTCTCTTTTCTATCCACCTTTTACAGAACAGTGTTGTCACTACAGATGGGAATTAAGGTACAGAGAGAATGTATAAAATGATTCATTTAATTTTAAGCAGGAGCTTAGGGTAAGGTGTCTTTCAGAATATTTAATGCATTTTAGGAATACTTGTCTTTGATTACATCCTGAAGCTTCTGGTTACTTTGCCAAAGTGTGAATTTATTTTCAACATTTAAATGCTATGATTTCAAGCAGCTAACGCAGCTGAAACTTGTTCCTTTCTTCCCAACCTTATTTTCAGACAGAATTAAACCATTTCAACTCAAGCTTTTATTAAAAAAATTGTCAATTCAATGTACTGTCAAAAAAATTAACACAAAGGACTAAATCTTTGTCAAAGTTACAGGAAACTGAAAACAACTTTGGAATGTAGTAACCAATACTAGGCATACATTTTCACTTACAGAGGGGGTAAAAAAATTTACCCATAATCTTTTTTATGTCTCTCCTTTTTTTTAATAGTCTGCTGCTTTTCTTTTTATTTCTTTCAGATGATATTAACTGTGTTTCTGAGCAACAATGAACAGATTCTGACAGAAGTTCCAATTACACCAGAAACAACCTGTCGTGATGTAGTGGAGTTCTGCAAAGAGCCTGGAGAAGGGAGCTGCCATCTGGCTGAAGTATGGCGTGGAAATGGTAAGTGAAATGTTCACTGGAAATGGAGTTTAATATGTGCATCAATTATAAAAAAAGAGTGACTTCTCAATACTAATGATTTCAATTACATATTGTACTCTTTTTTTTTTTTTCTTCTAGTCTAGTAGACTTTGATGCAAATGATGGTAATTCAAATAACTGTAGAGATTAATGCAATTCTTGAGTCTTCTCTGTTTTCTTCCTCAGCATGAGGCATTTGATAAAATGCATGTGTAAGCCCTGTTAGTGTTCTGTATTTGTTTTTCTAATAGGATGGAGGGTATTTAAATGACAGTAGGGAATCTCATGATGATGTTTTTTCAGTCAGTGGGTGCAGATCACCACCTGCATTCTTTCCAGTCCTATTTCCTCATTGCTAACATGTGAACACTAGCTGAAATTTAAGAAAGGGTGTAGATTATTTTTTTCCTCTGTATCATGAATAGCAGATGTTCTGCAGACAGTGTTATGGCAGAATGGGACATAGTTAGTATCTCTCACCTCTTCATGAACATTTCCTCTCAAAGATTTGCCAGCCTCTCTTGGAGCAGGTAGTAGTGTCCATATCCTATTTGTGTTGCAATTATTATTTCACAGAATCATAAGGCGGGCAGTTCTTTTCAGGAATGTGTCAAAATCCATGCACAGTAGATTCTGTTTTTAAATGGATTCTTGTAATTGCATGTAGTACAAACTTCCAGGTTGTTTATCAGTGTATGGATGGAAGCAGAATTGGTCGATGGGATAACAGACATGTTCATAGAATCACAGAATAGGACCATAGAAGGGTTGGCATTGGGAAGGACCTTACAGATCTTCTAGTTCCAGTGCCCCATTCTTTTCTCTTAGTTATTAAAGTGACTCCTATTTAATGTAATTTGTTCTGTATAAAGGCTGATGAGGTCATAACTTGATACTGAATTCTTCAATTTTGTATAGAGGTGTTTTATTTTGACTGGGGCCTGTTTTGCCAGACAGACACAACAGGCACTATTCAGATGCCTCTGGAACTTTTACCTATTGGCAGTCCATAATATTTTCCTCTTAGGAAAACTATGCCTCATCTTTTTCTAAACTGTTCTAAGACTTTGTAAAAGGAAAAGGTACCTGAAGAAGTCATTTCCTACCTGAGTGGAAACTCAGTTTAGGCAAGAGTGAACAGGGGAAAGGTTTAGAATTCTATGCCTGCAATTCTAGGAATACAAATTCCATACACACTCAGTTAGAAAACTTGTCTTTAAGAGTAGGACTTGAAGAATGGTTAAAACTTCTTCAAACTGGAAATTTAGGTTATGGAGTCTATGATGCCAAGTGCATCACAGATTTCTAAAATGGATCTGCAGACTTCAACTACACTCAGGTATTCCTAATATTTTCCAATCCCTTGTCAGTGAAAGTGTCATATGTGGTATTGCTTATTCTTTTGCTTTCACAATACTTTGAAGGTGTACTTCTTTAAAAATGTAGGAAAGAATGTTGTCAACTAGCTTTAAAGGGTGACTGGAAACTGGAAAAGTGATCCACAGCATCTTCCTGGAACACTTAAACCTTGCAAACCTTGGACCTTAGAAGTACAGGTTTTCTATGATAACTTTTAAGATCAAGAAATAAAGTATTACACCCACAGATAAAATATTTTCTCAAAGTGTTAGATATTGTAAGCTACAAGCTTCTATAAAGTGGGAAATAGAGTTTATCCATGAATAGAAGGACTAAGACTAAATTTTGTGTATCTGCCCTGAGAATTATCTTTGTTTGATCCTATTAAAATCAGTGGAGATCTTGATATTACTGTGAATAGAATAAGGAGATGTCTGATTTTAGCTTGTTGTTTTCTGTTAATTTTGTTAAATTCCTGTTTATCTCACACAGTTTTCTGAAGGGGATATCTACATACAGACACTTAAGTGAAGGAGCAGAGGCCTGCCCAGAGCTTCTACCTGTTGTTAGCTCTGAGCTTCTAGTAAAACTCACATGAAGGTGCTTTCACAAAGGTAGCTTTACTTGCTAAATTCCCAAGGTGATAACTGTATAGATCTATTCCACTGAAAGTGTAGAACAGAAAATACTGGGGAGAATGAAAGAAAAAATAAAATACTCGCTTATGTTTCTGGGTCTTTGACTTGTAGTGTCAGCAAAAATGATATCCTGCACATTGGTTTTAAGGCTCTCTGATGGGACTTTCAGCACAAATGTTTATTTCATTGTTCTGAAATGTAGGATGCTGTTAGAAAATCTGTGACCTCAGCTTCTTGACCCAAAGTCTAGGGTGAATAGATTTCTCAGTGGAACGACCTGGGCATATATATGATAATTTTTCTTACTGCTTCTTCTGAGAGCTAAATTGAACTCTTTCCACTGAATTTTTTTAAAGAATTTTGCCTGGAGCGGAGATCTGATTTAGAAAACAAGAGTCTGAACAGTTAAATGCGACAGTTACAACAACCAACTTTAAACTATGGTTCTGAGTGGGAAGTGTGAGGCAATTTGCAGTAAAACTGCTGCATGTTGTGCCAGTGGAAAAGCATATTTTATCTCTTTTATTACACTGTCTCTGATCCCTCACCCTTATCCTCAAGAGATCTGCAAGTGTTCTTTCAGAGGACATTTTGGAAAGTAAAATTCAAAACAAAAGTTAATACACCAAATCATGGGCTGAAAAAACACGTTAGATTTAGTCAGACACTGTAAGTGGTCTGTTTTCCTGGCAGTCTCTCCCTGTGGCACAAATGACAAATTACAACTCCCTCCATAAGAGTGAGTCTGCCTGGCCTCTTGTGAACATGCTTAACTCCTCTGCTCTACAGGTAGCCACAGCTTCTTTTAGGCAGCCCAGCTGAATAATGCATGTCTATTCAAATTCAAAGCATTGGGGCTTGTGGACTGTAATCTTATCATCAGGTACAAATAACAGTTTGCATGCCCAAAAGCCTTTCTAAACTGCATTGCTCTAGCAAAAGACTGTCTATTTCAATAGTCTTCCTGTTTTGAATGCGTATGTACAAGTAGATGATAAACACTTGATTTTATTTTTAGAGGATGAGAGACCAATTTTCTTCTAGAAAAATGTTACTAATTCCAAAAATTATGTAAGATTTCTACAGTGCAGAGGAAGATTACAATAGTTTAGCTGTTGGAAAACATATTGGTTTATTTATTATTGTAGCTTTCATTTCTTTGCTTTTGTGTTACGCAGAAATGGTTGAGGGCTTCACAAGAGTTGTAAAATAGTTTAGGTGTTGTTTGCATTAGAGTTAAGAAACTGATTCTTCTCAGAGCTGCATGGCCTAAGCATTTCATTTATTCACATTTGATTTTGGTGCTTCATTTTCTGTTCCCTCTCCTTTCCAGTTTCTTGACATGAGTAGTAGTTGAAAAAGTCACTAGGGTTTTTGCCTGATATATCAGGCTGTGTTAGTTTGGAGCTTACTCTTTTTGCAAGGATTTCTCATGCTGCAACAGGAGACAAACCCAGAATGTTCTTCCTCATTCCCCTGTTATTGCAAATAGCAGTCAGTAAGGAGGGTCAAAGACAGGTGTGAGGCCAGGAACTTGTGGTATGTTTCAAGAGAGAATTGATTACAACCTTTAAATCCACCCAGTACTTAATTTTTCAGTTCATTTACACCTGGAATGCCCTTCAGCAACTGGTCATAACATTCCTCAGTGTGGTGGTAACGTAGGAGGCAAGAGAGTGTGAAAGAAATAGTTTCTTACTCTGAGTATACTCCTGCAAACCTGAGCAGGGAAAAATTCATTCCAGATATCACAACTCCCCTGTGGAGAAAATCCATTTTATTTTATTCTGGTTTCATGTAGAGAAGACATAAATGTGTTTATTTCACATAGCAGGATCCTTGAAATCAGGATAAAAACAGAATTTGAAGACTGAAACTTACTTTTAAGTAGTGGATTTGTAGCTCCACTAGAAGAATTTTGCAACTCTTTTCTGAAACATTGGTGCAGTATCTGTGTTTCAGATTGACAGAGTGTTTTGTTTTGGAATATTTAAAACTAGCCCATCCTCAAAACTTTTACTTGAAAGGAGTATAGCTCATTTCTCAAAAATATTTTAGAATCTTGATCCAACTTAAAATTGAAGGCAGTTTTTTCAGGTAAGTATGGATGTATGCATTTATCATAGTTTTCTGATTTGTTATTCAAGAAAACAAATGTTCTCTAGATAATTTTTAATGTATTGCTAAAGTATAGGAATCCAGCCTTTTTGTTATTACTCTACACCCATTTTCCTATTTAATGTTTTCTTCACACTCTCAGAATGCTCTCTTCTATTTAATTTTTTAAAAATTATAATAAAGTTTGAAATAGTTTTGAGAAACCAGTTACTGACAAATATTTCTGAAGCTATAACAACTAGGAAAAGTTTAACTGTAGTGTTTCTCTTTGATTTGATTTGGTTTTGGTTCTTAAAGAACAGGGATTTTCAGAAAATATCTCTTGTACTATTATACTACAAATATAAAATCATGCTTTCTTCTTGCGCTTCTTATAGATTTAAAGGATATAAATTGTAGGAAGGAATGGGGATTTCAATTCTTACCATGTCTTGTGTCAAGTGTTAATGTCCATTTCTTCTTCCTCTTCATTTCTGAATTTGTTTAGTGTAGCCAGGTTGCACAGAATGATTAGTGCTGCTCCATCTTTTCATTGTTTCAGTGATGATGATGATGCTGTTACTACTTTAACCTGTTTTCTGTCTACTTCAGGATAACATCCCAAACTGGTTTTGTGAAAGAACTGCTAAACTAGTAGAAAACATCTTTGGCATTTCTTTCCATTGTCACTGTTTGAAATATATTAGTCTTAATTATTGAAGGTGCATTATGTAAATGACACCTCTTTGACTGGCTCCTGGGATCAGGCCTTGCTTTTACTGGGAGACCAGCTCAACCAGGAGTGAAGCTGCAGCTACTCTTCACCATTCCATAATTAGTCCAGCCCTGTTACAGCTGGGTTTGCCTAGCAATTTTTCTGTTTGGGAGAAATTCCTAAAGATTCATATCTTGTGTTCTAAAGTCTCTGAACTAAACCACTTAAATATTTTTACATTCAGTGATCTTTAGAAGACTCATGCTGCAATTTTAGTGGATATGCTTCAAAGCACTTGAAACTTCACTTTACTTTAGAAGTTGAAAAACCTGAAAATCATACTTTTAAAATTCCTTTTCAAGAACTGAGCAGTAATAAGCTACTGACCTTATTCTTGTGTGCTTAAACATTATTGACAATGTTTCTACGGCACCGCTTGAGTGACGGACAGAAGAGGTGAAGCAAATCAGCCATTTTTTAAATGTAGTCATTGGTTTGGTTTGGAGGGGGTGTGGTTGTTTTTTAAGATAAATAACCAGTCACCTGATGAATATGATTAGCTTGGGGTTTGAATGACCCTTCCCCACTGAAAGCAGCTAAATCTAACTGCTAAATTGTGTTAATCACATACCTACTTGACATGACATATTTTGACAAAAGTTTATTGTTTTAAATGTATTGTAAAATAATTGATTAAATTGTATTGGTTTTTAACAATTAAGTATCTGAAGAGTATCGAGATGTGTACATCTATGTAGTTCATAATGTATATAAATTTAGGTACATTTCATTATATAAAGGTATATTTGTGAATTGGTTTTTCCAAGCCTTTCCCAAGATTGTTCTTATATCTTTGAATCATTTTGTCTTCTCATGTCAAATGAGTGAAGTGTGAAATGGATAACAAACTTAGAGGTACTTTTCCCTGTAGGAGATAGTGTGGTTTGGGTTTTGGAGGCCAAAAGTATTTTGCTTTTAACAACAAAGTATAGTATATAATATAATACAATTTTATTCTGCTTAGAAGATGTATTTTGGTACCTTAGCTAGTATTAGATCTTAAAATGGGGATTTTATTATCTTAATAAAAACAACTGGTAATAAATGCAAGTGTAATTATGGAAGTGAAAAACTTGTCTTCTTAAATGTATTTACATTTTGAAATACTAAATATATAGTGTGCAGTCTCTTACTAACAATATGTATGATCAGTTTAGAAGAAATAATTACTGTATGCAAATGTTTTCTCGGGGAGAAGCAAAGAGACTGACTGTTGCATAGAACTTAGTCTTTATTTGTTCAAAGAGTTGCCAGTAATTCCACATATACTGGAAGTTAGTGTCTGGCAAAGTGTATTAGAATGGGAGTACCTGCTTAAGTACTTAGGAGATTAAATGTCAATATAATGATAAGGCTTTTTGTCTGTGTGGAAACCCAGAGGTTCAAATTGAATGAATCATTTTAATAATAGAACAAATGGCCCATTTGGTGTTGATGGGGAGCAAAGTTGGTATTTCCTAAATTAGGGTTCCTAAACACTGGTGTGGGTTTGCAGGCTGGTTCTGTACTCCTGTGGAGCAGTGAGCTGTGTTACAGTAACAAGCCAGCTTTTAATACCATACATCCACTTGGTGCCTGTTTCTTAGACTTCAAGTAAGGCAAAATACATCAGATAGGTTGAATTCCTACCAAAAAGGACATTCTGACTATTAGTGAGAGTTCTGTATAACCCTGCTTGGTTTTAAGGAGTTGTGATGAGGTTTTTTTGGCCTTGTACTTGTAGAGCGCCCCATACCCTTTGACCACATGATGTATGACCACCTGCAGAAGTGGGGGCCCCGCAGGGAAGAGGTGAAATTTTTTCTTCGTCATGAAGAGTCACCAGCTGAAAGCAATGAACAGAGTAAGTACATTTATCCTGTAGTGTTTTGACTGAAACAGATTTTAAAAGATATCTGAAGTGTTTGATTTTCAGTTCCTTCAGTGAACCTCAGTGGTTATATGTAATACAACTTCCTTGTGCCAAAGCCATTTTAAACCTTCCTCAGAGGCACCTTGTTGTTCTTAGGCACCAATTCTCTTCTTTAGAATAATTTTTAGCAGTCTGTTGAGTAATAGCAAGATATGTTTGTTTTCTGCTTAATTTGAATCCAAAAAAGTTGATGGATATTAGAGACTTGATGTAGTTTTTTCTTATGGAAAGTCCCTACATTTTGAGAGGGTAGAATGGTTCTTTTTTCTTCCTTCAGTTGCACAGAGAAAGACTTGGTAAACTCCTTTGCCTTCTTTAAAAACTCAGATCTATTTTACAGACATCACTGGCAGAGGTTTCAGTGCCTTTGCTTTCTCAGTACTTCATGTAGGTATATTTAATAGTTGTGAAAATCTGCATCTTGAAAAATTGCTGGTCTGCTTGATTCTATAGGAGAAGTGTTTATATGAAGCAATGTCCTATGAAGTGGGGTTTCTTAAAAGACTAGAATAAAAAAATACAAGTGTTTTAGCTTTCTGAACTTACTGGTGTAGACTGTACTTAATCTATGAGACGAGTTTTGAGAGTGTAGACTTAATGGCTGTCAGACTGTCTGAAGGACAGGAAAGGTGTCTCAGTGAGGTGTGTTTGCATGCCCAGATTATCCTGACTCATTCAACTAATCTGACTACTTTTAACAACAGGATTTCAAGTCTTTGCTGAGTCCTTATTGCTTTCAGCTGAGGCTTCTTCTCTTATTTTTAAGTGATTCCTGCTTGTTTTGAATGCAGAAGTAGCAGACCCAAAAATGTGTGGGAGATTTGTATTAATTAGGTACTTTGTAAAATAGTCTGTTATGCTTTGGGCAATACAAGTGTAAAGTATGTTAAGAAATTTAAGATACACTTAAATCAAAAGAATTTCAATGTAGAAGGAAAGCATTGCTCCTGAACCATGCTTGCAAGGCTTTTGAATCCATCATTGAGCTATGGATAGATTTCTAGATTAAAGTTGTTTATAAGTTAGACATTAGAAAAACTTCCTCTACCATCTTAATTTATAATGTATTCAGGTGAGCTACTGCTTCTTATGGACACAAAATATAAAACTTGAGTACATTGCTCTTCATGACATTTTGCCTAAAGAGAAGTGAGGAAAATAGAGCTGCATGTCTGTACTTCTAACTGAGGAATTCTGTGAAGTAAAGGCTTTATTTCTGCTGATTCACTCCTTACAAAAAGTAACTTTACTAAGAAAGAGTTGGAACTAACAGAATAAAAATTCACAGGTAAAAGTTTGATACAAATTCTTGAACAGAATTCTCAGAACATAATGAGAACAGACTCAAGAGTAAAATGCATTTGTGTTGAAAACTGAGCTTTGCACTAAGAATGATGCTTTACTTTTAGGTGGACGTCAAGCCCAAAATCAAAGAAATGGTATAAATATACCTGTGGAGAAACGAACAGAGAATGGGGTATGTAATACATCTTAAAGGCTTGGATCAACACCACTCAAACACTTTGTGTTTTAAAAATTATTACTTTTCAAGGTGTGTTATGATGGGAACTGGGAAAAATATATTGATCTTGGTTTTGTTTTGATTTTGTTAGAAAATTAATGGGACAATGTGTCTTTTTCATCAACTACTCTGAATTTTCTGTCTGGAAAGAAATTACATGATGTGAGACGCTCTGGAGACTTATTAATTCATGTTCTAGTCTGTTGTATTCATTCTGTGTGAAGTAAAAACAAGCTGCATTATACTTGCACACTTATATTGCCTGTCCACATATCTTTTTTCTGATTTATCTCACCGAGACTGATTCATGCCATATTGTTATATGTTGAAACATGAGGATGTATCTATGAATTGGGATTATTCAGATGCTGGTAGAAGAGCTTGCATACCCCTCAGAGCCATCATTTTATACTGGCTTTAAGCACTTGATTCATTTATACACATTGAGGTTTTTTAACTAATATATTACTGGGTTTCTAATTAAAAATACAAATTTCATACCATAGGCAACCTGTGATTCCTGGCTTGAACATTTTTCTCTTTTATACATAAAACATAGTATATCTCTTTCAAAATTAACATGGCTTAAAAGTCTTCTACTCCTGAGCTGAAACTCTTGTTACTTTCTTCTCTCTTGTCTCATCTTCAATACTCATGAGGATTCTACAAAGCATAGTCTGTTCTTGTTTTTTCAGGACCATTCTTATGCCTTTACCAAGACACTCCAGCTATAGTTAGCCATTTTAAAACATTTTAAAATTTCAATAAACATGTTTGAACTCACTAGTTCATAGTTATATTATCTCAATAAAGCACTGCCACTTTTTACAAATGTGCGTATGGTTCTTTCTCAGAGTAAAATAATACTTAAAGCTTAAAAGCAAACAAATCAGTTTTTTCAAGCTGAGAATCTTAAAACCAATTGTGCAGATTCAACAGTTCTGTGTTTGTATATTGCCTGATAATTAACGTTTAAAATTCACACATTCTCCCATGTAGCAACAGAGTTGTTCAGTCATTTTGCAGCTCTTTGCAGCTTGTTTTGTGTATAGCATGTGGACCTAGGGGAAGGAATTTTTTCCCTATTCACAACAGTTAATCATGTATTGCTTTCCTTTTCTGTAGAGAGCACTGGCTGATACCCTCTGCTGCATGGATCCGTTTATCCTGCTGCCATTGTCATATTGACAATGTAGTGAGATCATGGTGCTCTAAAGTGCTGGGGGAACATAACCCTTTCATGACCTCCCCTGATCTACTCCTCTATGTGGGTTGTAGCTCAGATACTACATTTGAGATGTAGTATATTTGGAAATTAGGACTGGCATGTGCAGAATGCCTTACAGTCTCACTTCTTGCCAGGGCTAAGCTCTATGATAGCATGGTTTTGTATTGAATTGAATTTGCTGTGAGTTTTAGGGGTAAAGCTCAGACTTGATAACTTGAATAACATTTTTATCTTCATTCCATTCAGGACACTTATTTTTCTTTTTTTTTTAATCCCAAAAATTGGCCACAAAATTAAAATTTGTTGGGGAACTGATCACTTTAAAAAGGACTTTTACCAGGTGTAGTATAAATAAAGTGCATTATAATACCAGGTTTATGAAAATAGAAGAAAGACTAAAACCTGAGGGTGTTACAGTAATGTAAAATTGTAGTGGGTTTTATGCTAAAAATGGTACAAATTAGGTTTTGGAAGTGTTTAAAACTAAGATTTTCAATTGTGCTAAGTTTTAAATCAGAGGGGGAGGGGGAAAAAGAGGTGGCATCAGGATCAAGGATTTAATCAGCTTACACTTACGTAATGCATTAGGCTTATTCATTGTTGCTGGCAATGCTGAATGTTAGGTGGCCCTAAAATCAACACAAACCAATGGAACATTGAAGACAGCTCAGATTTTACCAAGTACTCTGCATTCAGGTATATTTTTATTATGTGTACCTGCTTTAAGGAAATAGTTGATTTCTTGCTTAATATTGGGTAGAGCTTTAAGTGTGATATGCATAGAAAACTTTAAGATGAATGTTAGTTTAATTGATTGAACCAATAGTCTTGGAAAAAATTATGGGCAATCAATCCAGTTAAATTTACATGATTCTATTTATTGGCATTTTGTCATATGCAGTAAGATCTTTTTGTTGTTGTTCTTTGAAACTATATCTGCAATTACTTAAATAATGGTTATCTTCAAATCACATTATGTAAATGCTTAAATTTCATTAGATTATTTTTCAAGTTAAAAATAGAGTAGGCTAAGTCTCTTCCAGCAGTGTAACATTTGTTGTAAAAGAATACTTACCTGTAAGCATTCATCTGGGAGCTTTGCATTCTGCATAACAAAGTCTAAAAGAAAAACTCACTGAAATTTTGTGAACTGGCAAGTGCTCTTATTCCAGAGGTGACCTTTTGGGGTTTGCTTTTTGTTTACAACTTTCTTTCTTAGAAGTGGAATTGTGCTGTAGTCGGGACCTGATCTTTCTGCCAGTACACAAAGGTACAGATGAGTGAAGATCGGACTTACGTAACTAAACATTTCCTTTTGCCAGAGAGATTGGACAGTGTCTCAGGAGGGATTCTCTGCTCTGAGAACAGCTGCCTCTTCCTCTGCTTCTTTTCTTTAGCTTGTGTAACTGAGCCAATTGGAGCTGAACACAAGTTGTAACAAGGGGAATTCTAAATAAATAAGGGAAATAAATGTTTTATCATTGAGGGTAACAGATATTCCACAGACTCCTCAGAGTCTGTGGAATTTTGATCTAGCTGAATAAAGTCCTGAGCAGTCTGAATTGCTCCAGTCAGGGCTTATTGAACTAGATGACTTCCAGAGGCTTCTTTCTACCTAAATCATCCTTTGATTCTGTGATTGGTGGCCGTGAAAAAGTGGTCATCCAAATGCTGGGTCTTGCTTGCTTTCAGATGTGCTGGCATGATCCAAGCATCATTCCATAGAAGCAGCAGCAGTCTGTGAACAGTGAGGCAGAGCAAATATAGGTGAAACCACTGGGGGTCAGTGGCAGACTGGAGAGGGACTGGGGAGCCCCATCCCGGCTGAGCTGCCGGCCCTCAGCAGTGGATCAGATGCTGCTCTCCCAGAAAGAGCACCGACTGGATAATAACAGTTGTCCAGGTGAAAAGGTAATCAGATAACCCAGAAATTTCTTGGAGATGAGAAAACAGGAAAACAGATGTAGTTTGGGGGAGAAAAAAGGATGTGGTACAGGAACATGACAGAAGTCAAATGTATTAGACTGAATAAAAGTAGATTAGTGTAATGAGAACAGTCTGTATATGAGGAAATACTCATTTGCTGTAGTTGCTTATATAAAAATAATAATATATTTCAAATATAAACTATTTTATACATAATAATTTACTTGGGGAGCATGAAATCTTAGTTTGTGGTCTCTGGTGCCAATTTTTTAAACTTATTTTTGCTGTTTCTAAAATTGCCTCCCTGATTTAGAGAGAATGATATCAATAAGCCTTTTTCTTAATGGATGTTGACTGGAGCCTTTGCCAAGAAATACAAAATGGAACCTCATTTTATCTCACTACAGAATTTGTGTTAACATTAGTATAAAGGAAATTTGTGTAGAGGAAGAAAACTTGACCATCATCCCAAACCAGAGACACACTCCTGCAAATTTTCTTAGTATTGAAGCTGTGACCAGTAGATAAAGTTGAGTGTTAAAAGTTTTGTGCTGATTAGATAACAGAACTCATGCTCGCTATTTCTGTTAAAGTGTCTCAAATCAAGCTTTTAGCAAAAATTACAACAGGTAGTCCAGCTGTTTTGCTATCAGGAGAATCTTATACTGAGGGAGTTCTTGAGGAAATTCCTTTAACAGATGTGTTAGAACTTCTACATATGTGTATCCACAGGGCAGTTTTTTGTAGCACTGATTTAATTTCAAATAGTCTATGGTTGCTGATGGAGTCTCTATATTCTACTCCATCATGACAGCAGGAAAGCTACACTGCTTTTGAGTACCTGTGGTGTGACTTTTCCCATTCTGTGCTTAGAGATTGGATAGATTTACAAATGGGGCCAAAATCCCTGAATAGAATTATAAATTGTTCATTAGTTTTAACCATTTCATCCATATGAGCATGACCAGATAAAAAGGCATTAAACATCTAAAGTACATTGTGTTATGGGGGGGGGCACTTACAAGTATTCTTGCTCAAGATATAACAAATCTAATTGTGAGGGAAAAGGCAAACAGGTCACATTTTTAACAGAAGTAATAAACTCAGATGAGAAATACATTATGTGTATTTGCTTGAAGTTTCCCATTTGAACTATTGAAGGATAAAGAGCTTAGTCTGGATAGAAGTTGTTCTTCAAAGCTGAGCTTCAAATTCAATTTAATATAAGCTTGTAAGTATTAAGCACTCTGTTTATAACATTTAACAGTGTGCTTGGAAGGGGCTGCCATTCACATAAGGCAGGTTTTAATCAAATTTGTTTAAAATGAACAAAAAACTATGTCATTCTTGAAATTTAGATTTAGGTGTCTCATAGCAAAGTCAAAGCAAACAATTCCATTAAAAGATTATTTTAAACAATTTAGGCACAAACAATTCTAACAGTGTGCAGAAAAGTTTTTTTTTCCTGAAGAAATATTAATGTAAGCTTCCTGGAACCTTTTGACCTTCTAATAAAAGGGTAATTAAATCAGATTCAAGTTTTCCTGGTTTTCTGCTGCAAATTTCTCTGTTGCTTTTGTTAAAGAGACAAAAACTTGTCTGTTACTCCTGCTGTCAGACATGTTCCCTTTTATAAGTTATAGATTCTGAAAATTGTTTCTCTTAGAGAGGGAATACTTGCTGCCTCTGCAGCAACCTTTTGCACCATCAAATTCCTAGTTCAGTTTCTAGCTCAGAGAATAGAGTTTGGATTCTCCACAGACTGATAGAATTCTTAAAGTCTGTCTGAAGCATTTTCCAGACAGCTGGCAGTATGTTGCTCTTCAAAAAAAATAGAAAAACTAATCCAACTAAAGGATTTAAGAGAAAAAAATTAAATTAGGAAGCAGAAAAAAAATAAAGTCTAAAGCTAATTTTAATGCATACAAATAGCTTTTGAATTCTTGCCAGACTAGAAATCTGAGTATTTTCACACCTCAGTAAAGGGTGGTTATGTAGAGGAGCATCTCTATAAGACTAATAATTGTGTGATCTTCTAGAAAGTATTCCTGTGAAGCTGTAGGGAATTCAAATGCTCTTGACCTCATACCTCCCTCTGAGGCCTTTTTTAAACATTTTGGGCAGAATCACATCTTTCTTGGATTTGGAATAAAAACAGCATTTTGACTTGTCCTGTGCAATCTCAAATATATTGCAGTCCATAATGGACAAAGTTACTGTATGTTTAGATTTTGTGAGAATAATTTCATAGGTTTCATTCCACTTACTCTGTGATTATTTTCCTATTACAATTTTAATTATGTTAGGATTAATTTATGACTAATACTCACTTTTAACATCTGACTTAGTTTGGTTTGATGAGTCTAAGAGTTATTTGACTAGTTGGGACCAGGGAGGGTTCTTGGAACCCACGTGGAACCTTGTGAAAGGACTGTTTCCCTCCTTGTCTTCTCCATGTAGTTATGTAATTTTTAATCTCTGTCACTCCAGATATCAGATATCTATCTAGGTGGCTGTGGATATGAGGGTCACAGTATCCAGACTTGCATCATACAGACGTTTGCACACACTTATTTGCAGTGTACAGATTTTGTAGTTCTGCTGCTTCTCTGGGCCATCAGAGAGAGTTCTGTTCAACAAGTTACAGGAACTGAGTATGTGGTTTTCTTGTTCAGAACAACCGAGAGATGTGTTCCCATTTTACAGAGGAAAAAATACCTAAACTGTACCACTTACTGAATCTCTACCTCTGGTTCCTGTTTTTGCAGATCTAGCTTTGCTTTTCTTCACTCATGGCTTTGCAGTTTTACAGCAATACTTAGCTGCAGATATCCATGGCAGGGGGAGGAGGAGAAGTCTGTATGTTTGTTTAAACTCTAACTATGGTATTTATTTTCCTATGTTTGTGTTGTGGACATGGAGCAATACAATTCACTCTTTTCCCTGGATTTCTAAATAAATGAAGCATGTGAAGAATTGCTTCCAGTTGTCACTGCACATAGAGATCCTGAGCTGCTTGGCTGTTACATAAAGTTAGAACAATTGAGAATGAGTGTTTCAGCTGATGTATAACGTTATATACATAAACGCAAATGTAAATGTAGTAAAAGTTTACTTTTAGTAAATGTTACTTAAAGACTTGTTATTTTTCTGAAGTGTTGCTGTGCAGCCCTTACACCTGCGCTGTACACTTCAATGCCCTTTGTCACAGCTGTATCCTTTTGCAGTCACATTAGTATCATTTTTAGTTAAACCAAATATTTTAGTATCAAGTTATTTTAAGGAATTTGGAACTTGTCTTTTCCTTTATTTCTGTAGATCGTTATAGGAGACTGCTTATGAAATTCACTGTGTGGCTCTGAGAGCTTAAATGTGAAAGCTTGAAAGTTTGGGCTGTTGCTCTGACTCTTAACAGCTTTCAGTTCAGAGCAGGAGACTCTACTGGTCCATGCAAGGCCAGCTATTCATTTTCAGTCCAGATTTAGAGCTCTGTCTTTTATGTAGCTGTGTCATTTGCAGATCAGTGTTTTCTCTCATCTTTTCCATGGTCTCTGTGGTGTTTCTCATGCAGTGCTGCTGTGGCCTCCTTTCTCTGACACACCTTTCCATGTTCACTGACTTGCTCATTTAGTTTCCTGTCCATCTTGCCTCTGGACACCAGGCATACCTATTTCCCACCTGCATGTTTTTCCCAGGCGAGTGAACCTTTCTATTTCTCTGTTGTTTCTGCGGCTGCCTCCAGATCTAATGGTTGCTAAGTTTGTTCCCCCTGAAGTCTTCCTCGGATCAAAGCCGAGAAAAATGAAAATCCCTCTGGCTAATTTAGGAGCAAGGGAGTTAAACTTGTTCTTCTTCTTGTATTCCTAGTGGATGATCGTACTCTACAGCTCATACCTTTACTTACTTGCTAAAAATAAGCCTGCTCTTAATTCAGCTGGAATAGTCATTGTATTGTGCTTGGACATAGAGTTCTTCACTGTTCTTATGGAGACCCATTTGACTGGATCTCTTGTATAAGTGCAGTGAATCATGCTCGAATTACTTTCTTGAAAGGAGGAAGAGAGGGTGAACTTGCATGGCATTCGTGAGTTTGACAAGGTAAATTACAGCTTTTAATGTTTTGGGGTTTTATCTTCTACAGTATTCTATGTAGATACATAAGAAATTGTTAATGGGGTTTAGTATTTTCTGTAATGTTTAATATTTAAAAATCCTTAGGTCTGGGTTTTAGCTTATTCCAGTCTTCTCTGGCTTGCAGATTCTTGATTTATGCTTTTTCACACATGCTTTAGCTTTATTGCTGGCTCATATATTCATCTTGTTGCATGCAA
>NW_005054303.1:6996916-7037998 GCF_000277835.1 Geospiza fortis | reverse complement strand
ATAGCAAACACTGGAAAGGTTATTTGCATAAAATTGTGGTATCTCTTATGACTCTGCCTTTAATCTTAGTCAGTCTCTGTTAATAAAGAAACTCTTTGTTAAGTTTCAGGTGGTATGATTTGCTATCACTTTAAATGGTAAAATTACATACAAAAAGCAATGATTTTTGTGATTTCTTTGGTATTCAGTCCAGCATTGGTAATGGTAATACTACAGAAATACAAGGGAACAAATAATCCATGTGTTTTTCAAGCTAAATTGTCTATACTCTTACACTTTCAGTTTAACCTGATAACTGTGAAAGAACTGTATATTGCTCAACATTTTCCATTGAATATGAAAAGTGCAATGAATCAAGCTGATTATAGTTGACAGCTGGCTTGATCTTGCCGTGATTAGGTCTTTTACTGCTGGCAAAATCCACTAGCCTTTTCCGTTAGCTGATTGCTGATGAATGCAGAGAGACAGCTTTTCATATCGATAAAGAGTTTGGGGAAACCTGCATCCCATATGGAGAAAGATTAAAAGGCATCCTACCTACTATTGATTGCACTGAGCCAAACAGCCATGCAGGAACTCGTAAGATATACAGGGTTGTTGTTTTGGCTTGCTCACAACAACTGTTAAACCAGTAGTGTAGACAGAAAAGAGCAGAAAGATGGAGCTGAAACGTGTTGAAGCATCGGAAATGTTTACAGCTGACGGGCAGTGCTGCGAAATAAAGATGTGCTCTCTTGCAATTAGATGGGAAAATAGTGAACAGGTAATTAATTACTTTTCAAAATTTGTTTTGCACTTTGGTGGGCATGTTATTTAAGTGCTGTGCAGCTTTTGCACTTCAATTTAAATGATTTTGGGTTTAGTTGTCACATGACCAGAATGCAGACCAGCTTGGGTTTTGTAAGACTTTATCTCTGAATTGAAATTCTTTATCCAGCTTTCTTACATGCATTTACTATCTTTCTTATGTTTTAAGACTTTATCAAAAGCTCATTACCTCAAAATGTCATAGTCAACTTTTGCTTTTAACAGTTTGCTTTTATGGGAAGTACAAGTTGTACGCTAAGGTCACAATACATCTTTCAGTTACAGGATACTTATTTTCTGTGCTTTTGTGTTTTAGAAATGTTTCATTACACTATTCTCATATGAACAGTATTACATCACAGAAAAACTTCGTATTGAAATAATTAAGGGCAGAATAAACACTGAATTGGTGCTAAACACAGTATTCAGACTAACAGTAACTGCATCTTAATCATGCAATCCTATCAGAATAAGCTGTTGCTCTTAGAAAAGACCCATGCAAATATAATTCCCAGACCATTTCTGAAGGATCTAGACAGTGTATTTTCAATGTATATTGTAACTTGTCTATGACTCAGAATCACTATGAGTAAAAGGATCCGTGTTGTAAAAAGGTCTGAGATTTTGTGCACAACTCATATTTCAACAAGAATGCGTAATCTCTTTTAAGATGCTTTTTTTCAGGAGTATAAGGTTGATGTTTAATTAAAAATCAGCTACTGGGTATTTTAGACAAATCTAAAATTAATATAAACATACTTAAGATTTCTGTGGCTGTTTAAAAGTGTCTGCAAGGACAAGGAAGAAAGTAGTGCTTTAAATAAACAAGTTTCAGATGCTACTTTCCTAGTAGTAATTTATAAGCAGTCTATTTCAGATGTAGCAGATGTTCAATATATGCTTAAATCAATTTCTAATTTTGAAAATCTATTCTAACATTGTTTTCATTTTTGTTAAGTTCTGTCTTTTCATAGCTGTTCTGCTTAAAATAGCAGCTTCACTAAGAAAGTAATATGGGAAAACAGGAAATCTGGAGTCTGTAGCTTATACTGAGTAGACTTTAAACATTTTCTTATGGAGTGACTCACAAGCATGAACAAATTGGAGGAATTACTAACAAGACAGTGTAGACTGAGAGAGGTTAAGATTTTTGTCAGCTATAGATAATGTGACATTTTTCAGCAAACTGTGATGCAGTTGAAGCAACATTATTGTAAGAAGCTGTTAGTGTCTTTATTTGCATGACGCAATAATATTTTATAATAGGATTTTGGGGTAAAATTACCCAATTCTGTTTGTGATGTTAATTGCAGGATTATTTTATTATCATGAGATAGTACATGCTAGTTAGATTTTCTTTAATTCCCAATATTATGGGTGTCTTTTCTGGGTTTAATTAGCTCGTTCATTTCCATTAAGCTAAAAAAAGGCACGTGCTATTGTCATTGGATTCTTTAAAATGGATTTCTGCTATCGGCATGTTTCTGACCCAATTAAAAAAAATGCAAGGCTGAGCTGTGGATAAAGCCACTAAACTGGAAATAATGTCATCCATGTCGAGATCAGCAAAACTCTAATTTAGTTTAAATAAAAACAGATACTTTCTTTTGTATTTTTATAGCATTACACATGAGTTTAGACAAAGGATTTTCAAGTAATTTGTTGTGTGTTTCACTTAGATCAGGTTTTATGGAAAATGTGGTCATTTTCCATATGACCACATTTAATTTGATGATATATAGGGTCAATATATTTCAGAAATTTACAGAGGTCTGAATCACTAATCTTCAGTAGATGCTCCATCTCCTCCTATAGACCTCAGAGAGCAAAAGGAGGCCACATATTTTTCATGTAAGACCTATCTGATGCAGGAGTGGCTTAATAAACTCAGATATCTTCCATTTGTTTTCCTCATCACTACTATTGTGCCAAGGACAGGTACCCTAGGTGTGTGTTGGATATTCTCACCAGCGACCCTTAAGGCTTTGTTGCCAACTGGGCTTTTTAGAGCATCCCCCAAAATTTGTTATTTTGAATGCAGCTTAAGCCAAAGACGGAACATGTCTGGGCTTCTGCTGCTCATGTCCAGGTTAGCATTGGAGAATTAGGAAATCCTTTGGTAGATTCAGCAGGCAAAGCAAGCTGTTCCTTTCTCTCCTGCTCTAGCAGTTTGGAGTTCTTCAGCCAGAGCTGTTATTCCTTTGCTGTAAATGCCACACAGGGGAGGAAATGCAGGGATGGCCCACAGCGGTGAGAGCACCCTGGTTTGGAGAGGCTGAGAATTGTCAGAGCATCAATCCCTATCTGGAATTCAGTGGCTGGAGAGCACTCCAACCTACCCCTTTTCATTTAATAGTTGTCATTCTGCTTTGTTCTGGGAAAATGCTCATTTATATAATACACTTCACTCCCTTTTGCCCACATGCTCGTATACCTAGTTCCAGATCTGCCAGTTCTGTTTGTCACGTAGCTCTGTAGATTTCCAGGATTTGACAGCTCTGCAAAGGTAAAATCCCTGGTCTGGAGATAAATTTTGTATTCCCTCCTACGCTCTAGTAAGTAAGAGCAACTTAAAACTGCTGTGGATTATGAAAAGCTGAGTCTTTCACTATGTGCAGTAAAACCTAAGTATTTACTGTGCCTTTCCATGTAGCCATTTTAAACCTTCTCAGGAGCAACTTGCAGCATCTTTCTCACCTGTGCTGTGCTCTCCTGTTAGGGTGGTGAAGATGTTTTCTTTTTGCCATGGCAGAATTGTCTGTCTCCTCAATGAAGCCCACATGAGGGACATAAATTCTTTCACAAGCTCAAAGTTGTTGCTTTTTGGAATTTTTCTCTCTCTTGCAGTTTCTGCCTCTGATAGTACTGTGGTTTTGGTTTGGTCATGGGTGTGTGTCCCCAGCCCCTCAGTCTTTGATATGCTAATGTTTACCCCATTGAGGTAAAGAGTGTTTCTTTCACATTTTTTCTCCTTGAGGATATGGTTACCTTCACAAGAAGGAAGGTATGGAGGTCTTCAGAGAAGTCCTTTTGGTTTGGTTTTGTTGTGGTTTTTTGGTTTGGGTGGTTGTTTGGTTTTGGGGTTTTTTTGGTTTTTTATTTTGGTTTTTTTTTTTTGGTTTTGCTATAAAGGTCATTTGGCCAAAATCTTCCTTATCTGTATAACAGTTTTAGAGTGTCAACCTATGTAAAGAATAAACAGTGGAGCTGGGCTGCAGGTGTGGTATCTGCTGCTTTGTTTTCAGTAGCTGCTCTGTATTGACTTTTTAATAAATTGGTTGAATACTGACAGAATGACAATATTGGTTTAATAAAGATGGTTGAAAGTAGTGCAACACAAGCAAAAACTTTCTGTGTTGCCATTTTGATGGGCAAAGCCAGAACCAGCTCTTCTGTGCTCCACAGTAGAAGCTAAGGCACAGACTTTTTAAACTCTGTGTGCTGGTTGTTCACATTTTAAGTGGCATTGACCTTGGCAGTTGGTGGTTTAACCTCAGATTAATTTCTGGCTGTGACAAGAGAGGAACAGAGTGGTGGAACAAAGTACAAGAAGAGAACTACTAAATGAGGGAGAAAGGATAGAGATGATGGGGGGGAATGATAGGAAGAAGACTGGAAAATATGTGAGAGTTTATAGAACACGATTGAGTGTACAAGAATATGCACAGGAGAAGGTGGAGCTTGGCCAGTTTCAGGAAGCTTGAGTTACTTGAACCTGTGGTTCCCCATGCAGGGTTTGGGAAGGGAACTTCAGAAGATTGTGTGGGAGATGGGTGTGAACTAAAAAGAAGGAATAAATAGATAAGGGACGTTAATGACATGGTGGTTCTTGCGAACCTAGAAAAAGATCCGAAGAGATAGTATGCAGGAAATGATTAGTAAGTTCTTGTATTACTCTGCTTTGCTTTTTCAATTAGCTGGTTACATTATGCTTTACTGGCTGGGTGTTGCTGAACCAAAGCATGAGACCACCAGTCCTTATAGTGGCCTGTAAAGCTTTTGAATATTTGGTTTTTCCTTTAAAGCTCTTCTGGAATCATAACAGTCTCAGGTGTGGATTTAGTGTATGTTTTATTTTTATTTTCAAAGTAACTGTTCTTACTAGTGCAAATTTAGAAGATTATCAGAAATAAGTATCTTCATGGGTTAAGCGTGGAGGCAAAAAAGATGCATTAAAATCAGACCACATCCCAATTAATCATCTTTTAAAAAATAATTTATTCAAAAGGCTGGTCTCATGGGGTTTTTATTTTAATATTGACATAATTAGATTCTTCTTAAAAGAGAGTTTTCTGTTGGGAGTAAAGACAAAAAACCACTGGAATCTGCCCTTATTGCTTCCATCCCTTGACTACAGTACATCCTGCTTGTCGAAAAAGTATTTTAAGTTCAGGTGGAATTTTTCATTTACCATTGTGAGTTGCCAAGGAGTAAGCAATTCATAATAGCCCAGAAGTATGTAGGCTGAGGAGTTTGTGATATTAAACAGCATAGAAAGGAGGGAGGAATAAGAAAATAAATTTTTAGAGTGACAAGACTAATATGTAGAAATAAATATTAAAGGAGTTTTGTTTCCTTAATTAAATGCCTAAGTTATGATTTGTTTTGAGGCTGCTTGTAAACTGGTTCCCAAACTGTTTAATTACTATTGTACTATTCATCTCACCTGTCTCAAAAATATTAATCATCAAATGGTAAAATATTAGCTTGTAGTAGGAGGGTGATGTCAGAAGCTGAAACTCGAGTTCATTACAAATGCTATCTTTCATCATGCCCTTTTAAAGTGCATGTCAAATAACATAAGTATAATTTTTTAAGATCCCCATCAATATTAAGAAATTGGTGAATATAGGTGTAAATTATTCTTGCCCATGTGAGACATACACAATACTTCCTCAGTGCCTAATAATGCAGTGTTTGCTCTATGGCATTTCATTTAGGAGTTCATCCCTGTGTAAATGCTGCTGTGAATCAATGAAAAGAAATTTACAATTCAGCAAAACTGTCTGCTTTGATGTATCACCATGTAGCAAATGAATCTGTGGAATCTGGAGGAGTAGGTATTTGTAGTGGCTTTTTAGTACCTCCTTCAGAATTCAGTTCTGGAGGAGGTCTGGTTCCCTTGCTGCAGGAGAAAGGAGGAGGTCTGGACCATAAATGTGATAGGCTCGTGTTTGTTAGGAGAGGTGAGTGTCTTGACTTGGTGGATGGAATTGGTAATAACTGCTAGGAGCGGCACAAATGTAAGAATCTGGGAGACCAGCAGCCTCGTTAAGGAGCTGAAAGCACAGAGCTGTCTTTGCCTGGCGTAGCCTGAGGTTCTGGAGAAGAACTGAGACAGGCTTTTTCTCTGTGGGATGTTTGCATACACATTATTACAAGCAGACTCAACTAATATGAAGTGCTCTGAACTAATCAATTTAACCAGATCTTGGCAAGAGAAGGATTCAGTGGTTTTCTTGCTGTTTCAAAAATGAAGCTGTGCTGATTTGGAGACCTGAAACCAGCAACAGTTTCTCTGAAAAGAACTGATTTGATGTTGAAGAGGACTTCTGTTCATGCTGTTTGCTGCTTTTGCCATGTGGATGAAAAGGAGAAAACGGCGAGTGAAGTTGCAGGTTCAAGGCTGTGTTTCCTCAGCTATTTTTTTTTCCCTAAGTATAGTGTAGCTCTTGAAGTGAAAGCGTATTAGTATTCAGTGAGGTGAACTTTAAAAGATTTCTCATAGGGTGTTTATATTTAAATGGTTAATTATCACTGTTTCCCATGTTCTTGTGCTTTGCCATTTATAGAAAGTTTTTAGACATTAGACTTTCTAAATTGAACATTTTACAATAGTTAATAGCTTCTTCAAGGAGATGCTAATATCTGCATTAATCTGATAATTAATCTTCTATATTTTACATGATACAAAATAATACAGTACTTTTGCCAGGTATTATGAGAGAGACTTCCAAATATGTCCGTTTGGAACAGTAAAAATTCTGAGCTCTTGGATTAAACTGGATTGGGATTTTTTTGTTAGTTTCTGGTGCTTTTACAAACCAGTTTCTTACTGTCATTGTGCTTTCCAGGCTACATTATCCATTTAGAAAATATTTAATTTTCATGTGGTGAAATGGCTTTTTTACTTTGAAATGCTCACAATCCCTGTACAGATATCACTTTTCGAGTCTGGATATATTTTTAACAAGACCACTTAGTGGAATAAAACTTCTCTGTGTTTCTTGGACAGTGTTATACTCAAAATTTCTACTGGAAGTACAATGGGCTATTAATGTTTTTACCTTCCAACTGGTAATTAAAGCAGAAAGAAAAGAAGCATTGGGAAAACTGTGCATTGTCTGATGCATGTTGCATATTTCTGAAAAAGCACATATGTGTATTGAGAAAATACTATTAATTCAGACACACTCCCCTTTTAACTTTTAAAATCAGTGATCCAGGAAAGCCATGATGCCATTCTGAGCCCCTTGTAAGAATTGCCTGCAGAGCCCAGCAGAAGCAGATATAGAAGTTTGTTTTTCTCATAGTTGGTCATGCCAACTGAAGTCAGCAGAGCCTGAAGGTGTTTGGGAGCAGCATCTGGTTTTCTTAAGTTAAGCACATTTTGGTTTGTGAATGGCACTTGGAGAAGCTTCATTACTTTCTTAGCCAATTAGTGCCTTTCAGTCAGTAATTAATAATAAAATATCTCTCTCGGTGGCCACAAGTGAGTACAAGTTACTTGCCCTGAAAGAATATTGGGAAGGACTCTTCTCTTCATAAGTCATGCTAATAAAAAAAAGTACACACTAGTAAGTTCTAATTTTTCCTTGTGTTGAAATAGAAAATTATTATCTTGAGTGGACTTCACCTCTCTTAATTACTGCTCTACTCTAAAAATTTTTCATTAGTGGTGACTAGTAAGAGCAATTTCAGTTGTTATTTCCAGTAAGCATTATAATTTCACTTCATAACTTATTCTGTGGGAAATGTTCAAACAGGGACAATAACCTTATCTAAACATTTTAGCTGACATGTCAATGTCATGGGTCCAAGATGGAGCAGCTTTAAAAGTGAACCAAATCTGGCTCATTTTCATGATTGGTGTTTGTCTTATTTGAAGAATTATATGCAGCAACATGAAATATTAATCCAGGTAGCAAAAAAAATTCAGTTACTTTAAAACAAATAGTATTTTAATTTCCTAAATGAAGCTTAAAGAAACTTCTGTATTGTACATTGATTGGAAAATTGATACTTATGTAGGAGTGTGATGTAGAAATATGAAAAAAGCCAAAGTGCCTGAGATAATGCGGTCTCAAAAAGAAGTTTCTGAGAGTAAAGTGCAAGTACTGCAGGCTAGACATGCTGGGTATCAGTAGGGTGGGCCCAGAAAAGCAGAGCAGCTAAATCAGTTTTCCTATGGGGTCAGGTGTGATCAGATCCATAATCTGATGTGTGATCTATTTTGGGCACTGGGGAGTTGTTTTGGTTTGGGGTTTTTTTTCTGTATGTCTGTAAAATGTTTAAACCTCATTCCATTTTATAAGCATTTGAAACAGTATTATTTATCAATATATCCCAAATATTTAATTATCTTTTCTTTTTTTGGCAGTGTTGGCTGTATTGTGGGTAGCAAATGATGTAGTTTTTGTTTGGTTTACTAATAGCGTAGTCATGTAATTTGGTGAAAAAATTACATTGTTTACTGAATTATTAGAGTAATCCAGCTTTTAATTGATCCTATAAATTAACTGAATTATTTGTAAATACTTTGAAACACATATTGGGCTATTCTGAACTTTGCAGCATAATTTTTCAAAGACTGATATTTTCTTTCTGTGGAAATTCTGAAGTTGTGGTTAAACCCTGCAATTCTAAGGTTAGGAGTTTTGGTTTTCTGAATAGCAAATGTCAGCTTCTGGAATTTTCTTGAAACATTTCACTCTCTTTCTTGAGGTTGCATACAAAAAGTGTAGTTGAAGTTATTTGGTCTATAAATGTAAATCGTATTTGTTGATAGAATTATAGATATATTGAACCAATGCATTCATGTTTTAAAACATTTGAAATTCAGACATACACATGGTATGAATTTTAAAGAATTTTCATCATTTGTGTCTCCATCCTAATTTTTTAGCTTCTGTTAGTTTTGAAATGCAAAAGGAGTGAGCCTTGCTAATACTTTGCATTTCATTCCAAGTAATAGTCCACTTACTTATCAAAAGGGAATCGGCTTTACTTTTCTTCACTTGTACAGATTGTTTTTCACAGTTCCTTACCCTGAATGAGCCCAGTATATCAGAATTTTCACCATCTTTGCATGTGATCTTAGTGACCCTTTATCTAAGGGTTCTCATGTGGTCTTGTCCTGTGCCAGGTCAATAATGTGAACCAGCAGTAAAGCTGCCTAGGCAGTTGTGCTGAAAATACTGGGAAAGGAAAGCAGCTTCACATTCTCCTACTGCCTAAAATGCTGCTTGTATGTGTGTTACCATGTTTGCCTTACCAGGACTGTGTGCCAGTGCTACCAAACATCTGAACAGAGAGGAGTTAAATGTAGGATAAGGCTCTTTTTTTCTCCTCTTGTTTGTTTTGTCTCTTAGTGCTCTCATCTGCTTCCACTTTCCTACTTTTTGCCTTTTCTGCCCCTCTGCATGGTCTGTGTCCCTCCTTTCTGCTCTGATATTCCTCACTCTTTCGCAGGTGCCCATCATTCCTCTTTCTCTGAGGACTTGGGAGGAGCCTTTACCTTCCACTGATGAGTGGGGATTTAGGTTTTCAGCTCAGAATGCTCTGATACATATCAGCACATTCATGGAACATTTTCTGTTCTGCAGGTTGGGAATCCACGTGTGGAGCTCACTCTTTCTGAACTGCAAGATATGGCTGCCCGACAACAGCAACAGATTGAAAATCAACAGCAAATGTTGGTTGCTAAGGTAATAATTATATACAGAGCATTTTTTTTCAATATATGCAAGCTTAAGTTTCATGGATAGAGAAAAACACGCTAAGTTATTTCAGTTAAGCTCAAGAAATTGCTTGAGAAATCCATCATTTTACCAGAATAATCTTAGCCTAGGCAGTGCACAGTCTTTTGGCATAAATACTGCTACAACAACCTGTGTAATATGTCTTTATGAAAATATTGCTAGGGTATGTTTAACTCTGTGTGGCCCCCTTCATGATCTGTGGCGGAACAGACTTGACTCCGTGCTCATCTTTAGCGGCTGATTCAATAGAGTAATTGTGGGGTGGGGTGAGAATATGCCAAATTCATAAAAATTTGTGTATTGCATTTCCATGTCTCAGAGACAGAAGAATCTAAGTATGTTTGAAGAGTGGGGAGGGGATTTAATGGTTTTGACATTGTTGTTGATGTTGTTTGAAGTATTATACAGCATGCCTTTGATGCTTGGAATACCTAAGAGTCAACCTACTGATTCTGTTGTTCTTTCTTGATGGAAATAATACTAAAAAAAATTCTTTTCCTTGTGCACCCAGCAGAAAAATTATTATTTAGAAGTGGAATATTTTCTTACAGTAGGTCATCTTGCTTAAAATGGTCTGTTGGGCATACTTTGTCATCTTTGGGAAGCTGGGTAACAGCACTGGAAATTTATTTTGCCAACAGCAAGAAAACTGTTAATAGTGACAGAAAACAAATGCCAGAGGAAGCATCACAGATGTATTTAAATGAGTGTTCAGACTAGGGCTGTATTCACATATCTATGTAAATATGTTATTTTTTGTCTAAAAAAAATCTTGAATCTCTGCTCTGAAACAGATTTATTAATTGATGTTAAAGAGGTTTTCCTAGGGCTGGTACATATTTCAATGAAACACAACATTTTTTGATTTGTGAAGTAGAAAACCTGATCAAAATTACAGGGTTTTCTAAGCTAATGTTTTGGGGTTTTTTTTTTTAATAAATGGGTAACAGATTTCTCTTGTTTAAAACCTCCTTTTGTCAGGAGCAACGTTTGCGTTACCTGAAGCAGCAAGAACGTCGGCAGCAGCAATCTGTTTCTGAGAGTGAAAAGCTCCAAAAACTTAAAGAACGTGTTGAAACCCAAGAGACAAAGCTGAAAAAAATCCGTGCCATGAGAGGACAAGTGGACTACAGCAAGATGATGAATGGGAATTTGTGTATGTGGAATTCTTAATTTATTTACTGTTCACTGCACAACTTACAAATAATGCTATCTTTTAAATCACTATAGCATTGGTGCAGGTTTTCTGCTACATTTTTTTGTTTTATGGAGATTCTGTGTTTCCATGACATTTGTATGCAACAGAACTTTTTGTTAGTTCTGTATAGTCAAACATAGTCAGAGTAAGTATTCTCTAACCATTAGGAAATCTTATGACTGTTAGTAAATTTGCAATACAAGTATTTTATATGTATTTCAGATATAGAGCTAGTATGGTGTGTTTATTAGTACTTGTAGAATTAAAAAAATTACAACTTCTGCTTTATTTAGTTGGTTTTTGTTATTTTTATCTTGTTAATTTTAGCAACTGAAATTGAGCATATAAGTGCCATGTTCCAGGAGAAGCAGCAGGAACTGCAGGCTGCAGTGTTAAAAGTGGATCAACTCACTCAGCAACTGGAGGATTTAAGGAAAGGGAAACTGAATGGGTTTCAGTCTTACAATGGACAAATGACAGGGCCTGCAGCAGTAGAATTAAAAAAGTTGTATCAAGAACTACAGGTAAGTAACAAAAACATGCTATTTGAATTACAACTGTAGGTTTTAAAAGTTTTGTTACTGCTCTTATGAGTGGCAATTTGGTTCTGTGACACCTTATAAAAGTAGTCTGTTGGAATGCTGTTCATGTGTGAGGTTGTAGTTGGCATATAGCCTTTTTTCAGAAAGAACTTCATTAGTGTTAAAAACTATTTAGTTTCTTATACACATAATGATACAAAGTGTGCAGGTGTTTTGAAGGGAGTTTCTCAGGCCCTAGTACTGAAATACTGAAAGTCTGCATAATTTATTATTTGTTTTAATCTCTCTCAAAAACTTTTGTGAAACTAATCTTGGTACTTTTCTATTTTGCACTGATCTGGGTATAGCAAGCTCACTTACGTGTTATCTTAACTTGGAGACATGACTGTAATTTTAGAAGTGTATTGTAAAAATATACCTATATTTGTCTGGTGTAAATAAACAAAATACATAGGAATTAAATAGCACATTTTAATAGAGTAATTAAAAATGCAAGCTGCACTAGATAAGGCAACATAATTGTAGTATATTCACACAGTATTCCCTGCATCAATATTTTATATCTCCTGCAAGAAGATTGTTATATCTAGAGTGTAGCTCTCGCATGAGTAGTTAAGCATCTAGTTTACGTTGAAATTTTGTCAAATTGTGTGCTAATGTATCAGGATTTTGAGGGCTTTTTTATTTACTCATGGGCTTTATTGTGATCAAGGTAACAGGTCTAATATATTTCATATTTTAAAATTAATTTAAATTTTAAAATTAGTCTCATTTATTTAGATGGGCAAATACTGCAGAACTTAATTAATCCTGTTTTCATGCATTAGGAATAAGTCCTTTTTTTCTCTTTTTACCCCTTCCCCCTTTGTACAAGGCATATCTGCTTTTGAGTTTTTCTAAGTGCAAAGATGCTCAATAGATGAAGATTTCTCTCTTGTGCTTTGCAGTGATCCCGCATGTGTTTATCAAGACTTAAATTTGCCTCAGGTGTTTTTTACTTGTAACGTTACCATGAAAATAAGAACACTGAGACAACGTCTGAGTTATTGAAGGTGTGAAAAAATGCCAACAGCAAAGCAAGAGAAATAATTATAAAGTGTGTCATGGTTGATTTAAACCATAAAAGTAATCCACCTCATAATGTACTGGAAAACTGCTGTGAAGATTTCAGTTTAATCCCCATGCAGAGAGGAAAATCTGTGCAGAGCCCCTGCACTAGCAGTTCAGTTAACACCCCTTCCAGACATCACAAAGTCTCATGTGGATCTGGAAACAGAATCAATAGCATAATTTCTGTTACAAGTTTTGTATCACTTAGTTTTTGTGATAGACAAACTGTCTTGGGTAAGCATGACTTTAAACAAACATTTTCTGCGATTTAGTTCTTCACAGTAGAATTTTCTGAAGTGTCTTTCTGCCTAATTCCACAATCCATTTTCTATAAATGGGATGCAGTCTGTATGTATTTAATAGGCATCCACTAGCTTTTTTAGGATATTTTTTCACTGTTTTCTTCTAAGAGTTGTTCATGATTGCAAATGCTAACTTGACAGGATGTGCAGAACCATAGAGACACCAGAACAAGTTGTTGATCCAAATTCCTTTGGGTTTTTTTAACACTGCATTACAACCATCTTGCCAAGAGACAGAACGAGAACTGTTCTAACAAGGGGGGTTTTATTTTTTTTCTTTTTGAAGATCCGTAACAGGCTTAATCAGGAGCAGAACTCCAAGCTCCAGCAGCAGAAAGAACTCCTGAACAAGCGCAATATGGAGGTGGCCATGATGGACAAGAGAATCAACGAGCTGCGCGAACGACTGTACAAGAAAAAAGTTGAGGCACGTCAAAAAGAAAACATTCCTGTAAGATAAACTGTTAAAAGGGCCACACTTCAGTTTATCAAGGGCCTATAAAAACTACGTAGAATCTCCCTTTTTCCCACTCAAGTAATACAGTTACCTATGATAAAAGTAGCAGGTCTCTTATAACTATTTTAAGGTTTCTCATAGGTATCCAAAAACTGTAAGACAGAATATGTTTTCTTTTATTTTTCTTTATGGCACAGATGATACTACATTAAAAATCAGAAAAGTTTATATTTCTAGGAAGGAAAGTATGACTATGTGCTTAAAAGCATTTTAAAAACATTAAAAGCATGAATGCATTAGAAAATTGAGTTTTATAAAATACTTACCTTCCAGTATGGAAAATGGATAAAAATATAAACCATTTGATAAAGTTAGGCTTAATAGTTGTCTGGAGCTTCAGAAAGATTTTAAGAGATGAATTCTGGATTTCCATATGTATTATTAGCTGGAGGTATTGCTTTAAAAAGACCCAACTCATACATATTTGATCATTTAAGAACTCATTTTAGACCATTTGCTTGAGAAAGGCACAGTGGAAGAGGCTTTACAGAGATATAGGTATCTACAAGAGATGTATGTGCTGTGACTAAAAAATTTAAGTTTTGAGGTGTTGATTTTAAGGAACAAAATTTGTGCTTTCTACCATGTTTTTTTCCTCTTTTTGTAGAAGCATAGAGTATAATAACTTAATTGTAAGGTGTCCTAGCTAGAGTGCATGGTTCTAGATAATTAAGTTTAGACCTCCCTGTTCATGTAGAAAGGCCTGGATTAAATGGACATTCACGTGTCAATTTGTCTGATCGTTTTCAGTTGAATCGAATTAATGGAACTTCATCACCCCAGTCATCCCTGAGTGCTTCAGGAAGGGTGGCAGCAGTAGGACCTTACATCCAAGTTCCAAGTGCTGGCACTTATGCTGTACCAGTAGATCCAGTTAAGCCACAGTCTCTCACCATTGCTCCCAACTCAACACACGGAAGATCAAAATCTGGTAAGTACTTGTGTGATGTTTATTAATACATATGGTTTGAAAAGGGGCAATAAAGAAAAGGAGTCATTTTAAGAGACCCAGTGTTGGCATAATTGGTGTAGGGGAGGAGGCAAGTTTCAGGTGTGTTAATACTGTTCCGTGAACTGAACATCAGTTATTTCATCTGTGGCATTTATGCTTCTTTCCATGATTTTTTCTTAGGAAATTGAGTGTTTTCTTTGAAATTTTACTCACTGGTACATCCCTAAAAGGGGCACATTTTCTTCACAGATTCTACGTTGTGTCTTTAATAGCTTTTTCAATCAGTTTGTGTGTTTGAATATAATAATGAAATCAACTTTGTGGAAAACTGTATTATAAATAACTATTTACACTATGTTGCTTTTTGTCAAGTAAAACAAAGCTGATGAATAAATAATAAGAATAATACTTCTCAGAAGGAGACTGAATAGGAAAGTAGAAAAAAACTATGAGAGGTTTTTGCTCCATCTAGGATGTGGGAATTTGTGGTCTTTGAAGCATTTCTGAAATGGAATAACCATAACATTGATGCTGTTTACTTGTTTGTGCCTATTTAGTGAAGAAGCTGCCCCTCCAGAACTCCCCAGAACTTTGTGTCCAAAATTGGCTCTCATGTCTCCCACCATTAATAATTCCATCGAAAATTTTCAAATACAATTATTATTTAATTTGTGTTGGAGGCTGAAGGAAGCAGGTCATATTTGTGCCTTAAGTTCTCAGTTCCAGCAAATCTCACCTGTTTGCTCATACCTTAGAAAAATCATAGTTCTTAAGAAATGATAAGCTAGGAAAATATACATAATACAAATAAAAATGCATGATCCCATTGGTCTAACCATAGGACTTATTTTACCTGGTCTCCTAGGAGAGATCAAAAAGAGGATAAGGAATGACTAGGAGACAAAGCTGTTGCAATATTCACATATTGGTGTTGGCGTTCAGGGACTTTAAATATTCCAGCAAAATTTGCATCATGATTTCCAGATGGGGAAGAAGAGATGAGAGAAGACAATCTGAACCTCTCTGTAGGAAAGAATGTCAGAAATGCCCCCCCTACAAAAAAGCCCCAAGGTCAGAAAGTAAAACTGGCCAAATAGAACTTAAAAAAAAGACTCCAGTATTTCCCATTGATGTTAGTGTTTTAGCAATACCTTTATCAGCTAAAAGTATTCAAAATCTGTGCAAACCCCATCACTGTGGTTTTGTGGAAAGTCTCAAGAAGATGGAATGAGTTAATTGTGGGGATGAAGGTACAGATTTGCAACAGTTTTGTTTTCAGATTTGTGGATCCTTCTTCTACATATGGAAAAGGACCGTTCCTAACTTTTAAGTTTACTAAGTAAAACCCACGATTTTGTAATATCAACCTCCCAAAATATACATACGCACTTCTAGACCTACCTTGGAACTTTTAATATTATAAAAGTAATTACTCTGCCTTAGGACTGACTTTGTATTTATTATTTTGAATATACTTGAATGAAGTTCTGTAAAATAGATTTATGTAAGGAAAAGCGTACATGCTCCCAGGAAGAAAAGAAATTGAGAATTTATTTCAACTGTCATGCTTTTATTTCTCATTATCTGAGTGTTCCTGTTCTAATGTTCTCCATTGTCATTGTTATAATTTTTCCACCACTTTTTTTCTTTCTTTTTCTGTGTAACTGGATCTGCCTTGGTGCGTCCGGTAGAGACAGACTGTGGGTGTGTGAAAAAATCTCCAGACACCTGGAAGGTTTCTGATTTAGACATAATAGTGGATCCTATTCTGTCACCTCCCACTTCTCTTCAGTCTGCTGTTCACAATGTCATCCGCCTGGCACCTACTCTGTTTGACACCCAGCACTGTGAGTCCGTAGAAGATCTCTGGCTAGCTAAGAACTCAGTTTTTAATATGGTCATCTGAGCTCTTGCACACAGATGCATATTAAACAGCATCTTTAGAACTTGTGTTGTGGTCTGGCGTGTAGATGATGCTGTTGAAATGTAAATTGGTTGAGAAGTTGCTTTTCATCTTTGAAGGAAACAGATTTGCAGCAAATTCATCCCAGGAGTACTGGAGTAGTGTATCAGGGTTGAGTTTTCTTCTCTGAAAAACCTCAAAATTTTCTCAATGTTAGAAATTTCTGGCAATCACTAAAGGATTTTAGTATATTTTGGATTGGATAGATGCATAAAATACATCTTAATTGAGTTACTTAATTTGAGGTTTAGTTTGAGTTACTTTGTGGGAAACCTCAAGTTTCTGTGTTGCACTGACCCCAAAGTTGGGATAAAAGCTCACTCTGCCCAAGTCAATACCCAGAGTCTTGCTGCCTTCCATTGGACTTGGAGCATGCTTCAATTGCTGTAGTAAGTAACCTGGATCCAGACCTACAAAAAATTTAGGGAAAGTCAGAAAATGCACAAAACCTTTTGTGTCTGTGTGTCACTGTCTTATTTCTGTAAATGCACAATGGTCTGGTGAGAGTTGAAATGCACTGGGTGTTATATTTGCAGGTACAAGCAAGAGGGTGCATTTGGAGGGGTAGATGGAGCCAGTTGGCGCTGGGGTGGCTGAGAGCAGGAGGGTGTTGGCATCACATCCCCCTAGATTGGGTTGCTCAAAGCCTCATCCAGCCTGGCCTTGCACACCACCTCCAGGGGTGGGACATCCACAACTTCTCTGGAGAATTTGTGCCACTGACTCCCCACCCTCACAGTGTAGGTCAGAGAAAGGAGAGAGAGTCTGAATTTACTTCCAGTCTGTTACCTCAGAATCTGGGGATAAACATGCTGCTTACAATAAGTTTTTGTGTATCTGTCTTTCTAATAGAAAAGTGTTGAATTTGCAGGTAAGATGTTTAAATGTGTCATGTCTTTTACTGTTATTTCTGTAACTGCTTTCCTCATAACTAACTTACAGATCCATATGCTTTCATATTTAGCATGAATCAATTATTATGCCTCTCACTGATCTTCAAAACAAAGGTTTTATTGAACTGTAACCTTACTGGAGGTATAGAATGTCTTGTGTATTTTGTACAGTAAGCATTAATTCAGTGCGTAGTTGAAAAATTATTTAGGGCCTAAGTGTTTAGACACCTTTTTGGTCTCACTCTTGATAACCAGATGATTAGAAACAATAACAAACAAAACCCACAACATTTTCAGCTCATGGATAATGCCAATATTAAAACTGGGCCTCATTACTTTACTTCCCAGCAGCTTGCAAGGGTGAAAAGTGATTTCTGGACTATATACTGTATTCTCAGTGTAAAAATATGCAAGTGTTAATCCTGTTTTGAAAGATACTCAAAAAAGAGGGTAAGGCTCATGAATAGAAAGTAGAGTGGTGATGGAAAATTCACTCTCGTTAGAATGTTCCTATACAGCTTATTTTGAGACTATCTATTATACTAGACAGAGAATTCTAGAAATAGTCCTGCTGATTCTATTTTCCAGAGCCTTAGAACTGAAATAGGAAACTTGGCCTCTAAATACCTGATTTTCATTTGTTACTGTATTACTGTGGGGTCCAGAAATCTCATTCAATCTCCACAATCCCCCTCCATTTTAGCTCCTATCCTGTAGTAAAGTCAATTACATGTTGCACATCACCTTTACACATTTAAGTGCTCCACTACAACAATTACAAGCCATAGGGATGGAGGAATGATCTCCAGTCTCCTTGCAGGAAGACATGCCTGATGTTTAATCTTTTAAAGGCAAATCAAATCCTTAGGATCTACCATAAGATTTATTTAGTTACTATAAACTATATCTAATTATTAGGCTACTTAAACTCTTTTGCTTACTTAGAGAACTGAAACTAAATAGTCCCACACAGTTAATAAAGTGACATCAATGCATCTAGGACTTCATTAAGGATTTGTTGCTTCAGTTTATATGGAGCTGTGCATGATTTTTTGCATATGATGAAGATAAACCCATGACTTGCTTCTTCACACTGTGAGTTAAAGTTGTCAGCTGACTTTATAAATTTATTTAATATTCAATCTCTGGGGCAATTCTAATCGGGTGAGTATGTTGAGGAAAAATAAAAGGTGAGTTAACCACCACTTCCAGCAAAGGAATGTGTGCTTTTGTTCCACCCTGCTGTTGAAGGGAGTTTTTACATCCTGTTATGGGTGAATGAATCTGGTAACCATAGTTTAAATTTGGAGTAAGTCCACTCAGGGCTTACATAGACTTAACATTTACTGTAGTTTGACTTTGTCTCTGGATAGTACCCAAAGAATTGTGTTGATGAAGTGTTTCTGTGCGGATTGTTACTCTGAATTTGTTTGCTTTCTAATAGCAGAATGTGCAACACTCAAGCCAAAATTTTGATCACATTTTTTCTGTAGAAACTTTCAGTGCAATTTGAATATTAAAGGGTTGTGAACAGCACATTCTGTGCAGTGATTTGGCTTCCAGTATTGATTTCTGAATCAAATATTAATAATGATTTATCTCTCTTCTAGAATAAAACTAATTCTAAGATATTTTATTTCACATGTTGTTTTGCTTGTTTGCAATGCTAGTATGGATTATCTTAAATCTAGTATTTTTGTCTGTTTTCAAGCTAATGATGGAAATTGGCCGATACTTAAACAGAGCTCAGCCCCTGTGGTAAAACCCCCTCAGATCTCCAACACAGACTGGAAAGAATCAAGCATGGATACTGCTTTAAAACAAGGAACTATATCCAGCCAGCCTTTGCCAACTTCAGTATTAGGAAGTACTGATAAGCTGGTGGGTTTCGTCTGTAATATATTTATAGATCTGCTTTACTGAAATTATCAACCTTTGGCTTTCATAGCTGAACTCACTTCAATTACACATTCCATTTCCCTTCTGCTATTTATTTAAAAAGTCATAAAGAAAATTATATTTTTTCTGTTCCTTCCTGTTTTTATCACATTAAAATGTGTGGGTTTCTTTCAACTTCAGTACTTTGTATTCCTTCCTGTTCTTTTACATATCTAGCCTCCCCTTTTCCCTCGTTGCTTCTCCTAATCCTCTCCCCCCTCCTTCATCTTTTTCTAATTCATATCTTTGTTAGTCTTTTTCCTTTGTATAGATTATTACTTTTTCAGTGTACTCTTTTTCTCAAAAATCTCACAAAATAAGTAATTAAATCCATCCTTCAGTGAGACTACTAGTGGTATCTTTCTTCACTGTTGTAATAGTACTTTATGAATTCTTTAAAACTATAATCTTTAAAAAATAAGGACTTGGTCTTTTAGTTGTTTTGGTAAACTCTGACAGTAGGTGTTGTCAAGATCAAGTAGACACTGAAATCTGGAACTTAGAACAAGTTAATCAGGCTTTGCATGTATGCAAATAGTTTTAAATTGATATGAATGTGTTACAGCTGAAAGTGCCTTTCAACAGTGGCCTTTGTCTGAGGTATGATGAGATCCTCAGATAAACTCAGGTAGAATCATATCTAGTGATAAAGGAACACGAATTGTTTATGTTGACTCTTTTTCTGTCCCACAAGATTGTATGGTATGTTGAAAAAGGAATGTTCTTGCTCAGAAGTACTTAATTAAATTATATATGTACTATTTATTGTTCTTACACAGGGTCTTGACCTGGGGAAGGTGCCACCAACAGTTCCTGGTGTAAGCAAGCAGCTGCCTCAGAACTATGGGACCTATCCAAGCCCAGTTCCCTTAGGAACAGGTTCTACAAACTCTCTAGAAAGAAGGAAGGATGGCAGCCTGCCCAGGCCTGGCACCAGTATAGCAAATCGGCAGAGGCCGGTTCCGCTTCCGCCGCCCAGCAACGTGCACCAGCCCAGCTCCTCTCAGCAGATCCAGCAGAGAATTTCTGTCCCTCCCAGTCCCACGTATCAACCCTCTGGTCCCCCCTTGTTCCCAGGAGGAGAGGGCAGGCCAGAACTGCCTTTGACTGTGGCAATCAGACCTTTTCTTGCTGATAAAGGATCCAGACCTCAGTCTCCCAGAAAAGGGCCACAGACAGTGAACTCCAGTTCCATCTACTCAGTGTATCTTCAGCAAGCAACACCACCAAAGAATTACCAACAAGCTGTGTACAATACTTTAAATAAGTCAGTAAAAGCAGGTAGAATATATTTTGCTTTTTTTTTTTCTTTGAAATACATTAAGATCTACTTGTTTGTTTTAGTTGACTTCCCATATCAGTTTGGAAAACTTGTCTAAATCTGTGAGGAAAGTAGTTTCTGTGTATGCAGCATAGCAGAAAAATAATTCAGTATATTTTTGAGGTTATCAATAAGTATGCATTGATTTACCTTTTATTTTAAAACAACATGCAATTGGAACAATATAGCCTGGATACTTTATCAATACTTTGATAAATAAGTTGAAAAACCAGTGTCTAGATAAGAGTTTTGCTTCTCTTACTGTTTCTTCATGAAAGAGGAAAAACATTCCAGATGTTCTTTGTAGCTTATAATTGTAAGCATCAGCATCACCAACAAGTAAGTATTTATTTCTGTTTTGACAGTCCCCAGAACAATATTTTTTTTCTTTCTGTATTAGTGTCAAACAAGTATCAATAGTATCAATAGTTTATTTATAAATATTTTATTACGTAATTTAAGAACAGCTCTTCACTGTTTTCCATCTTTTTTCTTCAGTTTATGGAAAGCCTGTATTACAGTCTGGTTCAACCTCTCCCTCACCCTTGCCATTCCTTCATGGCTCTTTGCCTGCCCAGTCTCCCTCACAGCCACAATCTCAGCCTCAGACCGAGGTCACTGAAAAAGATCCAGAGCTGGAAAATGCTCCACCACCCAGTGAAAACAGCAATGTGGAAAACATTCCCCGTCCTCTCAGTCCTACAAAGCTCACCCCTATCGTGCACTCGCCCCTCCGCTATCAGAGTGATGCTGACCTGGAGGCTCTGAGGAGGAAATTGGCCAATGCTCCGAGGCCGTTAAAGAAACGCAGCTCCATCACTGAGCCAGAGGGCCCGAGTGGACCGAATATACAGAAATTATTGTACCAGCGCTTTAACACCCTGGCTGGAGGGATAGAAAGTGCTCCTTTTTATCAGCCAAGCAATCCACAGGACTTCATAGGCAACTTAGCTGACGTTGATAACGGGAACGCCAGCACCAATGGCAATATTGAAGAACCAATCCCCGTGCAACCTACGGTTCCTGTCCCTGATGAACCACCCCCCTCGTCAGATGCCAATGACAATGAGTTACCTTCTCCTGCTACCGAGGAGTTGATAAGCACTGAAACCACAAATCAAACACCTGAGACAACTGAAGACAACAACAACAACCTTTCTATAGTTCCTTCTACTGAGCAGTCACCCAGTCCCACGCCAGAGGTCAGTTCTCCAGTAGAAGATGAAGCTCCTTTGCCACCTGCTCTTCCTCCTCCACTTCCTCCAGTAAGTAACAAAGCAAAAGAACAACTTTGTGAACTACAGAATTAGCTTTGTGCTTAAGCATAACTGGAACATGGTAAGTTTGTGCTCAGCGGTATCTTTGCACTTGAAGTCTCGTGATACTAAAAGGAAAGAAAGCCAGGGGAGTTCCAGGGAGAATTCTGATGGATTCGTTTCTTTGCTGCTCTAGCTGCTTAATAAGGAAAATACACAAACGGGTAACAGGAGGTTGTGTATGTGTATGTGTTTTTCAACTTTCTGGAGGTTCTTGTTGTAGAACTAATTCTGGAATTGGAGATTCCGTTAATTATTTTTTTTTAATTTGTTCAGTCCTTCAAAGATAGCTTACCATTAGTTTCACACAAATAGTTAGGTCAGTGGGAAGGTTTTTAATTTGCAGACAAGCTGAAATAGCTGTTCTGGGGAAACTGCTCTCCTTTTCCCCTCTCAGAAGAGATGGAACAGGACTAACTCCAGCAGCAGCATAGCTGGCTTGTGATAGCAGAAATGTTCTTCTAATGGGCTTGTCACATACTTTGAATTGCTTTCAAAGTCCATCCTCCAGCTGCACTAAAATATTTTAAATACTTGCCATTACCAAAATCTACACATTTGGGGAATTGAAAATACACCAAAAAAAAGGATTTTATTCTTTGTTGTTGTGATATCACTCACTCTTTGAAACCAAGGTTCATCCTCACTTTTAGATTTAGGTAGGAGCCTTGCATTCTTCTGAGAATTCGACTGCGGTGGGCACAAGGCTTTGTATGGTTTTCCATGAGCATAAGGGCCAGGAGACTTCTGGGAGAATGGGATATGCTAGCAACTAATATTATTCATAATGTGAAGGGTTTATTTTCCAAACTGAAATAACCATCCTATATAGGACCATAAGTGAAAACAGATCCTACAGAGCTAGAGACTAAAAGCATTCTATAAAAGCTGTAGTTAATAATAGATTATTTTTTCCACTGCAAGTGACAAGGACACATGTAAGGGATTCAGAATATTCTCAAAACACATTTAAATGTGCTTCAGATCTTGAAAATGCTGCTTCTGATAATACCTGCTAGAAGAATGTAATACAAAATAGCTTCATGTTCTGTACTTTTCACTCCTACAGCAAAACTGCCAACTTGCCAGGTCTGACTTACAACAGAGACTCCTGCTAATTCAAAGCATTGATTCCTCTAAGTACAGACTCTGGCTTAATTGTGTGGTGCTTTCCAGGCTAAGCAAAAGTTTTCAGTGTTTTAGATAATCCACCAGTAATATGCACAGCTTATATTAGATACAATTAAGATGATGATGCTTAAAACACTGACTTAAGTACTTCATGCCCTGTACTCACTATCTTTAATTAGAAGCTTTGAAACTATATTGGCTTGCTTTTTCATGTTTTTAACTGCATAAAATGTAGTAATGTATCAAGCCTTTTATTTAGAGACATAAATAGAAATGATTTCATAGCTCTAAATATCATTTAAGGAAGATGAGATTCATAAATGAATCATTTTTTCTACTTGTACAACCTGAAATGATGCCTTTTAACCTTCTTCTTTATTCAGACAAAACGTACCAACTTGAAGAAACCCAACTCAGAAAGAACAGGCCATGGTTTGAGAGTGAAGTTCAATCCCTTAGCTCTCCTCCTAGATGCTTCTTTGGAGGGTGAATTTGATCTGGTACAACGAATCATATATGAGGTAAGCTTTTAAACAATGGCAACCTCATGCAATATTCAAGAAAAAGAAAGTGCTAAACTATTTTATGTTTTCAACAGGTTGATGATCCCAGTAAACCAAATGATGAAGGCATTACACCTTTACATAATGCAGTGTGTGCTGGTCATCACCACATTGTGAAGTTCCTGCTCGATTTTGGTGTAAATGTAAATGCAGCAGATAGTGATGGCTGGTAAGTGTCATAATTTTTAACCTGGTATCTGGGAGAAGCACCATTTAGATGCACATTCAAAATTTAATTGAAGCCTGTTCTGGGAACAATTTCCTTCCTCTTTATCCCCATCAAATGAGTACTCTCTAAGCTGTTGGTGGAGATGAACTCAAATGCAAGGTTACAGCGTGTTCAGCTCCCAAGCAAGCACACTTAAACCATAAATTAGATTACAGTTTGTGATAATTAGTGGTAGAGTTGCATTTCTTGTTCAGATGCTGAAATAATTAAACTATAAATAACAAATGACAAAAGTTATTTTGCTTAAGTTTCTTCATCAAAGATACCACTACAGATGTTGGTGCTCTTGAAGAATCTCACCTTACAGGTAGCTGTAGCATTCCTGAAGTCTTTTTGAGGGGTGGGAATGTGAATCCTCAACTTTGTTTTACCTTTCAGGTTTCCTTGTATTAGAAAATACCCTTTCACACCCATCAGCTTTGTAAGCTGTGAAAATTATTAGTTTTGCTATCATCTGTTTCATAATGCTTGGCTTTACTGGAGCCAGGTAAATCCTGAAATCCACCCTAGCTGCTTGACAGGTTTTAGACAATGCACACACATCCTTTAAACATAAAGAAAAATTTCCTTTTAAAACAGACAGGCTGTAAAGGGCAAGATGAAAGTTAGGATTCATGGAAACTTCTTTTTTCACATGTACATTTTTTTGCTTTATTTCAGGACACCCTTGCATTGTGCAGCTTCTTGCAATAGTGTTCATCTCTGTAAACTACTGGTTGAATCTGGGGCAGCTATTTTTGCTTCAACTATAAGTGATATAGAAACTGCTGCAGACAAGTGTGAGGAGATGGAAGAAGGTTATATTCAGTGTTCCCAGTTTTTGTATGGTAAGCTGTGACACCACATCTTTCTTAAGATTCATCCTGATTTATTCCTCTGATCTGTGTGAAACATCTCCTTAGGCCCCAGACTGGATATGGCCCATCAGGTCCCTGTGCTTTCTAGGTGTTAAAACCAGCATCACCTTTTCACTGTGATGTTGGTCTTAGTCCTTCTGGCCTTCTGGTCCTTAGTCCTTCTGTGAATTACTTCACAGGCTCCTTCAAATGTTAAGATTTTTAAAGTTTTAATTTGGCTTCATTTCAGGAAATGCTTCTACAGGGAGGTTTTGACCATAACAGTGAGTTGTCAAGTGTTTTGACAGAGAGACTCCTAACTTCCTGATGCACAGGCTGTCGACTGAATTCTAGTAGTAGGAACAGCCTTTTATTTCCCACAAAATTATATTAAGAGTTGGTGTTTCCAAGGCATTTTGACAAGGCAGCATGTTTCTGTGTAGGGGTGCTGTGCTCTGATTTTCATCCCTATGCTGAAATTCAGAGCTATCTATCATCACCTGAGATCTATACCCAAATTTCTAGCAGATCACACAAAGCAAGAAATATGCTTTATGAATAATTAATTTACAGGAGTGTTTGGTTATTAAAATATATTTTGCAAGAAGAGAACTTCAATGGAGCAGACAAATTTTTAATTTCCATCAGAGGATTTAAGCTTGATTAAGGCTCTGTTGGATCTGACATTGTGTGAGTTCTGAAAGCCTCAAGTGTCCCTGTAGAAGGCCTGCTGTAGGAAGCAGTTTCCACTGTACATATAATAAAAGAGAAAAACCTCATTCTCTAAATTATTCTGTAAGATTTTGTTTTATCATGCAGTTAAATTTCTGACAGCATTTCATCATGGGAATGCTGGAAACTGTTAATGAAATGTTATTAACAGGAGTCTGATATTTGGGCCACTGTGTCAATAGTAAAAATCTCAGAGGAAAAAAAGAGGCTATTTTACCATCTGATGTTGTTAACAGGAGTGCAGGAGAAGCTGGGAGTGATGAATAAAGGGGTGGTGTATGCTCTGTGGGATTATGAAGCCCAGAACAATGACGAGCTGTCATTCCACGAGGGCGATGCCATCACTATCCTGAGGCGCAAGGATGACAATGAAACAGAGTGGTGGTGGGCCCGCCTCAATGACAAGGAAGGCTATGTGCCTAAAAACCTCCTCGGGGTAAGTTCTTTTACCTCTCCCTTCTATTTGTCACCTGCACGTGAAGTAGGAACAAAAGATGGATCTTTAGTCAGAATCCCTCTGTGCACCATCCACAGCACTATGAAGTGGTATAAAGCAGATTATTCTCTCTGGCCTCTGTGCCATTGTAAACTAACAGGAGAGGCTACTGTTAGACTGGTGCTGGTTGTCATTGAGCAAGTTAGTATATTTAATGTAGTTTAGGCTTTAATGAGACTTTTTTCTCCTCCTTGGCTAAAATATAGAGCCCTTATGGAAAATATGGTGGCTCTATTAGGCAGCTTGAAGACTTGCTCCAGAAAGTTCTTTGGGAAGGTTTTTAATACCTGGCACAAGATAAGAACATAGGTGTGTGTGAGTTTAAAACACAAAAGAGCCTTGAAGATGACAACTGTGGGCACATTGTTTATGCTGCTCAGACAGATGGAACACTGTCAGGAGAGGCCAGGAATGTAAAGTGACTAAGTAGAGAGCTACTGAGGACAAAATGCATAAGAGAACCTTGCAGAGCAGGAAATAAGCTCTCTGGAGTGCTCAACAGGGAATTTTTGTACTTATGTAAAAGCATCCTTTGTCTGTTCTGGATCTTGAGCTAAATGCACCATGTCATTTTCAGAGCAGCCATGTTGCTGCCATTGGCAGGAGTAAATCAGCCCTTTTCCTCCTGCTTCTTGTTTTTCAGGAGTGGCCTAAGAACACTCTCAAGCTTACAAAAACCCCACCCCCCAAAACACTTCATCACCCAGTTCTGCCTAATAAGTTCTGCCTAAAGTACCCCTTTAGTTATAAATTATTTAAGTTTGTATTAACCATGCAAAGCCTAATACTGTTATTCTGTTTTTTTAGTTATATCCACGAATAAAACCTCGACAGCGAACCCTTGCTTGAGTTCAGTTGTACAACAGTGCAGTACCATGCTGGTAACTGGAAACTTAGAACATACACTGGAGCCATCATTTTTGGTCATTTCACACAGAGAAATAAAACTATGATATTTAGTTTTAATGGTGCTTTCTCTTGTTAAATGGACAGCATCCCCGATTTCCAAGATCTGCGGTTTGTAAACGAGGATTGTTTGTGTGACCAGCACTGAGGAGGAGAGCGATGCCTCTGCTACCGCCAGTGCTGCGCCAGCGCTCGTCTCACGCGGTGTTTTCAGTCAGAGTTCCGTGGTGGGAGCTTCCTTGTGTTCCATGTTCAGAAGTGTCATTTGCAGAGTGCAGATGCACTGTCCAGTTTGCTCTAACCCCCCACAGCAACTGTCCCATGTCGGGATTTTGGGTATTTCTGTTCCATACCAGTGAATGTTGAGTTCTCATTACCGATCAACTCTTTGGGTTCTAGGACACAAGATCTTCACCTGTTACATGCATAATTAAGTAGTTACCAAAGCTTGGTGAAGGCTAGGATTTTAGGTGTCAACACAGTAAACACTTAAATCCTAGTCTGGACAACCCCAACAAAAGCTTTACCTAGTCTAGCATCTTGCAGTATTTGCATTTAGAATCAAGCTAGAGAACTAACAAAAACCAACAGTATTTGTACACTTCTCAAAGTCCCTACACAATATTTCACTTGGTGTTTTATTTTCTTATTATTCAGCCTACAGCACCGGTGTTACCTCTACGAATGTAAAGGTTCCCCTACTAACCCCCCGAGCTCGTCCAGCCTGGACACAACAGTTAGTACTGAAGTTGCAGCAGCTTAAGGGATTTGTATGTCTGCAGGGATGAAAGTGCAATAGTTGAAAAGGGTAAGAGTCTGGTAAGGGTTATACTGTGTCACCTGAAGTCTGCCTGAGTCAGTCTAGAAGAAAATATGAAGGACTGGATAGAAGTAGAGAAAGAGGGTCGTGTAGATGCCAAGTTGAGGAGAAGAAAGAAACAAGGTTTAGAGAAGGATTTAAGAAAGGCAATAGCTTATTTGAGGACAGTTTCTGTGGTTCTTGGCAGCCTACAACTGCTGCCAAGGCAAGTTATGCAATAACCTGTTCCACTACATTGTAGTTTCAAGCAAAAAAGAAAACCCCCACAAACAGGCACTTCACTGGAATTTTAATTGTACATGATTTTATATACCAAAAGTATATTTTGAATTTCCCGTTATAAGTTTTAGCCATATTTCTTGTAATTTTCTCCCATTTAACAGTATGCAATTTGATTAATTCTTCATGTACAAGTTCTGTGTATAATTTATATATCCATTTCTGCAGTGCTGTAACTTGCTTTTACCACAGGTCAGCATTAACTGTATATATTGTGGTGAAAAGTGAAAGGGTATTATTGTTGAAGAATTTGCTACATGAATGTGATGATTTCAAGAGCCTATGATACACTAATTCAGAGAACATGTAAATGTGCACAATAAAGTACTGCTAAGGCATGGCTGCATTCTCCACTCTCTTTATAGAGGTCTCGACAGCAGATGTGGCTTTGGTCAGAGTCTGCATGAAAACACTAATTGTAGCTTGCCAAGGTTACAGCTGTCAACCCACCTTTCCTCCTTGTTTTATCAGCTCTTCACTGAAGATGTGCTTACACACTAGTATCCCAGTATTCCAACTGGGAAAAGTTAATTTAGAACTAAAGTTAGTGTTTTCTTTGGAAAAAGTGAAAATGTTCACAGTTCAGAGACCATGGTGGCCATTACTAAAGAAGTTGTATATTACGAAATTAAATGACACCTCTTTTTTTAAATAAGTGAATTAATTTATTCATATTTGTACATTAAATTGTATACAATTTCAGATAGCATTACAGTTAGATTAACAAAAGCTCGTTACCAAAAAAGAAAATACAAAACTAAAAATTATTCTGGAAGCTTATTACAGAAGTGAAGTTTCATGATCAAGTTCATACAAGTCAAATTTGGTGGTATTCGATGAAAAATTTAGATGTTTAAAATTAAATGTTTAAAAAAACCCACGTGATTTCTATAAAATCATATCTAAGGCAGACTTTTTTTTTGTACATTGATTTTAAACATTTGGATAGAGGGAAAAACCTGAGATCTATACCCAAAAGCTATTCTCTGCAGAAGAGACATACACATTTGTTTGCTTCCTGTAGCAAACAGTATATATAATGGTTACTATAAAAGTTGTGCTGTACATTAGCTGTAGTGCAGGTCACTTTCATATTAAGTGCCAGTAAAGGCTTAGCAAAATATACAAAGTCTTAAAAGGTGAGGCTGTTTAAAGCATTAACTGTATACATATTGCACACTACCGTGAATACTCATGGTTCAAAAAAATACTCACATTGCATTTGCCAGTTCTTACATAATGAACCACGCTGGAATGAGAGAGAGTCAAGAACAGCAACTATTTCCAGCTGTCAAATCAGCACAAAGTGAGAGGCAGGTCTGTGGAGGCTGGTGTCTGTGTGTGCCCTCAGGAGGCCACAGCTGCAGTTCTCACTGGTCCCGAGACTCATAGAGAAGTTTTGTTGCCTAACAGAAAGGGAAAATGTCAGTGTTAACTGAAGTTTCGCTTGCAGCCACCTTATCTGCTTCCCACCCCTCCAAAAAACCTCCTTTAAATCCAGGGCTTTAAATTCTTCCTCCGTTTTCCTCCATCTGAGGCCTGTGCTAGCATTCAGGAAGTGCTGAATGCACTTGCATGGTGATAGAAGTTTGAGCACACTGTGCTGAGCAGAGTAAAGGTTGGGGTAGGGGCACCTGGGGAGTTCTAAAATGGCAATAAAGCAGTAAAAAGCCACAAACCTGCCCATACACATTATAAATGACAGTTCTGATCAGCAATCCATCAGGTGACTGGTTGGAATGTGGCTTTGGTTTTTTCCCACCGTAACTCTGATTTAGCAAATATCAACCTTCAGTTTCATTACCATACAGGGCCTAGCACCAAAAGATTAGTCTTCCATTTCCAAAAATCAACAGCTTCCTTGAACCTTCATGAAGTAGTAAAAACAATTAGCTGAACTTAGAGTCAAATGAGTATTTCATAGTGCACATTCCTCAGCCAGTAACAAAATCCAAGGAAGTTTAAAGCCAAATTCTTAGTTCTTTTCATCTAACATATATGAGATCTTGGGAAACCCTTCAGAGTGCACAAATTCTTCAGGTCTCTGAGCAGAAAGCTGAAGTCGTGTTCATTACACCCAGCCATAGCTTCTGTTTTCTAAGTGACAAGGCCCTGAAATCCTTGATAAAAAAATTATAGAAATACTCCTAAGGCTGAATGCTCTCTGTGGTGCTGCTGAACACCCTAGGTAAAGATTTTCTTCAGCTTGTCTAAGTATTGGCTGCTTTGCTTACCTTATGCATAGCTGCCAGCCAGGCTGCTGAGAGCTTCTTGTTACAGCTGAAGTCTTCACCAGCAGTAAACTTCATCTGCATCACCTCCTCTGACCCTGGGACCTTGTACTGCAGGATCATTCCTATGGCACGAGTGTTGCCTCCTGAAAAGAGAAATAACATCTGGAACAGCAGCAGGTTTTACCAACTAAGTAACACAACATTTTCCAGCTCATGACTATGTTTGGAGAAATGTGCTCATTGCTCAGTGCAAAGCACAAGCAGCTGCTGGATCTGAGGAGCTCAATGACCACGGCTCGTAGTGCCAGGCAATGGAACCTGCAGCCTCATACTGCTTCATTCTCTCTGCCAAGCACCAAGGCAGAACCTGCATCAGCCTTCAGGTAAAGCCACACACCTGGAGCACCCTCATGATTTACTAGCACCATGTTAAGACATTGTTACTACAGTTTCATACAGCAGCCTGCAGTCTGTAGGCTTAGGGTCCAATCAAACTGATGGCAAAGCAGGGTCCTGCTGGATACAGTCTGACACAGCAGGCAGCAGTCCCTCCAAACCTGGCAAAGGTTGGAATGATGCTTACATAAGGTTACAGAACAGCTGGCAACATCATTTACTTCCTGAAGGAAATTGGTGCCAAAAACGCTGCTCTGCCAAGAGTGCAGTAAGCAAGGTGTTTGTATCTCTTACTGAGGCTGCAGAGATGAAGATAAACCAAAGCAAAAAATACAGACATTTAACAAGAACTTTTAGAATGACATATTGCTGTCATTACTTCCTGCAGCAGTGGAGCATAAACTAAGCCCTAGGAACAGCACTAGAATACACAGGACACTTCTTACAAAGCTCTTTTTAGAAGTGTCTGCATGAGAGGGCCCCTGGAGGCTCTTACTGCAATATCTGAGAAGCCAAAACAAATCACAATCTAAGCCAAACTCAATCTAGTTAGTGCTGTTAATGCACCTAACCCAATCAGAAGCCCACAACAGGGTTTATAAAAGAGCTATTTTCTACTCTCCTAGGATAACTGGAAATTCAACTTCATCAATTGCTTCTCTGCACCTACTGGTCAGAATAATGGATTAAGGATCTACTGAAAGATAAACCACTGGAAATCACACACCCACAGCCTTGACCAGTTTGCCCATATCTGGCATTACTAAGACAGACACACCTTGCACAACAAAGAGGCCTTTCTTTTAAAGTTGTGTAAAAGCAAGCCAATAATTAACAGTTTCAGTGCAAAGCCTTTCCAGACAGCACACAGGGAGTATATTCATTTCTAGTATGCTCAATTCAGCAACCTGCTGAAGCAGGTGATCTGTAACATTGTGTACTATGGCAGATAGCATTTCTCATCTCTCCTTCTCCCAGCATGGACAACAGCACTTCGGTCTAAAGAACGCCTTGAGTACTTTAGTTCTCCTCCAGAGTGTTACAAAACATTCACTCTTGGTTTATTAAACAGACATATGGGAAGGAACAGATACATGTCAGATTCAAACATAACTCAAGTTGAACAGCAATTATGCATCAAGCAAATAATCAGCACTGCAGAGAAGAAAGAGGTGAGGGGCCATGACATGCTTGGGTGAGTCATGCTGAAAGGCACTGCAGATACCTTCAGTAACAGGCTGGCTCTCCAGGAGGCTGGTGTAAGTGTGAATATCTTTTTCTACCATCAACAAGGAAGGCAGGCAGAAAAGAGATAAGGCAATCAGAAGAGTAGTGAACAAGGAATTACAGGAGCATTAAGTGACTCAGCAATATACCTGGGTGATTAAATACCAAGGTAAGTTTATTCAAGTTAACATGCTGTACTGACTGAATAATGCACAGATGGGCTGTGCAATTAGAAAAACCCAGCAGTGACAGAAGTGTTGATAAAGAACAATTATTGAAATTCCTGACCTTGTTTGTTCTCATTTCAGACAATTCATATTCAGGTTCATCCTGAAATACTCTAAAATCTGGTAAGAGATGGGGCAGTTAAGTTGCTGCACTCCAATTTAGATGTTACCAGTTTCATGTGGCCACCCCTTTGTCTTGAATGAAATTAAGAAAGGATAGTTGAATTATTTACTCTCCCTCCCCCATTTCATTCTGTTAACAATGTTTGAACCAGTCAAGGCAAAATCCCAGCTGGATTCTGAAATGGAAGCTACCAAAGACTAACAGTTCCCTCCTATGAGCTCTTAAATCAGTAAATATTTGTACATACCCAAGAGAACAGGTGACAACCACCTTTACTCAGGTTTATCGAGAGGCTCTCCCACATTAAGGCTGTGGGGGAACTTCTCCATCTTTAGGTGTTCCCCCAAATCCCAGCAGCCACATGGGACAGGGTCTCACAGACTGTGCTCTATTCTGAGAGCAGTTGTAACCAACACAGTTACACACTGAGTGCACTGTCTAGCTCAGTAACTGCAGCTTCATTTTTTTTTCTTAATAGTTCATTTATATTAAAAGAAAAAATTACCTCCAGGAGTGAATCCCTCTGTAAGTATCTGAACAGTTGAAATCTGTATAATTTCAATTTCATAATGGCTGTCTCCATCCAAAACCAGGTATCTACATAACAGAAGAAAAAGGGTTTTTTCACTTTTCAACAATATCAAGTCCAAATCAGAGGAAAAAAAATTAAACAATCTCTCAGTGACATTGTTTATCTGTTCTTTGGGGTGAGGAGGGATAGAAATCAAGCAGAAAATACTACTTTTCATTGAAATTTCACCCTTCCAAGACATTCTGATCCACTCTGTTAGTAAATTCAAGCAAACATTCCAGTATTGTTGGATCTACCCTTTCAGTCTGATTACTCTCTCCAGTATCCTCAGGGCATGTTACTCTCCTATTTTTTTAGGTTATGTAAGAATAGAGCTATAAGTGCAACAATGCTATAGTTTACAAGTGCAGTTTCTATCAATCTTTCTCACCTCTGGTTGTTGGAAAGTCGACAAACCATGAGCTCAGATTTATCAGATGTTCCCAGAGTTACAAAGAATGTAGCACCTGGAAAGAAATGGTTTAGTATTCTAATACAGAATTCAAGAAGCAACATTCAAGTATCAGAAAGAGCAGCTAACTTTTACTTACTAATGCACTGAATTGAGTGAAATAGGAGAATAACTGAAATATCAAACTGATTAACATCAGCAAAACACTCAAGTATAAAAAGCTGATCTTTAATTATCATGTTCTGACTTACAGGACCTTTCACACATGCTATGCCATTTCTCCCATGTGTAGAAATGCAGATGATATCCAAGAGGAAGCTTTTAAAAATGAGAAGAGATTTGGAGGTGGCAAAGACAGGCAATTAAAGACCCTCTGTCATCACTGTAACAAAATGATTGTTTCTGTATTAAAAAACCTCAATTTAATAGCAGGATGTGACCTTCAGTTCTGTGCTTAAGAAACTGTAAAGACATCTCCTTTTCATTACTGAAGGCTGGCTCAGTCTTATTGTGAGGTCAATGAACTTCAGTTTTCATGTTGATTCTTCCCCCTCTAAACTGCTTTGGCAAGGGGAAAGTCACTGTTGCTCCACTGGAGAAGTGACTCAGAACTCCAAGCAGCCCTACACGCCCGACCCCTTTGCTTCCTCCTCATGTTCCCTGTGTTACCCAATCCCAATACTGCTGGCCTGGGAAATGAAGAAAACAACATCCAGCCCTGCCCAATGGTCTGCAATCCATCCTCATAACCTGAACCATGCAGCCCTGGAGTTTCACCTCCTTACTTCACAGTTCACCCAGGCTCACTGACCCCCAGCACAGAGCCTGTGCTGCTGAAGTGAGACAGAGACAGCAGCACCAAGGCTGGAGAAAGACATTACAGCCACCACCACCACCTCTCTGACCACCATCTGTGGCTCTACAGCAAGTCAAGAACAACTTCAGAACATGAAAGCAAACAGGATTAGCTTTAAAAAAAACTCTTCAGTTTAAAAGATGTGATTTAAAATCTCGTCTACGCCCTCATGGTAAAGCAGAGTGAAGAATGATTTATATGCTCCAGGATGAGCACACTCCCTTCTGAACCCAGATCTCCCCAGGAACATCTGGGGCTTAGCTTACCCATTATATGCATACTGGCATCATGCTGAGAGATCATCAAAAGGCACTGAAGGATCAGTTTAAAAACTGAAGTTTCAGCTTTCTAAATGTAATTGGAACATGAATTACTGTATTGTGTGAAGGTTTAAACCTATGGAAAATTGAATACTCATGATGATCTGCCACCAACCACAGCTGTAGGCCATGGACAAGATCAAAGCTCCCAGATGAAGCTTGAAACAAGCACTCTTATCTTGTTTGAAAATGTTAGAATATTCTCTAAAGTATTTTTCATCCTTATTTAATGTAACGGGAATATGGTTGAAAGATGCATTATTTCAAGGAAAATGCCAACTGCACACTCATCTGTTCTCACAGGTATTAAAAATTGAGCTTTAATTAAATCACTCTTCATCAAAACCAAGAAGTACAAACTGAGAGGTGCAAACACTGACTACGAAGTGTGAACCTCTCTCTGAATAAACCCCTAACACAAAATCATTAACTGCAAAGCAAGAGGCGCAACAAAGAGGAAACAAAACCACAGCTTGTTGGATAAGAAGCACTGCTCTTGCTGTTCACTGGAATTTGAATAAACACAACCAGGACCTTGGGTGCTTACCATTCATGAGCACTTTGAGCTGTTTGTCGTAGAACTCGGTCTCCTTCTGCGAGACCAGGGCGCACTCGGCGCACTGCCGCACGGGGTCCACGAAGCACATGCGAGGCAGAGGCACTTTCTTACTGCAGCACTTGTCACAGAAACACTTCCCACACCTTCGGCAGTGATGCTAAAAGCACGAGAGAACACCTCCTTTACTTATTTACTAAGGAAACTAAGAGGTTTCTACAAGTTTCTCAGGTGTAAGCTGAGGGACAGGTAGAAGAAATGAACTGTTAGACAGGAATGAACTGGCAGGCAGGAATCTCTGAAGGTTGGACACAAAGGACTGAGTATAATATGAACAGCAGCACTCTAAGCCTTTGCTGGCACTCTCTAAAGATGCTTCTGGAGCAGAAAAGAGGGTCTTCTGATTTCCAGAAAATCCTTCACCTCCCTGTCAATAAAAACCCATGAGAAGAGTGGTTTCCAGGTCACTTCGCACTTCTGGCAAAAGATCTTGAAGAACTTCAACTGAAGCTTCTATTCTTCTTCAACTGAAGTTTTTATTCTTCTTCAACTGAAAATACTATTATTCTCTTTTAAAACTTAATTATCTCTTTTAAAACTTATTCTCTTATTCCCATGGGAAAAATATAAAAATCTTCATACCTAGAACCTAAAGCTATTCCTTTTATCAGAAGTATCAGGCAGCACAGCACAAATCCAGTGAAGTTGTGAAACCAGAACGAGTACTGCAGTGTGTTTCACAGCCCCTAAATCTGCAACCAGTGGCCTGTGCTCCAGATCAGGGGTGTGACAGTGCCAGCAGATCTTCCTGATGCAGGTTCTCATGACAGAACAAGTACTCCCAGGCAAGCAGGAACTCATCTGTGGCTCAAAGCAAGCCTGAAAGTTTGATACAAGGAACTGATAACACTGCACTTTTGGTCAGTGTTAGGCTTTCCTTCCAAATGTTCTGCAAAATTCTCTGGAGTACCTATTTCCCAGGGCTACCTCCAATTGCTCCCCACACCTAACACAAGGGAAGCACAGCAGCTTGTCATCTGGTATAACATATGAGAGTGTCTGGTTAAAAATTTCTCCTTCCCTCTCCCTCCAAACAATTAAATTAAAAAAACATGAACTATGTCACGGCACTACAAGTCACACTTTCACATCTTTCTTCACTTTTGTAAGCCAGTGCTAACAAAGTGTCAATGTAATTATACAAAGGAATGATGTTCCCTCCTAAAAATCACTGCTGGCCTTCTTTGGGAGGGTGCTTTGCAGAATTCCCCATGTCACACTCTCCATGCATACCAGTCTGGTTTCCACAGTGACCTCTTACCATTAATAACAGAACTTAGTGTTTTCTCTTCATCCAGTGAGCCTAATTATGTAGTTTACACTTTCTACTTTAACTGGAATTTCTCTCTTCCAAACTCAAGACAAATCCTGGTTTACTTTTCAAAATATGACAATTTTAGTATTTTGCAACACTTACTGCTTCATATTTTATTAATTTATCTTACCTTTCTAGTTATGAAGTCAAATTTTGTATCACACTGCATACATCTTGGGCACTAGAAAACAGTACAATTAAGATTAGTCTACAATTTTTTAAACCTTTAATTCTACCACCATATACAAAGAATGAGCTTCATATTATGCCCCACAAAGAAACACCTCCAACAAATTTCCATCTCTTATCTTTTCACCATGAATAGCTTTCATTTAATACTGATGTAGCAAAATAATGTCATCTCCATTTGCAAGACAAAAAAAAAAAAAAGCTGCCAAACTTCCCCCTAATGAATAGTGCATCCTGCCAGCAGGCAAAAGTACATCTCAGAATTATTTACCATTCAAACATTGATAATGTTTGGCTATCTAGACAGTCCCATATTCCAGAGTCAACTGGTTTTCTGTAAGTTGTCCTCACTTTACTCTACTACCATGCTCTGCTGACTCGCCAAAACATTGTTTACACAATTTAATGCTCTCAATACTCACACATTTTTGAAACATGCTAAGAGACACTTGGTTTTCTTCCAAGCCACCAAGACCTAATGCTTATTCCAGCTACAAAAAGTCACTTCCTGAAATATCTGTTTTCTAAAACAAACTTACACCCACACTCCTTTCAAAAAAATGACAGAAAAAAATTGAAGGAGTTTCTCCCTTCCAGCTAAGTAGAGTTTAAGGAGTGACAGTTTTGACTGTGTTAACAACCAGAAGTGATCAGTGGCTGCTGGACAATCAAATTTTTCTGTATAGAAAGTCACTTACCAAAAGGTTGATACTCAACCCTTAGGTCACTGGATTTTCAACACAACTTTACATATTTTTATCTACCATATCAAACCCCAGTGTCTGAGGCTTATAATGCAATTTTTGCAATATTTACTTGCAAATATTAATGCAAAATTATGCCTGCCTTACTCAGGAGAACATGGTTAGATCCTGTACTAGGTTATATAACTCTAGAACCTGCAACTCCTCAAACCAGACTATCTCAGACTACAGCAGAATGTCCTCTTCACCACATGCCCTGAGCTGAGCAGGGGCTATTTGCTAAGTACACAGTAATCACCCTTTGCCTTTAATTAACATATTTCAATACTTAACCCTTTTTCTTCTATAAATCCCCTCAGGTTACAACAGCTTCTATTCAGGGACTTTTGCTCCAGCAGATACTCAATCACTGTCACAAATCCAACAGCTGCAGCCAAGAAAATGTTACAGCAGCTAAATTAAAAATTCTCCAGAAATTTTTCATGTCCTTTTGGAGTGCAAGCTTCTTAATAATTGGTAATAGTTTATATAAAAGGCTGTGCTGTCTAAACAGACATTTAACACATCAGACAGTAATGGCAGTCACTGTAGTGGAAGGTAAACACCTACTTGCAGAATTTGTTACAACAAGCTGTTTCTAAATCCCACACAGAAGAGCAGTGGAAGTGTTCCTGAATTGCTTTAACTAACACTGAACTCAGGCATCCAAACACATCTTTTCACAATGGCTGCAGAAAAGGCTATTTCAACACTCACTGATAAATAATGTCAGCATGAAGCAATTCCAGCACACACCAGGTTTCACCTCTGTAACAAGTAGAACTCCACAGCTAATGTCATCTTCTGTTCTACCTGGTTTTAATTTTTGACATGTAGTTTAATAGCTTGTCTGGGAGCTGGACCTGGCAATGATTTTGATATGCCTTGAATTTACCTGAGTTCTAATTAGTTTTCTTAATGAAAATATTTGGGAGCTTTTTGGTTGGGTTTTGGTGGTGGTGGGGTTTTTTTAGTTGGCCTGGGCTGGGGTTTTTAATTTGTTTTTTGCCAAAATGCAGAAAGCACAAGTCACAAGCTAGAGGGGAAAAAATCAAACCCAAACTCTTCTTAATACTGTTCTACACAGATTTTATAGAGAATGCTAGGCTAAACATAAAAGTGGTTTTTAGGAAGGAACAGAATTATCCATCCTCTTATTTAACACAAGCTATAGAAAAATATTTCTGAATTCCAGACCCATGATGACAGCCCTGCCTGATATAAACAGCAATCCTCAATAAATCACAAGTCAAGTAGCACATGGCAGCTGGCATTGCAAAATGGGATTTTCTCAGGAAAATGTTCTGACACAAGCAAGCTCAAGATACTGGTCCTTCAACGTATTTCTGCTTTAAGTAACCAGAACGGAGTGAACCATTTGCATAATGTCCCTTTCTGCTTTGCCTGGGACAAGATATTTATTGAGAACATCCTGAAAGGTGAATTTTTCCTATTCATCCATACACTGACATAATTAGAGAGCAACTAGCATTGAATTAAATTTATTGCTTGGAGGAGTTTTATCACATTAACAGAGAAGGAAGCACAGTGTCCAAGTTACTTCTCATGTCTTCAAATAAAAAGATGTGAAGCAAGAAATTAAGTAAGAATTCATGTCAGAAGTACATTCATTTCACGTGCAGTCAACCACCAATGCCAGTATCAGCTTACTTCATCTAAAAAGAGGAAAATGGAAGAACACCCAACAGCTGTTGGATCTTGGCATTAATTTAAAAATACCAAGAGCTGGTTCATTGCAAACTTCTCGTGGGTTTGCTCAAGTGTGAGAACTTATTTCCATAATCCCACAGATCCAGCCAGAGGTGAGAATCCCATGGATGGCCAGGAATCTATAGTTACACTTCACATGCTTTATTTGTATAAATAATAACAGAGTGATTCAAGAAGGGATGCATGGGAACCCCTGGCTGAGCTCCCTAACACAGTGAACCTCTGCAAAGGAGGAAATTCAGGAAATCCCACCTGGAGCACAGCTGGCCAGAGGGGGAAAGGGCAGGATGCCAACCCAGGGCAGGCAGAGCTCAGGTGCTCTGACACTGCCTGAGCCTGGCTTTGGCCAGGAGGGCTCAGCTCCCTCCTGCAGCCAGGGAGGGAACCCTCCCAGCACAGCTGTCAGCTCCTCTGCAGCACACAGTGCTCCTCAGCCACGGAAACATCTGCTACACAGCTGGATATCACAAGGCTTGGCCACCTCTGCAGGCAAACTGACACATCTTACTCAATTTCTAGTCCAAGCTTTCCTTAGCAGAAATATCATCAATTGAGCTCTGCTGGTGATTAACAAAGAAATTCTGAGTCAGAGAAGGCACATGCACAGACCAACACTCTAAATTCTGTCCTGAGTTCAATGATGCTCAGCACAGACTTTCATAAATCCCCCTGAACTCATTACCTCTATTACAAATAAGATTACTTTAAAAAGTAAACTTTTCAGTAGTCCTGCTCCAGCCTTGCATTTCAAATTCCTCATAGTTACTGACATTTTAAGACTGTATATCTTGTGATAAAAAAATTTAAAGCTTAATTATATTTCAATGCTGTACAAGCTGCACAAAACTAACAACTGCCATAATCCTTAGGTGGTCTTAATTTAAAAAAATAAGCCAGTTGACTCTTCTTGCATAAGAAAAATAAAACTACTGGATTTGTGAGTGTTACTGGCTGCACAGCAAAAGCCAATGGATTTGAAAAGCCAGATCAGAATTTGCTAATACCACTCAAGGTCTTGTCTTCGACATAGACACTTCATTTTTAATTACATCTGACATGGTAACAAGAGCAGTATTCTCACCTAATTCTTTGCCTTGATAACCCTGTATCTTTAAATTTAATTGTTCTTAACAAAAACATGGGATTTATAAGCTTCCCTGTGTATCACATACCTGCTTTATTTAAGGCAAAAGTTTGCAACATATTAGGCAATTGTTAACTAAAGGGATGTCAGAACTCTAACATACTTCCAGAAATCTAGTAAATTTTTTTCTAGTAAAAAAAAATTTATTTCCAGAAATCTAGTGAAATAACTAACCACAAAATAACAATTCATAGTCCTAATCTTGCATTAACAAATGCATTTTAAACATTTACCTCTATCACACTTCCTCTCAATAGCAAATATCACGGAGCACATTCAGTCACAATTCAACACCCTCAGCCTATAGATCTGCAGATTACAGGGAAAAGCTGAATTTTAAGGAGAACGAATACCTTCAGCAGAACTATAATAAAAAAATCAAACTAACAACACACATCAGACTGATGTATCTAAAATATACAGATTTAATTCTCTCTATATATCTAACAAGTTGAAATAGATCCTACCACAGTCCCCAAACAATCTTTAGTTGAATTACACAGAACTTTCTGCCTGAAGAGATACGAGGCAGAGGGAGAAGTTTTGCTCTCCATTCCTGACCGAAGGAGGACTCGGTGTTCCCAGGCAGAACAGACCCAGCACGTCCGGATCTGCCCCAGAACGCTCTGCTGGGTGACCCCGGCTGAAATCCGCACTAAAATAAATCTGCATTCCGCTCACATTTAAATGCACTGGCGTGTGTCCCCGCCACAGAACGCTGGCAATAAATAAATAAACCAACAATGGATTCTATGTTGTATGTGCATCTGGATGCAGCGACTGGCAACAATCAACTCTCGTTACGTGAAATTAAAAGTATCACCATCACTGAGCTGTTTACTCGGTAAGTATTTAAAAGCAAAGTTGACTGAAACAGACTGAGCTGTTCAGTGTCTGTTTAACACCACGAACACTCACACCAGGAGCCAGAAGGGCTGATCTACCTCAGCCCCATTGCTTCAATAATTTATACAGTTAGTTTTAAACTAGAACGACCTTTATAAGCATTGAAAGCAACACTGCAGAGTTCGCTACACTTTTCATCACCAACTGCTCGCGAATTTTCGCGCCGAGGCCGCACAGCGCTGAGGAGCGAGTGACAGCCCCGTCCCTGCGTCCTTTAACCCATCAACCCAAGGGAAGGG
>NW_005054303.1:6992973-6996311 GCF_000277835.1 Geospiza fortis | reverse complement strand
TACCTGAGGGCCCTGTGGCGGCGCCGCGCTCTGTCCGGCCCTGTGTCCGGCTGTCCGTGTGTCTGTCCCTGTGTCCGGCTGTCCGCCTCTCGCTCCCCCGGCCGCTGCCGGCCCCTCGGGAGACCCCTGGCTGCACCGTGACCCGCTCCCCGTGTTTCGTTCTCCTCCGGGCCTCTTCCATGGAGCGGCTCCGTGTGAGCGGAGAGCGCGCAATGCTTTGGAGGCCTTCAGTCGAGGGCCGTCGTAACCATGATTGATGTCAGTAAGTTTCGGCTTTAAACCTCAGAATGTTCCTTTAAATGGATGTTACTTAAAAGTAACTTGCCTCTCCTTTAGATTTATTCTATTATTAGCACCTATCACAACCTCTCCCCCCCGTGTTGAAAAAGGGATTGTTCATAAAGTCATGTATGCTCATATAAATACTTGCTGCCTGCTGCAATCCTTCATAAATTTATCAGAATAATGCTAAGAACCTCTTCTAGGCAGCCATGGGGCTTAAATTGTTGTGGTTTTGACCGAATTATTAAAAGAGCTGTTTAATGTTGTCACAAGTAGCAAACAGATTTGAACGATTTAATATTAAATTTCCTTTTAGCTAATAAATGTAAATGTATAGCTAAATAAATTACTGTCCATGCGTGAATAATTCTGGGTCATCCTAAACTGCTCGTGTGTGAGATTTTTTTCTATTACAAAATGAAAGCCTCGTGTGGTGTCTGACAGGGTAGGAATAAATGACTGTCCAGCTTGCTTGTGAGCTGCACATAGAGCAAAAGCACTATGCAGAATTACAGGCAATTAAAACTAGCAGGATTATTGGTTGAATTCTTTAATAGGATAGATGTAAACAGCCATCAGAGAAGACTTCTGCCAAAGGGCTGGATTAGAGAATAGCCAGGGTTGGAAGGGAGCTCTGGAGATCATCCAGCCCAGCCCCCCTGCCCAGGCAGGCTCACCTAAAGCAGTGACACAGGAATGAGTCCATGTGAGTTTGGAATGTCTCTGTGGCCTTCCTGGGCATTTGTTCCAGTGCTCTGCCACCCTCGGTGTAAGAGCTCTTCTTCACCTGAAGGTGAAGCTGAAGAGAGTTTGGCTCCATCCTCCTGGCACCACCTTTGGATTGTGATATGCATTGATGGGATCCCCTCTCTGTTTTCTCCAGGCTCTCCTCAGCCAAGAGATGCTCCAGACCCCTCTTCACCTCTGTGGCCTCTGCTGGGCCCTCTGCAGTAGCTCCTTGTGTTTCTTGTACTGGGGAGCCCAGAACTGAGCTCAGCACTCCTGATGTGGCCTCACTTAGGGCTGATAGAGGGGGAGGGTCACCTCCCTCAGCCTGCTGGCCACACTCTTCCCAAGTAAAATAATATCAATATATAAAATAATAATAACAGCAATAATTCTTATAATAACATAATAACCCCAGAATAATTGCTACTTCTCTAAGATAACTGATAAATGTATTGTTAAAAATAGGAAGAAAAACAAATGTTCTGGAAACTTTTGACACTGATTTATGCCTATTTTTTTCTTGCCTGTGTCTGTGATAAAAGCCACTTTAATCACAGATAATTATGGGATGTGCTGCTCATTGCTGTGCTGTGTCAGGAGATGGATTGGGACCAGTTTGACTTGAACCCTAGAACAATTGCTGCCCTGAAAAAAGGTAATTTAATTTGCCATTGTCTCTAACAGATCACAGTGACATCCTTGACATAATTGTGTGTTTGTGGGTATAAGCAGGCAGATGGACACTAACATTTCAGAACTGTAATTATGAAATAATTTCATAAAGAAGTTTTCTGAGTAATTAAAAGTGTTGGGTTTTTCCCGTGCTTCAATAATAAATTTCCAAACAATTTTACAGCTTGTGTTGGTACATTCCATGTGAGTGTTGCCTGCCCACCATAAAAGAATTCAGCATAGATAAACCTCAAGTAAATGAGACTTACAAACTGGGAAAACTTTGCTGTGTAAGTCAGCCAAAAGTAGTTATAAAAATTCCTCTTGTTTCAGCTGACATAAAATCAGTAAAAGAGATTTTAAACCTGTCTGGAGCAGACTTGCAGAGATTGCTGAAGCTCTCCAGTGCAGACATCCAGTGCCTGCTGAAAACAGTCTCTCACACACTCAGGAGGAACAGCATGCTCACAGGTAATGCAGTCGGGGCATAAAAAATCTTCTAGCTAAAGTTCAAAATAACTGTCACTGGGAGAAAATATGGTTCTGGTTCCTCAATGACACAGGAATGTGGGTTTAAAATGAGAATGGAAGTGTTTTCATTGTGCTGTAGTGAATTATTTAACTGTGCTAAGGACAGCTCCCCTGGGGGTAAATGGAAGTGAATGGGTGACATTTTCAGGATTGAACCTGCTTGAAACAGGACAAAGTGTTTCTCCAGTCTGAAACACTTAAATACAGGAACAAAATATTTCCTTTTTCTTTCACACTATCTTCTTCTCTCTCACTATTCTCCTTTTGGACTAAGACTAGTTGAAAAATTTATATTGTATATTAAAAGCTTCATAAACTGCTTTGTCATAAACACCTCATTCCAAAACAAGTAGGACCTAATAGCTCCTCCTGTACAAATTCTTAATGACAACTCTGTATTTAAAACCTATTTTCTTGTGATTGCATGTGTCTTCAGGCTTTGACCAGATGCCTGCTGTGCTGTTTTGTAATCTGCTATTTCTATTTCCATAATTGCTGTGCTAGAACCTTTGCTGTGAAAATCCTTTCTGAGTGTAACTTTCCTCAGAGACACCTTAGAGGCAGAGAAAGGAAAAAAAGAGTTTGAGAGGAGGAGAGAACTCAGTGTAAATTATCAATCTTTGTCCAGATACTCAGCAGAAGTCTGATGTCGAGAGAGAGGTGGGGAACACCAGGCTGAATTAGGGAAATTCTCCATCAACAATGCAAGCATCCCTTGCAGGAATAAAGCTTGTGTACAGCATCTATTTTGTATCATTGTGTGTTGGAAAAATAATAAATGAAACTACCTTTTTCTTTTTTTTTTTTTCCTTTTTAATCATTAAAAACCACTCCCAAACCCTGCAGCACTTCAGCTCTACCAAGATAAAGAACATTTCACCTCCCAGCACCAGAAGCTGAGCCTGGGATGTCCAGTGCTGGACAGCTTGTTAAAAGGAGGCATTCCTTTGGTGGGAATCACAGAGCTGGCTGGGGAGAGTTCTGCTGGGAAGACTCAGATTAGTTTGCAGCTGTGCCTGTGTGTGCAGTACCCTTACAAGTATGGTGGCTTAGAGTCTGGTAAGTGCTGAACTGTAAACCTGGGTTCAGTTCCCATCTGAGGGAATACACTGTCCTCAGGAACC
>NW_005054303.1:6947342-6992924 GCF_000277835.1 Geospiza fortis | reverse complement strand
TAATGGGTGTTTACAGAGGGAAAAGCTGTGCACATCCTGCAGCACAACTTAACTTAATTCACAATTCCTGTTGGCTGTTGTTTGCCTGTCTGCCACTCTGGGTTCAACTCAACAGACTCAAACAATGTAAGAGAAGTGGTGCTGTCGTGAGAGCTCATTGGCTCCTCAGGTCAGCAGAACAGCTCAGCAGATCACTTTCTACAAACATCTTGGGTCTATGGTACACATTCCCTAGCTGTGGATTTCAAATTTCAAAGATTATTTGTTTTGATGATTTGTTTTGTAAATCAGTAGTTGTACTGATTTACAGAGTAAAATCGATGGAAATGTAATTGAAGAAAGGTAACATTGTTTTGTACCTGTGATTTTCCTGGGTTTACCAAAGTATGCAGGTTTATTCTTTGATTTGAGTATGGTTTTTTTACCCTTCTGTCATATTAATCTAACTCCCAATTTTTATTTTTTTTTACTGTTGCTGCCATAGGAAGGGAGGAAGCCTGTGTCACTTCTGAGGATTCTGGTAGTCTGCCTTAGGTGTGTTTTACCTGTGACCTTGCTGCTCCTTCCACACAGCACTGGCTTTATCTGGCTCAGTGGCTCCTTGTGGGGAAACCTACTAATTTCTTGAACTAGCTCCACCCATGTGGAAAAATCATGGACTGTACAAACTGAGATCTTGCTTAAAGGGCTGTGAGTAGCCCATGACTTACATTACATGATGTCATTAATCAGAGCAGAAACAATTATATTTTGTTCTGTTCCTTTGTGTGCTGCTGCTAACTGCTGCACATAGTTTAAATACATTTTTATCCATGCTCCAGCATTTCTTCCTGTTTGTGTTGAAATCAAGGAACAGAGCAAGGTGCCCAACACCCTACTGGCACTCTTGTGTTGAGCCTCCCATGAGAAATACAGCATTTAAAGCTTAGGTTAAATATGAGGAGTTTTATCCTTTAGGAAACTTGAGGAGAACAGCAATGCTTAGAAACTCTCACAGAACTCTGCACTACCAGTGGAAGATTTTGCTACTGGTTTAAAATTATCTCTGTATTATTCTTATCCCTGCATTGTATTTTTTTTACTGATTGGAAACTTCCCTTCTCATAAGTGGTGATGTTGAAATACATTTCTTTAAACAGTTACTTCATTAAATTTAGTGCTAGTCTTATTTGTAATTCTCAGGGCAAGGAGGTTGGCAGCAAAGAAATGCTGAAAGTAAACAAAGGCCTCCTTTGCCTCCAGGATATCTTTCTGCTGTTCTAGGAATGTCAGTTGTGTTCAGTTGTGTTGGCTGAATTTATTTTATATGCCCATATTCATAAGTAATATGTGAATATAATTGAACAAATTAATATCCTTATTAGAATTCTGGATTAGAAAATAATGTTTGCTACTGATTCTTGGTAACAAACTGGTTTGGTGCCTGACAGATTATGATCATAGGAATCAAATTTTTTTCTTTTTGAGGTTGGGGGGTTTTAGTGAGTTTTATTCCTGTTTGGGTGATTTTTGCTGGTATTTTTTTTGTCAATGACCAGCATAACACATTTATTGGCCTGAGTAACAGATTTGATGAAATTGCTGATTTCTGTTTGGGTTTTGTTGGACTTGTGACTGTGTTTTCAGTGTCCTGAATGTTGCAATAACTATGGATCAAAATACAATTATTTAATCAATGGAGCATCAATCTATCTAGAAATGCAAATCTGCATCTGGAAGAACCCCAGTGACTCTGAAATCTGAAGAAATTGACAGTCCACCCTTTTTAAGTAAACCAAGGAGAGGACAAGTGACCTCCTGCTTAAGGCAGGTCTGGTTTTCAGAAAGCAGATGATTTCTCTGTGAGCCCAGAATTCATGGTAGAGAAATCTCTGTCTTTCAGCATTAAAGCAGCACTGTGCAAAAGGCAGTCAGCTTAAATAAGCATGGTAGCTGAGAAGGCCAGAAAGTTTTACTTAGGAGCTGTTGTCTCAATACAAGTGAGCACAGGTTTTCAGCGTGAAATTCATAGTGCTGTGTTTTGGATTTCTGACTGAAGCAGGCAGACTGTGCAGTGTCACTCTGTGGGTTGGATAAAGTGTGATACTCCTGATCCCAAGGGCGGGTGATCAGGTGCTCCTCAGCTGTGCACAGTGAGTGTCACCCAGTGGAGAGTACAAAATCCACTTGTCCCAGCTGGTGCTGAAGAAAGGACCAGGCATCTGCAGGAGAGTCACAGAAGTGGAATTTTTGTTCATCACTGATTCAACATGGTTACAAAATAACCAAACAAACATGAATTTCCAGGTCTGTATGTGTAGCTTTTAAATGCAGAATGTCTGATGTAATTTGTGTGCTGTTAAGAAAACTGTGTGTGAAAGGGCCCTGTGGTTTCCTTGGCTACAGGAGCTGTCTACATTTGTACAGAAGATGTTTTCCCAAGCAAACGTTTGCAGCAGCTCATAGACCAACAGCATAAGCTGCGTGCAGATGTTCCAGCTGAAATCATACAGAAGATCAGATTTGGAAACAATATTTTTGTTGAGCAGGCAGCAGACCTGGTAAGTAATAGCACAAAGAATGTTTCTAAGTCTCTTGATCAATATGGATTTGAGGCAGTATTTTACTGTTAAGGTCATTAGTGGAAGAGCAGCAATTAATTACAGTGTCATGTCCTGATTGTTTCAGTGAGAGCCACTCCTTCCCCAGCTAGGCTGAGAAAGTTGGGGCTGTTCAGCCTGGAGAATAAAAGGTCCCTCCTATGGGGACCTCATAGGAGCCTTCCAGTGTCTGAAGAAGCTGCAGGGGAGCTGGAGAGGGACCCTCTGTCAGGACATGTGGACAGGGCAAGGGTCCAAACTGAAAGAGGGGAAATTTAGACATTAGGAAGAAATTCTTTACTGTGAGGGTGCTGAGATACTGGAAGAGGTTGCTCAGAGAAACTGTGGATGCCCCATCCCTGGCAGTGTTTAAGGCCAGGCTGGATGTGGCTCTGAGCATCCTGGTCTGGTGGGAGGTGTCCTGCCCAGGGCAGGGGGTTGGGACTGGATGATTTTGAAGGTCCATTCCAACCCCTTAACATTAAATAACTCTATAAAAACAGAACCGTTTAGGAGTGTAGTACTACACCTTTGAGATTTAAAAGTATCAGTGAAGTCAGAGCTGCGGGTAAATGCAGGTTGCAGTTTTGTCTCTTCCTCAGTAAAACCACCAGATGTGGTTACTGGTGAGACTCAGAGATCCACCAGCTGCCTTCATGATTCAGAACTCCCTGAGCTCGTGCTGCAGTGTAGTTCAGTCTCCTGATGTCCAGCAGGGTTCTTTGCCCCGTGTCACTGTCCCTGTGTGTGTGGCAGGACATGTTCCAGCAGTGCCTGACGAGGAGGCTGTCCCTGCTGCTGGCGCGGGGCATGGCGCGCCTCGTGCTCATCGACTCCATGGCCGCGCTGTTCCGCGCAGAGTTTGGCCCGGCTGACGCTGCCCTGAAGGCTCGATACCTGCAGGCCTTTGGGGCTCAGCTGCACAGCTTGAGCACCAGGTTCAGGACTCCCATCGTGTGCATTAACCAGGTATGGTATCCCATTGCTTCTTATCTGTTTAATAAATGGCTGGAGGGCGATGGAACAATCCGTGTAAATGCAGATTTCATGGTGCTGTATTTACACCGTAGCTGACTGTTAATGACTGATGGAAACTGAAGCTTCCTTAAACTGATGTACTTTAGTAAATGTTAACTACTCAAAGTTTATTATTTAAACTTTTATAGGCTGTTAGTAGGGGGGATAGAATATAAGAAAATAAAGGTAGTATAGAAAGTAATCTTACCCCTAAGGAGTTGCAGCTGAGCCAATTACAGAGATTAGGAACAAGCCTGACTTTAACAGGCCACAGCTGTAGCCAATGAGAAGAGTACTATAAAAGAGTGGGTTGGTTGGGAGGAGAATTGGAGTCAGTTGGCTGTTTTGTGAAGAAGGAAGAGGCAATGCTTAGAGGAGCTGCCTACAAGAAGCATTAAGGAAGTATGAAACCCTTGCAATAAGGAGACAATGATATGGAACCTTTGCAATATGACAAAAGTTAATGTTCTCAAAAGTTGTCCACTAAAGCTGACAGAAATAGATATGTATAGCAACTGCAGAGGGCATCAAAGCAAAATAACAGAGTTCTTTCTTATCACTGGCTTCAAATGCCATTGTCAGGAGGATTGCTCTGGGAGCTCTGCAGGCAGTTACATCTCAGGAGACAGTGAAGCACCAGAGACTTTGCTGCATTTCTGTGGAACTCAGCGCTTTTGTGTGATTGCTGAGATTACTGAAGCACTAAAGTGCATGCACTGACTTGAGCTGGACCAAAACAAGCTTACAATGATACTGGTCACAAAGAGTATTCTTTTGAGAGAACAAGGCAAGACACTGCTCTTAGTCTGCTCACAATATAAAGGGGCATCTGAATGCCAGAGGTGAAGCAGTCACACTCCACTGTGGCCTGGGGAAGGGGTAAGTCAATGTGCAGGCAGGCCACTGAGAAGCTTCAAAGGTAGTGAAATCATTGAGAACAGGGCACTTTTGAGATCTGGGCTTTTGTACTTTTTATCTCCAGCTACAGCACTGGAACAGTTTTGTGAATGTGGGGGATTTGTTTGTGGTTTGGGTTTATTTTTTAACAAATAAGGCCTCCATCTAGTAGTAATTTAATTAATGTAAGCTGTACCTTGTTAAGTAGTTCTAACACTATAAACTCAGCTTGTGATTCCCAAATCTATTTTAGTTTGCCTTGAAAGAATAAGTGTTTTCTAACTTGGCTTAATATATGCTCTGATAACTTGGATTTTCTTGCCTTGGTTCCCTTCCCTGCCCTCCTGCTTGCTGGATACAAACCCAGAACCCAGGTCAGCTGCAAATCTGTTTTTGTGCTTCAGGTGACGGATGCAGTGAGCGAGTCGGAAGCTGCTCAGTGCAGTTGCAGGTGAGTCACCCACACAGAGTGACAATGTCAAACACAGCAGCTCTGAACCATTCTGATCTTTGTCACCCCAGGGTAGGCTACAAGATCATGTGAGGAGCACTGGGGCATTTACCCAGCAATGCTGGATTTGCTGGAGATCAGCACTAGCTCGTGCTGTGAAGGGGAAGAAACTGTCTTACACATTTATGTTGTAATCCCTGATCACAAGTTAGCAGGAAAAATTCCCTGGAGTTAATGGCCTGAGTACCTGCTGACACGAGAGTGTTTCTGCATCTTTCTCTGATGTAACTGCATATACCTCCTGTCTGCTTAAAAAATACAGCAGCCAAACCCTAGCAGCTGGCTTTGTTAGTGAGCTAAGAAAAGTCCCAAAATAATATCTTCTAACACCAAGATATAACAGGATTCAAATGTATGTATTTGTTGTTTGAATCCTAGCTATAACCTTGATTTACTGCATAAGTTGGGTGCTACATAAATGAGTGTTTGTGAGAAGTTCACTTTGTCCTTCAGATTCTGGAACTGACACAGAACAAGGATGAGGTTCAATTATTATTTTTGCCTGGTCATCTTGTATTTATTTTACTGAAGAAATTGCGCTTTTTCCAGGAAAAAAAATGGTTTTAAACCTTGAGTTGAAAATCACACATATGCACCCAACATCTCTAAACATACCTGCAAATGGAATCCAAGGCCAACAGTTACACACTTCAAATATTAAAAGTTCAACCACTTTTCTCGTGTGGTTTCCCTGTTGCAAGAGAGGCCTGTCCAGATGGAGGCAGGTATTCCCCCTAGCTGTAGTTGAAAGAATCACAGCTGTTCTGTATAGAATCACTTCTCCAGCTGTTTCCTTGCCACGAGGAGAACCTGAGTTTTGTGGGTAAACCCTGTCACCTCTGTCTTCAAAGACCCATAGTTTTCAATATATGTTAGAGAAACAGTAAATGATGCCTTCTAGCGCAGTTTTGTTCCAATAGAAAGTATTTCCTATGAAATCCATGCATGCAGAAATGTGTAATGCTTCCCTTCCAGGGTAGTGGGCAGCAGAGTCACTCCAGCCCTTGGAATAACCTGGTCCAACCAGCTGCTGATGAGGCTGATGGCCCGGCGGCTGTGGCTGCCCGGCCACTCCCCTGCAGCGGCAGCACCCGGAGCTGGCAGCAGGAGGACTTTAAGTGTTGTTTTTGCTCCCCATCTCCCTCCATCCTTTTGCTACTATACAGTACAGCTGGAAGGTGTAAAAGGAATAAAGTAACACTTTTGCATAGTAAAGCCTCCTGCTCCAAAAATGTACCAGGACTTTGCTTCAGGAGAATTACTGGTGAAATGCAATTGTTCCTAGATGAGAGAAACTGATGGTGAGGTACATGAACAATGGTATGGCTACATTTAGCCTTGTCTGCTTTGTGCAAGGTGATCTTTTTACTCTTGGATATTCAGCTTTTCCTTGTGAGATGAGTATCCTGAAGGTTCTGAAGGAAAGGGAAGCTGTGGGCAGGTGGAGGCTGCACAGTGGAGTGGGATGTAGCAATCCCCACGATGGGGGAGATCTGATGTCTAATTTTATTTTAGTAGCATGCTCATCTAGAAACAGCATTTATTGTAGTTTTGTACCCTGTTTCCAGACCCAACAGGCCTTGAAATTCAACCACTTTATGTTGCCTGCTGGTGGTTCTGGGTCTCATGCTGCCAATTAAGATAGCCATTCTTTGTCACAAAGCAGCTGTCCTATTTTAAAACCATTTGTTATTAAGATTTTAAAGAAAATAATCCCATAAAGGTACTTTAACATATTACTCTAAGAATTAATATTGCACTGCCTTTGTACTAGATGAGTGTATCTAGCTTCACAGCACTCCTTAAAATGTTTTAATGGTTCATTTCCATTATTTTCCTGCTTTCTAGTCCCTTCCCTTCATAGCAAAAGCCTCTTTAGTCTCTTTTATTTGAAGGACAGCAAACCACATCCCCCATCCCCTTGTTCTCTTTGCCCATTGCAGAAGCTGTGTAGCCTCAGGGCAAGCTCTCTGTGTTCTCCCTGATGCTCTGCCCTGCTCTGTGTTTTGCTAAATCAGCATTCTTCATGGGCTGCTGGATTGCTGCCTCTCATGTCCTGTGTCCCTGCTGCTGGGCTCTCAGCTCAGCCATGATCCTGAAGGGCACCTTCAGCTCTTTTCATCCAGTCAGCTGCTATTGCTCTTCTGAGGTGATTTTTGTTGTTCAGTTACAACATCACATGGGCTTTCTTCCTGTCTTTGTGCTATTTGTCTCATTTTTCTGCTGTCCGCAGCTCACTGCCATGGCATCCACTCTTCCTATGGCTGAATTTTTCCTTTGCTCTGTTCCATGTGAAAGCAAGCCAGGTGGAGTTACACTGTCCAGAGGCCTCTGTTGTGTGGGTGCCTGCTCCCATCAGTGAGTGATGCTCATTTGTATCACACACTCATCAAGCTCTCACCTTTCCCCTCCTCCTGCTGCTGGCCCCAACAGGAACTCCACATGTTTCTATGGGGTGACATTGCTCAGGTCTCTTTTGGCCAGGAACCCTGTGTTTGTGAAAAGCTGCCTCCTCTGCCTGTCCCCAGTCACACTCCTTCAGGACATTCATCCTCTTTCCATGTGGAAGCATGCAGCTGGGTAGCTGAAAGCTTTGTCTGGCTGTAAACTGCCTCAGCTGAACTGTGGCAGATTTCTCAAGGGACAACTGAGTGTGACTCAAGGAAAAGAGACCCTGAGTGACTGCCTGGGGAAGTTCCAGAGGAGAACAGGCACAGCTTGAAGCTGAAGGAGAGAGATTGTAAGCAAGCAGAAAGGATGAGTTGCTTCCAGTGCCCTCTGTAACCCCTTCAGATGTCTCAGGGGCCCTTGTGCAAATAGCACAAGCTGTGTCTAAATCATTTTTCTAAAATGTCTTAATTCTCTGTATTTGGAACACAGCTTCTTTTAATAAAATCTAACCATGAAGCTTAGAAACCTTTGTGTCCTCTAAGGAAAAAGTGACAAGCAGGGCCACCTCTTCCCTAAAACCCTTACTCCTTCTGTGCCTCCTCCCTAACAACTTCAATAAAGGTCAACTAATGCAGCACAGGTGACACTCCAGTCCTCTTTTGTTCCTGCCCTGTGCATCTGGGCTGGAACTGCAGCCAAGGCAGTGATCATCCCATTGTGTGACTGGGAAAGGCAGCCACACAGAGATGCAGCTGATTCACGGAGTCATCAAACCCTACCTGCATTTTCATGTACAAAGAGCCACATCAAATGCTGGGCTCCAATCCCAGGAGTTTGCCTTGCTGTGAGCAATGTCCAGAACTGTGTGAAACCCCCAAAGGCTCAGTCATCTTTTGATATTTTGATCAAAATATGAGTCAGGGGTATTTTGATCACTCTTTTTTGCAACTTGCAAATGCTTGCTGGAACAGCCCTGAAGCGTTATAAGTCACAGATGGGTCTGCAATCAAAGTTCTAGTTTACCTGGTGAAAAACATTTTTACCAACAAACAGAAATAACATTTTGCCTGCTCAAGTGTTGTGTCATTACCCCGTTGGTTTGTTGGTTATTTCTCTCCAGCTGAGGCAGAGTACATTACTGTTTGTCTCCTGCCTCACAAGCACACACAAACCCTGCAATCTCAAATGCAGCTGAGCCCCACTGAGGCTCACAGCCAACACTCAATCACTCCAGCTCCAGCCCGCTCCCTCAGTCCCACCCCCAGCACAGCCCAGGATGTCTACCTGACCCAAGGGCAGCTTTGGGGCTGCAAACCCTCACAGGAACCCACCACAGCAGCTGTTGAAGCCTTGTGTCAAATGTGCTGAAATGTGCTTAAGTTTTTAATAAAAGCAAATTAAGAACCTTCCCTTTATAGAGCTTTATTCATCTTTGGGTTTCACAACTGAGATTTGTATTCTATACAAGGGAAAAAAATGGAAGTAGTTTTTACAAAGAAGATTTACAGTCTAGAATGTATTAAGTCTTTATCCTGCAAGACTACTTAATATTCTTCTACACTTTGAAAAGAAATGTTAAATAACACTTGAGAAACTATGGTTCCCTAAATATTTCTCATTTACAAGCAGATGTAACCAAGGAAGTGTTGCAACTTCACTGTGAGCACAAGCACCCTCCCAGCGTGGGCCTTTGGACCTCTACCAGACCTCCACACACTGTTTGGCTTCTTGCTTTGTTGTTTCAGGTTTTTAACAACTGACCTTAACTATTCAGGGTACTGGCACAATTGTGAATGGTTTTAGGGGAAAAAAACAATCCAATGCAGATGTTTGATACTCCTCAATTCTAAATATTTACACACACACCCCCCCTGTGTACTTCTGTAAATCCATGACAATGAAACTAAACTTGTCAGCATCACATCTGTTAACATTTATTCTCTCAGAACAGACTAACATGACCAAAAATGCCACTCTCTTGGCAGCCTTCAGACACAACATGTGACCTACATAACAAAAACCAACTATCATCAACTATGACCTACATAACAAAAACCAACTATCAACGCCTGTAAACACAACTGTCAATGCAGCACTGCACACACCTTTTATTAGATATTTACAACAGAATCATATCATCTGCAAAATCTCTGGATTTGAATTATACAATTTAAGTACAAATACTTCTCAAGCTCATAACCATTTTAATTTACTAATTCAGGAGTGCTTGGGGGATGAAGGTGTCATTTACTGTAAGTACTAAATGTAGATAACTGACTCCTTTTGCATTGTGTAAGTGCAGGCACACCACAGCAACAGGTCAGTTACTCCTCCAGAAGAGGAGCAAATCATGAAACAATTCGTTTTACAAGACTATTCAGTAAGATCTAAACTCAAGACCAAATATTGCCAATATAGCACACAGCCAGAGACAGAAGGGCAACAGGTACCTTTCTATCAGGAACAATTCCATGTACAATTCATCCCCCATCCTGCTGTACCCCAGACTCACCACTGTTTGTGGGAGAATCTGAGGCCCAATGTGGAGTCCTCATTACCTTTTTATTCAAGTTCACCCTTAAAATTTTAGTCAAGGACAAAAATGCCAGATTAAAAACAGAACTGCACTACCAAGGTTGCAGTTTTCCTAGCAAGATGTCTGTCAATTCTGAAGGTCTTTTCTAGTTTTCTATTTCATCAGAGCTGTTGATTTAATCTGGTGCTGAAGACATCCTAGAATTATACAACTGGATATTCTGGATATATTCTTTATGCCGATTCTTAGCTATAACTACAACCTTACAAAAGGAAATCCAGAAAGAAAATCTTGCATAAAAATGAACTGAGAAGGCTGTCTGAAATACAAATGTACATAAACCATGTCCTGACAGTAACTCGCCCATGTTTCAAACACAGGGAATGTTGACTTTGATTTGGCTTGTGTTTTTTAAAAGCTCTCAAACTGCTAACAGCTCACTGGCTCCTAACAGTAAGGACTTGGCTACTATTCTCAGGGATTATAGACTGAAGAAGTCTTGAAATTTGTTTCTTCTCAGAAAAAAAAATGAACCTCTTATTAAATATAAAAGTTGTTTAATATGCATTAGCTCAACAACTTAACCTTCCATCACACTTTAAAATACTACATAAAGGATTAGAACATTTAGAAGCACAGTATTAGTAATGCCACCACCAGCAAGATCTTGACCAGGAAATTTCCCTCACCACAGTCTTGCACTTTCAAACTTACTGTACATTGTCATTTGGCATGGTTACATAATTTATTGCTTATTTACACAGGGCTGGGGGCTTGAGAGATTGTAAAAAATCATTGTGTTTCAAAGCTGAATGTGGGAATCACATCTTTCAGTTTACGTAACTCCTTACTACCAAAACAGTTTTGTGTCTGAATAGTTCTGTGGGGTTTTTTTGGAAGCCAGACTCCAGTGGAGGGGGGGCTGCACATGGGCACCCCTGGCCTGACACGGCTCTTTGAGCAAAGCCAGCTCAGTCTGCCTCTGTGCAGAGAGCCCAGTTAGCCAGCAGGGGCACAGAGCACGCTTTACTTTAGGGGGAAAAATAAGTATATATATTACATTTTTTTTAATATAAAAAGCTCTTAATAAAAAGATTAAAACTCAAGAGTCAACATTATATGAGTATCTATTGTTAAGATAAATGAGCAACAACCTGTTCCTGCTCGAGTTCATTAAGGAATTGCACTATGTGCTAAAACTTCTACAAAATTATTAGCAGCATTGTCTCTCACCATTCCTACACTGTCTCTAAAGCAGGTGCACCATGCACAGCTTCCTTTGCAGAGATGCTCAGACGGTACCTCCTGGTAAACATTGTTAAGTGCATTACACAGACAACTTCTGCATCAGTTATTGTTACCAACTTAAAACCAGGTGCAAACCCAGTCAAAAACTCCTACTAAGTACTAATTCTAATTACTTTTCACAGCCTGTTCAAATACTCCAACTTTCCTATGTTCCTATATTTTAACTTCTTCAGTTGGTGCTGACTCTGAATGAATTTTCCAGCTTTTCCCAAAGTTAATTTTGTTCAACATTTTCCAACTCACAACTATGACCACAAATACATTTTTACACACACTGCTTGTTTTTTTTTTACTTTCTTATCCAGCTTCACACAAATAGGAATTTTTACAAAAGATGAACAAAATTACATGCTTTACAGAAAAGCAAAAGGAAATCCTAAGGTCTATAAAATCCTTAAAACATACATACATACTTGTTCCAGCAGCAGTCCTGTATACAGACAGCATATATATATTGACCTATAACATGGATATGTGGTCACACAGGTCACTTACAGCCTCTGAGTACTTCCATGAGGGCCCTTAGCAGGGAGTGGTCCTTGCAGAGCAGCCACTCCACAGTGTGACATCCTGGCGTGCAGTGCCTGCTTCTGCTGTCACCAGCTGGTGTGGAAAAAGGCAGGATTTGGGATCAGCATAAGGAAATGTTGGGCACTTTCAGCAAACAGAGAATGGGATTGTGAATTCCAGTGGACAAGCAAGAAAGTCAACCTGAGGCTCGATGCTCCCCTGAAAGCAGCAGCAGCTGCTCTGGGACAGTTGCAGTCCAAAACTTGTATTCTTCAATCACACAAAGTAAAGTTTTTTTTTCCATTTCTCCTGATGTACACAAACCATCCTATATCCATTGACTATTGTGCCCTAAGACTTATAATATCAGAAGTTATGGTCAGAGGTGTTGCTATTTATTCTATCTAAATGTAACTCACCCCGGCCATCACTTCTGTAAGATTTAATAGCTCAGTCTAGTGGTTAAGTCAGTCATGTCTAAGTGCTGTTTTGCTAGCCAAGGCTTCTACCGTTACAAGAATCAGCGGTGCAAGGGCAAACTCCACCACTACAGAATGCTGAACTGGAATTTCTACAGTAATGTACATAAATTTATCAATTTCTCATTCCAGCACTGTATGGATATACTGCCACACAGTTTGCTCATATTTTCCAACATCATTGCATTTTGGTACACACTGAATGTGTTTGTCTTCTTACTCTTTTTTTTTTTTTTGGCTGCTGTAATAGTCAGATCTATTAAAGGAATTTATGTAAGTAGCATGAACGGGGGCAGTGCAATGAGCAATACCTATCTACAGTTTTCCCTTAGAAGAAAACACTCATTAATGCTGTGTTTAAAACTGTCCCTATTTAAAAAGTAAAAACAGCAGTCCATTGGAAAAAAACCAACAACATCTACAAACTAGGTGTTCCTATGGACAAGGATGAGGAACCAAAGCTTTGAAGGTCTCAGTGCTTCTTTATTCACAAGGAATATTAGCTAGCTTCTGTCCCAGCTCTCAGTGTGCCAGATCAGAATGACTGACACTCAGAGCTCGCGAGTCTGTCAGACAATTATTTCGTTCCTGCATGAAGGGGAAAAAAACAAACAAAGAAATTAAGCAGATGTCCAGATAGTTCAAGCAAACAAACAAAGTACCAGTTTTAACAAATGGGAACAAACTTAGGGAACTACTGAGAACCATTCATGCTGGATAGGGGGATGCTTTCCAGAGTCCAATAAACATCTTTTCCCCCAATTTTTAACTAACAATACTATAAAGCATAAGCACCCTTACAATCCAGCCTAAGCCTTCCCAGAAATGCAAGAGCCCATTTATGGGAATTGCCATGGGTATGGGATAGCGGAGGGACCACAAAAGTTCACAAGAAGAAAGAACTGATTTTACTATGGCTCTTTGACACCCTTGGCACTGCTGCTGCAGAGAATTGTGCTTTACCCTGGACTGGTTTTGGCTGAACCTCACCCTGAGCAAAGTTTTGCTCACACTTCCAACCACAGAGAACTCTGCAGCACATTCATCAGGATCACACAGCTCCACCACCTTTACTCCACTGGGGAGCACAACAAGAGCCACAGCTGGGGCCTTCCTGCTGCTACTTTAGGAGATGGTGATGAAGATCCTCACCTACCGTTTTGTTAGTAGAGAAGCAATTTTATCTTCCTAAAATTAGTAGCAGTTACTGTGTTAGTAAAACACACAGCAGTGTTTAGAAGAACATTGCTCACTCATTTGACAATTTAAACAGTGATTTGTTAGGTAAAAACAGGCAGTGAGGAGTAGCACTTGGGCACACCATGAACAGTTAAGCAAAATAAGTTTTTATATTAGCAGAAGCACAACATAGATCAGACAAACTTTTGAGACTGCTCCTGTGCCACCTCAGAAACAACTGAAGTGTTTAAGGGCACCTGGTAACATACAGCAATTACAATGACAGGGCTCTTTACAATAAATGGGCTGAGTTTAAAAAATACTGAAAATATTGGGCTTTAACAGTTCTTGCATTTTAAGTTGCTTTTACAAGAATGTAATATTCCATAAGTTTTATATCCACTGTAATAGAAGTCCAAAGCCAGAGACTGCTTGGTATCATACCAGCCAATGCTCTTTCCTGGCTAGACTTGAACCCTTTCTTAAAATTAATCATAATTTACATAAGTGTCAGAGAATGATGCCTTAAGCACAGCCTTCAAACACCTTACTGAAGTAGTATCTTACAATCACTGCAAGGTTGTTGGGTTATTATTTATCACACTCTTTTTATCCCAAACCCTACTAACAGTATTTATTTTTGTAAGAGTATTGTAGGGCTTCTTACTTGAAAATGATCTTCAGTAGCCTTGCCACCCATGTTAAGAACATTCAGAGAACTGGCACGCTTCATGCTGCAACCAGGACAGTGAACATGCAAGGATAAACTGATCAGAATGGCTGAAAACTACAGCTCTAAAAACACAAATACAACGAGCAATGCACAGCGAAGGGAGTGGCTGAAAACTACAGCTCTAAAAACACAAGTACAACAACGAGCAATGCACAGTGAAGGGAGTTGGAACAATGCCTCAAAACTGATCTGAGGCACAGCCTTTAAGGTAACAACTACAGAAGTTCAAACATATTTGCACTCACTTCTAATTACATATAAACCCCCCCAAAATTACAAGCTCCTGGGAGCTTAAACATTTCAGGCAACTGATTTAACTCAAAATCTCAATTTTTAAGGCACATCAAGTTAATATAGTGACTTACAATGTAATGTGACTTACACATTAATTATCAGTTTCAATTTTGTGTGGCTTCTTATAAAAGCACCAAAACATTCAAACAGTTTAGGAAAAAACATCTGAAAAACGAGTTTGTGGTGTAGGCAGCATTTACCATGAAAAAGCTACAACAGAAGTTAGTTTTGGTACTTTCTGCCTCATTTAGCCAAGTCTTCAAAATAAATTTTTTAAAGCATTGTAAAATGTTTTAAGTATTTCAAAGTGAAAGGAAATAAGATGGGTTGCTGCTGTTAACTTTGGTTGTGCTTTTGGCTTTACAACACTCCAAGCAGTGGTAACAAGCACCCTGGAATACAGTATGGAAAGCAATGGAAAAGGGGAAAAAATTCATCACCTACCCAGGAGCTAATACAGTCAAAATATCACTGCATTAACTGCACTATCTGCTGCTGTTTCAAATGAGGATTAATTTGTAGGTAAATAATTTACCTGTATTTCTCAAATATACACAAAATTTAACAAAAAGTATTTTCAAGTTTTTGCATCATGAAATTCATGATCAGCCCTAGGATTCCTATCATGAGATGTCTGATGTCCTTTAAACCAGTGCCTGTCCACTCCTCAGAATATTCTGCTTTTGCTCTGATTTTCCATCTCTTTACCTATTTCAGAACTAAATGAGGGCTTTGAATACATATTTGATGAACTGGTCACAAGCCAGTGAGCCCCAACCCTGCAGTGCTGCCTGCAGCTTGGGACAACTGGCTAAAGCAAACTTTCCAATGCCTTCCAGTAACATGGAAAGGTTTATCCATACAGATCACATTAGGTATTAACCAGATTTCCTTCCTACTGAAGCAACACTGCTCACAGTCAAAGCACAAGTTTGAAATGCTTTGGTAAAGCAAAAGCTGAGCAGGACAATGAACCAAAACATGAGGCAGCAGCTTCCACACAACACAGCCTGGCTGGTTCTCCCAGCACTAAATCTGGGTGTTTCCAAAGCCAGAAGCACAGAATTTACAATATTTGACATGAGTGTTAGCAACAACAAAGCAAGGACTCATGCATGGTGTACACCTCTCATTTATTCAAGGAAACAGGTACAACAGGGGTTATATATGGAAGTCAAAGGAAGTTAATCTGTAAAACAAACAAAATGTTACAGAAAACTCTCCAAAAGAGCACAAAGGTTTATGGAAAACATTCCAGGGAAACAGAAAATCCAGCAGTTAAAGTTCACACGGGTATTTTAGGTTCTTGCTCAAGTGCCAATTAAAAAAAATTATTAATACCTGAGATACTACTTTGTTTGTGGGTTTGTCCTTTATTTGTTTGGGTTTGTTTAATTCACTTTTAAGTCTGGCAATTGCACTTTTAGTTCCCTCCATGTTACAAACATGACTCCACAAAGAACATGCAGACATTTTTTTGGTGCATAAATAACAGCAATAATGAAAGCTTGGGTTTTTTTTTTTTCCTTTTAGATTAGAAATCTTAACTGTTCTGCTGTGTGGTCAATATTTTTGATGTGAAAAAAAAAAACACTAACTAATCAAAGTTAAATTATTACAGAACTGAATTCTCTAAAGAACTGATACCTTGCTTCAGGTATTGCATGTTTCAAAGACCAGTTTTAAGATAATTATTTGTCAAAAAGGCATCTGCAGGATTGTAAAGAAACAATTTCCCTGATGAGTTTTCCATTTCATTCTCTTCAACCTTCTGTATCAAGTAACAACATGGACACTAAGTTCTTCCTTCATCCTGTGAGTCATTGTTATTCAAGTATTTCTCCCTCAGTGCTCACACCAGCACTGTCAATTGCTATTTAGAGAAGCAGAGTATAAACAAGAGGTGTAAATGAAGTTCAAAATAAAGCCTTCCTTGAGACACAGGCAGGGAATGCACTGGTAAGGAGGGAGGCACAGAAGTGTTCTGCCTAAAGTGGCTGCCTTCACAGCAAGAAGATTTATATGTGTGCTATGTCTGTATTGAAATATTCAGCTGTCAAACACACTAAAACCCAAAGGTCTGCATGGTGACAACTGAATATGCCTTTTGCTACATTCAGAAGAAGAAAAAAAATTCTATTCACTAAAGTTTCTTCATAACATGAAATCAAAATGATTTCTTGGAATATCAATATGTAAGCTATGCTTTATGACCTACAAAGCTGGTGTTTAATACCAGAAATTTCTGCATTTGTTATTAAAACCAGCTAATATAAATCAGGATTCTAAAACTCTATTATTACAAGAACAGAAACTATAGTATTTATTGTTCTATATACTGAAAGTGCCTATCTACAGAAAAGCCTGGCAATGTAATACACTTATTGTAAGTTTTAAGAATAAATTATTCCTTGAGAACTATGGTGACATCTAAAAACAAGATGATTTTGTCAGAAAGGGAAAGCAAGGAAGATACTGCTTTGCTTTCAATTTTGTTCCACATTAATGCCTTTATCTGAGGCAATCTCATCTGGTGCTGCAGAGCCCAGGGTGTACCTCGTGTTAGCCTGGGGAGAGGACTCTGCTCAGGTAACACAACTCAGGTGCAGACAGTCACAAGGCAAGTGAGTTCTCACAGGCACTGCAAAGCCAAATATCTTCAGTTCTATGTCAGCATCACTTTCTACACCTATAAACATGGAGTTACTTTACCTGCAGAAAGAGCTAGCTATAAATACTACAGAGAATAAGGAATAAACCTCCTGGCTTTTGTGAAACTGAAAGCCTTTCCACATCTCACAAAAATGAGGAGAAAATGCAAATTTAGCTATGGAGAAATCTATCTATTCATACAACAATATACCTGAACTTTGATGTATGAACTCTGGACAGAACTGAATAGAAACAGAAAACCAATGTATAAATCTGCTAATACTGAAGAGAAAGAAGGAAATCTCCCTTTTATTCTATTTTGGCTTGCCTTTGTTTGTTTTCCCTAAAGCATTTTACATTTACACATTTCATTCTTCTAATCTCGTGCTTTCCATAGTTTATTCCCAACCTCTTATCTCAGAAAATAGTTCTTAATGATGGATCAAAAAATGCAAAGGAATTTTGGCCTTCAATTCTATTCAATGCCTTAAACATCAAGTGTTTGGCAGTGAAATTTTAAGTAACAACTCCAAAATTCAGATCAGGCTGAATTTGAAACAGATATGCAAGGAAGATAATTCTACATGTACTGCTGCTGTACCTAATGTTTTACAGCCATAAAAAAAATAAAACAGAACTTCACTGGAGCACTTCCAGAAACACAGTGAGACCCTGCCTCCAGGTCACTGTCTTAAGTAATACCATCATCATCATCATCATCTACATTACTCAGATTCAGCTGCTCCATCAGAAGCTACCCCAAGTTCTCCAATATGACTGTTTTAAAGCCCAAGTTCACACTGTCAGTTTCCTGTCAACTGAATGACTTCCAGTTTTTCACCACAAGGACAAAAGCCCTGTAAAATTGACTGCAATTATGTTGGGGGTGAGGGGAACACCCAGAACTATGAAAAGCAGCAGGTACATTTTAACATTTCAACTTCTCTGCAGCAGCCAATAAGTGATGAATGATTTTATGGATTTATTAGAAATATTACATTCAAATTCATCATCATATGGCAAGTTGGGAAGAGTGAGCAGTCACACTCAGTAAATGTGGATTTTTACCAGATTTCATTGGAGCCAAAATGTTAGTAAGATGCACAACTAGGCTCAAGTTTTTCAACATTCTCCTCTGCTCTCTGACATCTGAGTCTTCCCAAAACAGAAACCAAGAGGGGCTGCAGTTGGTAATTCTCTTTATGTTCACAGCAACATATAAAGTTATATCAAGAATATATCAAGATACTAAGCTATATCAAGGATGTTAGTTGCAGGTTTAGTGTATTCACGATTTACTGTAAAAACCAGTAAAATTTATTATTCTCCACTGCTGTGTGAAAATAATAGTTTTGCAGGTAACTAACATTTATCAGTAGTTCTATGAAGCTTTTCTAATCTTCACGTAGGTAAAGCAGCAAAAAAAAAAAAAAGAATTAATAGAGTTAATTCTTACAAGCAAATAGAAATCCTCAGACGTTACAGAACTTACAATGGAAGTTGAAGAGGTTATTTCCTATTTTATTTTTCTTTAAGATATAGCTGTGTCTATGCAGTTAGCTAAGCAGGGAAGGGAGCACTGCCCTAGGAGCTCCCCTGGGCTCCAGTGGGGCACAGAGCAAGGGACAGAGCACAGCCAAGAGTGGATAAGGAATTACCCTGGGTTCTTTGGTTCACTGTCCCGGGCATTTCCTCCCTTCAGTTTCCTAACCAGCTTCTCACTGCTGCGCCTAAGTGAGGCTCGGAGCTTGCTAAAGGAGCCACTGCGCTTTAGGGATCCAGTGCCATCCTGAAAGAAATGGAACACATGTGAAACTGCAGGAGCTGCTGCCCTCCCCCAAGCCTGCCCTCAAAACATCTCAGGGATGAATTATTACTTTTTAATTGCTATTAATATATGCTTATACTATATACATTTACCTAAATATGTAATTCCATACAGCTACAACTTTACCAAAGCAAAAGGGTTCCTTCCAAAGTGCAACAAAGATTTCTAAATGTGAAGACATGCCCAAGCCATAATTCTTCATTAATAAAGCCCCACCACAGTAGTCCAACAATTCACCACCACCATTTCATATGAGCACACCATGGTTAACAGAGTACAAGCCCCAAGCAAAAGCATTCCATCAGTCTAAGAAAAAAACATGTTTTGTTCTTTCTACATATCTACATTACTTGCAAACATGTTTAATTAACCCTAAAATCCTTAAACAAAAATATTTCTGATCAGAAATACTTATAGTCAAATTCCTGTGCTTCGTTTTTAATTTTTACCAAAGAAGCAAACCATAATAAAATTAATTTTTCATATATTGCATTCATGTTTTGCACTGCTGTGCTGAGCCAGAGTGACCACAATTCTATTTTTAAATGTTTTTGCTCTTACAAAACCCCAACAGTTTAGTAAGATTAGAAATGACCACTTCCTACTCCACAGAAAACCTATGTGATTATGAAAGAAGAATTGAAAAAGAAAAAAGTACTACTAAGCAAAGACAGACACCTGAGTTGGAGTGAGTTTATTAGAAGTTAGAAAGACAAATACACAAATCACTGAACACCAAGATTAGTAGAGAAAAGCATAATTGCCAAAATCTCACACAAAGACTAAACAGCAATGCTACTTTAGAATAATTGTAAGTGAAGACATCCAGAGTTCCATATTGATGTTAACCATATAATAGGTCTCTAAATACATTTTAAAGCACTTGGAGAACATGCTTTACTTGTACGGGTTTGGTTTTTCTCCTGTAAAGATCACCATCATGCCATTTCAATAATACCATGTGTGATACTTTTAACTACCTTTATTCCATAGTGAACAGCTACTTATAAAGGTCATTGTTACTTGTTTGGTTTTTTTTTTACTAATGTATTACACAGCAAATGGTTGTAATAACATTTGGTATGACTAGATACATATCTGGCAAAGCTACACAGGTACAGAAATAGAAAACCAAAAAACAACACCAGCACTGAAGGAATGGCCAGTTTACAGGGAAGTGTAGCTCTGACAAGAATCTTAAGGGGTTTGCTAAAACACAGCAGTCAGTACTGAAGAGAGAAGTTAAAGCTTGAAGATGGTGCACGCCCGTCATGCAGGAGACAGTATAAGAATCACAAAAGGCATCTAGGCCTGTCAGAAATGGAGAGAGAAAAACTGAATGAAACTGTTGGGAAAAATTCAACAGTTTTCAATTTTGAACAGTTAGTTTACAGTATTTCTAGGTCATGTTCAAAGCCTTTTTTTTCCAGAGTCACTATTTGGACAGCCCTTAAGTACAAAGTGCAGGCCCTTGCAGTTACCAGAACCTACATCGTTATCATCTTTATGCAGTTTCACCTACATCACTCAGATGGGACTGACAAATGATCATGACTGATGCTGTGCATTCAAGTTAGAATTTGTATAAAATACAAAACACCTTTAACAAGAAATAGCTTTGCTATTACATTTCATAAACAAAAAAGAAGGATTTTTTTTCAGCTGACATTAACACAAAAAAAAAGGAAAAAAAAAAAGAAAAAATAATAGAGCAAAGTGCATTCATTTCAGCTTTAACTTCTGTCAAGAATTTTCCTTGAAACAAAAGTGCAAGAAGAAAGAGGTCTTCACCTAACCTCCAGACAAAATTCTCATCATTCCCTTAAGGAACTAGAATCCAGCTGGCCTGGGTCAGTTCACTTTCACAAGTATTTTTAGAACTTATCTGTGTTTGTGTCTATATATATAATCCAAGTGGAATTTTCTCTACTGTCCCTAATGCAGTGAGGGGCAGCTGAAACAATGTACCTTTAAAATAAACTGTGGTTCAACTTGAACACTTTTTTTACTCTGTACAAGTACAAAGACCATTACTGATAGGTTCATGATATCTGTCTTGAGAGCCTTTGCCTATAGCAACTGGAATGAATAGTAATTAAAAATATCCTTGGAAATGGAAAAATGCCCTGCTACCAAGTGATCAGAAGATCTAAATCATACTGAGTATTTATGTTTCAAACTAAATTGCATATGTTGTTCACACTTGAAGACAGACTTCAGCTTTGCAGGATTGAATAAACTGAATCTAAATTCCAGCTAGGAGTATTAGAGCAGTGAAAAGGCTAATTATTCCTGTGGTTGCAATCAGGAATCCTAGAGTAGTGAAAATGATCCAAAGGCAAGACAAATTTGGTAGGTATGGAGTATAACTCTATACAGTAAACCTAACTAGAAAAGTAGGAACAAGTAGACAAGCTTTTGGGTACTTCAAATCAAAATTAAAATATCAAACTCCAGAGTTAAACACTGACTTCTTGATTAACAAAACATTCTAAAATATGAGCTCAGGATAAAAAAAAATCCATTCCTGATTCCAGAGGAAACAAAAACCAAACTCACAAGCTGTTTTTATGGCAAAGTTTAATTGCCAATTTTTACATCATTCAGAACGAGAATCACCTTATTACTGCTGCTTACCATCACCATCTCCTGTACTTTGTCTGCCACAACATCCCTCTTCTGGCACTTATTTAAACAAGAATAACTCTTGTCTGTGGCACGAAATCCATAGTTTTCCCTTCACACCTGGAAGTGCACTTACATGCCCAAAAGCCTGTCTCTCTGAAGCATATGGCTTAGAGTTATGAAAAGATAATTCCTCACACTACAAACATTATAATAAGTAGCACAAAGATTTTCATCTGTCTTGCAGTAGGCTGCCAGATCAGTTAAAAAATGCCAATTACAGGTACTCACTGTTATTTTTTATAGTAAGAGATCCAAATCTGGGCCTTCCCACCTTACATTTTTAAGAACAAGTACTTCCTTGCATTTTCAAGTATCTTCTGTTCACTTTAAGGCATGAACTTTAAAAGTGACATGTAAAGATGCACTATAACACCTCACTGAAATGTGTCTGTTTTAATCATTACTGGCTGATTTTTACTTCAATAGATATTTCAGTTCTTTTGTAAGAGTGTAAAATATTACATCAAAGCCTACAATGCTTATTATGGATTACATTACATATGGAAGGCCCTTAATTACATCTTCTGACAGAATTTTGTTGAGTTTGTCCCTTTACATACTCCACCTATTCTCTCAGAGTCAGCTTGACCACTTCAAAAGAATTTAAATGGAAAAGGCCTCTCTTCAGGTTCTGCAGACACAAATAAAAGATCCTACACCACTTTATGAATCAGAGTATTTTGTCTGGAGGGAACACAGAAGGGTAAAAAAACTACACAATATAAAGAAGAGGAAAGAACATCAGTGAGATAGAAACACTTGCAGGGGGAGGGAGAGAGAGTTGCCCACTTCACATAGAACATGTCATACAAAATATCTTCTCTCAAGAGGGGGGAAAAAGAAATGACAAAGATGAGAATGAAGCAATGCCACTTCAGCACACTAAAAATGAAGTTTGCTTACCCTCAGATGTCAAAATTTAATTTTTCAGACAAGCAAATTTTATCACTTAGTTTGATAGACCTAGAAATATTGACCTAGAAATACTGTCTATTGCTTTTCCCCAGGAGGCCCTTTCCATCCAAACCCTGCATGCATTAATGTCTAAAGCAGAAAAAAGTTTAATTCATTTAGAATATACAGTCATGCAAAGTATAGTGAAAATTAAGGGAGGAGTACAGTACACAGTTCTAATGTTGAATGGGCAAAATGAGAATTAAAAAGAGAGTTATTCAACCTGACTTTGGCTTTATTAATGATGCAGTATTAATTCACAATAGATGCTGATTGACTGTCTTGGCACTGAGAACACAAATGCCAAGAAAACAGTAATAAAGAGACAAAAGCAAAGATGGAAAGAACAGTCTCCTTTAAGACTAAAGCACTACATGTTTTCTCAAGGTTGCTTTGGAATGCTAAGCTTTGTCTCATGTGGCTTACAAAAAGATGGGGAGAAAAAGATTGCTATTGTAAGAGAAATGAAGCTTCAGAACACTCAGTATTGCAAAGTAGGCTACTTCCCCTCCCACACAGCAAAAGCAACACCACTTTTATAATCTAAGAGTATTTTCAGCAGAACTGCAGCTGGGAGTTAGTGCAATATGTATCCCATTGCCAGCAATGGGATAAAGCATGGGAAAGCTGGTGACAGAAGCAAACTACATAAGCCAGGTAATAACTGAAAGCTTGCACTGTCCTTCAAATTAAAGGAAAACAATGGTTAGAAAAATGCACATGTAATTACATTATATATATATATATATATAAAAAATATATATGTTTTTACTTTATGACAATCAGTGTAACAGAGTGAAGCCAATATATGGGAAACAAATAGGAACAAGCCCTGGCTCCAGACAAATTTTAATATGGGAAAGTAATGAAGTCACCATAACATTATTATATGATGGCACTGCCTCTTAAAATGGACTGTACAGCAGTTTGGAAAGCTGTGTTCCTTCCTCCAGCAAGCTGGGTAAGGAGGAGATTAGAATTATTTTAGTGTTAGACTGGTCATTTTAATTTACTCTGAAACTGCTAACACTCAGTATTTTTCCATAGCAAATGTTTTTTGTGATTCCAACTGATGGATTATTTTTTAAATAAACATTTAGATTACAAGCAAATATGGCACCAAAAGGAAAAAAGCAAAAGTGAGTTAATTGCAAGAATTTTTCTACCAGTAAAACAAACCACTGACAAGCAATTGTACACCAGACCACAACCAGGACACTCAATCAGCATTACACAACTTGGCCTTAGATACAACTGCTTGGGATTCCTGCAGAAATATCACCATTCAGGACAGCAACAGAAAGGATGTCTTAAAACTTTTGAATATGATGAGTTTTTTTAGCATTATGATAGACAAAATGTTATTATTAATTTCTTAATTGTTTCTGCAAAATTAAAAACCACGAGGTAGATGAAGCAGGAAACTCCTGAGAGCACAGCAGGCTGGTGAGCTGTTAGGGGATGAGCTCTAGGCTACTCTGTCCAACTGTGTACTGTACTTACCCCGTTCCACTCTACGCTCATACTCACTTCCTCGCCGCCATCAGGGCCACTCTCGTACTTTACCACGTCCACGTTGAGGCTCTCCCTGCTGCGCCGCTTCTCCATGCTCTCAGGGTCATTCAGCACCTCGGCCACTCTCTGTTTGTGAACATTGTCAAGACCCTGAGAATTTGATAGAATGGGAAGAGGCTTTATCTTGTTACAAGCTCTGTTAAGCTACAACTTACACACGACAGCTGCGCCGAGCAAGGAGTAAAACCAACCCACAATTCCATCAGTCTGATTCTGCTTCCAGAGAGCAGCTGAGCTGCCCTTCCTAAATTGCAAGGATCAACACAGCATCAAGTGAACTTGAGAATTCCTGACTTGTCCTTCTTTTCTTCCTTTCTTATCACTTGCCTAAGCCTTGTGGTGTTCATGTCACTTACCTGAAGCAATCTGGCAATATTTAAGCAATTTATAGATCTATAAATTAAGCAATTTATAGATCTGGCAATATTTAAGCAATTTATAGATCATGAACCATCAATGTAATTCTCAAATTTTCCACCCATCAAATGGTGCAATTTTCACCTGCCTTTGGAGAGGTGTCTGAACCTCTAGTACCTCAGAAACAGGTTGTGTTATTTATAAATACTGACATAGAACGCTTGGCATTAATGTAATTTTCTTTCAGAAAGAAATTACATAGAATAGAAACTTGAAATAAACATACTAAATATATGATCAATATATTTACTTTGTGTTAAAATATATATTGTGTATCAATTATATAATAATCCTTTTAATATCTAAAGTACCTCCTACGAAAACCCTGCACTAATGCCAAAATCTTTAACACAGAAACTAGAAAATACCAAAACTCAAATCATATTTATTTTCAGTTTTTTCTTCTTTATAATAAACCTACTTCATATCATAACCAGTATTTGCTGACAAGAAGAGATCCCAGATGAATGCCTTACACTTTACAAAATATTCTGCATCTTCCACAGTACAGCACTAGCAGCAAATGCAGCAGGGATGTGTGTGGCAAATCCATAAAGCCAACCACAACACAGAAAGTGAAAAGGATGCCAAAGTTCTTAAAAGTGCATCAATAAGCATGAAAGTTGTTTTAGTGGCATGGAGATGTCAGTTTCTTGTTCCCATGTAACTGTTTTTCCCTAGGTGAAGAGCATTACTTGAATGACCCAGAATAAAGAGGCAGTGTTAAATGCTGCTGCAACACAGCATTGTCTCCTACACATCTAAGTCTAGGGGTTTGTACACTGCCATACATTATGGCTTAATGGAAGAGGTGGTATATGATGCACAGTGAAATTCTGAAGTATCCTTAAAAATAAACAGTCAGCAGCAAGCTTCTAGAAAAAAAATACAAGTCTTATTTATTCTCATATTAAAAAAAGGAAATTAAAATTGAACATTCATGATGCTTGTATTTTCTTACTTTGCTTTCTGTTTTAACACCGACAACCCAAGTTTTCTTGTCCAGTCTTAGACACTTTTAAAAGTGTCTTGTAAGTGTCACTCATCAAACCATCCAAAAGGGAAAGAAAGAAAAAGCCAGCAAACCCCCAACAAACCCAAACTCTCTTCTACCTTTTAAGAGAAGGGAGAAAGGGTTACTTGAAGAGTAGATCTGAGAGCACAAAGAGAGTACATTAAAATAAAGTCCCCACTGAAACTGTAATATCTATCTCATTAGTTTACAGAAGTAACAAAAGGTTTCTGTTAGTCAGTTGTATGCAGCAACTGAACATTTTTAATTCTGACAGCTCCTTATTAAAAATAGAACAGCATGATTGGCAAAGGAGATTTCCAGCAGAACCTCCCCATTTTCCCCCAGCTACAGTCTGTTTCCCAGGACAAGCAGCCAATTAATTGAGCACTGCTGGCCAACACAATGTTTTGTGCTCTTTCATTTTCCACATAATTTCACCTCCAGTTTGAATCATGTCCCCAGTACATGGTGCCACTGCCCTAACAATTAACCAAACTGCAAGTGTTAAGATGTATCAGTTTATCACCAGCTCAGTCTGAAATTAGAGGGTGACCAGGCACTGAAATTTTCTATATTCTGCATACAGCAAGTTGAAAATCTGCATGACCACGATGCAGAAAGATCATTCAGGTGAATTTTCATACTTGCCTGTTTACGAGATCTCATTGCTGCCTCTTCTAATGTTTCAGCAGCTTCAAATTTGCCCTGTCGTCTGTAAAGTGCCCCAAGGTTCTTTAAAGTAGTTGTTACTGTTGGACTATTGAAAGAAAAGAAAAATAACTCTATGTTAAATATATATTCATACACTAAACTCTTCTCAATTCACTAATAAAAGCTTAACACAGTGTTTGTCATATCTTGTAATAATTTATTCTCGCTTGAAATGCACTGAACTGTACTTCATGTACACACAATAACCTGCTGACCCCTTTCAAAGTGGATCAATGTCTCTGTGACTAGCCAACATCCCTGAAACTGGAATGCCAATACCTTGTGCTCCTCAGCTGCACCTCAAGGTGAAAATTTAGCTCTAGAGGAGCGTATCCAACTGAATAATTGTGCAGCTTCCAAAAAAAAAGCTTATTCATGCATAGACTATTAGAGAGACCACATGTAGCATGTGTTAGTCACAAAAGCAATTAACAGCTGCTTTCATCAGCTTTTACTTAACACCTATTTGCAGTTTCTGTGCATTCCAATTTGCTTGAACAACAAAAGCAAAAAAATTGCCCATTTCATTAACAAGTCTCACAAAAAAGACATTTTTGTTTCAATGGCACAAAATTAGCTCAATCATAGTATTTTTGAGTTAAGTTTTGCTCCACTAACAACAGAGAAAAGATCTTCTCATGCATTAGAATGAACAAGTATATGAAAAACAAACTAATAAAATGTATTGTACACACAACTCAGGATGGAGAAAAAAAGAGATTTTAACAGTAAAAGGGCTCTGGTTTTTGTTGAACATGAGCATTAAAATACTCAATAAACCAAAAATTTTCACTGACTATCAGTACTAGTTGCAGGTTTTTTCATACACTGCACCACCTACATGTTAAAAAAGCTGCAGTAATGGAACAAAATTCGAGAAAAAAAACCAAACCAAAACAAAATTTCAACTATAATCCTGCAGGGGCAGGGAGGGCAGATGTGCCAGGGAGTGGAACAGAGGGAAAGGTGACCCACGCTGCCACCTGAAGGACTGCCTAGAACACAAATGGGGCAATTTCATGTCACTGGATCTAACCAGCCTCAGGACATGAAAAGTGCTGCTGTATTCCTGAAAACCAATTTTGAGCCTGGAATGTTTAGTACTTTCACTTTTATAGTCCTAACCAAGGAGTTGCTTTGGTTCCATTTTTAAAAAAGCTTTAATCTGAGACAGTGAGTATTAAAGAGTTGTTTGTCCTGTGAAGGAGTTACTCACCTATCAACTTTGCAAGCTTTGTACCAGCCCCCATACTCTCCAAAAGATGTGCCATCTTTTTGCTTTCCCTAGAACAAAGGAATAGTTGAAAAAAATATCTGATTTGAAACCTAAACAAATATAAGCTCCAAAAAATATTTACAACAACAGTCTTACTTTGCATTCTTCCCTCTCCTCTGCATGCATCCAGATAGGCTTATTTTCATCTGGTGAAACAAGAAAAGTATTTTATAGAAGAACAAAACTACAAGGTATTGATTGTTGGATATTCACTACTCTGAAATGAAGCTGAGAACCAGGGAATTATACTATTGTTGCAAAAAAAACTTACTGTCCATACTAGAAGCAGTAGATAAATAAATACACAGCTCTTTTACAGTTTTACAATTCTGTCTCTTTTTCTTATCTGAACTTAGAAACAGTTACTTCTGAGAAGCTTTGAAGTAAGTATACACTGCCACCCATTTGTCATGTGTCTAGTTCTGTGCTAGAAAACATGAATTTATTTCTTTTATCCTAACAACTACTTTGTCATCTACTAAGTGGTGCATATGCCACTGTCATGGAATGCAGTGAAAATGCTTTAGTGGGATTCTTGGTTTATAAAATGTACATGACATCACTGAACAGTGTAATTCTCAATTTAAAGGTATTTTCTCCATTCTTTAAATATGTTAATGTAGAGCTTGCATTAACAATGTCTTTATTTATGCCACTAAAATCCTGCATTGACTTTTTCCTGTGACTGGAAAGTGATGTACATTTTTCTGCCTCTATAAAAATACCAAAGTTGGGTTTAGTGGGGTGTAAGATAAATTAGGCTAGAAACAATATCCATAAAACATAAACCCACTAAGTCTACCTCATGTTTTTGAATCAAATGTTTGCTGCTGTATCTAAAAGCTTTCTTATAATGAATGTACTTCCCACACATCTATCAGTTCACCTTTTAAGTCCACCTAAAGCAGACAACAATTATAATCAGGACACTATTGACTTCTTGCAAATTTTATTCCATAACTACAAAAATAAAACATAAATTCAAATCTAGGGACTCAGTTTCTTACCATCTACAGAGCCAAACTCCCGTTCATGAGCACGAGTCAGAATCTCTTTGTATAAAGTTTCCGCTTGCTTAAACTTGCCCTGTTTTAGATAGCAGGATGCCTAAAAACAAAATACCCCCAAAATATATCAGCACATTGCTTTATTTGTCTTTACAAACAAGAAATACAATACACTGTGGATAGAAGTGCACTTCAATTGTCTCAGGTCTACTTTGGGAAAGGCTTACCAGATTGTTCTTTGTTTTCGCAACATTTGGATCATCTGGTCCCAGCTTAGTTTGGTAGATTTCAAGTGCTCTCTGATAGTAATATTCAACCTCCTCATATTTACCCTGGTTCTGGCATAGCAAAGCCAAGTTATTTAACTGCTTGGCAACATCAGGGTGATCTTTTCCCAGGACCTGGAAATGAAATGCATTGTATTAAAACATTCTCTAATCATCACGTCAGGGTCTAGAAATAAATAATTTAGAAATATCCTGTTAGTTTTATTCCCCCTCAATTCAACAAAAGCAAAAGCTGCATTTCAAAGATATGAAAATGACTCAATTCTATTGCAAACTGAGAATGATGCATAACAATCCATAAGAGGAACAAAGTGAGTAGGAAAACAACATTATAGGGAAATTATTATTTATATAAACCAGAAGATGCAATCTCATGTACTAAAATAAATATCCACATAGAGAATAATCAACTTAAAAATTTTAGCTAAGTTTCATTTTTTAATTCCAATTCTCTTGTCAAATCAAAGATTATTTAGCTATCAAAGGGGAAGGAAAAAGATAAAGAAGGTTTCTCACAAAATACAGAATTTAGCATATACCCAGAGTGCTCCAGCAATTCCGTAGCACTACTGCAATTTCCTACTGTTTTCAATTTCAGACACTCCTAACTACTAGGCATTGTTAACTCTGGGGTTTATCTGACAGATCTACCCAACCAAAGCATAAAAAAGTAAGCATTTAACTTTGCTTTCTCCTTCCCAAAGTCCCTTTAGAGGCTCTGTATTTGTCACTCATACCTTTTCTCTGATTTCCAGAGCTCGCTTACACAACGGTTCTGCTTCTTTGTACTTTCCTCGTTTACCATAGAGTACTGCAAGATTGTTAAGAGTTGCTGCCACCTGTCAAAAGCAGAGAAACATCAAGTGCACTGAAATCTGCTGATACAAATACTTGACAAATGAGCACATCTGCAAGGCGTCGATATTATTAAATTTTCCATGCACAGGGTATACCTCTTGAAGTTTGGAAGTGAAGAAATAATTATTATTAAATGCATACATGTACAACACAGGAAAGAAAAACATAAATCATGAAGCAATTTTGCTTCCTTTGTGGAAATGTCATTTAGTGCACACAGCTTCACATGTTCTTCTCTTACAAGGGTACCTCTCACATCTACACTTTGAGCTGCGCTGTGTCCCACAGGTCACGGAAGTATCACATGAATTTCCCAAATGCTTGATTTACATTTCATTTACAAGCAGCAGTAAATGAAAACCAGAAGCGCCCCTTCAATCTCAGTATAATAAAGAGATTTGAATAAGTAAAAATTTTTCTTCATAAATTGATTTCCCACATAAAGAAACAGCACTAAATAGAACGTGGCCTCCTACCTGTACTGTTTAAAGACAAGCCAGGTCTTAAAACCTTTCCTGTTGAGTTTGACATTAGAATTAGTTGAAAAAAAGTTGAGTGAAAAGCAAACTAAAATGATGATATTGCATGTATACAAACCGCTGGATGATCTTTGCCCAAAGTCTTTTCACGGATGGCCAAGGCATCATTCAGGAGATTTGCTGCATCTTTGTATTTGTTCTGGTCTCTGAATTGTAAAGAGATGTAAATTACACTAGGGATTCAGGAATGAAAAATCATAACAATTAAGCTGAGTTCACTACTGACCTAAAGATGCTACTATAAAAGAATAATTGAGAATATATTAATAAATTAGGAAGCAGAACCCTGAAGCCTGTAAATAGTTTAGTAGTTGAGGACCATACTGAGCATTTACCATTTCTAGATTGATGTCCAATTTCTACCTCTAGATTACCTTTAAGTGGGTAATCAAGATATGCCCTGTCAGTAGACAAAAAAAAAAAAAACAACCAAAAAACCAAAAACAAAAATCAAAACCAGCTTCATTCCCAAGGCAAAGGTATAGGCAAAAATACAGCAGCTTGTTTGACTTTTAAGTACAGGGAGACATACAAATATTTTAGGAACTTCTTGAGGGTTTTAATAATAATTTTTAAAAGGAAAATAGAACAGGGAAAAAAATCTAGTCCGAATGTTAAAAGGTTGTAGCCAAATAACTAAGTATTTATTTCACTGGTATTTATGTCAGCATACCAACCTGTACACCAAAGCAAGTATGTTCAACATAGTGGCAACATCAGGATGGTCATGACCTGAAGTCTTCTCCAGATCTTCAAGAGCTTGTTTGCAGAGAGGTACAGCAACCTCGTATCTACCTTGGGAAGCATACTGGATAACAAGATTATGTAGGGTCCGTAATCTTGCTGGAATTTCATAGCCACCTTGTTGGGCAGCAGCTGCTGCACTGCTGTGCTGCTGTTGTACTGAAAGAAATCCACAAAATTTCAACTTGTGTAAAAGATGACTGTAAATAAAACATCTCACTTGAGTGCTCAGTGGCACAAAATGATACTCACTGAATTTTATTTCTTCAATACACAGAATTAGCATTAGAGCATACTTCACAGCAGTCAGGCTGTCTTCAACAGTGACAGTGGAAGTATGACTGTTTTATTCCTCATATCCTGTCCAGTATTGTATTACTATTATTTTTATAGTTCTCATAGCTCAAAGGGCTAAATGTAATAAACTAATGAGGAAAGCAGGAAACTATTTTGGCTCAGCAAACCATTCTCAAGATGATATAATAATTTTGCACTTACAAATATTGCTGTTTTCATATGGAAAGGAACACTAACATACATAAGCTGAGTATCTGCAGAAAAGCTTTTTCCTTTATTCTTCTTCTCTAAACATACAAATTTTTTTTGTTTCCCTTTGTTTGCTATGCCAAGGAGCACTTAAGATTAGCACATAAAGGACTGAAACACCTTGGATGCCAGAAATAATAGCTGCAAGACAAAAGGCCCTGAGTCAAAGTCAATCTTTAAGTTTTACCCACCAACCCTCAAGCTTAGCCACTTATTTTCCTAACCTTTGGTTGTTGCAACTCTCACTCTCCTACTGCCCCCAAGAATGTACTACTCCTTTTCTTTTCACCTGACCAATTTCCAAGATTTAGAATATTCTGTCTTGTTCATTTTCATTAAACTCTAGAGAACAAGTTTATTGTTCTCTGAGCCTGATTTTATTCTCTCCTTTCTATTAAGCAAAAACCACTCTCACAGAAAGTGGAAGCATTTTTATGCCAGCGGAATCACACAAGTCCAAGCCTATACCCAGAGTTACTGCCTGCCAAAGCACTGAAGAATTTCAGCATTTTTTTGGAAGGTCAGAGAAATCACTGACATGTCAACTTTGTATTTTGTAAAGTGAAGTAAGGGAGCTTTGCCTCTCAACCTTCCAACTACAACATTCTAGGGAAGCAAGGATGAGCTAGGAAGGAGCTCATGATCAACACTGACCTACTGCAAACCCTTCAAACCTTCCCTTCAGTGCTGGCTATGGATAGCTTTACTGTGTTGAATGCAGTGTACTGTGTATGCTTGCCTACAAAGGAAAGCTGAGACTGCTGATTGCAAAGGTGGGTCCCTTCAGACATTTTCCCTCAAGTCATTTGTCTGGTAAAAACCATTCTGCTCCCACCACACTGCACTGACTCCACACCAATATGTTCTGTTAACAAACGTACAAAAAACACATTGCACTAAGCAGAACTTACTTATCTACCAAGAGCTTTTTTCAATCACACTACCAAACATCTGCCTCAAATTCCACAGCATATCCCTCAGTCCTGCTCACCTGAAGACAAACAATGCTTCCACAATTAGTACTAAAACCAATGCAGACAACCTTGGCAAAGGACAAAAGACTATGTGAAAAAGATTTAATACTGAAACCTGCCACAAAAATCTCAAATCAGATCATTAAAAAGGTCATTAACAGAATCCACTATCTGGTCAGCATCTGCCTCAGTCATTTGCAACTAACCATTCTGAGGCCCCAAAGAAGGATAACAGGAGAAGTTCTGAATTTAAATCAGTCTGAACTTTACAGCAGCTAGTAAACTCTAAAAAACCTAGGCCCCAGTTCTGTACACACCAATGTACAGAATTTATATCAATTATTGGATTCCTTATTCTAGCAGAGGCATTCACCTCTCCAGCTGTGTAGCAGTGGAGTGGTGAAGCAAGCATTTTTTTAAAGTGCATCTTTATATTCTGCACTGCAGAAACACACCAACAATGTAACCTGAAGTACACTTACTTCCTTGTCCTTGGTCATCTTCATCGTTGGGAAAGAGATCATCCAAAGGCTCTTTGGTGGAATCTGAATCTTTATCCTCCTATAGAACAAGCCCAAAGCCAACAAATTAAATCTAAGGCATAAGAGGACAGGCCAGTTAACCAGCAATGTTAAAGGAAAACCCCACATTCAGAATTGACAAGAATAACATTTCTCACTGAAGTTTTATAAAGGTAGGTCTTATATTTTAATGTATTTACACACTGTCCCAAAACAATACAGGACACCTTCAGAAGGGCCAAGAATAGAAATGAGGTCTCCTAGATTTCAGTCTCAATTTAAGCACACAAGAACACATTTGCCATTCTCACAGAGGCACTAGGTCTCATGAAAGTACCCACTGAAGAGTAAGCACTGCTCAGTACAGAACTGTCCATGGTACCTTTCTTAGCCATAAACACAGTTAGAGTTGGGCAAGGGAGAGGAATAAGGAGACCTCAATTTCTGACTACTCAACTTCTGTACAAATAATTAGATTTTGCAACTATAATCTGGAATGTTCAAAAATCAAAAAACAAAACAAGAACACTTGAAAGGAAGTTCATTTCCTATAGTCTCCATCTGGAACCATATTAATTTCTACACAATCCATCAGTTTAAAATTATTTTAAGCATCCAAATATAATTTCAAATATAAAATGAAGAGACAGATCAGTCCTGTTTCCTAAATGTTCAGTCTACAAAACATAAATAGTTGAAGTTCTCAGAAAGGATGAGCTCAGTAAGGAGAAAACCCTGAGGCAGAACACATTCTTATTTTTCTGTCTCTCCAATCAACACTTTTTTCCACAGATGAGAAAAAGCCAACTGCAGCTGCTGGCATTCAAATTCAATGATGGCAGAGCAAGGGCACTGTAAAACCAGCAAACTGATGGGACTACATCTCAGACAAGATGTTCATAATGTTAAGTGTTGATTCCAACCTCATACTGAGTCTATACAACTATTTCAAAGGCTAGAAACAGAGACTCTCCATACGGTTAGCAAAACTATAAAGATGCTTGGCTTACTTGGACTCTATTTGTTAATTAAATTTCAAATAATGGAGCTACTTAATTCATCTGCAGGGTAAAGTCTGACAACACAGCACATCAAAATCTCAATATTCCCTCCTCTGCCCCTTTTCTGAACAGCCTTCACTGGCAAATCCATCCACAAATACCAAGTAAGGGGACAGCACTGAAAAATTCCAGGGTGCAACTGACCAAAACAACTCTCACCATGTACAATATTTTTAAAAGGATTAGTCAAGCAGTAAGTTAAGCATGACTAAATCACACCCATTTTCAACCATTAAAATTGCTGAAACATTTCAACCATTAAAATTGCTGAAAAACTGCACTTTCCAAGACACCACTGAGAAGATCTGAACACACAAAATTAGATCCTTCTCTTCAGTGCCACCTAACCTAAGGAACCAAAAGGAAATTATAAAATTAATGGCAAATAAATCAGACATCTGTTTAAGTAGTAAGTTCCTTCTGTAAATTAAAGTTGTGTCCATTTTCTCTCTGAATTGAAGAATATGTAACACAACGGGCTTGTATACGTGCAAATGATCACAGTGTCTGGCAGATGGCCCTGAAAGGGATTCAATAACATCTTATCCTTGTGTAAATTCTCAACAGATACAAAAGCTACACAGTGATTTCACAAGACAAAAATTAAGTATTTTTCCTGCAGTCAAAATAAGCCAAGTCCTCTAGGTATGTAAAATGTCTCACAGCTTAGATTTCTCACTTATTTTTACTGCTAAGTTTATAGAGGTGAGATTTTTGCTTTGGTCCAGTTCTTCACATTTCTAAGCTACTAAATGAGTATTTATCAATTCTGTTTCTCATGTATTTTATTATCTGTATACAGTAAAATATATACTCTCTTAAAATAAGAATGAGCTCTCAGACTCATTTTGCAAACTATGTGACACTAGTACAAGGTAGTAGTTTAATGACAAATATTTCTAAGGGACAAGTAAAATACATCTGTTATTTTTTGTTAAACAGGCAGATTACAACACATGTAAATGCAAGGTGCTTTTACTGTTTTACTATGGAGATACTTACTGATGGTGAAATATCATCATCATATTTTTTTAATTGATTCATGAATTCTAGATGTTTCTTTTCCTCCTCCAGCTGAGCCACAGACTGCTCACTCTTCTGCAGTTTCTGCTGCGTATTGGCGAGTTCATCCCGTAGCCACTGATTCTCCTGGCACAGCCGGCGAACCTGAGCCCGCAGTTTCTGCTTCTCTGATTCCACTGCATTTAAGTGATTTGACAAAGCCATCATTACCTGAAAAGCAGAATGTGTCACATGGCATACTTCCCCTAGAATGCAGTCCTGTTCATAACATACAAGGCTTTCATTATTTAAACCTACGTCAGCTGTGCAATCTGGTAAACATTCCTATTTCTCTTTGTTTTTGACATGGTTCTCACTTGTCCTCTAAACCTTTTTACCATTCAGAATGATTTGGGCTGGAAGGGGCCTCTGAGATCACCTCTTTCCAGCCCCCTGTCATGGGCAGGGACACCTTTCCACTAGACCAGGTTGCTCAAAGCCCCATCCAACCTGGCCTTGAACACTTCCAGGGACAGGGCACATGTTCCCCTACCTCACCACCCTGACAGGGAAGAATTTCCTCCTAAATCCAATCTAAACCTACTTTCTTTCAGTTTGAAGCCATTCTGCCTTGTCCTATCACTACATGACCTTTGAAAGTCCCTCTTCAGCTGTCTTGTAATCCCTTCTGGAAGGGGCTGTAAGATTTCCCTGCAGCCTTCTCTTCTCCACCTCTCTCAGCCTATCTCCAGCCCCAGTTATCACCCTGTGCCTCCTCTGGACTTGCTCCAACAGGTCCCTGTCCTTCCCTTGCTGAGGTCCCAACCTAGAGGAACTCTTTACTAAATAATTGTTTGCCATGATGCTATCAGAAGTTAAAATTGTTTCAGAATTCCCTGAACATTAAATATAATCTTAAAATACATGAAAAATTTGAACTAGATTACTGAACTGGAAATCTTTGTTCCACTAACATAAAATGGAGCAGTAATATATTCAACTTGCAGGATCACAAAAATCACCTAAGAACTAACACAGAGTTCTAATTTAGCACCTTCCAGACAAAAAAGGGATTTGTATACATTCTTACACCTCCTAAAGATGAACACCTCAGCATAATGGTAACACTTCAAAGGGATAATTATTTGACTGAGACCTGCATGTGCAACTGAACACACAATTTATAGATGCATTTTATAGTACTAACCATAAGCTTGAGTGTGCAGACTTCCAAACACAGTCACATTGAGGGCAAAAAATAGAACACCCATAAAAGCAGCTTACTTGGACTGGGTTTTCTTTTTGCTGAGCAAAGTTAAATGAAAAAGGAGCTTATTAAGTGAAAGCCAAACACTACCAGCAAAAGATATTTCCCCTTCACTGTTTATGCAATCTCCCACTGACACATGTAGAACAGCTGGCAGCAGTCCCAGGATGCACACCTTGCCAGAATGGACCACTGGTGAGAGTACAAACCTTTCAGATCTGTTAGACATCCCCAAGTTACCAGTATTTCATCTCCTCAAGTTCATGGTTTTTTTAAAAACAAAGTTATCTTTCAGTGGATTTAAACTAAGTATTTCATGTGACACAGATGGTGTTCTTAGCTGAAATTCCAGGTGTCAAAATGTTCATCAAGGCTTTAGAAACTAATTTTTCCAATAATGGTAAGGAAAACTCCAGGTATAATTTCCTAATACCAGTCTGAAACTCCAGACTTCAGCACCTATCTAATTACATATTAAAAATTATTCTAACATTTTTAATTATTTGGTCAATTCAAACAGTGGCATTTATATAATGAGAAAGCATATTTAGGAAAATTGTGATAATTGGGTCAACATATTCAACCACTGAAGAAGCTACAATGGCAAACTAAAATATTTTGTAATCTTACTCACTAGAATAAACTGAAACAAAAGTCTGATTACTTTTTTAGCAAAGTTAGTTTCATTTTCATGGAAATAACATCACCAGACCTACATGCATGCCACAAAAAAATACCTATTTCCATGTCTTAAATTTAAAAATTGAAAAAAAAATACTACATTGTTACAACTCAAAGCATTCAGGAAGAGTAGCCTTATCAGGTCTGAGAGCACCAGTGAAGTGTAACTGGCTCCCTAACAAAGGCAGCAAATGCAGACTGTTTGGCTCCTCACCACTGCAGTTCACAAAGTACCATGGGAGGCAAACAAGGCAGGAACATCAGCAACTGAGGCTCCTGATAGAGTAAAATTCAGAACTGGCTTCTCAGAGTCCAAATACTACACAGAAGTTACTCATTCACTTGCACATCTTCTACAAACAACCATTAAAGGTACCTCAACTACTGCAATTTTACTCCATGTATCTTCTAGCATTTTCCTCCTACACAAGATATCAAAGAATATACAACATATACACTAAGGCCTGACAGTTTGTCCAGGGCTTCTACATTCCCCTGTCTGATAACCCACATTTCATTCTCTCAGCCTCAATTCACCGTGATCCAATGCACACAACTTCCAGATCAGCACACAATAACAGCTCAGTCCAGAAGAGAAGTCTGAGCACAGTTACAGACCAACAGAAAGCCTATTAATGTAGAACTAACTCATTGGCATTTTCAACTCTTTTGCAAACACTCTCCTATTTTACAGGGATGACTGTCATATCACATCATTTCAGGTTTTTGACTTAGTACAAAATATCATAAAGTTGTACTGTAAATATAGTCCTGACAACCCAATAAACATACAACTTTTCACTTATCTTCTGTGGATGGTATCTTCATCAACTAAGATTCCATAGAACTTAGCTCAGAGTCCTCTCTTTAATGTATCAGTTTGTTCAGATTCTGTACTCAGGTCTTAAAACTTTAAAATGCTTTTAGTTTCAATTTTGGTTTAGTAAAATGTTCAATAAACATTAGAGATTCTTAAGCTCTAAAAGCATCATGTGCTACTATAAAAAATATGAGTCAAGGGAATATAAACATGAATTTAAGGCTACACCAAAGCTCAAAGGCTGGAGCAAATACATTTATTATATGTATGTTTGTTTGAGACCTTTCTATGACATCTTTTAGAGTTAAAATGCCACTGCTCAGATCTTGAGCTGTTTGAACATTACCTGCCTAATGCCTGATGTGGAAAGTCTAAACAGAAAATGTTTAGACTGAATGCCAGTGATGTCAAGTGGAATATCACTGATGTCAAGTGGAGCCCAGTCATGAGTTTCAGTGCTTTAATACAAATCCCATAATTAGTTCTGTAACACAGCATGATGTACAGTAACTACCTCTATTAATTACAGCAGCTTTTGTCCATTATATCCAAGAATAATATAAATGTTCCAGCATATTACTAATATCTGGGGAGAAATGTCTGAAATGCTTCATTTTTACCACAACTTTACCTGTGCTTCACTAAGGCCAAGCTCCAGCATTTCCAGTGACTTTCGAATCATGTTTGATTTTTCTTCAACCAGATTAGTTTCATCATCTTTCTTCAAACATTTCAAAGTTTCAAGTAAGCTCTGTAAAATTGAATTGTGTTCATTCTTCAGTGCCTCTAGTCCATTAATCACTTGCTTAGTTTTGGCAATAATTTCATCTTGAGTAAGCTTCTCCAACTTCTCTTCCTTTAAATACACCATTGTGGACATGTTTTCATACATTCTGAAATGGAAGAGTATGCTAGTTAATACAAAAAGAAAAATAAAATAAGCATATAAGTGAATAAAGTCTGAAAGGTATATTCAGAATACAATCATATTTGTGCACAATTTTTATAATGTTTCATGTCCTGAGTTTGAACAGTTTCAATTTCCAGATTTAATATTAACACTCAATGATAAACCGAAAAACAACATATAATGAAACTCAGACTATGACGTGGCAACAGAATTTGTAGCAACTACTGAGGAACAGGGCTGCACCTCCAGGATTCTGTTTGTGAAAAAGCAAAGTAGGTGGTGTATAAAATACACACTAAAATAAATATAGCTATTTGCAGATGCCACTGATCTGTAGTTCTCTAAAAAAAACCCACAAAATGGAGCTTGTAGAATTTGAAGAAATATCACATAGCCTTCTGAAAGAGTTCATCAGTCAGTCATGAGAAAAGTCATCTTTCTCCCACAAAAAGGTAACATCAGCCTCATCCTTTCCCAAGGACTACAAAAGCTCTTACTACTATGTATTTTGAACATCACAACTACCCCGAGGACACCTTTAATTTATTATTTTAACTCCACACTTAACACATAGATATTCAATTGCCTACAGGTCTAGATGCAGCTGTTTTGATGAAGATGGAACACCTGTCTCATGCCAGAAAAAACAGTCTGTATAGTATAACCCTTGCAGCAAGAAAAATTCCACTGTGCTATTTTATCAGTATCTAAAGCATTACACATAAATAGTAAATTTCTGGACCTCAACACCTCTACCAAATGCAAATTAAGACCTAAAAAAGCTTAGAAACTCACATTCTCTTATTATCACACATGCTGTTACTGAACTGACAAACAAGTTTAACAATGTAAAAATGTAAAAAGAAGACACACAAACCATTCGACCCTTTTTAATGTCACCAGAAAAATGTTCTATAATGAAAACAAAGACTTGAGAAATTACTCCTCTACAGCTCAGCTATTTAAATCTTTGATTGAACCAGGAAGTATAAACTAGAATAAAATAGGAAAGATTCTTCAAAAGCAATAAATGATCCCATCTATGTGAAGACACCTGGGTGAGCATTGACAAACTAACATTTAAAATGAATTAAAAAGGTATTAAAACTTTGTACTACAAAAGCTAGTCTAATTTTAGGAGAAAGCAAAAAAAAAGAACCAGTGAAGTCTGGAATTAAAACTGCTGTAAGAAGATGCACATATGCACATCATGTCAACAGCCAAAGGATGTACTCTTATGCTTTTGTATTTTATTAAAAATGAAAGGCTGCTCTTTCTTATATGTGCTCAAATTATCCTCTCTGTAATGATGTCCTGCAATACAATACCCAAAAGGCACAGCCTTGTTACCAAACAAAAGGTGTAGATGACAGTAGGATTTTTTTGTAATAATCTGAAAACACAGAATTTGGGGAAGCCTGAACTTGGTTTTACCCAGATTTAATACAGTAACTTCATATTCACAAATAAATCAAAATGAAACATATAAATGTGTATAAAGCAACTAATCGAGCATGGCATAAGAAATTAACCTATGAAGACCTGATGAGGAGAATGATATTTACACATTTCCCATTTCTAACCTGAAAACTATGACCGGGAATGCTTAAACAGATAGTCTTAAAGCACAGACTCTCTGAAGTTGTGTAGAAAAATGAACTGCAATTTAATGTGGACCAAATTTGCAAATAAATGCTTCTAACACATGCTTCTAACACACAGTCATATAGGAAAATGTTATAGATTATACTAACTTCAGCACACAACCCTAATTAGCCTTGGCACACTTTCACAGCCTCAATTAACAATTTCCATCCTGAATGCACAGAACTGAACCTTTGATTGTAAGGAAGTAAAACCAGCAGAGACATCTAATGAAGTGACTATTTGTGTATCTTTTGTGACCAGAGATAGCAGCAATTCCCTCTGCATGCCTCAATATTCTGTCATTTTACAGCAAAATGAAAAGCAGATGTTTGCATACATATATGTAATGCACACATAGATACTATCTTAAAAAATTACACATTTTAAACACTTCAGTAGAAATAAAATTAATTCTAAGTGATGAATACAGATAAATTAACACTCAAAATTAACAGATAAATTAACAGGCCCATAGTACTGGCTCAATACACTAAAGCTGCAACTAAGGATGGCTAAGCCAGCACAGCAGCTTTTGAAGAGAGGAGAAGCAGGTTTAAACATGATGGGGCAAAACCACACTAAAACCATCCCAGCAGCAGACCTGCTTTATGAATACATTCCCTCTGTCTCAATCCAGTGTGCCAGATTTTTTAGCTGCCTCATTCCAACCCAAATGTAGCTAAAAGCTTCCATTGCCTCTGCACTACCAGCACAAGGGATCTGCTGGTGCTGGAGCCAAGCCAAAAGCTGCATCAAGACAGAGGGGCATAAAGGTCTGCAGCCTGCCAGAGGGATTCTCAAGTCTCCTCTAGTGAACACTGTTAGAACCCCAATCTCTCCCAATGACAGGAAAGGAATCAATATTTTGGGTTAAGTTTTGAGGGGTGTCTGTTGGTGTTCAGAGTTTTATAGATTGTGCTTGGGAGAATAATTTAGAAAACAGGAGGATAACAAACATATAATTTGTCCTGCTATCAAATCTGACTCTGCAGGAGTGAAATTTCTTAACAAATATCTAATAGCCTTTAAGGGCAGTAAGTGAAGGTGTGGTGCTATCATGATTTTTTTTAAAATGTATTTTACAAAAGATCATTGCCTGTTCACCAATCAAGCCCATATTTGAATACATAATCATATAACTGGGGAGGGTTTTGTAAAGGGCAAGGACTTGGATTCAGTGATCCCTGTGAGTCCCTTCCAACTCAGCATATTCTGTGATTCTGTAAATTAGATTTGAATGTCCTGAGGCAGCAAATGCCACACAGGAAGCAAACAAATGAAGTTTGTATGCAGGATGTATACAGAGGAAAGGAGACAAAACCTAGCCAGACTATTGTCACTTCTCAACAAATGTTAACTCTTTCTTCCTATACATTTCCCTACAGAAAAAAAATTTGTGAAGGCAAAGGCTTCTCAAGCTCCTGTAAGTTTTGTCCTGCACTTCACTGCACTGCAAATTTTACCTGGGCAGGAATTCTAGATTCAAATACTAGTTTTTAGCTCAGTATACAACTGAAAACAAAGCAAAGAATTAAGATGTACAAAGGTTTATAAAACAGAATTTTGGATGAGAAAAAAAAAATGCAATGCAGCCAGAGTTACAGACTCACTAGCCGGCTTAAGAAATTTACCATTATATTAAGTATGTGTCTGTGTAGATCTTGAATATTATCCTCCTTCTTTGTTTGTGATAATATTGACTATGCTGAAGTCCAAAAGTCACTTAATGCTTTCCAACTTCTAGAAAAATCAAGTCACTGCCTTAGAATACACCAAAGTCAGTTAATTTTGACAGAACATAAAAAGCCCTGCAACTAAAGAGGTTTCCACATTTTGTAACATTTTGTAACATAAACTCAAAACAAAGAAATTGACTGAGAACAGCAAGAGTCTGAACCAAAGGAAGCACAAAGAAAGCAAGGCCAAACCTTTCAGTCTGTAACCACTGGGATAATCTCATCATGTACAAACAACTTAAGTGGCTGCTATCTTTAATCAGTTTAAGTATTTTGTTATTCATAAAACTTTCAAACCAACTACACTAGTAATGCTGACATCACAGATTTCTGCCTGAATTCTTCCACAGACATACACATATCACAGCCAGCTACTAAGCTCTCCAGCTCATATTTAAAGATCTCTTACAGAGCTTTTCCTACCCAGCTGATTTTAAAGAAGAGTCATTTTCCTGCAGATCACTTCAAAATATTCTTGTGCCAAAACATGTATGAATCCCTCTTTGCATAAGAAAACTTATCAAGGAAGAATTTCATTCTAAAAACCCACAACATTTTTTTTCCTTGCCTAAAGATTAGCATGGATCCTAAAAACAAATAAATAAAACCATTCTAATTTTTCTTCCTTGGTCTGAATCCCTAAGGACTTCCCCTCTCGGTATTGATATTTTTATTATTTAATGAGTTTCAAGTACTAAAAGCTTGGAAGATAAATTTTTAATGTACTTAGTGTCTGATCAAAATTGTTGCAAAATATAATTTTAAATAAATATATTATAAAACCCCCCAAGTCTAAACTGCTTTGTCAAGCGAAATTCTCCCTAAACTTTTTCTCTGAATGTACAGCTAACAGGCAGCATAGCTGAAAATGAATGTGTTCATTCACTTTCAAATAATTCAAATAATGTGTTTGCATATAAAAAAGAGTAAATCATCTTCCCAACAGTAAAAGCTGCTGCAAGACTGGCTCAAGCCATACCTAGGGGCTCTGTCACCTACATGCACTGCAAATTCCACAAAGTTACAGTGAAAAGTTAAACTAATTTGAGCTTTTTGTATCTCTAATAGGAACTTAACAGTTCACAGTTTCCTAACAATAATCAGTCTATTCAAGGCTTTTAACCCTAATTTCACTCTTAGTTCCTCCTAATTAAATGGCAAGGTTCAGCACCCTACATCTGCCATGTACTTGCTTCAATTTTGTATGAGCTGCAAATTACAAGTCATTAATTCCCTGCTCAGAGCAAGAACACGTCTCATCACATCATGGAAGGCACCATCTTCAAATACTACGAGCTGCTTTAACTGCTCATCTTCATAATGTGGAAAACTGCCTGCTCAAACAACCATCAAAACATTACAGGCTGTTCCAAGCACAAAAACTAAGCAACAAAGGCAAGAGATGAAAAACAGTTTGGGAAGGACTTAGTAGTGTGTCAAACACTGCATCAGCCGCACCCCTACTGCAGGCAGCTCAACAACAGCAGAAATGACAAGGCTGAATCACTCATGGATGCATTTCATACACTGAGAAAGGTATTTGTAAAAGCACTCACATAACAAACACTCAATTTGGACTATATTGCTGTTATGGCTTTCAGTCAGACTCTTCAAGTCTGAAAGAACAATGATTATCTGTTGTTTTTTTCCAAATTTAAGATGTTAAATTTCTCTTTACCTGTGAGACTATTTCTGCTGTCACAAGTCATATTCCCATAAGGAATATTTATAATCTTTCTCTTTTTGTCTGATTTGCCTTCCATTTACTTGAAATGGTCCCTTATAGTCAGGAATTTTGTTCCATTACATGATCTCTGAACTCCCAGAGGAAAGTAGCTTTTCCCTCTTGACATATTCAGGACTGCAGCTTCCCTGACAGTGCTAGTCATCACTCTTCCCATCATCTATATTTGAATCTGCATAAAATAGAAAATCTGGAACTGCACCTGCAAACAGTGTCCTGGTGGAGGTCAGACTTAAGGCACGCTGGCTGACCCAGTTCTATAAACAGAACACTGCTGCACTTCTGCACTGCCTCGGGTTTCCAAATGCGTGAGCTCAGAAAGCACCTTCAGCATTTAACACACAGGTACACCAGCTGCCTTAAAAATAACTCGGGGAGGACAATTAGCAGCACATTCTGGAGGCTGTAAATCACTGACCAGAAGCAGGTAAGAGGATGGAGCTGCACACAACCTAGCAACCAGTATTAAGCTACAGAGAAACTCCCCCTTCCCAAGGGGAGTCACTTTTTCTACCAATTACCAGGTAGTAAGTATTTAAATTTAAAACCATCTTTCTGTGCTCCTCCTGCCAGCCTTCAATTCAGAGCTAGCCCTGAATGCAGAAGTCTGCCCTACCACTTGGTTTAAAGTGAAGGTATGCTAGGTAAATAAATGTCCTGTAAAAAGGACACTTGTAGTTCTTTAATGTCAAGGGCACATATCCCAAGAAAAGCTCAGAATCACATCTGGAATTTGACCTAAAGCCTTAACATCACAAAATGTCTGTGCTGGTAAATAAACTGGAGAAACACTCAACCTTTGCAAAGTTTTGGCATTTCTAAAGGCAAGCCCAGAGGTGTCTGAAGAAATGCACAGGACATGAATAATAAGCAAATAATAAGCAAAGGACAGACTGACTAAAAGGAGTAAAACAAAAACAACCCTTGAATACGGGCAGAAATCTCCACATCTCCAAAAAGGCTGCTGCTTTTCTCTTATGGCTGCCAGAAGCAGCCTACTCTCCACATGGCAGCAGTGGGAGGAGGCAGTGGTGGCCTCACGTTCTACCCCTGCATCACAGCAGCATCCATCTCTGAAAAACACTGCCAGCCTCTAGAAAACCTCAATGGCTACCAATAAGCCCATGCACTGCATTCAACTATGTTCAAGTGAAGACGATTATGTACTTGTTTAGCTGAAGAACACAGTCACTGTACATCTACCTTGATAAATCTTGGAATGTTTTAATGTTGGGGCCTGTTATTAAAAAATTTAAAAATCATACCTTTCAGGGGAAATCTTTAGATTCTTTGGAAAATGAAAAAATTATTACAGAGAAACTCAGACTAACAAACCATATTTGCTAACAAAAAAGAGATGATGGCAAAAATAGCTCCTATAAAACCCTTACCAAGGGTGAAGCTGACGATTCTCTTTGAGAAAGCACAAGCTAAGATGATTTGCACTGCTGAGAAAGTACAAGCTAGGAAGATTTGCTCTGCTGCACAGTCCTTTGATTTAGATTTCTGTAGCATGCTACTTCAACACTAATGAACACTTTCTTAGCAATCATACCTAGATTCTTAAAGGTAACAAATTTAATACTATTTTGAAAAAAATACTTTTGCACATTTCAAAGACAGCTGGCAAAAATGCCTTGAGAGTTATTTCAGTCCTCAGCCTTCTTTCTTCTGTAGCAAGCAAACTA
>NW_005054303.1:6938128-6947315 GCF_000277835.1 Geospiza fortis | reverse complement strand
CTAAGTTAAAAATCAGTATACAGTGTAAAAGTATTCAGTGACATAAAAGCTTTCTTTAACTACACAGATTATTCTCCCTCTTAAAGAAAAGATTATGGTGTCAATCCCTTGACCGTGCTGCACTGAATAAACACTGGCTACTAGCTAGCATTTCAATTATCATGATACAGCAAATCTGTATCCTTTTAACTGCAGACAATCCAGATGACCTGCCCATCTAATTCCAAAATCTCTTTTAGACTCAAACTTAGCTGGAATTCCATAATGCTGCAGGCCAAATCCCATCTTGCTTTTCCTGTTCACATACTGCAGCAGACTGAGACCCTCAGATGGTGTGACTCCCCTTACACATTATTATACCCATTCCAATTATTGGTGTGAAAGGAATCAAGGGAAAGTATCCTCTTTTTTGCACATCTCATCAACTGCATTTTACCTTTCCAAAGGCCTAAAAATATAGTGATTGGAACACAGACTGGCAACATATCCTAAAAATCACCGTAGATTCTCTGAGAAGTGCTAGATACTACAATTGGTCTGGATGTATTATAAGCATGTAAGAGAAAAATTAATTCTCTGTACACATACCCAAGCCCTTCCAATATCTCAGATTTTAAATGAAACTAGATGGATATTAAGACCCTTCTATGAATTTGGTATCACATCACAGATTGCTCTTTGTCAAAGCTGAAACAAGTGCAAAAGCAATCTGACAGGAGTGTGTGTCTAAGGCAGTTCCACAGAGCCAGTCAGGAATCCAGAGGAGCTACACCAAAAGCCAGACTTTCAAGAAGGTACAGCTTATAAAACTCTTTGTTAATCAAGGCTGCTATCATCTGTTACATGCTGATGGTACATAACTTCCTTACTCAAAATCTGAAACAGCCCAGCGGCAAGATCCAAACTCCATTCTTTTCCAGAATAATAAAACTGAACACAATCCTCTTCTGCTGTTTGGTAGTGTTGGGTGAAACCTGTTTTTTTTTAATTTTAGTTATGTCCATGGAATCTCTGAAGGCAGGCAGACTGCAGATCTCCAAGTCTCCTACCCCTTGGAGCAAGGGAGTTGTCTCCCTTCTGTACTGCTTTTGTGTCAACAGAAGCAGCGTCTGTTGGTCTCCTGCAAAGCCAGCACTTCCTCAGCTTCTGTGAGCACTACTAAAACACTTTCAAGCAGCCACCAGTGGATGTTGAGAAAGGAGGGTGTTTTCCCTCCCTAAAACACTGACACAACATCCCAGTTTAGGCCACAGGAGATGTGCCTTCTCCTGTGAGACATGACACCAAAGCCCACCTCACTGGATCACTTTAACAAAAAGACCATGACTGTACTAAGAGCAGTTACATAAAGACAGAATAAACTTACTTAAATGAATCAGAAGGCAGAGGTGTAACAACTTAGAGAGTAGTTATAATTACCTTTAATTATTAAAAAGTCTTGTCACAAGAATCAAAGATACATCAGGGGAAATCTACGCTAATTGTTCAAAAATTGTATTGTAGTTTAGTATTTTGTAGTTACAAGGACATGCTTCATAAATTATCTACTTTAAGTGGATTGAAAGGAAATTTTGACTGTATTTTAAAATAAATACTGTCAAGAAAGTCTGAGTAACAGATCCATCATCACTTATCAAATTACACAGTTTTTCCCCTCAATATTCCAACAACCTGTATTGATTTTTGTGTGAAAATAGCACTTGGCTCTCCATGGACTGGCCACCTTGTGCAAACAGGTCTTCAATGAATTTTGATAAATGTTTTGATAAGGCTGGTTCTTGCTGGTGTAAGAGACTTTGAGACTGGAACAGGGTTAGGGCACATAGCATAAGAGGAAATACAGCAGCATCAAAAGCTACCTGTCTTGCAATTTGAAGCTTTCAATAGTGTAGACAAAGCCTACTTTTCAGCTTGACTCTAGTCCTTTCATTTTGCATTGTTATTTTTGGACAAAAACTGCTTTATTGACTAATCAAAGTAAGCATCCATTTATGTTATCTATTTATCCAATCTCTAAACAGCACTTAAGTAGAAGCACAGGAATGTTCCCATCAAATCAGTCTTCCAGAATACATTAGAAATGCTATCAGCTTCCACTTGCAAACATCAATTCTATTATCTTAACCAAATCTACTTTTTATAGCATACCCATAAAGATCTGGAAAATGCATTCAGGAAGGGCAGAGAAGGCCACAGCTTGCCTCATATCACTGGATCCATGTGGGAAGCTCTGCTGACAATTTGCTCTAAGTACTGACTACAATGCTCTTACATGCTTGACGGCATTGAAGAAAAGGGTTATTTGGACTGAAACAAGAAAAAAAGCTATTTCTTCTCCAGGCATAAAAGGAACATCCACTAACAGTGTTTCAGCACACAGCAACCTTTAGGTTTAACAAATCCTTACATCGGGTTTTGAAACTATTTAATAGTTCACATTAAGATGCACAAACTGTGCAGTGTCTCTTCAAGCTTTAGGGAAAGTATCTTCCTCCTGCTTATCCTTCAATAATTAAAAAAATAAATGCAAAACCACTAAAAAGACAGAAAAAGTTTCACAGTTAAACTGTTCAGGCATAATCCTTAATATTGAGAAAGAATCAATGCTAACCCATTCAATATTACATTAAAACCAATACTTTCAATGGCAACTACCAGTTATGAGAATTTTTTTACACCTTACATATTTAAGTTCATAGAAAGGACAGCAAATGATACAACCATCTAGAAAAACAACTGCTTATCACTCACTGATTCTTACCTACGACTACAGAAAGCTGACTTAGCTGTAAGTTTGGAAATAATTTCCTTGTTAAGTACTCCATAATCTGGAGGCCTTATTCTGATATTTTGAACTCTCCTGGGTCAGGAGGTGCTGAGCAATAGAGCAACCACTCACGTGACATTACCCCCCACCCTGCTGCAGGACACCTCTCTTCTGGTGGACTGGCACAGAACAAGAGCACACTAACTGGAAAATAAACACAGAGGCTAAAAGTTTCATTTGAATATTGTTTTTTAAACCATCTCACTTGGATAATCTGTTTTGAAAGCATGCCCCTCCCGAGGATGGCAGAACAGTGGCCCCTAAAACAACCACACCATTAAAAGCACCGTATCATGCGCTTGCAAGCACCGCTCCATGTGCAGCCACACTACAGGCTGCAATGCAAAATAGGAAAAGAAAAAACAGAAGTCAGCAAGCATATTTCCAAGCTACTTGTTATCCTAACAAATGGGTGTGGATCAAGATTCAATGGCCACACAAAGTACAAGCAGTCGCTGTAATTCAAACCCCACTGACTGCTGCCTTTAAAACTGGGCTGTGCATCTTTGCTCTCCACCTGCATTCAGCACAAATTCCAAACCCAAGATATTTTTCTTTAGTTAAACAGTGTATTCCAATAGCAGTATTTTAAGTGTGGGCTAAAAATCAACATGCAGAATATGATTTTTTTCTTAAAACTCCAGGGAGAGGAATTGATACTAATTGAATAAAAAGTACTTAAAAGCAAAGTAATTGATTCATTAATCTGCCTTTATCTATTTTCTGAACAATGGAAAGATGTATTTAAGTAACAGCAAATTACTGAGACTCTGAGACAAAGGCAACCTGTGGTGCCTCTTGTCTTTTTCAAAAGGTATAGAATGGATAACAAATTCTTTAAAAATTAGGACATCTGGCTATGACACCTGTAAGTACCACAAGAAAACATTACACCTCATCTCTGTATGATTTCTTAAGCCCTTGGGAGTGCCTACCAAGGACCAGTATTATGTGTTTCAGAATGCTCCCAGACCAGAATCTTATTAAGCAATTTTATTACATCCTCTCTGTTAAACACAATCTGCCTTACCACAGCCATAGTCCTCAGGTTCACACATCTGATCTTCCCAAAATACAACATTCCTCAAAATTAACATGTCTTTCTGGGGATTCATTCCCTTATACCTCTAGTAAGACCTCCAGGTCACTATCATGTAAGCTAACACACTGCCAAACATCAGCATGACTTCTGCACCCCTCCATGTTTCAATACAGTAATATTCACTATGCTGAATGCTACTATACTGAATTGGGCCACTACATCCAAGGAAATGGTAAATACAAAGTTCAGCACATTCTTTTATTTTCCACACATTATTGCCTTCTATGTCCAGAAGAATTTAGAGACTGAATCCTCTGGTCTGGCTTCCTGCAAACACCTGACCCTGAGCACTCTTTCACTCACCAAGGCTATGGCTACACATCATAACCTGGCAGTGCTCCTCATCCAGCCACACACTTCTTCCACATCCCTGTCCATAATAAATCAAAATAAAGGCCTTTTACTAGATTATTTTACTGTCAGAAGTGAGGGGACAGAAAAGAAAAAAGGTTCAGGCCAACCAAAATACACTTATTTCCCCAGGCTGCCATGCAGCAAGCTGTGTTGATGGAATGAGGAAAAGGGAACAAGCAGCAGGACTGTGGAACTACATAAACCAGCACTGAGATTGAAGAACTTTCATCTACATCCTTAGAGATCAATTATATATTCCTATTCCGTCAACAGAAATATTATAGAAGGTTGTAGTGCCCCTCCCAGCTCAAAACTATAACCTCCCCTGTGTCCTCACACATTAACATCCCACTAGTTGGCTTAATCTGACTACACTCTGCCACTGTGAGGGAGAGATGAATCCACTTCTTTCATCAATCCTCCTCCCTTTAAATACACACTAAATGTGACTGGGAGCTGGGGGAGAGCAGGATGGATCATCCAGTTTAAGCACATGAAGAAATGAAACATTAAAGGTGGGGATATACTAAAATCCACTCACGGCAAAGACAGGAGGGATGACAGAGTAACTAACAGCAGCTTCTCTGAAATGGAAGCTGCTCAAGCCAGAAGAGAAAGACAAAACTGTGCCTTTCCCACACTATTCAGGCTGACATTGTTTGATAAAGGAACATCCATAAAAGCACTAAATCTTAAGACAATATTCTATTTAGAAAATCAAAAACAAAGCAGCAGAACCACACCAACACATACCCTGCTCCTCCCTGCCAGTCCCTAATCTGTATGACATGGTTTGCAAATCATTTAGCTACTGTCATCTGGAAGGAACAAACTCAGGATACAGTGCAGAAATGCAGTTCCTTCAATCCTTTCCAAAGCTTAAACCACCACCCTCTGCACTGAGGCATGGCTCGCAAGTTTGAACCATAGCACTTTGACAGTATTCTTAATTTTTTGTTAACAGTAACTAATTAACTACTAGATACAAACACAGATAAGAATGAAGATAATAATTTACCTGGTAATCCTGAAAAATATATGTATTGTCCTTTAAAAAGACTAACTTGTAGATATAACTTTTTAGATAGTATCGGAAAGTTGGTTTATGTCAGACATTTCTTGAACTTTTGAACATAACTGCAGTGTTAACTTTTGAAATGGTTTGCTGTGGTACATCCCATAGTAAATGTAATATAATTAGCCACCCCCCCCCAACCCTACAGGTATGTAAGGAAGCCAGTACTACCCACTAGATTGATGACATCCTTTGTTCTAGTCACTTTAAATTTAATAAAATCAGCTAGGTTTCTGACATAGTCCCAGGAAGAAAATCTAAACATGATGAATTTGGTTCATGGTGGGTATTTACAAAATAATCAAAATATGAAACTGCTCACTTTTAAGTCTACCCACAAAAGATATTTTACTGCTTTCACTTGTAAGGAAGACTTGATATTGAGAAACCATGTACAAAATATGTCCATTTAAGCAAACAGACAACAAGCATATTGGAAATATAAGGTGGCATGAGCCCATATTCCTCATTTTCAGCAAGAAACACGACCAACAATAACTATTTGACAAACTAAATTCATTTTAATTCTACATACAAGCCAAATGCCAAAATACAGCTTCCAGAGTAAAGATTGTTTCTTACTGCAGTTAAATAGCAGCATCCCTGGGAGATAAGCTGGATTCAAAGAAACAAACAGTGATTAAATCAACACACAGATACTATTACTTGCATCTGTTTTCTTAGCTGACTGAATCTGAAGAAACTGTCAATTATCAGAGACTGCCTTTACACATTTAAAGAAATTAGCATATCTAATGTTAATTTAGTGTTCATTCTTTGTTCACATTCCCAAATATATTATGGGCACAAGAAGCATACATACAACCTTCAGTCCTCGTGCTTGTCCTTTCAGTATGGCCTCTTATTATTAAGTATGTTAATTGTCTAGCACAAAAAGCCCCATGTATAGTGTCATCTCATGCCTGGTGACTACAAAACACCTCATATAGAACCCTCTGGAAGTAATTCCTGTATCACTGAAAGAATCTGCAATTCTGGCTCTAATCCTCGTAACGAAGTGCCCAATTTAAATCCCGGAAGATGACGACAACAAATATCTCAGCAAATCCAAGTCACAAAAAGGGCACCTTTCTCTGGTCAGGCATTTATTTAGTAATTTTCAAAGGAACCACATTTCCTTCTACATCCTACTTTCAGAAAGGAAAATGTTTCATTAAATCAAACACTGGGAAGACTTTATTACCTCAAGAACACCTGAAGCTGACTGTGACACAGGGTAACTGCTACAACCAGTTCTATTTTGAAGCCAAACAGGAATCTTTTTAGAGTGAACAAGGTGTCTCTGGCTGGTACTTGGGTACAACAAATACATTTTAGACATCATGTTCGTCATGCGTTTGCTTGAAGGAAAATCAGAGTGAACATTGAAATGTTTTTCTAAACTTTGGTCAAGGTAAACACTGTGTTCTTGTAAAACAATTAGAAATACTTTGGAAACATGAAATATTATGAAGGCTGAATTAGGAGAAAGCCTGTGGCTACCCACTTTATTGCCATGATGATGGAACTGGTCCATTTTTACAACAGTTGTGTCATACTGAACAACATCCTGGAGGCATACTGACTACAAAAAACGTTAATATAACTAGACCTAGCGTGCTTGTCCCCATCACTGTCTGCGACTCTGCTCTTCAACACTGAATACACTTTGCTTTGTACACAGAGTACACTTTGATTATTTATCAATTTACCCAGATTTCTGTATTTATTACTCCTCTTATAAAAACTTTATTTTACAAGTATTTGTAAATTGAGTTTTAAAATAATCATGAGCTATGCAACTGGAGAGATGCTATTAATCCCAGAGTAAATTCAATTGCACGTCTGCCAGAGAAGTCAAACAGAAGAAGAGATGAAAGAGTAACTGCACAAGCCCACATTTCAAGAGAAACAGAAGCTGCATTAAATGGACTCAGAACTGAATATAAGGCTACAGTTTTCCCCAAATTCCCAGCTAAGTAAGAGGCATGTGCAGGTATGTGTGCATACACAAAAAATACAGAGAGAGAGATATGGGCACTGTATGAGCAGCACATGAGCGAGACGTTTCTGACATTAGCATGGCAAGTTCTGCATAAACACAGGAAGCAGCAACTGTCCTTATATGCCTTAAATGTCTGTACAGTATATTTTGTTCTATGTCAAAAACATTTAGATTGACTCCTGCATATTTAATTACAAATTATGTATGTGGGTCCTCTGTTGTCAAACACAGACCTTTTAAAAAAATCCATTTTCATTAATAAGGCATTACTAACCATTTCATAGGAATTTGACAAACAATTCATGAAGCTACTTCACAGGACCTTTGGGGGGTAACCTTATACTCTTTTTTAGTTATATATAGTAGCAAGTAAAGAGAATCTATGCTCAAATTGCTGTTAGAATTTCTGATTACTGGAACTGTCCAGCTCCATCATCATCCTTCAGAAACATGAAGGTTGCCAAACTTTAACTGCAACGTGATGCAGAAGTGATACTGCATTGGTGAGCGAGTTTCAGGAATGGACAATTTAAAGTCCCTGCATTTACCCACATGCTTCTCCATTATGTGAAATGTCTACCTAAATGGAACTGCTAGAGTCCTCCATAGCTGTTCTAATTTCATGGAAAAGGTCCTCCTAAACCATGTGGTCACAAAAATAATTGCGCAAGTGACTTACGAGGTCTTCTGCTCAGCCTCACCAGATGGATCAGCTTTCTCTCTGCTGCCAGTAAATGCTGAATGTGTAACTTCCAATTGTATCTGTAATCCTAGGGTTATAACATCCTCTATCATGTTTCGCTGAAGCTTTGGAATTCATACTCAATTAAAATAAAGCTATTTTCCAAAAGAGTTTTAAATCAACTGTGCATTCTAAAAAGTGTTGCTTTCAGTTTTGTTGGGCTTTTCTTTTTTTTAATCAAAATGCTAATCTGTCTAAAACCTCAACAGTTCCTCTTTAGCTTCTAACGGACACACTTTGTGCATAAGTTTCCTATTCAAGTAATGAGCAAATGCAAAAGTGGAAGTGAAAGAGACAATTACTTTGCAGAGCAATTGTTGTTAAACCTTCTGTCAAGCACAACACAGGTAAAAATGTTTTAGTTTCTTGTATTTTTATGTGTAAACATGAAAGCATACTATATGAATGACACTGGCTCATAATTTTGCTGTTTAAAGTAAACTATAAAAACAGACTTTTGCTTTTTCCTAGCCAGTTTTGTTGTCTGAGTCTGTATTCTGACTTCATGACCAGCATCTTGAGTACTGATATTACTTTTACATCATACCCACTAATGGAAATCACTAATACAAGGAAAAAAAAAAAGCACCATCATTGATTTAGCCGCCTTCAAAAGCCACACAAGAGTATTATACTAGGTGATACCACCTTGGCCATTAAAATGTGCTTCAATATGCTTATAACACAGAATTCAATAAAGTGTCAAGAAGTTTCCTTATTCTGATTACACACAACTGCTATGCAGATCTACAAATATGACATCTCATTACTTAGAAATATCAGAAAGAAGAAAGCAAAATAAGTAAGGTTTTAAAGTGTCCTTCTAATCAATCTCTGCTCTAAAGATACAATTAGTTATCAATCAAATCAATTATGTATTTTTGCTAGAATAACGTGTTTCTAACCAACGCTTTCCTTATTCTGGAGGTGCAGAAATCCGGGCAAGACCTAAGTCTATGAATCGCCTCGGACTACAGCCCGGCAGGTGACCTACAATGTATAAATCCGGTCACTATGTACAAAGCCCAAAGACCTGTCCTAGCCTCGCCTTCCAGCAGCAGTTCCGCCCTGGCAGCGGCGCA
>NW_005054303.1:6924289-6937404 GCF_000277835.1 Geospiza fortis | reverse complement strand
AAGCGCCCGCGCGCCCTTCTCCCCCACCGCCCCCCCTCATGGCGTCAGCCCTCCCCGGGAGCGGGCAGCGCCGGGCGGGATGCTCTGAGGGAGCTCAGGGCTTCAGGTGCATCCCCGAGGCTGCCGGTGCGGGCCGCGCTAAACCCTGCTAAAATTTGCCTCGTCCGCCTCGAGTGGATGTCAGTGGAGAGCAGATCCCGGCGGTTCCTCAGGGCGCCCGCGGTGACACTGGGGCGGCTTCGCTCCAAGGGGCCACCACTGCTGATGCTCCTGGCGCTGGTTTGACCTACTGTGGTGAAGAAGTTCAGGGTTATGGTGACTGTAGGACTTGTGAAACTGATGCTCCCATCTCAGTTGGATGCCTCTGGGAAAATCTTCCACTCCCTTTAAAAAGGACATTGAGGAGCTGGAGTGTGTCCAGCAAAGGGCAGCAATGCTCGTGAAAGGTCTAGAAAACGTGTCTTATGAGGAATGGCTGAGGGACCTGAGTTGGTTTAGTTTCAAGAAGAGGAGGCTCAGGAGGAACTTCATCACTCCCTGGAATCACACCCAGGGAGGTGGTGGAGCCACCACCCTGGAGGTGCTCAAGAGGCACCTGGATGTGGCACTGGGCAGTGTGGTTCAGTGGCCATGGGGTTACAGGGGCAGTGCTGGGTGGATGGTTGGACTGGATAATCTTGAAGGTCTCTTCCAACCATGACTTCATGAAATGCGCTTGAAAATCTCCGCAGTGTGCAGCAGCTCATGGAGCAAGTCACAGAGAAATCGGCTGAAGGACGAGTTCTGTGTTGAAGGTTGGCCCCACACAGAGCTCAGTGTGTTGTTAATATATTTCAATGCCCTTGTCTTTGTTCTGCATGGAAGTAAGTGCAAGACCCCTACTCTTACAAAGGTTTACATATGAAATGTAAGTCTTTCATGAGAACTCAGTGACACTTGTCACAATAACTATTTCTTTGCAGCTTCCAATTTCATTCCCACTCTCGTTAGAGAGGAAGGAACAGCCACTGTATTTTCTTTATGTTATGTTCCACTAGGTAGAAGTTAAGCCCAGACAGGAAAGATGGAAGGAATTGAGGTATAAGATAGAAAAAAAATATGAAAAAGAACAATTTAAAACAACAACAACAAAAAACAAACAAACAAACAAAAAACCCACAACCAAAATCCCATAAAAACCAAACACCAAAAACATTAAATATAGCAAAGCAGTAAAATGTACATTGTAAATCATCAGGGATTAGTGACAACCCATTGTTATATTGTGATTGTTATATTGATTATCACCTGGGCTCCACATAGAATAGAATAGCATTGTTCAGTTGGAGAGGACCTGCAATGATCATTTAGTCCCTGCAGTATGTACAGGGTATGAATCATAACCTAATAGAAGAACAGAGGTATAGTGGTAAATCAAAGTATGCAGCCTCACCTAAGTGGTAATATTTAAAATACTCAAGGAAAGCAGAGCTTATGTATGTTTGCCCTCATGTACAATGCTGAGCAAGTCTACAGAATAGCAGATGTGAGAACAAGAGTTGGGTGACAAAGCAAGGTTCCTAAGAATAAGCAGGAAGTCGGAAGAGGAATAAAAGCTAATGTTGTTGTCAAAGAGGCAGAAGAACAGGAAGAGTCACAGAAGCCCACCAGACACAAAGAAAAGTTAGGGGAACGTGGACAGTCTTCAGGCTGTAAATACAGAGAATCATTCTGGATTTGAAAAGCTGAGGGAAATAAAGTATACTTACTGAATTCCACTCTCTGGTTGATCTCTTACACAGATCAAGCTGTCCAGCAAAACCCAGTTTTGATACAAGTATTTCCAAGCAGCAGTTTCTTGCGTTCTTAATCTCCATTTAAAACTTTTCTCTGGCAATTTTATATTAATGGTTTAATTAACCACATTCTAGTTTTGACAGGCAATACAACCTAATTATAACAATGTGAAATATCTCTTTGCACAGTAGTATGAAAGGGAAAAAAAGATTGAAGGGCATTCCTTTACACAAACTACATTTTAAAGAGTTATGCCAATTGGTTCACAGGTTCAGAGTATTCTCATGAATATGCAAGAGATTTAATTAAAAATAGAACATGCCCTAATTACATAATTATGCAAGAGAACTGATTCAAAGGAACCACTCCTGCCTTTTGAATAAACAATATTCATTGCTTTCTTCCTATCACACATTTGCTTTAAAAGATTTCCTGCAATTAGCTGCTTACCCTAGGGATGTGAGCATCTCTGAACAAAGCAACTACTCCAGCTATGACCCTGATTCATAATATGCTGGCTAATCAAGTATTTGCATCCTGGCAACTTCCCACATAAACAGCACACACTATAAGCTCCCTCCTGCAGGAAGGTTGATTAGCTCAATGGAGCTATAGTGCGGTGTTACTCCTCTGTTTATGGCACACAGCAGAAGTTAGACACAGGAGAGACTTGGTGAAGATGATTTTTCCTCAAGCTACTGCCTGACCTGAAATATCCAAAGAGTTCCTCTTCATTTGGATCTTGTTTTTCCTGTCTCATCTACATGAGAATTATCCAGGTTCATCTAGCAGTTAAAACTATTCACTGCCCACATTTCCATTTTCTCTTAAGGAACTAGTTATGCTGCATGCCCTGATATTTTGATTAAATTATCAAGACATGCTGTCTCTAGTATAATACAGAATCACAGAATCAATTAGGTTGGAAAAGACCTCTGAGATCATCAAGTCCAACCTATGGCCTAACACCACCATGTCAACTAGACCATGGCACTAAGTGCCATGTCCAGTCTTTGCTTAAACACTTCCAAGGATGGTGGCTCCTATGACCCTTTGCCTATCACCAGCAAGGTCACCATGGTTTTCTGCAGACTTCTGAGTGCATATCAAAACAAAACCCCATAACACATTATTTACAATGATGGATTCTTTAGTCTCAATATACCAATTTCCCTCTTCCCCTGGAAGAGAGAGGAAGGTTTGTAATTCACAGTGGGAGTGCAAAAAGCAAACAGTTCAACTGACGCAGCACAAAGCCCGGTGGTTTTTGAAGTGCAACAGTGTGAGAAATACACACAGTGAACTGAGGTCAGCTTAACTGACATCCACAAATGGGGCAAGCCTCTAAAGAAATTCAGGTTCACTTCATTTAAGAAGTGTGAGTCATTTTATTTTAGCATTTGTGATGGGTTGATGCTGGCCAAATGCCACCAGCACACTATTGTACTAAAAAAATATATCCTTCTTAGATATATATCTTAGAGAATCTTTCTACCAAAAGAGATTTTTTTTTCAATCTAAACTTATAGTCTATAAAATCTATTACTTCATTTTAGAAATATGGCCACAATAAAGTACTATACTGGAGTAATTTCAACTGCTGCTAAAGTGCTGTTTAAAAGCATCCTGGCAATAATAAATATTGAAAGGCCAGATTCAGCAACCTATCTGGTTTTTTATCACAACAGCTTGACAGTTGCATATGTTTTAGTTTGTATTTCCTAAAATAACATCCTTTATGGAAAAGAGGAACATAAAAACCAGACTCAGAAGTGTCAAGCACTCAGTCCTAGGCACAATTTTAGCCCAACTCTGTTGTTCATATGTGCAGTTACTGCATGCAGAGCTACCTTTTTGTCAGGGAGTTTAGGCACTTTGGGGTAAAAGGACTGTGTTTTGCTTTGCTTGACTCATTGTCAAATGCCTGAACTTACCATTGGGAACCCACTGTCAGGCAAGGCATTAATTCTAAGTAAAATAAACACTGATCATGATCCTGCTTCCCAAGTCAATAAGCTTTATTTACATGCAAGTGAATTCTTCTTTTTCAGAGTCACAAGGATTTCTAGGAAGCTGTAACAAATGGAAGCCAGTTTGCTTTTCCCTGCTGTTTTCTCTCCACAGAGAAATAACAAGGAAATAAAGCGTGCAGTGTTAATTCAAAACTTAACAGTTAATTTCTGTTATATGTTTTAAAACAGAGCAGGATACTTGCACTGGATATTTTGTTAACAAGATATTTTTTTAACTCTCAATTATTACAGAGCTGTGCTGCTACTAAAGAACATAACATACTGAATGAAAGATTTAGGCAGCACATTCAATTAGCTTTACAACAATTCTGTTATGAAAAACAGACTTCTAAATCTCAGGTAATACCGTTCAAATAACCACTGGAAAGCTAAAGAATTTGCATGTCAGTATCAATGTGAACAGAGAGAAAAATACTAGAAAGTTTCAGCAACACAGGTGTATTTATATTTCCCAACTTCCACTGTTCTCTTCAAAGTAGTAAGTGATCAAGGTGCTAAGGATTCTACCCTTTGACAAGTTCTAATACTCTGTGCTATATGAGTTTACAGACACTGTCAGTACTCTCCAAGATCCTACTTTAAACATCAAAATTCTGAACAGGTTAAGGATTCACAGAGGAGTGCTTGTGATGATAATTAGACTTGTATTTTTACTCCTTGCATTCAAGGAATAAGTTGCCACCTCTACGAGGGAATGTTTACACCACTACACTCACTATTCTTCACCAGCAATTTCTGTTCTGCCTTCTGTGATACCTCTCATTTCATTGAAAGATGGAGCAACTTTCTTCCTCACTTGTTTTCATTTTCCATAGCAGCTGATGGTTGACTACCAGCACCTTTCTAGCTTGGAAATATTCCCTTCTCCATATTCACTCTGCATGACTTCTAGTGCTTATGCATGAAGAAAGATAACATCCTATTTAGGTTCCTCCTTTCCTTCCTCCATACTTTCACTACTCAGTGAGTTTATTCTCCCCTGGGGTTTCAGTTGTTCATTCAAGGTTATGAGGATTATTAATCTCTGCCTATGAGTCACAGGAAGTTACATTTATTTCTGTATTCACCCACCTCAGCCACTGAACCATTGCAGAAGTGTATTTGGTCCTCCAGAGGAAATAAAATACATGCTGTGGCTGGAATATCACACTTGGCCACTACTGGAACAATAACATTCAGTCTGTGGTACAATACTTCCTGTTCACCCTCATATGTCCTTACTTCCCAACTATGACTCAGCTCCCTTTTTTACCTTTATATTGGGATTAGGCCTAGTATTGATGGGAAAAAAGTTTATTCTGCAAACACAACAAACAGACTCTTCCAAACACAACATCATGTGTCTTTGTTCAAACCCAGGAACATGCAGGTAAAAGCAGGGGGAAAAAGGATCACCTTTACTGATTTCTAAGTGTCTGCTTTCTTACTGCTTCCATTATCCCCTTCCCTTCTTAGAACACCAGCTCTTAATTACCTCTGTGGTTTGTCAGCATTCCTTTAGAGATCTCCTAATTCATCCAGTTTGCCTGCCAGATTACTTGAATTAGATTAGGTGAGACTCTTTCCTTGGTAATTTCAGTAGCCATTTTAGGATCCTCAGCAAAGGATACTTATAGATAACTAGCCATTTTAGGATCCTCAGCAAAGGAGACTTATAATCTTTTTTTCATTAAATCCTCCAGAGTTTCATTATGAAAAATGCTTTTTCCTAAAACAACCAACCTGTGAGGGCTGTAATTTCAGTGACACACTAGTGTAAATCTGGGATAATTTCATTAAGCAGTATGAGATTTTTCTTATTTTGAGAAGTGAATCTTTGAAAATGTAGGAAAAGCACTAATTTTTTTCTAATCAACATCAGACAGAGGCACAGACTAGAATATAAACTTACCTCAGCACCAGGAAAACTGGTGCTTCCTCACACAGATATAGGAGATCTCTTTATTCTCACTGAGGTTCATACATGCATTTAGAGAAGAAGGAAGCTGTGATTTTTCAGATGCTGCCTTTTATTAAAACTTATGCATAAAAGCTAATCACAAGAAATGCTAATGCCAGTATATGGCTGTATGTGACCTTTTCCAAGTAGAAATTTGCACCTACTGATGAAAAAAGGACAACTAAATCTCCAAAGTCTCAAAGCCATTACAGATAACCACCTAATCTGGTCTTTTTCTAAATGTAATTATCAAAGTCCATTGAAAACCAAGCAGGCATCTTGCCCTTCCTGCCCAAGAACATCACTCCTTCACTGTGCATTCTCAAGGGTAATATATACATACAGATATTGTGCCAAATTGTGTTATTTTTTTCCTTGCTCTTTTCCCTGGCTAGTGATTGTCCCCATTTCTCTATGTGTTTGCATTTCTAAGGAAGTCCTCACATATAGCACTTCTTTTTTATATGTTTAATTAAATTATTGTATAAAAAGAAGATTCTTTCTGCTTAACTCTCTTAGCTGCTTCTTCCTCCACTCACCTGTGCAGCAGATTCTGCACACCTTTCTCCCCTCATGACCATCAATTTGCTTGGCTAAACAAACTGAACTCTTAATCTCTTTAAAAGAGATTCTACATCTCCCTGATTATTCAATTTGCCCTTCTCTGCTCCTATTTGCTTCATCTTCCTTGAGCCTAAAGAGCTGCAATTCTTTGTGCCATGGTCACTATCCAAAATCTTTGTTCCCAAGTCAGATTTACCAGTAAACCTCCCTTACATTTGATGTATTCCTTTTCTGCACATGGCACAGTATTTGCCAAAATTTTTTACTCCTTTCTTCTGTTAAATGCTTTTCTCTCTTCCTTAGCTAATGCTCTATATGGAATTATACCAAGTTCACTTGGCATTCAAGGTTGATTGGAATTTCTCATTTTTTATGAGAGGCCATTGTACATCCACTTTTCTTTGTTGGAGTCTGTCTTAAGTTTGTGTTAAGAGGGTATTTCAGGGGCAGTACCCAGCTGCACTAGACTGGGGACTTCATGGTAATACAGTTTGCCCCAAGGGAAAGGGAAATGGAAACGCTTCTGCTGTGTGACAATAGTTTCTGTCATTTCTGTGCCAATGACCAATTATGTCTGTACAGAAAATGGCTTCTCTGAATGTGCCTGTGGCAAGATGGATGGTAGACAGGACCTGGGGCTGAGAAGGGCAGAGTCACTCTAAAAATCAATAGCAAACAGAACTGTCTGTGCTAGATATTTTGTTCCTCATCCTGTCTCCTGGGAAACAGAGCAGATGCAGGATAAGGACAGATGATCTCCCTCCATGGGGCCCATCTCTAACCCAGCCTACCCACACTCTGTGTGCCCCCTGCATTTAGGGGATGTGGAAGGAGGCCTTAGAAAGCAGCCTTGTAGGTGTCTATTTCTGAAGAAAGCAATTCCTCCTGCACCTGTGTGGAGGGTTTTTATTCACCAGTATAGGTGTAAAAAAAACCAGTGAGGGGATGCTATTAGTTTGACAAGTTTGGCAGACACTGCTGCATCACATCATGTTCTGAAGGTTTTCCTTGTGCCAAAGACTAGATTCAATTTAGGTAATTTATGCAGCAACTGGCTAAGAAGGCAGTTACCTCATTGGTATGTAGGTCATTACAGATATTCTGAGGCTACAATTTTACTTTAGAGGACAATTATAAATAAGAATTTAAAGAAAGACTCCTTAGCCTTTGACTTTGGTGGCCAGCTGGGCATAGGAAAATTCATGGAGTAGAGCTTGTAGTAATTTCTTTGAAGGAAAAAAATCCATGCTGCCATGGTTATCTATGACAGCATTGCCACCTAAAAGACCTGGACTGTTGGAGGTGTTTTGATTACAGAGAGCAGTTCACTCTGCCACACCAATTAACTACAGCCTCCTGGGAAAGTCCTGGGGAATTGCTGAAACATACCATATGCATGGCATTTAGATTTTGAATCCATGTATTTTAACATAAGATTATTCCTTAATGTCTAAAATAATTATTTTAATGAAAGCTCAAATTGAAATATATTGAAATAGTAGAATATATTGAAATTGTTTCAAAGACATATATAGTGCAGTTTTTTATCAAAGTCTACCTATTGAAGATAATGTGGCTGCAAACAGGAACTGACACATGCCTCACTTAAAACTAAGACAAAGCTGAGAACAAGTGATAAATATAAATTAGCCATGAAAGTGAAATGTACTGCCTACACAGTGTTACACTTCATATTACATGCTGAAGGGCCACAAAGTACACCATCACCATATGTTTGAAAGCTGCCATGACTCACACAGAAGAGGCTGATGAGTAACAGTATCTTCCTTCCCCAGTGTATAGCACTGACCAGAAATCTCCCCTGTAAATGGTTCCATTGTGGGCAGCAGCTGAACGTGCCCCCCATCCTGGTAATTAACTACATAACTGTAAAATGGTGCTGCCAGGTTTATCATGAACCAATGCAGAAAGCACTCTAAATTCCTTAAAAGGATGGTTCACACATTTGTCATTTCCCATCCCACTCATTTTGCAGCCAAAAGAGGCTAGAATGCTGTGTTAACCATATTTGTCATTAATTTCACTTATTTTCTATCTCTTTTTAGTTATGAATTCTGAATGAATATTCATATGAACACTCATATGAATTTGGTTGTGAATTTTTGGTTATGAATTCTGTTGGGTAGTGCCCAAAACCAAACTCCATACTGTAAACAAGTGAGATTGCTTTTCTAATTTATATGTAAACATATAGTAGCTATAAATACTGAAATGACTTAGTCAATTACATACAAAATTGAACATTAAGTGCTAGATGGCTGTTTGATAATACCTATAAATTATAGACTCAAGTCAGTAACTAATAAGCTGCTTTGTTCCTTTTAGAGAAACTGTGAACCTCATGATTTAAAAGCCTGAGAAAAAATATTCCTGAGATGGAGAAGTGCTCTACACAGTGGCAGCTCTACAGCCACATTGTCCCAGCACCAGCCTGGGTGTCGCAGTCCTGTGGTGCTCAGATTTAGGGCTGAGATAACCTGCTAACTTAGACATGCCCAGCAAGCCCTCAGGTGTCCCAGAATAGAGCCCTTTTTGCCCAGCAGCAGAACAGCACCAGGGGAGAGGTACCAAACAAAATTAATTTTGAGCATCTCTTCTCAATTCAAGTTGCTCTATTATATCCTATGGCAGAACTGATTTTTTTTCTTTGAAGTGAGCTGGATTTCTTCCTTGGCACAAATTGGCACCTGTGGCTATTTACTCATATGTCAGCTTAGTATTTTGTTCTGTTTTCCATGGTGGAATTTTTCATGAGGCCTGAGGAAACTGGAGGTTTTCCAGACATGACAGTAAAAGTGAAATGCTACTTTGGTAAATGTGAAAAGAAGATTGATAAATTCAGAAGACATTTTCTTACATATTCATTGGAACTTAGTTTCCATTTTGTCTTCCATTCTTATAAAATTTTGAACAAATAAGTGTTTTCTCCTAAGTATTTATTGTACAGTTACTAAGGTCAGAACTGACTTGACTTTGTTTGTTGCAGAATATTTATGCTATGTCATACCAGCTATTTTCTATATGACATTCCAGAGTAATACAACCACTTGGAAAGCAATCAAGGCAGTGAGACTCTTTTGATATTTGAAATTCATGGATTTTGTCTTCTTAAATAGCCTTAACTACAAAGTCTGTTTTGCAAAACAACACATACCCCCTCTGCTCTCTCCCAAGAATTTAGACTTTTAATTATTTGAGTCATTCCAGGAATTAAAGTCTGTAGCTTTTCCTTTAAAAACAGCCAGTGTATGCTACACCCCAATCATGATTTTTCCATGGCAAGGATTTCTTACAATTTGTCAACAGGAAGTTCTTTTACAATGAGATATGAATAGTGACCTGAATTTCTTATGATTCTGAAACTTGTGTTTTGCCTGTTAATGTGTTTTGGCTCAGCTGATGGAAGTATCACAGCCAAGTCTGCAGCTGAATCATATCAGTGGGTTCTTTGGAGGCAGCAGTGTGAGCAGAGCACTGCTGAATGCCAGAAAGCCTTGCATGGCAGGGGGCTGCTGCAAACTCATGCCACACATGGTCCATCACAGTGGCTTCAGGGCTGCTCTGGCTTAGGCTGGTGGTGCTCGTTGCCTCTTGGCAGCCTCAGGAGATGCATACAGACATTTTTGCTGCCTCCTGCTGTCTCAAGCAGTCACAACACACCTGGGACCACCCTAAGGATGAGAATCTGCATAGACCAGCAAGCAAAATCACTGTGCCTATCCCTGCAAATTATAAGAAACTCAATTAAATGGGTATTTGGTGTGAACCACAAGCCACAAACACAGGCCAATGTATGAAATGGACCATGTCTTCTAGAACAGATTTTGACTACAAATAAGTCACTACATAGTGATACTTCTTCTGAGTAAGATCAGACTTGAAAAGGGATCATGTCTTTTTCTGCCTTTACTATTTCTAGCCCAATGTACTACTCTTGCACTTCCACAGCATCTGCTGTTTGAATGTATCAGTCAAGTAAATCTTGACACAATACTTGGGTAAATCTTAATCCATTAATGCATGCAAAGCCAAGGCACAAAGAAGTGATTTATATAATTGTGAATACTAATGAGTATGTGCTTCAAGATGATTACATTCCATGCACTTATAAGCTCTTCTGAAGACACAAACTGTTAAGAAATAAAATGAGCTTTGTTTCCCTTACTAGTTTGTTTTTTTGGTTTTTTTTGAGAAATAAACTTGAATATTCAATTATGGGTTTATTATTCTGTGAATCAGTTTACAGTGATCAGCGGATATAATTTTTAGTATGAAAATGTTATTTGTGCATATTACAGTTCCAGGCATATATTATCCTTTCATGAAAACATTTCAATCTTGAAGTCTTTATGCAAAAGATTGGCCTGTGGGCTCTGCACAGGATGTAAATTAAGTTCTTGTTTGGCTAAATCTGATTACCCTGTAGGGTACCAATCTCGCTTAGTGACAGTGGAAGCTAAAAATTGCAAGCAGGACAGTCCACTTGAAATGGGGCCAGGAAGGGTCAGTTTCTAAACAGCAAATCTGAAGTTTGAACTAGATTTCAATAGCATGCCTAAGAATTTTCAGTTAAACATAGAAGCTGTCTCCTCCATAGCTGCTATCATTGCTTTTAAATATCATAATGGAATTGAGAAAAGCTCTTTTTTTTTAAGTACAAGTCTTTATTAATCATATGTAAAGATGCTGCAATCACTTGAACCCAGCCTTTAGTCAGTCTGCAGCTTAATTCCCATTTGACACTTCCTCTTTCTTCTCTCGTATTCTATCAAAATTAATGGTCCAACAGAGAAATTCAGTGAATAGCAAAATGCCACACAGACTATCAAAAAAAAACCACCTCAAGTTAATACAAACTAAAACTATTTGCATATTACCAAAATACTGTTGCTTTATTGTGGACTTACTGAGCACATGAGAGAGACTAAAAAGACACATGCTGACACTACTGAATATGAACTACTGCTGTTCCTTCTGACAGGATTAGCTAAATACTTAAATGATAAGAACACTCCCCTGTATTTTTCCTATATTCAGAAGATGCGCACAGAAAAGTCACTCTTTGATCTATTTCACCAGCTTCAGTTACTGTAGCAGACTTTTGTATACAAAAAAATTTTATTTTTAGTAGTCTTTGGCATCTCCTTAGCTTTCCTTTGATGTCTAAAGGTTTTATGATCAATAATATCTAAAAGCAGCTGGTGTTATTGCAATTGCTCTGAGTCAAGGATAAAACCCAACAAAAGTAATGCAACACTGGTGAAAATGATATGGCTTTTGGCTGTTCAGAAAATGTAATTATCTCAGTAAATGCAGGTGGTTTTTAGTAATGAGATTCAAAATTTCAGACAGATTAATTTTAATAACATCTTTTCACAGTGGTTCTATTAGATATTATGAATCTATTTAAATCAGACCTCAACACTTACCAAATAGATAAATACCTCACTCCCTCAATAGGTTTTAGATGAAGGGACTCAGCACTCCACACAGAATCCTAATGAATTTGTAGCAGGAAAAGGATAAAACCAGGGCTGGAGATAGCCCGGGGCAACATGCCAGTGTCTGAGGGATGGTGTGCTGGGGAGTTCCTTTCATCTGTTGTCTCATGGAGACTGGGGATGGATTTCCATGTGGCAGCAGTGACACGAGGGACATTGATGTGTTGAAAACCACAGAAGTGCCTGAGAATGACCACATGGAAGGTCCTGCTTGACTGACCCAATGTCCTTCCTGACCTGCAGAGAGGATGAGGGGAAGGCTGTGGATGTTGCCTTCTAGACATCAGTAAAGCTTTGACAGTGTTTTCCATAGTATTCTCCCAGAGAAATTGGCTGCTCATGGCTTGGATGGGTGCACTCTTCACTGTTAAAAACTGTCTGGATGGCTGAGCCCAGAGTGCTGGTGAATGGTGCTGCATCCATTTAGCACCCTGTCACAAGCAGCGTTCCCTAGGGAGCGGTGTGGGGCCAATTCTGTTCAATATCTTTATCAATGGCCAGGATGAGGGGATCCAGGACACCCTCAGTCTGCAGAGGACACCAAGCTGGGCAGGAGTGTGATCTGCTGGAGGGCTCTGGACAGGCTGGATTAATGGCCAAGGCCAATGGTGTGAGGATCAACAAGGGCAAGCTGAGGTCCTGTCAGCAGTGTCCGACCATGAGGCAGGAGTGTGCCCAGGTGGCCAAGAAGGCCAAAGCCATCCTGGCCTGTGTCAGCAATGGTGTGGCCAGCAGGAGCAGGGCAATGACCACTCCCCTGTACTCAGCACTGGTGAGGCCACAGCTCAGCTGCTGGGTGCAGTTCTGGGCCCCTCAGTTCAGGAAGGACAGGGAGGTCACTGCTGGAATGTTCCTGCTCTCTGCAACCACCCCAGAGGAGGTTCTGGAGAGGTGAGAGTTGGTCTCTCAAGTCACAAGCAACGGAGAGGAAATGGCTGCAAGTTGCACCAGTGGAAGTTGAGATATGAGGAATAATTTCTTCACCAGAAGGGTTGTCAGACAGCTGAACAGGCTGCTCAGGGAGGTGGTTGAGTCACTGTCCCTTGAGGTATTTAAAAGACAAAGCAGATCACAGCTTAATCCTAGCATGGTCCAGTGTATACTGATACTGCTTTTGGGTGACAAACACTAAAATTACATGTTCAGAAAACAGTTTTAACTGTGAATTTACAGAAGCACGATCGAAACCTTCCATTTGAATTCCCACAGCTCCCCCATGCCAAATAACACATATCTGCATGATGAGGCACATTAACTCATCTGACATCGAACAGTTTTTTC
>NW_005054303.1:6915899-6924249 GCF_000277835.1 Geospiza fortis | reverse complement strand
AGGCACAAAAATGTCTATGTTAATGGAAGTGAGCAGCTCAGAAAATGAAAATGCTTTTGATTGACCTCTACCCATTTAAAGCATATGTGAAACTACCTTAGGGATGTTATACACAGGCTGTCAGAACATATGACCATTAACCACCAGTCCACTGGGGCTCTGGTCTCTCCCTTTCTGGGGTATTTTCTTGTATTATCCAATTATTGTTTTACATCAGAACTACCTATTAAAATGTGCATTCACATTGTGGTCAAAGCTTACATACTGTAAGATATGATTTACTGTAAAGCCCTGAAGAATTATACAACATACCCACTATAGTCTATTTCAAAAATTTATTTTCCTAAACATGGTATTTTATAAATTTTTAATATATTCCCTTTACAGTAACTGATGCAGTGTAACATTCACAAATATTTTCAAAGTGTTGGTTATTACCTCAGCAAACACCATTAATGACTGTTTTCATTCACTAATAATATGTAAAATCACAATTCAGTGGCCACTTTAGCCTGATAATATCATAGTTGTATGAAACACTGTGATCTGCTACCTGTATCAGTCATTTATTTCATTTTGTAGAAAATTATTATAGCTGATGTGGACAAAGCTCTTTTTGCTCCAGTTGAAAAAAGTCTGTGAACAAACCATGTCACATTTGGATATGAAAAATAGGTCAATGGCTACTGAGATGATGCTTCCAAAAGCAGAACCTTCCCTACAGCACAGCTTTAGGAAAACACTTCATCTGACAGCATACATTCTATTTAGCAGAATCCTCTTAGTAGGTACTGGATAAAAAAAAAGTAATTTAACTGTATAAATGGACAAAGAGAAGATAGTGAGGAATGAAACTTCTTTTAATTTAAAAATGGCATCATATTTTAGGACTTCACTTGAACCAAGCTCCTTCCAATTGTTGTTACCTACCTGGAGGCCACAAAAACAACCCTCAGACAAGCTATTTTCAGTGCTTTGGAGAAGCTGGTGAGAAGAGCACATTTTTTGGGAAGAAATGAACCAGGAGAAAGCAGTGCATACTTGTAGTAATGTCGTTCTTCATGCAGGAGTTACCAGTTTCATCTTCTACCAAGATTAAATGACAGGCAGCACATTTGTTAAATTGCTCAGCAACTAAAACATTTACCAATCATGGATCAGAGGAGCTCTTGTCCAAGGGAAGCACATTTCTTTTAACTAAAAAAACGAAAATCTAAGAAGATTCTATTGCATAGCACTTTATATGAAATCATATCTTAAATCTTTATAAAAAATAGCAGATAATCACACTGAAGAGAGGATTATTCTAAACTGATTGTCTATATACTCTCAATTCAAACTTGCTCCTTTTACCTATATTGTATTACTTCTGGATAGCTACTGCCCCAGACAGGCAACTGCTGCAAAATGAGGAATTTTTGTCTTTATATACCAACATAGTTAGTGGAGACATCATTCTGAGACCAGAGTTCAGGTGCAGCACACAATCTCATATTATTTAGCAGCCATAACTCTATAGTAAAAACAGGACACTCATTACCCATTCCATCTGACATGAACAAGGAACAGCTTTTAAAAGTTTTCTTTGTTGTGTTTCAGTGGAGAAATATTTTAGAAATTCTTGAAACAAAGGGTAAAGGAAATCTACATACTGATTATAAATTAAGACCAGTGTTGACTTTTATTGACATATTTTAACGAACAAATTCAAGTAATTATTGCATCAATCATTCAGATTCTGAACATTACTAAAAACCACAAGTTTGTAACATGTAGTGTTGCATTCTTCATGGAGCTGTGATTACTGTTCTACATTTTTCTTTCTCCGACGAAGCCACCTCAGAGCTCTCACCAGTGCAACTTGTCCCATGAGGAATGTGATCCTAAAGTTATGTTTATACCAATCTCTAGGATTCCAAAGCCAAGAAAATCATCAGCACACAGAAGAACAGGGAAAAGATACACAATTATATTAAAATATCCTTTGGCAATGACGAATGCTATTTCATTGATGACCTGCATTTTCTGTTCTTTGTGGTAACCCTTTTCCTGCCTAATAAGAGTTGAATAACCTATGAAAAAGTCTATGTGTATATCCACCTTTGGGAACAGATTACACATGGATTACAGGGTTGCAACTGCACTTGGAACCAGGTGAGATAAAATAGTTAAAACCATGTTTCAGAAGTAAAGCAAATCGCCAAGCTATCTGGACTACCTGCCAGTGCTGTGCTTCAGTTAAATTTGTTTGTGTGTGGATAAAGATGTCTGTGTTAAAAGGGCAGAATTGGTCTCATACAAGGATGGCAAAAAATAAAATCAAACCACACTTCAAAGGCTAATTGTATAACCTAACAGTACTCTTCTACTGCAGTATCTTTTAAAGATAATGCCTTTAATATTGTCAGTTAGTCTTTATATCTTTAAAAAATTTAATTTTTATTAATCATGCATGGCTTCTGGAACCAATTAAAATTATTCACAGTATAGTCTGCATCAGCCCTTTTTAACCTCTGCAAACTTGCTTCAAGTTCTTTGCCCCTGTTACAAATTAAAATAATATTAAATTTTTTTTTCTAGTTTCTAACAAGGATCTCACTTCCATGTAGTAAAATGCTCACAAGAAGCAATAGGATACATAGAATTCTGTAACTAGAACACTGGGATTTAGGTCTTCTCCTGAGATGTCTGGGGCAAACCTTGCATGCACAAATCTAACATAAGCCTGAGATACCAGCCTCTCAGTGAGGACAGCAGCCAAATTCACAATGACAGGCAGCACTGAGTTACCCCTTCAATTGTCATGTTAAGTAAAAGTATCATGCTAGCATTGCCACTGTTTCTTTTCCCCTTTCACGTTTAATTTCCTATATCCTCCTTGAATTTTTTTCCAAAACTAAACTCTATTTCCAGTTTAAATACCCTGAACTAAATATTCAAGGCATCTATGCACAGTCATTGCTTCAATTTTAACTACATTTTAGAAGTTGCAACACTTCAGCTGCCAGTTTTCAGGCCAGCTGGCAATACTGCAAAAGAACATACAGCTAAATGCACAAACAGATTTTTATAAATATGACCCCTCAAAATTAGACTGCCAGTAAAAAGCTCTGCTGTTTTCAGGGCTGTGCAGTTCCACTTTGAAACTACAACAATGCAGCCAACACAACCTGATTTTCCAAGCCAGCAGCAAGGAAGGTCATGTTTAAGCACAAAGCCTGAATTTTCTTCTCCTGAAGATGGGACACTATCCTAAGGTCACTGCAACAATGCCAACTGGTAACCAGTTCTAAGATGAACTATTTGCATTCCCACTTATCAATTATAGGCAATGTATTGACAATCCTTTCACTAAAAACAATTTCTTACTTTGCATCTTTTCATGCTGTTGCTTTGGATTATGGTGAGGTTCCCCCCTGCCCCTCCATGGGCAAGATAAGATGTACATATTTAAATATTTGTTAGTTAAATTGTTCTTACGGGGTTTTACAGTGTTTTATGGTTTATGCACAATATACAAAAAACTTTAAGCCACCATTGGTTACAGATCAGTTACAGTGATGGCAGAACTCTCACTGGCATCACACCATGAGGAACACAGTCACACCTGATATTTGAGCCAAATAATCTCCCAATCCAGTACAGAGAGGAAACTGCAGTTGTGCTTTCTCATTCAGTGGTCAGCATTCCTGGATTAAGTGCTGTCTTCCTTCACTTTCCCATTCCTCCCTCATTTCTAGCCCTTTTTCAAGTGTGCACAGCTACCTGCAGGGGTATGTGTGTCTGCAAGTCATTTTTCACCCCTTTCAGATCCCCAGTCCAGTTTATTGAGTTGTTGTACACACAGTAACACTGAAACAAGGCAGGAAATGCTCTGAAGAGTTGGATGTGGGTTTCCCAAGCTGTAGCTGAGGTTCTACCCAGGACAGGTGATCAATTTTTGCCTTGTCAAACTCAAAATCTGGTCACTTTTTTACTAGAGACTTCCAAAATAGCAGACCCAGGATTATTAAACATTACTCCCATTAAATGATTTTCCTTTGAGATAAATCACATTTACTTGTCCTTATTTAACAGTCAGCTAGAATCTGTTACACAGACCTTTCAAGTGGTCTATTTGCATATTTATCAGTTTCAATTAGCAGCATGAAAAGACCTGTGCCCTAGGATAATAAAGTGTGCCTGATCTTGTCTCTTTAAATCTCAGTCTTGAGCTTATCTTTCCACTAAAAGATCAATAAGCAGCAGCAGAACTCAAATGATAATGCAAACTTGTCAAATGGTAATAACAGCATTAAAAAACAATTTTCCAGAATTACAGGGGTTTGTGCTGTTTTACCAATTACAGAAAAAAAAGTTCAAATTTTAAACTTGATCTTATACCTTTCACTTAAACTGTAATGTATAATGGTCAACATAAATACCTTCTACATACCTGTTGTACTGCAAATGCTTTTTTAAATTTTTACTTAGAAAGTCCTTGTAAAAGTCAGCCATTTCTTCTGCATTCAGCGTTGCTTTTTGACCTGAAAATAGGTTTGGGTGTAACAAAATCAAGGCAATTCTTTGGATCAAAACACTGGGTTCAGATGCTAGGTCTAACCCCTTGCTCCTACAAGCTTTCTGTGTAAAGCTGAACAAGTTAATGCCTTTAGCTTTCAATCTTATAAAATTTATCTAGAGAGCACAGATTAAAAATACTGATCATCTTGAAGCTGGCATAGTTCTTAAACCCCTATTACTTGTGGAAGTAATAAAATTTATCAGCTCTTAGACTATTTAGGGAACCAGTGAACCCCTATGAAAATGTGCATAGATCTCGGAGTATCTTCCTTTGAATAAAATAATTTCTCGCAGGGCTGAAGCCTAAAGAGTACCAATAAGAACATTTAGTAACTTAATTTTTCCCCCTAAAGCAAGTCCATAAATATCAAAAGAACACTATCCACAACTGACATGGTACTTTCAGATGTAATTATTTTTCTATTAATGTTAATAAATTCCAAGTAACTTCAGGCAAAAAGTTTATGTTCTGAGATATGAGACTTCCAAACAATCTAGAAGGCAATTATTTTGAGAACAAAAGATGATTTTGAATATGTCACTCATAACCAGAATACAAAAGGTCCAGGAAGACCTGTGGCTACAGCACAAGATGTCTAATCCTGAGAACCAGCAAATATTCTCAACTCTACCAGACAATTCCTACACAACCCTTCTGGCACAAAATGTCCCTAAAGTGACAGTCAAATTTCAATGCCCCAGGGAACATGGATATGATGAGGGAAATTGAATTGCAATATTCAACTTGCTACGCTTCCAAAATGCATTTTAAGGCTTTTGAGATTGACCACAGAAATGTAAATTATTGATTGGTTCTATTTGTCATTATTAAAAAAAAACTAATATATCACAATGTATTAACATACTATGGGATTAACTATAAAACCATTTGAAAACTGCCAGGTTAATACTTATAGTTAATTTGTTTCTTCATACTGGTATCAGCAAAACTGATTCATTACACAGGAAAGTAAGTTTTGTTCCAACTGTTTGCATAAATTTTTATTTTTACAAACATTCACAGCTGTATTATAGAATAGCTGACCAAAGGCATGCAGTTGATATAGATTTATTTTTAATGGAAGTATGTGGTCACTCTCTTTTACTTCTAGAGTATAAAAGCAAAACAAAAACTCCAACAAAACAGCAATATAAAAGAAGTGGGTTTGAAACAACATAAATCTTAATTAAAATTACTTCTCAAGCACACACTGATCACCAGAATACAAACAGAAAAGAAAAATAATGGTCTGTGACATACAGAACGTCAGAGCAGATGCTTCACTGAACTCAAACAGATCATTATTCTGTGAACAAAGTGTTCAACCTCATACTACAATGCCCAATTCACTATTATTATGAAGGCATTTTGTTTTCATTTTCACACAATGAATTAGAGGGACAACTATTTTACAGCAACTGTGCCCAGGCAGAGACAGGCAGATAGCAGCTGCCTTACTCTCCCTCAAGGAAAAATATTGTATTCACTGAACACACCATGGACCCGAAGCCAAAGACTGTGAATTTATCCACCCAACCATAACATGCACTTGAGGCAAATGCTCTGTATGTTTATATCAAGCAGCTCACTGGCTTAGGAGGTGTGAAAGTAAGAAGTCCCTTCCTCCTCAGGCTACACAATTATTATATTACTGGGCTAGGATTTCAGCACATTCCCTCTGGCTGCAGAGAAGGAATTAGGGGCAGAACAGTGCAACAGATGATCTGAGCCCCACATGCATGTCTCTGAAAAGCTCCTTGTCTCTTTTATTATCACACTCCTGAAAACACTTCTAAACCCTACCCCTAAGATTTACTTGTGATGGAACACAAAGAGCATAAACTAACAAAATTCAAAGTTACACAGAATTCAGAATGCATCCTAAATTATTAACAAAGATCTCACTAACCTGATTCATCTCTCATTTCCAGACCCTTGGCTTTCAGTCTTGAATAAATAAATTCTTCTTTTTCCTAAAACATGTTTTTCCACATTAGAATGGGATGTAGTCAGTCCTTGAAGTTAACCATTGGTTTTAATTACATAGCAATGTGGTGTTCAACACCCTTTGAAATAACTAGCAATACTTGTTATACTTGGAAGTGTCAACTGAACAGTTTTCTTAGTCTAGTGAGTTAAACTGGTCACTTAGATCCTGCTACCTGCATGCATCAATTAATTCATGCAAGCCTCCTACTGATAATGCATAAAACTGATTTGGGGAGAAAAGCTACAGCCAAACTTCAGTGTTGTTTGACAGAAGTCAAACTTCCAGATTATAAAACAAACTGTGGAAATGTGCTGTACTGTATGAGATTTTGAGCATAGAGGAAAACATGCAGCCTAAAAAATTAAAATTATTTAGACACAGTAATAATTTGAGTTTTACAGACTTAAAAACAGTTCTGTGGAATTAAAAAAAAAACAAGCTTCAATCTTTGCTGGGATCTTTGCAAGTTTTGAGATGTTTAATATCATAAACAATGTTGAATTACTGAACTGTTACTGTTTGTCCAAAAATGCCACATTGGCTGGACATGCTAAAATCAGGAGACAGACTCACTTGAGCCTTGGTGGGATATGCTGCCAGTGAAATGGGACATATCATTTACCCTCATTTAGCCTTGGTAATTACACCAAATTTCTCTCACTTATGACAAGAGAAAAACCAGCCATGAAATAATTTTCAACAGCTGCTCTAGCCACAGACAGGCCCAGCATGTAGGACAGCTAAAACTTTATACTTTCAGTGCAAGACAGGATAAAGGCAAACACCCCATGCCACTAGGCAGCAATAAAACACGTGGCATTTTTAGTTTTGCGCATCATTTAAATAAATGAACGACAAAACCATCATGTCCTCCGTGACCCTGAGCCCACTAACAGCGGGCAGAGGGCCCCAGAAGCGCTGGTTGCTGGCCTGCGCCTCCTGGCGCGCCTCCCGCAGGCGCCGCTCCAGCGCCGACTCCTCGGGGGGCACGTAGAAGACGACGGGGCGCAGGTTGGAGTGCTTGTCCGGGGGCCCGATCCAGTCCCTGCGAGAGTGCGCGGGGGGACGGAAACCCAGGCCCTGCGAAACAAACACAATGCGTTACCAGCACCGCTGCAGAGCTTCTGAAGGACCTCGCAATTTGGAATAAATTCCCAAACGCCACGGAGCATGCAAGCATAGCAAGTTCACAAATAAAGCACATTTATTTACTGTGATCAGGTATTTTTTAAAGTTTTTTGTTTGTTTTCATTTTTCTACTGCTGACACTCTGTTAAAATATTTCACGGACAGAACCAGCAAGCATCCAAGTTTTTTGCGGCGCTGATCTCTGCCCTCTGGCGACCAGTGCCAGCACCCGAGGGAACAGCGTGAAGCTGTGTCAGGGGAAGTTCAGGCTGGATATTAAAGGCTCTTCACCCAGAGGGCTGAGGGTCACTGGAACGGACTCCCCAAGGATGGGGTCACGGCCCCAAACATGACAAGCTCAAAGAGCTTTTGGACAACTCTCTCAGTGGTGCGATTCTTAGGACTGTTCTGTGCAGGGCCACGAATCGGATTTCGGTGATCCTTGTGGGGGCCTAGAAATTCATATTTTATAATTCTGCGATTCTAAGTTCTCCTCAGCCCGGCGTCCTTCCTGCATCCCTGTGCCCACACACAGGCGTGCGCTTGCCCCAGCCGGGTCCGGAACACCTGGGGTTAGCCCGCAGCCCAGACCTCAGCGCCCCTCCAACACCCAACACCGGGGGCCTCGGCAAACACATAAAAACCAGAGGCCTCGGGGATCGCGGTTT
>NW_005054303.1:6908905-6915270 GCF_000277835.1 Geospiza fortis | reverse complement strand
CGCTCCGGGTTCTCCCCTGGGCTGCGAGTGCCCTGTTTGTTCTGCGGCGGCTTCGGCTGCAGAGCAGGTGGGGAAGGCTGGGGGTGAGCAGCCTAGAGCTGGGCGTGCGGCAGCTAAAGCGTCGCCCCTGCGGCCCGACCGGCAGAAAGGTGTAAGAAAATTAAAGGGTTATGAAATATCAGCTGAGCGGGTTATTCGTATTGGTGAAGGTACTTGAAATAGCTGTAGTGCTGAAGTGTTTCAGAATGTAGAAGTTGCAATGTGTGCTTGTGTAGGACTTATGCAAGTCTTGTTCTCGTTTTCCTTGTAGTTCGTCAGAAGCTGGACGGAGGAAGAGGAATGGATATGGGTAACCAACACCCATCCGTGAAACGGTTACATGAAATACAGAAAGAAGTCAAAGAGATCGAACAGCAAGTGGCTGTCTTCAGCGGTCTGTCTACCGACCGAGATTACAAGGAATTGGAAAGAAACCTTACGAAACAGCTTTTTGAGATCGATTCTGTAGACACCGAAGGGAAGGGGGATATTCAGCAGGCCAGGAAGCGAGCTGCCCAGGAAACTGAGAGGCTGCTGAAGGAACTGGAACAAAATGCAAACCATCCGCGCAGACTGGAAATAGAGGCTTTATTCAAAGAGGCACAGGCTCTTGTGGAACGTGAGATCACACCTTTTTACGAAGGAGGAAACGGTATAAGTGATGAATTTGAAGAAGGAATTCAGGACATTGTGCTGAGGCTTACCCAGGTGAAAACCGGAGGGAAAATTTCTCTACGCAAAGCAAGATACCGCACTCTGACAAAGATATGTACTGTTCAGGAGATTATAGAGAATGCTGTAAAGAAACAGCTGTCCCTGCCACTCTCTAATGATGTTCATCCTTCTGTCTCCAAAATTAACTCTGTAATGTGTGAGGTGAACAAAGCCAGAGGAACTCTCATTGCACTTCTAATGGGAGTGAGTAGTAATGACACCTGCAGGCATCTGTCCTGTGTGCTCACAGGCCTCATTGCTGATTTGGATGCTTTAGATGTCTGTGGTCGCACGGAAATAAGAAACTACAGAAAGGAGGTAGTAGAAGAGATCAATAAATTGCAGAAATACCTGGACTTGGATGAAGAAGCAAATTCTACTCATGCTTATGATTTGGCAAAAAATCAGTCAATTCTAAAAATAGAAGAGATCCGTAAGAAGATGAAGGAAGTTCATTCCTTACTTCTAAAAACAGAGAATGCCTCTGATTTGTATCTGGGATTGAAAGCAGAGTTGCAGGGACTAATTGCCCACCTAGATGAAGTGAGTCCCGGAAAAAATCCCTGTATTAGAGAGGCCAGGAGAAGAGCAGTAATTGAAGTTCAGACTCTTATAACATATATTGATTTGAATGAAGCGCTGGAAAAAAGGCAGAAGTATCCGGATCAAACTGCTGTTGAACATCGGTGTCATAAAGCAGTTTGGACTGTACTTGGAAACTTGTCTCAAATACAGAAAGAGGTGATTTCATTTGATGGAAACAGAACAGACAAAAATTACATGAGACTGGAAGAACTTCTTACAAAACAGCTTCTAGCCCTGGATGCTGTTGATCCGCAAGGTGACGAGCGGTGTAAGGCTGCCAGGAAGCAGGCAGTAAAGCTTGCACAGAATATTCTTTACTATCTGGACATGAAAACAGATGAATGGGAATACTGAAACAGCCATGGCCTGACACAGAAGAACATTTTCCCCTTTGGCACCTTATGAAGATCATTGGCAGCACATAATAAAGTATTCTGTGCCTGCTGAAATCGTGGAAATTGCATAAGCAGTTGACTTGGCTATATGTCTGCTATCCCACGCAGTCACCCACTTGCCATGGCAACTGTCAGTACACCATCAGCAATTCTGGTCACTGATATAAGCAAAGAAGTGCAATTCTCTGAAGGAATAGCTTAATACTTGATCGAATAGCTTCTTTTTTTTTTTTCTTCTCTTTTTCTTTCTTGTTTTTATTTCAGTAGCCTTGTGCAATGTTCAGTGAATGCAGGTTTTTCAGAGACACAGAAAACATTGTTCCTTATGGTACAATACTGGCAAAACTAAGGAGACTGAACACAAAAATTAGTATTCAGGCATGAGGCTCCATCCAGCAACTTCACAGCAGTCTGGATGTCCTGTTAATGTGCTGTCATGACTTAAAGTACTAAGGGCAAAAAGCCTGCTGGCTTTTGGATTGTACTTGATTTATTCCATCCATCATAGCATCTAGATATCTCAGTTAATGGAGCTATAATGCCAGCTGCAAATTAGCATTTACATAGGCAAAGCCAATTATGTCAATTTTTGTAATACCTGAGCCCTTTGATTTGCAAAACCAGGTCTTTTGTTGGTGGAAATTCTTTCAAGTTATTGCTTTAATAAGGTACTGAGACTTGGAGAGGAAAATCTGTACATTTATACCAAACAGATAAAGGGGATTTTGAGGATTTCAAACTGCCATCCATAAACTCTTGAAAACTGCACTGAACTTTCTTTGGTGGCTGCTTAGGTGTCTTTTTAAACTCTGCTGTTGTGTCTGGTTTTCACATTTGGCAAAAACATAAGCAGACTTCACTTTGAAGTGAAATGTGCATTTTGGAATTATTTTTGTAAAATTAGGTAGCCGGCTATAAAGATGTTCCTGTTGATGTAAGTATCTGCTACCTGGTCAGGTGTGGCTTCGAGCATGTCTTGGAAAGACTTGTGGCAAATGTCTCTCTTTGCAACTCATTCACTTGTTTCAGAAGCTTCATAAATAAGCTTGCTTGTACTGTTGTATGCACCTACCTTTTTATTTGTGGCTGCTAGTGCCAATCACATTTCTACTATAGCATGTTTTTTGGCATTTTTTGAGAGCATGGCATTAAAATGATTTGAGTATATACAGATATATAAAGAATATAGGTATATATAAAGGTAAAATCAGTTGTGGATAATTTGCACTCAGCTCTTTCAGGATGAACTAAGGAATTAGTGTTCTATAGATGATGATTTGCACCACTTTAAGGAGTAAAAACCGTTTCAGATGTTACAATAAATATTTTTAAGATCTATTTTTGACTGAGTAGAGAAGACAGTACTGTCTGTGAGAGACAAGTGCCTTTATGACACTGCTATCTTGCACCGTCATATGTAGATATAGGAACTCTTTACTGGCAGCTTGATACATTTGTAATCTTTGCAAACTGGATTTTTCAGGTATATATCTAATTCTACTGTAGTATATGTCAAGCGAACACAATACAATAGGTGACAGTTGCCCTATAGAGTCCTGAGAATGAGTATCAAATTTGGGAAATACATATTCTGCTTAAAAACTAAAGCATTGGTGTGGAGGTGGGGGACTTTGGGCAGGTCTTCTGTGCCTACTGCTACGAGAATAATGTTTGTTCATAACATACTATGAGATGTTGATTGAAGGCTGCATACCTTCAGAGTGTGAATAGATTTTGTTTGTGATTGTGCAGGTGATTGCTTTGCAAATCTGCTTGCCAAAACCGACGTAATTGAGTACAGTGCCTAAGGCACGATTTGGCAATGACAATGTTTGTTGGAGGATTCTTCCTGCTCCTTCAGAGACACAACCCCATGGAATTTAACTCTCCTTCACTAAAAAAAAATTCCCCTAATTAAAATTCCAGTCTCTGTTTGAATATTATGTGGCTAACACAGAATATTAATAATGTTATACACCTGAATTATTTTACTCATTTCAAGTTCTCTACATGTTTGAATTGCAAGTTGTGATTTGCACTTACATTTTTAGGAAAGATAAGGATTTGATATTGTAATGATGTTAATAATTTTTCTTTAGTATTACTGTTGGGTCTGCAGTGGTTACTTGTAGTTTGTTTGAACAATTTAGTGTCTGTGTTCTCTGGCAGATACGTGTAGTTTTATAAGTGTTTGAGCCTCTTATGTAAAAATGAGTAAGTATAGTTATCAGATCTGTCCTATTTTAAATGTGTCTTTTAGTTTTCCTGGACGGATTGTTATACCTGCATCTCTAAGAATGCAAATATGTAATGATAGTGTAATTTGGCTGACTGAGTCCAGTAGCAGGATGTTATGTGGATTAAGCTTTTTTTCCTTTGTTCTGTACTCTGATAAATTGACTATTTAAATTTTGTGGTATAATCCTCATCTGGAATGGGTTTAATTCACAGTTTCTGCATGAATGAAAGTAATAAAATATATGTGCTTAACAAGAAAAAAAGGCAAAACAAAAAAAAGCCAAAAACCAAAAAAAAAAAATGCACAGGTTTCTCAAAAATTTGCTTTTATGCTGAAGAATGTAATTTCTCTGTTTTTCATATCCAGAGATCGAGAGACACAACTTTTCTTTCCAATGCAGCAGGCTAAAATAATCATCAAAATGTAAATGGACCAAATGGCAAGAGCCTGCATTTTAGTGCTGTATTAAAATAGAATAACTTTTCTATGTGCTGCGTTACGTACCTTAGAGCAAAATAATCGAGTGGATATTCTGGGGGAGAGGTAATCCTGCATCATGATTCCTATTTGTTAACCAAATTTCTTTTTAAACCAGTTTTCTTTAGTTGCTTCAGTATTTATTTTTTGTTGTTTGCCACTCAGAGTGGTTTTTCTGTGATTTTTCTGGATTCCTATATCACAGAAATCCAAATCTTTGGAGAAGATTTTTGTTAAGTACAATTCTTACCTTTTAAATTTAACAGAAGTCAGTGTCTGTGCTCTGTACCTGTCTTCAGCTATTGCTGTGTAGGAGTTGACATTTGTGTTCACAGATCCAAGATTAAATATTGCAGTGTTAAATTCTTGATTATTAATACAAATACATTACTGCTTTTACTAGGTATTCATTTGAATGTTTCGCCCTGATGCCTTTCTCTATTTATTTTTGAATGTGAGTTATCAGAATGTAAATTATTTTTGTCTTAGAACAAGTGTTTTTATTAAACATAAAGACAGAAAGCTCTTTTTTTCCCCCCTCCTTCTTGAAAAGTTTGCTTTTTCACTGCTGTATTGATTAAAATAAAGTTCTTTATGTGGATACCACTCCTACTTGCTAAATCTGGTGCCTGTTGGTTTCTCTGCATTCCTCAGCAGCAGCTTTGCAGCCTGCAGGGTTGCACTTGGCTGATGACTGCAGCAGGGCTGGTGGCAGTGTGCAGATCTTGCCACTTTGCCTTTGGAGGATGCTGCCTGAGCAGATGAGCTGGTGAAACTGATGGAGTGATTCTCTTCGTGCAAAGTCAGCGTGGATGGGTCCCAGAGCCTTTAGCAGGAGCTCAGCTGGGCTGGTTTTAGGCTCTGCACATGAGACAGGTTCCCTGCTTGCTCTGCTGGCTCCCTGTGGCTTTTTGGAGGTGCAGTGAGCCATGTTACCAGCTCGCTGCTGATGAAAATTGGGAATTCTCTCTCTGCCCAGAAAACTGCCGGCTTTGTGCAGTTTCTGCTGCTTGGCCAACTCCAGTGAGCTGATTGAATCCAATAAAATGGGAGAAAACAAACAACAAAAATGGAGGAGGGGATTTAATGAACCAAACTGGCTTTTAGAAATGCACGTGGGCTAGAGCTGCTGTGAAATGCAGGGGTGGGTGGTGCAGCCATGGGCTAGGGAGCAAATGGTAAGAATTCTGGTAGCAGCAAGTCATTAGATCAACTTATAGTTAAATAACTGAAGGAGGAAGAAGGAAAGTGTCAACTATCGACTCCTACAAAGGGGTAGGAATTTTCTGCTTCGCTAATGGGATGTGATGAAGGCAATACAAATGAATCATGTATGGAAAATAAACCAGTAGCTTTCAACTGCACTTTCATGATCATGTCACAAGTGATCATAGGATCCTTTTAGAATTGGTAAGGTTAGAGAAGACTGCCAAGGTCTGGTTTTGTAGCTTTGTACAAATTACAATCATGTCAAAGTACTACACAGGCTCTGGAAAAGCCTTACCCAGGAAATACTGGATAAGAGTAGGATTTATAAAGGTTGAATGTTCCCATAGGTAACAACTTCACCGTATCTTCTTTCTCTTTTAACAATAGACCTTATTTGAAGGAAATATATTCTTCAAAGACCAGTAAATCCTCTGGGCCATGGCTCTAGATGCTGTTCAGCCAGCTGCTGACCAGTTTGTCTTGATTGCCTGTTTACTTGTCAAAGAGAACCTTGTAAGAATATTTTGTGTGTGTGTTTTGGTGCCAGAAATGGTTCAACTGGAAAAACACCATATTTTATTATATTATTATATTTATTTTAGGTGTATCCTCTACTTTGGAGAATTCTCAGCTCAGAATTTAAGGAGTGGAAGGACATTAGTACTGAGCTCATGGATTGAAGGCCTGGGGGTTCAAGCTGGCTGCCA
>NW_005054303.1:6888585-6908877 GCF_000277835.1 Geospiza fortis | reverse complement strand
CTGCAAGCAGAGACATGACCAAATGTTTTTCAGAGCTGTGTGTCTGTTCCTCTGCTGCTGCTGAGCTTTCATTGAGAAAGTGGATTCTTAGGGGAATATTCCCTGAAACACTCTCGGGCTTTTTGTTTTAGATTAAACGGAGAAATTACGTTTAAAGCTTTTGCTGAGCTGTGGTGGGGCTGACCTGGGTATCATTCTGATTTGCTACATGGAACAACAATGTCCACGATGCTTTCAGTTATATGGGTAGGCATGTACATGTCAGCTAAAAGCTGGTCATTAGCTGAAGAAGCTGAGAATGAGCTGTGCTTTTGTTGAAGGCTTTGCACAACACCCACCCTTTCTCTACACAGCCTTTGGTTCTGGGGACTGCCAAACACAGATGATTGCATGAGTTGCACTGCTTGACAGCTCAAAAAATAATAAGGACCTTTTCTAAGGCTGCAAACTCTTCCTACAGGACATAAATTGTTGCAGAGTTTGCCATTAGAAAAGTACAATGAGTTTCTTAATTGGGCCATTTCTCCTCAATTAGTTTTGCCAGACAAACTTCTGTGCCACAGGAGTTCCTTGTGAAACCTGTATTTCAGGCAGCTAATCAAAAGCATCTCATGAGGGAGGAAACACCATGATGGAGTGCAACATCCTTAGTAAGGTCCAGTGCATTTATCCCAAACCAATCTGTGATCGTGGCCACCAAGAGTCCAACCCAAAGAAGCAGAGAGACAAGAAAGGCTGGAGGAAAACAAAACTAAGAACTAGTATAGTTGTCAGGTTGGACCAACTTAATTTAGTTTTATGACAAGAAAAGCAAGCAAAGCAAAGCTCCCTTTTGGCTGGGTGCAGTTGTACCTTGTCTACACCCTGCAGTTCCACATTGTTTTTCACCCTAAGTCACCCTAAGTGCTCCTCCAGGGCACGATGTAGGTGATGGGGGTTAGCCTTGGAGTGCCCTCGGGCAAGAGGGCCCCACCTATCTCCAGGGATACCATAATTACCTTCATTCTCTCTGAAATGTGTGGTCGTGGCAACTCCTAGCACATAGATACCAGCATGGCTTGCATAAGGCAGTGTGCAACGTGAAGGTTATACCTTGTAATAAACCAGTAATTGGAAGGGGTTGTGTAATAACTGCTAGCAAGTCTGAGTAAGATAACTTTTGTGTGTTTATGCTGAATTTATTAGGTTTTTAAAGAAAATTCTTCATAACGTTTCATTCAAATCAACCTGGAGCCTGTGATCAAGTGTCTCTTGCTTACCTTCCAGATGGCCCATGTTAGTACCACATGAAAAGGATGAAGAGCTCCATTGTCAATGGATATTTATGAATGGCCTCTGCTCACTTTCAGACAGGCAGTGAAACCCAGATTTTCCAAAACACTCAGCATCCAAAGTTCCCACTGTGACAAGTAAGGGCGTGTTTTGAAAAGGAGCCTGTCCACAGACCCAAACACTGTCATTTCTTGTCACAGACAACCACAGGATCATCCCTGCAGCTAATCAAGAAGCCACTTTAAATGGCTTTGCCTCATTTCTCCAGTGAAAGGTTGTTCCAAAGCATCGTTGCTGTGAGGGCTGAGTAACCTTCTAATTTCCAGCATAAACATATTCATGAGAAGCTTTTCATCTCCCCTAGCGTGTAGTCTGCAATATATTTATAGGCCACAGCTGAATTGCCTCTCAGCTCTGGATTTGCTTGGCTACCAAGCAAATACACCCAAACAGGCTGAGCTCCTTTGAAAATCTCTATTCTCTGAATCCAAAACAAATTATAAGTAGCACTTTGCATTTTTTTCAGGAGTTTTTCCAGTTCTGACAAAAAACTTCCAACTTGGAGTCCATACATGTACACTGTTGGATGTATTGTTTCAAAGGAAATAGAAAAGAAATTTTAGTATTAGCTCTGTAGCACTGCAATTGTGAATTACTTATTTTCAGTACTTTCTTCATGGCATTATCTTCATGCCCAGCTTGCTTTGCCATTTGAATATTGTAGCAATGGATAGTTTTGAGTGCAGAAGAGGATTAGAAACATTTTCAACCTCTGCTATGTTGGAGTGGTTTTGCATCAATAGTAGGTGTGTTGTTGTTTGAAGGAACTATGTGTGAGTGGTTTTTATATCAGAATCTCTCACCATTTCACTCGACTGGAAATGTGAGTTTACTTAGGCTAGTGCAATAGATTAAATAGATTAAAAGGTTCTTCGGGGAGAGTCCACTCCATTTCATGGCAAAGTTCTTTAAAATCATCAATTAAAACAGGAGACTGCTTAGTAAGTGTGGCCATAGTGTAGTAGAATGATTTACATTGCTGTCATGTATAGATATGTTCAAATTTTCAGTATTAAGTGTACTAAAATCTTAAGAAAAAATATCAAATAAACTCAAAAACATCCTACTGTGCATATATACACAAGTGAACATTCATATGAGAGTTGTGCACTGTGGTTTTCAACCTTTTTCAAGCTATAAACTCAAAAAAATTCATGTGGCTAATTAAAATCTGCTGACCACTGTTGCCTTTTGGGAGCTTCTGAAAGTGCCAGGGGTCACAAAGAGTCTGCAGGATGCTTACTGGAAAGATTACTGCCATGCAGTAAAGCCAGTGGCTGTTTCAGAAAGCCTCAGAATAGCCTCATTTCAACTCAGTGTTTTGGAACATTTCTCAGCATCCCTGTTTTCAAAGCAGAAGCCAATTTATTGTCTCCTTTGTTTCTACAGAGCTATTGTGTTTCTGCTGTATTTGTCTCTGTCTTTTCATTTATAACCATTAATTCAGTTTTGTGGCAAATTTCATCATATCTGGTCCATCTTGTTCTTCCCAAGCACGAGCTTCTTCCCAAGTTAATAATTATTTTGTGGGCATTGTTTCCACCACTTCACTGATGGCTGAGTTATTTCGCTGTCCTGGTGCAAACCTCACAGCTGACATTTAGGGTGCATTTCTTTGGGAAAGATAAATTTTCCTCACTTGGTCAGACCTGGAGACACTGAAAAAATACATGTTCTCCACATGAGTTACTGTGTTATGGATCTCTGGGACTCAGGTCCTGGTAGTTGAGAATAAACTGTTTGAGTTACAAGCCAGCTGGGAGGATTTTAATGAGCTTCATTCCTTGTACAGAAAAAGAGACTGTTAGGAGGTTGCAGCAACAAATGAGAAACCATGAGGAGGTAGAAGAACAGCCAACAAGGTGACTGAAAATACCAATATTGCTGATATACTCAGCTGATGGGAGGTAGGAGACAAAATGGAGAATGGCATGGGGCTGCAGCAGGCAGCATGACAGCAGGGCAGGGCAGGTCCTGAGACAAAATCCAGGCTCTGCCAGGAGTCCAGATCACCAGGCAAGGCTGGTGCTAAAGCAAGTCTGAGGGCAGGCCAGGAACACAGCCAGAGACTTGGGGTCAGGGCCCCAGCTCCAAATAATCAAGGATACCAATCAAAGGTGCCAATGTTTTAGACAGACTCTGCTAAGCAGTTAGGGGACCACAGGATAAGGTTAAACCACAGGAAATCTGGTTAAACCATGGGAAATTTGGTTAAACCATAGGAAATTTGGTGTTGGTCTCAGGTCATAAGGATGCATTCCTTTATAAATCCAGAGAGCAAAGTCAGCTGCTGAATATGTCAAGGACCTGAGTGTGGAAAAGGTCTGGACCTTCAGCAAGTGTGCAATTTCTGATCACATGATACAAATTTAGCCACACACCTGTACATCCAAAGCTCATGATGCAATTGCATTCTGACTTCCTTACTATGGGATGATGCTATTTGGGGGGATGATTTATAGGATGATGCTATTTGGGATGATGATTTATAGGATGAAGCTGTATGACTGAGGACTAGCAGATGCAATATTTGTATTTAATGCAAGGCCAGTTGATCTTGACTCCCTGAAGCTGTACAGAGCTTCATGTGGAAATCTGAGTGGTCACTTCCAGTACCCATTTCAGTTTTGACACTACCTCACAGAGAGCTTTCTGGAGTGTTTCTAGCTATCCCTGTGGTATGGACATAAAGATGATGAAGATATTCCTATAATGCACCAGAGACAATATCTCCATTACAGAAAGGGAAATACTATTGTCATTGCACAGGGGGGAAAGGAACAACCCCCTTTGAGATATCATACTCCCTTTTGGTCATTCCCACTCAGGGAGGATTAATGACCACAAGAGAGGCAAACACAAACCAGAAGAGTGAAGAGCCTGCTTTAGTGGAATGCAGTAAAAGAGCTGGGGTTTGTAGCCCAGGAAAATGAAAATTGAGGAAAAAAATTTAAGATTGTTTTCTCTCAATGGGTCAAGTATCAAAGAGGAAAGAACAATTACTTAAGCTAATGGATGGTGTGGGCAAAGATACAAATAGATGGAAATGAGCCAGGCTGAAAATGGGGAAAAAAGACAGTTTCTGAAGGAAGCTATATGAGATGTTGCATTGACTTGATTACCCCAAAGATACCCTGAGTCCTTGAGTATCTGCCTTCTTAAGTCTTCTGTGGATGTGCTAGTATATGTCACGTATTTCTATTTAGCTTACCCTGCTTTGGAAATAATGCCCATTTCAGAGTAGCCGTAAGGAAATTATATAATTTCCTGCAAATAATATAAATCCTACTCTGAGAATACCATGACTAGTTTCATCACAGCCTCAGCAGATTTCGCTGACATTGGTGAGTTTGATTTCAGAGCACCCACGGGGAGTGCTGAGGGCTGTTATTATTCCTTGTTCCTAATTGGCTTTGGAGACAGTTGGTGGGAGAGGCTGCACCATACCCAGTATGCAGGCTGTTAAAATTTAGATGATCATCTCTCAGATGCCTTCACTGTCTGTGTGGGAGTGCACTTTTCAGGAGCCCACGGCCACCAAATGAAGGCATTTTTTTCATAGGAAGCTGGGAAGCAGAAGTCTGGCAGACATTAAATCACAGAATTAGTTACTTAGACCCCAAAAGAATTAGTAACCTGGGAGGGATGTAAGGAGAGCATTTAATGAAAACATTTGCATTAAGAGAGGATTTATATCGACAGATCATGAGTGACCAATATCTGTGTAACCTTCTCACAGAATCCACATACTCTGCTGGCAGTCTGTTCTAGCTCTTTACTTCTTTAATTAGCAAGTCTTTTCCTAACAGCTTGACTCTTCATCTAAAGATTTAAATAGTGCTGATTTTTTTTCTCCTTACTCTATCTTCATAAGTCTGGAGAGTAAGTAATGGTTAGTAATAAATAACTAATCCTTTATTATTCACAGAAAATAGCTGTTTCCTCAGCTCTCCTTTTAGCAATTGCTTTTATAGACTAAGCACCCAAAGAGCTTCAGTGTTCCATCACAGAATAACCCCACGTTATTTACATTTCTATTGGTGAGATGTCTCTCCCATATATGCTCACTATTTCTTGAAGTGCTATTCCCAAAAATGGACACAGGACTGCAGCTGGGGAGTCATTGACAATTAGTAGCATGGCATAATTGCCTTTCATATTTTAGCTATTACAGACCTATAAATACAGCCAAGAACCCCATCCTTGCAAGAGCATCACGGAGTTGAGTCACATTCAGCACAGGATCCTGCATAAGCCCAGACCTGTCTGATCTCTCCCATCACATGCAGGACTCCTGGCACTGGTTCCTGCCTCTGGCCTGCCCACAGAAGGGTGAGAGCTGTGCTGGGCACATTTCAGCTTTTTGGTCTGAAACCTCCCAAACATCTTCTGAAGAAAAAGAACTGCTCGGAGAGCTCTAACATGGAATTTAAAGAGGTGTCCATAGTCACTAGAAACTTCATTTTGCTAAACCTTCTCCTTATTCCCACACCCTTCCTTAGTGTTACATGTTCAGCTGCTGAAAATAGGAGTGCCTTCTGCTTTCTGGCATGCTCATCTGCTCCTGCAATCCAGAGCACTCTCCTGGGGTTTTATAGGCTTGTGTAGCTCTTTGGCAATGGACACATTCTCTTCCACATAGTCTGGATTATGGCAGACAGGGAACTGTATCACTTGCATTAGTGATTGCCAGGCTGTGTTTTAAGGAGAAGCTTTCTCTGTGTACTCTGTATTTCAGATCTGTGTTCTAGCTTGGAAGGGAATGATATTTAAAAGGAAAAAGATAGATGTAGGTGGCAATCATTATTACAGGCATGGGATAATCTGTTGCTATCTGGCCCTGAGCTGCTGGTTCCTGGGTTAATGATGAGATATTTGTACTTGTTCAATACCCAGCACAGTGAGGAATTAGACTGGTGACCCTAGGGAGGAGGTGGATGTCTGTGCATGACTTCAGTACCTGCCTCAGTCTGAACTGAGTTTCCAGCCTGACTTCAGTGTCCTGCCACAGCTCCAACCCTGGCTGTGTCTGCGTAGAGGACAGACACAGATAAGCCACCATGGCAGAGATAAGCCACCGCAGCTGTCAACAGAGCAGCCCCTTCCCACAGGTCAAGCAGTTCACAGACCACTGAACCTGTTTCCAGTATGATTTTTGAATGTGAATATTGGGATGTCAGCTTTGGTCTCTCCAAGGCCTTTCCATGGGATTCTCACTTTCCTGCTCAAACACCTGCTCTGCAATTCCCACTTGTGATTGCCAGACTCTCCCTCACATGAATTCATGTCGTAGTAAGAAGCTCCTTCCCTCCTCCCACTGTGGATGCAAAGGGCATCAGCCCACCTGGAGAAACACAGGACTAAAAAGGCAACCCCAGCTCTTTTTGAGACTCAAACTGAGGAGACTTTGTGCAGGCAAAAGCCTCTGACTGTGGATGAAAGCAACCCCTTCCCTCACATCAAAGAGTTAAAACACTTCACTTGTTTACAACAGGCGCTTGGATGTTTCCAGGCATTGTATGAGCTGCTGGGTGTGTTGGGAGTGTCTGCTGTCTGCCTGGACCATTGTTCTTCAAGGCAGCACATCACTCTGCTCTAGGATATCTCATCTCTCCTCCTCCCTGTAGGTGGAAAACCCACCCTGACAACACCTTGCAGTGTTTTGTGCTGCTCCTTGATTTTCCTTCTGATTTGGTATTTGCTGTGACCTTTAAATCTCACCAGGATGGCTCTACTTTGAAGCCACATGGTCCCTCGGTCGAGGTGTCACTGCAGTTTGGTGGAAATAGTTTTTTTATGGGAAGGAAGGGGGAGGCACAGCAGCAATTTTCTATTTCTGGACATTGCTCCAGATCCTGCAGCCTTGCAGGGTGTGAGAAATTCCATTTCTTCTCTGCTTACCCATTTTGTCTGACATGGTCCTGTGCTTGGGCACTAGACTTGTGCCTGGTCCCCTAAATCTCATGAGGGTCATGAAAGAAACAGGGCACAACCTAATCTGCTGCTTTCTGTCTATAACAGGAGTGCATGACGCGCTTCTCAAAATAAGCTGCAGTACTCATTGGCTGCTGTGCTGTCACAGGGTGCAGAACAGGAAAAGCAGTTCCTCAGCTTTCAGCAGGGCTTTTATTGCCAACCTGACTTGTCACTTTTCTAACTGAAAGCAGCAGGGCTTTTATTTCTTTGTTGGCTTCACCTTTTTGCAAAACAACTTGTAGAAGAAGTAAAACAAACATGGCATTTTGGCAGCATGGGAAGTCAGAGGGATTATTGCTTGTGGATTTGTAGGGAACAAGACTCAGCTCCCTCACTTGTCTAAAGAACCCTGACTTTCATCCCTAAACACATGGTTCTCCAAAGTTATCTGGAATGCAGTCTTGCAAAATCCTCAGCCTCTGCTCACTTCAAGTGGCCTGGCCTGTGCAGAGGGAGAGGAGAACCTGTCTGCTCACAGTGCCAAGACAGCACTGGCAGATGTTTAGAGGGTGCAGATATGTCTTCAGCCACAGGTGTTAAATTCCTGAAGGGGTGAGGCTGTGAGGGGGCTGATAAATGGCTCAGACAGGACACTGCAGCTGGTCTCATCATGTGCCCAGTCAAGAAAAGATTGTGATTTTCCAAAATTGAAACACTAAAGTGGAAGAAGATGCATGTGTCTGCATTTTTCAGACTGACTATATTTCTTAAATACAACTCAACAACATAAATGCTGTCATGAAGGATTTTTTTTAAAACCCTTCACAAATTTAAACATTAGGAGAAGCACTAAACAACTCAGTGAGCAGAAGGAGCTTTAGGTTAGTAGAGCTCCTTTCAGAAAATACCATGACACTAGTGCTTAGCTAGTTTTTTTTTTTTTGTCTCTCTGTTGTTTCTGGCTTATAAATGCAAACTCTGTTACTTCAGCCAGCAAAGTCATTTGAAAGTGCGAACCCATGCAAGGGAGATGGCATGAAAGGCCAGATGGTAACAGCATTATAACCTGCTTAGCAGAACAAACACTGCCTGGGACTGTGAGCTTTTACCTCAGGGTCAATATGAACCCAACCTAAGCCAGCTCTTACTGACCAAGAACACCCTATTTTGATGATAAAATGATAGGAGATTTGCCTTGCAACAACAACAAAAATAAATATAAGCATGGCCAGAAGAGAAATGGGCCATAGGAAGTCTCAGTCAAAAATTTGATTCTGGCTTTGTGCTTGGTGTGTACTTGTGAATCACAGTGTGCTGACCCCAGGGCTTCTTTCTTCCACTCCTGCTGGTTTAGCATATGGAGAAGGGCAGCAGTTCCAAGAATTGCTGTCCATCTTGTTTGTATAGCAGGGTAAGCAAATGAAGGCAATGGGAGGCCCTTGGTGGCGTGATAGGCAGTGGGACACACCCAGGGCACCCTTCCAGCTCCCGGGCTCTATCACAGGCAAACAGCTCCAGAGCTCTTGCTGTGAGCACAGCCCCTTCCCATGAGATCAGCCAGAGTGGGGCACGGGCTCGTGCCTGGGCACACAGCTCAGCCCTGGCCAGGCACTGCTGAGCCCCTCCAAGGACCAGAGCCAACGCTCACAGCCCTGCACAGCTCTGGCTGGCTCTGTGGGGATTGCTGCCTGCTCACCCAGGCTGTGGCAAACTCCACTTCTCTCACATGCCCTCCTTTAACTCATCAAGCCTCCTCCCAAAATACTCCCATCACCCTGGTCTCAAGCCTCCCTGCCAGCTGCAGTGTCCCACCCAGGATTGCTGACAACCAAATTTGTCCTTGTGCTGGCTTTGTCCTTTAGATTCAAAATCACATCCTCCCCAGGTCACTTTGCATTTATGTGGCAGCCTGTCCCAGCACAGTCTGTGCTGGGTTTCCTTGGGGTCTTTGTCTTCAGGCATGTGGGCACATTTCAGCAGCCTGCACGTTCCTCAATAAACAACTTTCTCACTGTTTCTCCAAAGGTCTCTCAAGTCTCACCAGAAAGAGCTTTATCTGTGCACTAATTCATTCCTGGCTACTTTGCCTACTGTGATCTCTGCTCCATCTGTGTGAGTTCAGGCTGTATCACAGTGGCCACTCACACCGAGGTGTTCCTGCCTTCCACTGCATCCCCTCTGCCCTGGGAGAGCCCCAGCCTTGCCAAAAACCAGCCTGGCTGCGCACAATGCCCAGGGCACTGAGAAAAGTAAATCCTCTTGCTCCTCCACAGGAGGCTGGAACAGTGCCCACTTTCTCTGGAGATGCTGAATCTAAGCAGGTAGGTGTGAGAGGTGCAGATGCTCTCACAGGAATGTTTTGTCAAGAACCAGCCCTGCTGTCTGGAGACGGCGCCAGAGTGTTGTGTTTGCTGTTTCTGACTCAAAGAAAGGAATAAAAATAGGCTTGAACAGGGCTTACCATAGAGGGTGTACTGCTGTCACACTGGTACCAGCACACGGCACTGCTTAATCTTCATTTACCTTTGTTGATATTGCATTCCCTAATTTTTTACCCCACCAATGTCCAGTCCCTCTAGCCCAGTATTTAATGCTTGAAGCATGGATTTTTCTTCTGACCTTCTTCACAGCACAGAGCGCACATACCTGGTACCTTCCTAATGAGGTGAATCCAAATTTAGAAGCATTGCCTTGTGAAGCAAATGACTTTTCATTTGACGAGAAGCACCTGGCTGAATAGCTGAGTGCTGGTTTCCTTCTAGACCTTTCTCAGAAGCAAAAAGCAGCTGTTATCCTTCTGCTGAGTAGTCTCAAACAATATAAAAAATCTGGTAGTTATCAATCTCCTGTAGTTAACTCCACAAATTTTGCCAGTAAGCAGTAGAATTTTTTTTAACGTCCCTGAATAAAAGCTAGGAAGGGAGGCAGCAATTTTCCATCTCTCTGCCAACACTGATCTGCCTCAGGGACTTGGCAGGACAAGTGACAGGCGGCCTGACAGGCCTGTCTGCAAACAACAGGAGATGGTAGAAGGTCATTTAACACATTAGCTCCACCTGGGAGGAGAGAGGGCTGCACTCACACTCCTGCTGCGGGCACCAAGTGGTTGTGGCTCCGGGCTCAAGAGGGAAATCCACATTCCCTGCATAGCCAGGGAGCTTCTGAGAGCTCTGGTGTGAGATAGAGCAGTGTGGAAGTGGGCAGGCATGGCATGGCAGATAACCACTGGTTCACTTGTTTCCAGGAGTGGTTTCTGCAATGCTATGGTCCTTGTGCCCCGGGTTTTAATTCTCTGAGTGATGGGTCCTTTCACTGTGCAAGCTGTGGCTCCATCTGCAGTCACAAAGCCAGCTGAGGATTTGTGCTTTTGAGTACAGGTAAGGGAGACTGACTGAATGGAGAGAGAGAGCAGAGCATTGTTTGTGTAGCTGGGATGGACAGGAAGAAGAAGACATCTGGCAAATGTCAGGGGAGAATGATGAGGATGAACAACCAGGTAAAGCCAGGAAGAAATAAACAGGCTCCTGGATTTTTCCCCATGGCTGAAATCTGAAAGCATTCACATTTTTCATGTTTTTCTAAAGAATAAACTAAAGGAATTTGGTACCTGTTCTCTGCTTTACATGTATTCAATTATTTTTTGCACATTCAGCTGCTAACAAACCAGCCAAGGCTCAGCCTGGTGGCCCTGCCTGCCTCCCTGAGGACAGCAGCAGTGGCAGCCAGAGCAGAAAACAGCTGCCTGCTCTCCTTTGCACTTCTGCATTCAAGGGTTTCAAAGCATTTTTGTACACAGGGCACAGCCATCACCTCTCTTTTCCAAGAAGGAAACCACAATGAAACGAGAGGAAGTGATGGGTGCAAGCTGATATGGGTGGCTCCATGACCCTTCAGCCCAAAGAGGATGGGGGATGTTCCAGGGGCTTCCAGGGACCTGCGACATCCATCTCTCCTGGGGTGGGCTATCCACTGCAGATGGCCTTTTCTGTTGGTCTCTGCAATGAGAAAGGGACTCAGAAACACCAGCTCTGTACAAAATAAAAGTTTAGCTCCATGCCCTGAGCTGCCCCAATACATTTTTGTTTTCCTGAACCCACTGCTGGCATTTTCTGCACTGTGCTTCCCATGAGGAAGTCCACACATGTTGCTTTGAGGTTAAGTTCACTTTTTATCCACTGTGTTTTCCACCCTAAGAGCTTTCTATCTCCAAACCCCTAAGGAAAAATTTTGCAGCAATTCCTTAGTACTGCAAGCCACAAATGTAATGTCTCCTCTGGTTTTGAGACAATGCCCTGTAACTGCTCAGGAGTCTTTAATTAAGCAGCCCAATCAGTGGCAGACATGACAGATGCTTTTCAGCAGTGTTTAATCAAGGTATTTAGGTCCATTAGACTCACAGACAAGCCAGCCAGCACCCCACTGCAACCCTGGGCCCCTCATCCACCTGCCTCTGTCCCCTCCAGTGTTTCCACCTCCTCCCACAGTCCTTTTGAGCAACATGGGATGTTACATGTGCCCCAGCAGCCCCAAATGGAGGGACTGAGTCCCAGGCACTGGGTGAGCTCACCCCTGCCTTGGCGGCCTTGAGATGCCTGAAAGAAGGAGCACAAACTGTCCATACCTCAGCCCATGTAGACTTTGTACAGGTTATCAGCTCTTCCACTGATATTCCAGAATTGAGGATTAGCAGGGAGCTTGCTGCAGTTGTTTATGAACATGCTCTGTGGGTGCATTAACACTCCTGCAGCCAGGGATTGCCTCTGCAGGCTGCCTCTGCCACCAGCAGCTCCTGGAGGCATCTCCCTCATTTCTGTTTCATCTCCATGGAAGTCAGGGCTGTGATTGCAGAGATGGCTTGTGGCTGTTTGTGTGAGCTCATGGGAAGAAGTGCAGTCAGTTATAAAGAGCCCATGGGAAGAAGTGCAGTCAGTTATAAAGCCAGAGCTTGCAGGGCTGCTGCTGGTTTGGGTTCCACGAAGGACACAGGGTTTCAGCTTTGGCAGGTTTGTTTCCAGCGTTGCATTGATGAGGAGCAAACACAAGCCCTCAGCCAGTCTGTGTCCATGTGAGCAGAGATGTCAGGACACAGAGGTTCCCCTCCCTTCCTTTCCCTATTAAAACCTCAATATTTTTGAAGAAGAACAAGGAGTCAGCGGGTGGCTCTGCTGGTCATGCTCTTCTCAGAGGTGTAAGAAACTCTGGTGCATTGCCAAATGCTTTGGTGACCTAGGTGAGGGAGGGTGGTGACCATGAGGTATCAGCTGGAGGCTGATGTGTCCCAGTACCTCCTGAAGATTTTTGCTCACTGGGGAAGCTGGGCTGCTCCATTCCCATTTAATGAAACTCTGGCCATGACACACAGCCCATTTATTTCCCTTATTGGTAACCCTATGTGAGGCAGCACGTCACGAGCTTGAGTCCCAGCAGATACCTGTCCACATCACAAGTCAAGAATAATTCTCTGCTGCTGGGGTTAGAGGCAGAGACTTTGGTTTGGGCGGCTCAGGAGTCACACCAAAGTGCTGCAGCACTCCCTCTGGTTTTCACAGTCTGTGAATCATATCTGGCATCATGATAGTAATTTAAATAGGGTTACGAGGGCAGACAGTGGGTGCTGTTAGTCCGGATCTTCTATGATCCTGGGGGACCCCAGTGGCAGCAGAATTGGGGAGAGGTCCAATCTTCCCTGCTTTGGGTCAACCATCATCCTTAAGGAGCTCTGAGTGTCTTTTCAGGCATGTCCCTGTGCCCCTCCACAGGCCATCCCTGAGGTTTTCAGACCTTGAAGGGCTTTGCAGTGCAAGCAGTTAACTCTGAGTAGCTGTAAAATCAGGCAACTATAAAGTGAAAATTGAGCAGAAAAAAGGTGTTAGGTCAGGAGTTTTCCAATCCAAACTGGTCAAAACATGCAGCAGAGATCCACTGTGCAAAAGGAATTGTTTTCAGAGGGCCAGGTGTTCACAGGCTGCAATGACAAAGCAGAAATAACTTAGACAATAAATGTAAAATTGACCTGAAGAAAAACTTGAGAGTGTTTTCTGTAAGAGAATGGAGAGAAGGTGTCTCCTGGAAATTTGTATTTTGTCCATCTCAGAGGGACTTTAGGGAAGCAGTTGAAACCAAAAGCCATCTGAGCACAAGAAAGGTCCACACAGACCCAGCAAGAGCTGCATTTTGGCCCATCAGAATAAGCTGACAGATGCAGTTAATAAAAAAGTTTTGCATTTGGAGGCTGACAAGGGAACAATTTCTGATGTATGGACCAGAGGAAGGTTTTGTGGGAAAGCTAGCACGATGAGTAAGAAATGTGCCAACATTTAATGGGGATTTTCAAAAGGAAAGGGTGTGCTGTATGGTCCCCAAACTTTGTTTTGTCAGCTGGATTTGAAACACTGTGTTTGCTCAGTGGTAATGGCCTCTGGGAGTTTCCTGTAATGTGGGACAGCACACAGGCACATTGGTCAGCCTCAGCCAGAGGAGCTCCCCAAAGGGTGATGCTGCAGGACTTGGCCTGACATCACTGCTGGGTGAATCAGCAACTCAGTGGCTGCAGCCTCCCCATGGAAGGAGAGGCAATGCTAAATTTATGGGCTGCTGGTCAGAGCCAGAGGGTGTCTCCTTGTCTGCATCATAGAAACGGGGAATGATCTAAGTGCAAGGGACCCCTGGAGGTCATTTCCCCCAACCTCCTGCCCAAAACAGGCCTGACTGAACTCAGATCCAGGTGCTCAAGGCATTTTCCAAATGACTTTTCTCCAGGGATGAAGAGTCCACCTGTTTCCATTCCTCTGCTTTACTGTCCCACTACTGTCATGGTGAAATATTTTTTGTTATAAATCAGCTTGGATCGATATCTTCAACTGTTATAAAGAATGCTGCCTCTTCTCTTTTTCTGTAGAGAGTGTGAGATCTTAGAAGGATTTGTGTTTTACCCCCCAAGGATTAAAATAAAGTGAGATTGTCCTTGATGTGGGTTTCCTGCAAGCAGTAGCATAATGAATGCTTATTTTGAAATCTTATCTGATCATGCCCTAGGAGAGGAGTGAGAGACACTGTTTTAAAGACTAAATATAGTTATTTAAAAAACAATGATGAGCTTCTTTCTTGCTTCCTTCTGGGGAAGATAAAACCGTGGCTTACTGTGTTTAAGCTTTGCCTGCAGTTTCTCCTGAGAACCAGAGATATGTAGGAGCACAAAGCAATATTTCAGTCATTCTTATTTTGTATTCTGGCAGCAGCCTCTGCAGCTGTTCAGGTACAAAGTCAAACCTCAGGCTGAATTGTGACTTGACAGGTGCTGGCCCATGCAGGTGGCAAAGTGGAATCACTCTACACTAAAACTGGGTGTCCAGCAGAACGAGATAATTTTTTAGTAGAAGTCAGTTGAATTGTGCCTCTCTCTGGAAGAAGACCTGGACATCCCCTCCCCAGAAAGCAAATTCATGGCTGCTGTCCTCAGTGGGAAGAGCAAATGCTCTCCTTCCCCCTGTCAAAACCTGCAGATGCGTGCAAGGGAAGGTGTGGGCATGGCCCTGTTTCCACCAGGCATTCAAGGACAAGATCTCACTTCTGTATGGAGTGCTGAAGGAAGAAAGAGGCTCCTGCTGACTTGGCAGAGGTCAGGCAGCAATGTCATGTTTTCTCTCCAGTGTCAATAGAAAGGAATCAGATCCAGGCTGCAGCTCAGTAGATGTGACCTGGCTCACCCAGTGTAGGCTTCCAGAAGAATTTATCCTCAGCTGCAAACCTGGGGGATTTTAGAAGGCAGAATGAGGTATTAACTGATGGAGTCTCTATTTAATCCACAAATGTGGATTTTGAGGCATCTTTTGAAATCCATAGGACCCCGGTTCTCTGAAGCTTGGAACTGTCTCCTTCCTGTCTGGAGGTGACCTGGAGCTGTGAATGATCTCCCAGGATCTTCCCTGGATGTGGGGTGTCCCTCACCTCAGTTCAATCCCTGGCCCACTGAGCCCCACTGATGGCCACAGGGTGTGCCCCAAATGCACCCACTGAAGATCCAGAGTGGACCAAAGTCTACTTTATCAGACTGGAGGGAATGTAACACCGAGGATGCACCTTCCAGAGCAAAGGAGCATTTGCAAATAAGCAGAATACTTTTCTTATTACTTAGGAAAACAGTGATGAGCCCAGGGATGGCCTTGTTCCATTTTGGAGGCAGCTGGATGAGGAAAAAGCAGGGCTCAGCCATCAGGTGGCACTCTGAGCATGCTGTTCAGCAGAGCTGTCACTCACCGTGTTCCTGGGATGGAGGAAATTCCTTCAATTCAAGAATATGACATAAGTTTCGTGAGCTGTGATTCATTTCAGGTTAACTCCCTTTCTTTATTCCTGCAAAATTAATCATCCAGCTACTGCATTGTTTTAGTGCACAAGAGTCCAAGAAGAGAAGTACAGAAACTACATATTTTCCTAATGGTTTTTAATCTAAATATTTATTATGTGGCTTAATATTTTTGCCAAAGTAGAATAATTCCACTATTTGTCCTCCTGTAGTAAACTAGCATATCTTGGCATCTGTTCTGCGCTTGTGCCTTTGTCTTAATCTCCTATCATCAAGCTGATCTCAAAATAGGAACCTGAATTAATGATCTCCATTTTTTTTTTACATAAATCCTTTCTTAACCTTCTCAGCCATTTAACGGCATTTGCAGTCTCTGCTATTGTTCTGCATGAGGCTTCACTTGGGAAGAATTTCACTTGAGAGCTTTTTTTCTCTAGAATTACACATCTAGATTAAAACATAATATTTCAAATGCCTTCCTGGTTTGTTCCTTACCATTTTTTAGCAGTAGAGCATTTTTAACTTTGATATACCAGCAGCCGTTTATTATTAGTGCGCTGCTTCTACATTAGTGCTTCTACAGGAAAAATTGTAGTGACAGCAATTGAAGGGTGAAATGAAAGGACTCGTGGTTAGCACTGCAGAACAGCACTGCAGACTATAAAAAATCTCTGTTCTGCTGCTTGAAGCCAGGATTTTGTAACTGGCATCAATGGGAGAGAGATCAGGCTCTGTAGCAGATGGCAAATACTACTCACACGCAGGAGACAGCAGGGCTGAATGGTTTTTGCACAATATTCTCCCCTTCTGCCCAGCATATTTATAAAACATATTTTTTAACTTTTCTGACCTACTCACCGCAGAAAACAATTTAATTCCTTGCTCCTGAGTCATCTGACCCTGATATTTAGTGTATTCCCTGCCATTCATGGCTCCCATCCCCGGAGCCGTGAACAAAGCCGTGCTTGTTACAGGGAAAAGCATGAGCTCATCCATTGTAATCACCCGGCTGCTTTAGCTGCTGCTCCAAAGGAGGTTTTATGGCAATTTCTGAATGCCTGCAGACAAGCCAGCACTGGATAAACTTTGGTTGAATCTTCAGGGAGCAAAACTGAGTGGATTAAGTGCTCGTAGCTGCTGTAAGAATAGGTTTTCTGAATGCAGGGAAGCCCCGGTTATTCAGATAATGCAGTGGGGTTCCAGCTCCAAACACCTCCTGGAGGCTCAGGGAAGCAAGGTCCCAGTGCAGGCTTCAGCCCGTAACCCAGATAACCCTTCGATCCTCTGGCATTCAGGCCTTCAGGGAAACAAAGGTGAGAAAATGAGAAATGCAAGTAAGTAATTTTGAAAGTGCGAAGAAAAGGACTTGTTGAAGCTTAAGTTTGCCAAAAATAGCAGTGAAACAACTTCATTTTATGCAGATGAGTTATAATCACATGTAAATTGCATTTTTTTTTTCATTTGGATTCACTGTAGCTTTCAATTTAGAGGTCCCTGAAGTTCCATAATCTCTCCTCCAGCTTTGGCTCTAAGGAAGAAGTCTTTGCTAAAATTATTCATGTGATGCCTGGCTCCTGAAAAATCGATCAGCCCAAACCTTTTGTGCATTAACTACCTGAAAGGGCTTGAAAGATAAACAGAGGGCACTGTCCTGTAGTCATTCACTGCAAAGAACAGAGATAACGAGCTTGTAGGAGTTTTCCCACTGCACACCTGGGTACAATGAAGCAGCTGCAGCTCTGCCTCCATACCATCTCTTCATTACCTCATAGGTTAAAGAATAGACTGAATTTTTAGTAATACATAATCTAATTAAGTTACATAATCAAGTTAAGAGAGAAGTTCAATGTTGAAGCTCAAGAAGAAGCCCAAGAAATTTTCACAGGTTGTGGGACCTTGAGGCATTGCTTTGCTCCTCTGGACATAATTTTCCCCAACCATTACAAATTAATGTGTTGTTTCATTTTTGGCATCACAGTCTGCTAGTGACAGAGAAAGGGCTGCTATAGCTTGTTTGGGGTTTCCTACATCTGACTTGTCTCTGTTAACAGAGAGACTTAAAAGGTGTGCAGACCATTCCCCCCCTTCTTTGTAATTAGTTGTTAAATTTCCCCATAACTGAGGTGAGCCCACAAAAAAAGTCACAGATGCCAAAGTCTTCACCCTTTTCTGATTTCCATTTTATTCCATGAGCCTGGCTTTGAATCTAAAAATTAGGAGCTCAGACTCTCCTCTTAATGTTGTGAGGGCAGTAATCCCTTTACATAACAGGGGAAATGGCATAATTCTGCCAGACAGGCTGCAGACTCAGTGGGGAGCAAAGCATTCAGACCATTATCTATTGTTTTCCTATCCTGACTCATCTCAAGTAATTTTTTCTATGGTTTCTTCTGATTTTCAAATATAAAGTAATTCTGATTTAATTTTTTTTTCTCCTGGCCACACATCTGTCTTTTATAATAAGCGCAGGTTTTTATTCAGCTGATGCACTCATTATTGGTGCCCTGAGAGAGATTCACACTGGAATTGAAGATGAAGTGGAAAATAGAGCTACAGCAAAAAGTACAGTAGCTTGAACCTAACTCATGACCTTTTAAGTCTTATGGGTTAGCTCTGTGCTACACATTGTGATAACGTGGAATTTCCTGGCTTTAGCTAAGAGATACTCAGCTCTCTTTGCTCCAAAGTGCAAAGCATTTACTGCCAAAGAAAAGGGAAAATCTTCCTTGCCATATGCCAGCCTGGTGAGCCATTTATATTTTCCCCAGCAAGATGGCCACGTACGTATTTGATTGTAATTTTTTTATGTTAAACCATATATTATGTAACATGCAGTCAAGAACACCAAAACAATGAAATCTTAGAGTACCCAGAAAAGTAAATAACTGCTTGTAACATTACCAATTTACAGGTGGTAGGGAGGGATAGAAGCACAGAGGGATTTATGTGACTCAGACGTCACAAAATCCAGGTCTGCCAGAGCCAGAGATATCCTCTCTCACAGTCTCATGTTTTAATCCCCAGTCCTTCTTTCCTTCCATTAAGATAAAATATGTTTCCCTAATCCACAATAGGGCTTTTCAGGTAAGCCCTGAATCACTAGAATTCTCTGAAGCTTCCTCTGAAAAAAGCAGGGTGTTCAGCTAGCACTCATGAATATTTTAGCTGATGCCATTATTTTTTTAATACAATAAATATTACAGGGGAGAGCAGAGAGGCAGTGAAACTGCATTGGGAATAACAGTGAATGGAGACAAAGAATTCAGGGCAAGCAGCCCCTTGTTGGTCCTGCCTGTTTACCAAAGCATCTTTTGGTGTGATCACCTGTGTCTGTGTTTTTAAGTCACTCACAGTGCCTGTGCTGTGCAGAGAGATTCAAATTCCCTGTGCATGGCCTGGCAGGGTCCCTGTCCCCTCCTCACGTCACCAGACACCTCTAGGTGATCTGCCACCACCTTCCTCACCGCCCTGCTCCCAAAGGGAGGGTGGAAACAGCCAACAAAATTTTCCACAGAGATGCTATTCATGAAAATATTTTTGCACGCACCGCTTTGCAGCCTGTGAGCTGCAGTTTTGAGTTTCCTGGGAAGAAAGCCTATTAAGCTGCCTTTCTGCAGGATTGCCATAGCAACCCTTGCACAATGCCAGTGGCCCAGATTCCCTTCAGCCCTTCTTTCTCAACTGACAGCAGTGATTTTAATGCTCCTTGAACCAAATCTTTGCATGCAGAGACTGCTTTGGGAAAAAAAAAAAAGGCTTTTAATCAGGACTAGTTGTTCTCTTTTCTCTTTCCTTTCTTCCTGGGAAGCAGTGGGAAAACCTTTAGCATGGTGTCCCTCTTGGCCCCTTAAAATCACAGCCGGATAGTGACCACAAAGCAGTGCCATGTTCAGCATCATTCAGAGTTGTGGGACACAGTGGGATGATTCTTGCACAGAGATTGCTTTTTACAATATTTACATCTCCAGGCAGCGATGCTGGGAGCACATCAGGGAAATAGAAACGAAGCAATCACAGGAGCAAGGCAAATTCCCAGTTAAGTGTGAGAGCAGGGCTGGGACTTGGAGCAGCAGCTCTCTGTGAAACAGGCCAGGCTGCTCTGCTCATTTTAAGCATCCCAAAGAGGCCAAGATGTGATTACTGCCAGGTCTGGGAGCTGTAGTAGGGTCCCCCAGTGACACTTGGTAGGGCATAATGCCACAGTCAAGGCTGGCTTGTGGTGAAAGCTGGTGACAAGGGAGATGGGGAAGCAGAGCCAGCACCTGAGGATGCAGCTCAGAGCCAGCTCCCTGCAGGGTGAAGCCACTCTCCATCTGACCACAGGCACAGCACGCCCCGGGTGCCCAGAGCTGCCAGCGAGCCAACACATGGGCAGGCACTTAGACACAGCTCAGGCAGGAAAAGAAATAAATGTCACTGAGTCTGACTGATGAAACCCATGCTTTATGGGAAGCAATGCCTGACCAGAGCTGATGCTGGGCTGCCACAGCCCTCAGGCACCCCTTTCTCTTGCCACTGTCCCTGTCATCTCCCCTTTCCTCCTGCCTGCCCTCAGAGGGGCCCTGTGGTTCATTGCCCATGGCAATGTCATGGAGATGGTGACAAGGTGTGGGTAGCCTGGGGAAGGTCCCTGGGGGTGAAACACCAGGTCAGATGCTGTGCACTGAGCTGCAGCATCCCAGGGTGCTGCCCACAGCTGCAGAGGGAGCCTGGGGTGCAAGCCCCACCACATGCACCTT
>NW_005054303.1:6855854-6888573 GCF_000277835.1 Geospiza fortis | reverse complement strand
ACTCCAGCCCCTTCCTCTCAAGTGCTCATTGCATCCACTGGCAGCATTCCCCAGCTGCATCCCTGTTTGCTGTAAGCATCTGGCCCTCAGCAAACACAGTTGGCTGCACATTTACCTGCAGTGCTTAGTGCTTCTGGCTTCAAAGTCTGTGCAAACATTAGAAACAGAGGGAGCTCCTCAGCCACTGAATCCAGCCCTGGGCTATCTCAGGTAACCATGTCATGTGTGCTAACTAATCCTCCCAGCAAAGCCCAGATGGAGGGATGAGCTGCCTCAGTCTGTCTGGGGAAGGGAACCAAAGAGCAGTGAGCAGCTGAGACCTGCAGGGACTCATCTCCTCCCCATCTGATCCTGCCCTGGTCAGTAAATGTGAGTGCTTACTGCCCAGACAGGGTTCATGTCATCGGTCCAAGCAAATGGAGCATGGACACAGAAGTGATGACGAGTGGAAACATGCTTTAGGGGAGAGATAGAGGCCAAGCTCTTGTCTGCACGAAACTAAAGAAGCTTTGGGAGCTGCCCCAGACTGAGAAAGCTGAGCTCTCTCTGCATCCCATGTCTCCCTGTGGATGCTGGATTGGCCTGCTTCCATCCTGCTGTGCTGTTTAGTGCTGGTGTCCTGCTGCCCACCCTCCCCTGATGCCTTTTTGGGATGAGGATGCCAGGCTGCCCCAAAGCTGACCTCTCTGTGCAGCCACATCCTCACATAAATCCTCCCTTGGCAAGGGCAGCCTCCCTTTTGGCGCCTGGGAGAAATAATCTCCCTAAAACAGGAGCCTGCAAAGAGGCTTGCAGGAGCAGAGGTGATGCAGCAAATTCCCCTCAGCTGTAAATGTATTTATATCCCCTCCCATCCACTTGTGGTGAAAAGCCCCTTACCAGTGTTGTGGACGGGAAGGAAACCATGTTTGCATTAATCTGCACTTTTTCCAGCTGGTGGTTTTATGGTTTGTGGGATCTGTCTTTCCCAGCAATCCTCTGAGCTGCTTCAGTGCTGGGAGGGTGGGAGAAGGGACAAAATTCTCCTTTGCTGGTTTTCCCCTGGGGGGGCAGAGGGACTGGGCATCCTCACCATTGCCCCTCTGAGCAACACTGAGGGAGAAGGATGGGATGGATTGGACAGTTTGGGGCAATTTTTATGGTCTTACATAGACTTAGAAGCTTACAAGCTTGTCATTAAATTTGCCTCATATATCTGCCACTCATTCTGCCTGGGTGAATTATAAACAGTATCTTATTATTTCTTAGAAAAAAAAAAGGAGGAAAAAGAAATTCCAGAGTTCCTATAGGGTTTTACTTAGTATAAATATAACCTTTCCTCCTTCACAAAGATAACAGCCTGTCCAAAATGAATTTTTACAGGATTATTTGCCACTGTGGGAGCCAGGCTGGGTCCCAGTTTGACCAGCCACATTATCTGTGTGCCCATGTGGGGCTGGAGGAGCTGTGAGCAGGCAGAGCTCCTGGCTCAGCTGCTTCACTGCCCTCACTCAGCAGCTCTCAAAGACAGAACAGCACAAATATTTGTGGGTGAAATAGGAAATAAATCGTGTATTTTGCTGGAGGACTGGTGGCATTTGTTTTATCATGCTATGCCTGCAAATGTTTGTAAACACTGCATCAAGTTGCCACACTACAGCAAAGATTAGGATTCAGCACTTTAAAGCCAGTGTCGAGGCTTGAGATAAGTCTCTTTTAAATGAGGTATTTAAGGACCACTCATACTCCAAAAAGGATGGTTTGGATAAGTGAGTCTGTCCATGTTTTCACTCTGAACAGGCCACAGCTAAGGGCAGTGAGGGAGATGCACAGCCTCCTGAATGTCTGGTTCCAACCAGGGGCACACAGATGCCATCTCCCCAGAAAACACAAGTTTCTGCCATTGCTCTTCATGGGGCTCATGCCACAGACCAGGCTGAGTTCATGGACTCACACTGAAATCAAGGTTTTTAAGCAAAAACTAGGTTAGAAATTCAAGAAGCTGGAGAAAGTCCATACAAATCCAGCACCCTAATTTTTCTCCTGCAACAGATTATAAATCCTGAGGTTTATAAGCCAGGCTACAGCTTGAAATCCCATTTTTCCAGGCTGCTTGTCCCACTGGTGATGTGGAATTTCCAGCCCTGCTCCTTCACATGCTGCTGGTCCCCTTCCTGCTCCCATATGTGCCCCACAAGGCTGCATCCCTCAGCTGCTGCTGGGGCTCAGTAGAGATGGAAAACTGCCAGAAAGACAGGGAGTCAGCTCCATGGATATGTGAAAAAATGAACTACTGCATATGTCTAACCACTTGCACATTGGAGAGGAGGCAATAGCCCTTCCTTGGATAACCTTTCCACAGGGTGTGGTGTTCCATAGCTTGGAGCAGGCATGCCTAAGGGAGCAGGGAATCTCCTTCCCAAACCTCTCCTGAACTGGTGTTTGCCCAACATTCTGCTGGAAAAGGTGCTGAGCTCATCCTCTGCTGGGAATACTCCTGGAAACTGGCAGGCTCATGCCATGTCCCCTCTGCCAGGCCCTGACCCTCTCACAGCAGCAGCAGAGGGACCACTGGGTTTATTAGGGCAAAGTCCCCCAGAGCCATTGAGCATCTCCTTTGTGTATGTCCAGCCATCCCATCTGGAGCTCCAAGAACTGGTGCAAAGATGCTGGGCTGGCACTGCAACCTGCAGGGTGATAGGCCCTCACAAATACTGTTGGTCTAAGCTGTGAGGGTCTGTCTGTGTTTCTTTTTATTGTGGAATAAAGCTGAGCAAGCTGAGAGCCTGAGTCACATGGGTGTGTAACTCTACCAGCAGTTTTTATGAGACTGAGCCTTTTGGCAAGGAGCTCTCCTCAACTGCTTGCTTGACCCAACTGAACTGTACCTGGCACAGAGGTTGTCAGAAAATCCTGGTCCTCCATGATAAAGTCAATGCTTGAGATACAGCTACCCACCTCTCATCTCCCTGATTTATGACACACATAAACCATGAGATTATTAATTTTGTCTGATTTACTTACTTATGTAAAAGGTGCCATGTACTCAGAATCTGATTGTCATGTGGGCCCTGACTTTACTTATAGGCTGAGGGTCTCACCCTTCTGCCTCATCTGGGAATTTTCTGTTACTGCCAAATCTGTCCCTATGTATTTTATTTTCCCCTTTAAAGCTGGCAAAGCCTAACTTCACTGTTTGTTTGGGTTTTGGTTTTCCTTTCTTTTTCTTTTTTGTCATAAGTACTGAAAAACAGGCAGGAGGTCTGTTTATGGCTTCTTGTTGGCCTTTAATGAAATACTTCACATTTTATGCCCCATTTTTTTCTGCTAGCACTGCCTAGTGAAGCTTGCTTTAGTACTCCCAGCTGTACTGCATGGTTAATCTGTGAATGATTCTAGAAGAGCCATGGAAGATGAGAAATATTTCTATTCCCTGACTGGGACCTGCAGCATTTTGCCTGATTTCCCTGTAAGACATCTCCTTTGTCTTGCCTGCATCCAGGACAGTGCCTGATCCAAGCACACACTATAATTTGTGTCCTGTTGGAGCATGTTCCCAGAAAAAGCCCTACATGAGTCACATCACTCTCCCAAACTCCCTGCCTGCTGCCAAGAGGTCCAGCTGCATGAGGAGGCAGCACAAACTGTCACATGGGGATCTTTTTGACAGTGGTGTCCTGTGAGCCTTGTGCTTGTCAGAGGCTCCCAGGCCGTGCTGCCTGGCTTGCAGCAAGGCTGCCTTTGCTGTAGGAGATGTGTGGGAACGAATTCCCTTGGGGTCACCTTCATCTGCAGCAGAAAACCAGGCAGATGGGGCCTGAGGGAAGCATTTCCATAATGAAACAGAGAGGCAGAGTGCTTCCAAGGATGGCAGGAGTTTCCTTGTATTAATAACATTCTTCAGTAACAAGCACTTTGGATAATCTTTTCTCACTAGCTACTCTCCCCTGAAGTCCCTTCATTCAGTTGTAGTGCATCCCCTTTGATGCACTTGAGTTTTCTCACAGCCTCATTCAGAATTTTTGTGTATTTCAGCTCCTCTGTGGACTCATTAATAGTTTCTGCAGCTCCAGCATGGCTGTTAGTGGTGCAGGTGTGTTCCATCACATCCATCAGTGGCTGCAGATGTTGAGTTCAGCCTCAGTTACACTCAGGCTGTTGTTTTCCCCACGAGATGAACTGAAACAAATATGACACACTTGAGGTGCAGGGTAAGGAACGGGAAGAAGGCAAGAGTGGGAGGAAACAGGCAAGTGGTTTAATATCTTTCAAATGGTTCATTTTCTGTCATTTAAAGTACAAGGACTAATGCACAGTAGGAAATGTCCTTATTCCAGCAATATTTCTTGACCACTCACTGTCAGAAGCCTGCAATGTGCCATGTCCTTCCATGTATGTGCAGGTTTTACATGGAGTGGTAATGTCCTACTGCTTAGTTTTCCAATGGTAAACCACACCCTAGGGGTAAAACATTTGGCTTCTGGTCCTTGTAAGTGTGAGGAGGAGAATGCCCACCTATGTAAATCACTTTGTTGCCTACACTGGAGCTGGCCTGTGTTAATCTCCACCCCAAAGTAACCCAGACCACTGGAGGAGATCGATGCCATCTCATTAGTTTGCCCTGTTTTGTGTTTTTGTGCACTTTGCTGCCACAGACTCTTTGGAGAGTCATGAAACTCTTACAGAACACAAGAATGACAGTAAAGACTCTGGTTTGTTCATTGTGCTGTTGTCTGCAGACAGCTAGAAGTGATGAGACTGACTTGACAATCACAAATTCTGAAATAATATGTATTTTTTCACATGTTTTACTCCTCTACTTGGAGTCTCCAACTACAACCACATATTCAAATTTTTTCAGCAAGAAGGGTGCAGTTAAAAAGGGAAAAAGAGGGATGGGATAATTTTCAAGAGGTGAAACATGTAGGAAAAGAGCAACTACTGTAAGCATTGAAAATCCAAGCGGTAATAGTGCTTTAAAAACAGTTTTGGAATTTAATTTAATTTAATTTTAAACTCTGTTTCACTCCTTGTCTTCTGCCTTTACCTAATTTTTAATCTGAGCTAACTCTGCTGTTGCTAAGACTTCCAGGACAGAAATCCGTGTTTCTAAGGGCCATTCCAGTTGACACAGCAGGACTCCAGCTGAAAACTAATGTGAAGCGAAGGTTGGCTCTGGAGGACACCCTGGTGCTCATTGCCATGCCCTTGGCCCTGGGTCACAGAGCTCAGCCCGAGTATAAGGGTTGCGATTGTGCTGCTGCGGTGGGTGGCAGAGACAGCCTGTTCCTATGGCCAGGGGCAGGGATGGGGGCCGAGGGGGCCGGGGGAGGAGAACTTCATTTGCCGCTGCTCCCACGGCTCTTAATTGCAGCGGCACACACGGTGCTAAGCCGCTGAATCGCCTTTGCCCGGCCGGGAAACGCAGCATGTGAAACAATTCCGTGTGTCATTGTGTCACCCAGCATGTGAAACAATTCCGCGTGTCATTGTGCGCTCGCCCCGCTCGCTGCCGAGCCGCGCACACACAATGCGGGCAATAAAGCAAATATCGCCGCTGCTCCGAGAGCCACCGGGCCTGCCTCGGCCCGAGGGAGGTGCAGGGATCGCGGTGGTGGAAATCAGCCCACGTTGGCCACGTTGCATGCTGTGGTTGTCCTCCTTAGGGCACAACCTCCGTGGGGAAGCTGTTCCGCCAGCTGTGGGTGAACATCTGGGCCGTGCGGCGCTCGGAGCCGGGGGTGGCACACGCGGGAGCCACCAAGAGTGGGGACAATTCCCCTCGGATTTTACAGTTCCCAACTCCTGAACACCGACTTTTTGCAGAGAACCTGTAGTTTGCTTGTTTATGTATCTAGCTCATCCTGTGACTTCCAAGGAACGGTTTCCTTGTCCTTATGCTAATTCAAGCCCTGCTGAATAAAGAGGCTTTTTTCCCCCTCATCCCGTCCTGCGAGAGGTCATCTTTATTCAAGAGCCATGAATGATGTGCGCGGGGTACTAATCGCGCACAAAGCGCCCCGTCCCGAGCCAGCCAAGCGTACAGCTGTCCTTTTGTTCACAGCGATGGAGAGGGAACCTAAAAAGTGCTCCTGCTCCAGGGACAATAGCAGCGGCTCGAGAGACGCCTGAGATTTGGCAGGGCCCCTTTTTCCTGGCGCTAAAAGGGCCTTTATTAAACATAAATCACGTCAGCTGCTACCGCAGCCCTTTCTCAGCTTATAAAAGATTCTCCTTTACTGCTTAAATGACACGATGGAAAGGAATTGCTCCAAAATACCCCAAAGACCAAAGCAGTGGAGCAGGTTGGGGACAAATGACACTTCTGACTGTTTAATTGTAATGCTCATCTGTCGCTGTTACAGCGATGCTTGCAGCTGTGTTCGTTTTTTAAGCTGGCTGATGATTCAATGTGCTTTATTGATTTTGAGTTGTCTTGAAATGTCATGAGGTCACAAGGACAAATTTCATACCTGTGAGTTATGAAGAATAACATGGAGACCTTCAAGCCCTGGGATAAATATGCTGCCATATGTTATCCCTGGGAAAGTGTGATGCCTCGGGCATAACAACCAAGTGTAGAGCATCTCTGCAAAGAGTGTCATACCTCTGTCAGGGGAATAATTATTTGACTTTCTTACTCAGTGATGTATGACCCGACTGCAGCATTTCCCTGGGCTGGGGAGCAATCGTTCTTTCTTCTTCCCCTTGTAAATAAAAGGGCATTCTGAGTATAAGGAACAGAATCACTCATGGAAAAAAGGGCAGCTTCAGGTAGTTCTGTTGGCAATTCCTGTCCCTCACTGGGCAGTGGGTGCTTCTGGGCAAGGAGATGTCACTGGGAGCGCAAGACATGGTAACCACTGAAGCTTTGGGCAAGATGAGGATGTGTCAGGAGGAGTTTGATGTCCCTCTGGAATTTCGGGCAACTGGATGCTGGTTGTGACTGGCATTGAGTAATGCATAACTTAAAGTCTTACTTGGAGGGCTCCCTTCAAGGTATAATTGTCTGGGCTTATCTTCTGCTTCTCACACAGAGAAGTACCAGCCAAACCCAGGCAGTTACCAGCTATGCACTCTGTCTATAAACACGCATATCCATCTGCTGTTTAAATTTGCACTTTAATAGCAGTGCTAGATCATTCAGAGCATGCCTCAACATCCCTCCTCCCCTCCTGCTTGCATTCACCTTTGTTTCCCTTGAGTTGACACACCTGGCTGGGCAGCTCTCTTGCTTGCCATGGACAGCTGTCACAGGGATGGCATTTCTGTCCCACAGGGTCCCCTGCCCCTGTTGGGCTCGCTGTCATTCAGTGTCTCACAAAGTCTTGCATGCCAGGCATGGCAGGGCTGCACAGCCGTGGGATCAGTCCATGCCTCTGCACTGCACACTGGAACAGGTAATTCCATGGGTGGCGTTAGTCCCCTGGCTCAGTATCAGTGCCATGCTCCATGATCATCACCCTGTGGAGTCAGGGAAAGCATTTAGAGGCTTCCACAGGTAAGGTCCTGCTGGCACTGGGTAACAAGCAGAACTCTTTATTTATATAATGAGCTCCTTTCTCATGTTTTCAATGCATTCTCAGGTTTTGACAAGGATCCCCACCAATCTCCCAAGGATTCACAAATAACTGAGCCTACAGCTTTATGCATCACGTCACAGCTCCTCTCTGCAGAGTAAGACATTGCTCCAACCACCCCAATCACCAGGTTTGCAAAAAACTGTGTTGACTGTTCCATATTTTCCAGGCTGCATTTAGGTCTGATTTGTTCCTGCCATATTTTATTGCAAGTTATTCAAGTCAGTGAAGAGTTGCTTAGTTTGCAGTAGCAATAACTTTGGCCCTGAATCTGCAACAATTTATTCCCATTTAAAAAAAGCAAAGGTATTGTCTGCACACTACAGGGACATTCACAGAGAGTATAAAGTCTCTTATGCAGTGCCTCTTGCTCCTTGAATTTGATATTTGCCTCTTGAAGTTTTGGGTGACATAGCACTCAAATGAAGATTATTCAGAAAGACACATTTTTCCTGACATGAGTAATAGGCTGGAAAAAGAGCTAATGGAGTGTTAGTAACCCAGAGACCAGTCATTGCATTGCTATCTTCACAAAACTCATCTGTATGAAATGCTCATCTTTTTTAAAGGTGCCATGAAACCTCAGTTTTCTCCTAAATAATATATCTCAGAATTTACATATGTTAATAGTATATTTATTATTATTATTTATATACTTATTTATACATTATTTATCTCAGAATTCTTATGTATATATAAAGATATTTAGATTATATATATATTTGTATGTCAATTCATATGTCTAATATAAAGCTGAAGTATCAAAGCTTAATTTACCCAAGTAAAATTTAATGGAGTTGATGGCAAGGAAAGGCAGAGAGAAAGCAGTGTATTAATTGCTTTGGATCTTCAGATTTATTATTTCTGACTTGCTGCAGACCAGAATAAAATTCATAATAGCACAGGTAAATCGTTCTGTTTACACTGAGAAGCTTTAAACAGTTTTTAAATGCATTTATTTCCTTTGGAATACTTTTTCAATTGCTAGGACGCCCTGACTTGAGTTTCAAATATCTTTCAGTCACTCGTTAAACAGAAGAAGAAGGACAACAAATGTCAAAGTGAAAATGTGCAGAGGATGGGGAGATGATTCAGCCTCACTGATCACTATTTGCCATGGCAATTTGCTTTATAAGTTGCAGATGTAAGTTTCAGCAAAGCAGGATCATCTTGGACTGTTTTTCCTTTTGTGCCTTAGTGTCTCCACCAGTTAAAAAACTTTGCTAGGGCTGAATATGTAACTTGTGGTTAGCCCCACAAACACAAAGGCAGATTCTCATTTTGGTTGGTGAGCACCAAATTTAGCCTAAGTGTGGCCACTCACTCCTGCATTCAGCACTCACCCTGGAAACATCTGAGTTGTTGGAAGCACGGGGGACTTGGCAGATCTTCCTTGTTTGGGTCCCCTCTGACTGCAGATGTCTGCATGTGTTGTGTTCATTTGCAGGAACACACCCAGGGCCACTGAGCTCTCTTCCCAAGAGTCACAGCCTCAGGAGCTGGCCTGGGGCACTGACACTGGTGGCTTGGCACTGTGACTCCAAGCAAGTTCTTGGGAATTTAGTACCCTGTCTCACTTCCAATGGAATGCACAGCTTTTTGCATGTGGAAGTATGAGATGTGCTCTCAGAGATTGCTTGAGCCAGTAGAGCACAGGTGCTCCCAGAAAGCTCGTGGGGTGGGGGTGGACAGGGCTCACTGCTTTTTGGGGAAGGATTGCCCTTGGCTGCATGTGCAGTGCTGAAATAGCAGAGCATCAGTATTTCTGAGACACAGTCATCCAGTTATTGGTTAATGAAAGCTTAATACTGCAAAAAGGTGATCACAGATCAATAAATGGTATGTCCCTTGTGAGGTCCTGATGAACAGGTGTGTGTCTGAGAGGGTGCATAAGTTCTGACAGTGGCCTAAAAAGTGATAGGAAACAATAAAGGATTCACTATCTATTATTTTTGCTCTTATTGTACCAAAGGATGTAGGTTCAGATCCCTGAAATTTATGCCACCAGTACCTCATCCTAGTGAAAAGGAGAACTGATTTTTGCCTGCTACCACAGCACATCCCTTTCTAGATATAAACTCACTACCCAAAGGTCTACTTTGATCTGCACTTAGGTGCGCTGTATTCTTCTGCTGTCTCCTGAAGTGCTCCTGATAATTTGGGTCTTTCTTTAGCCTTTAGCCCCAGAATAACTGAATTATGGACACAAAATTACCTGGCCTTGCAGAGGAATGTGCTCCCATTGATTTTCTTTCCACTCAACTGTTATGAAGCTCCATTAATCCTGGCAAACTTCTTAAACCATTTTCCCAGTCCAAGTAGCACAGGCTTGATTGGCATTTCTGCAAAAAAAAAAAAAAAAAAGGGGATCTGAATGTGAAATCCTCGTTTTTTTAGCAGCGCCATTCACACATGGGAGCTGCCAGATGGCTGTGCTCTCCTAGGCCAGCCCATTGAGGAAGCAGGAAAGCGGCACACGACACTCTGGCGACTGTGGGCTTGCGGGTGTGTGGGCCAAAGGAGGCAAATCCCACCTCCTCCCTGCTTCAGGAGGCAAATCCCACCTCCTCCCTGCTCCAGGACACGCCATCAGCAGCTGACTCCTGCCTCTGCATGTCAGCCCTGCCTCTGGGCTGCAAGCAGTGAGTTTGCCAGTGAGCTCTGGAGACAGAGCTGCCTCAGAGCGTTGATGATACCAATGAGCGTGGTGGAGAAGGGATGTCAGAGCCTGGATTAGGAGCAGAGCAGCTGGAAGGGGGTTGGCAGGGGCTGGGGGCTCATCAGAGTAGCACAGGAGGGTGCCCCACTCATTTAACAGCTGCAGAAATTCCAAGGAGCTGTTTTCTCCCCTGTCAGAGCCCAGGAGCTCATCGTGCCTCCTGAAAGGCTGGGGTGTGCAAGCTGGCACTGGAAAGGGGAGCAAGGCTGTCTTATGGAGCCAGCTGAAGAAACAGGAAGGGGTTTTGAGCTGGTGACTGGGACTTTTCAGAGTACTGTAGGGCAATATTCAGCATCCAGTGTCTTGTTCCCCATCTAACAGATCAAAGTAATCAGCATGAATTCAGACAGCACCATTTATAGTTCAATCTATCACAGAAACTAGATCCTTTATCAGCAATCTCTGCTGTCTGCAGGTGAAGGCACCAACTTCAGTCACAGTAGAAGTGCTGCCTCCATTTGCCTCAGCCCTCCCCACTGCCCTTGCTTGCAATGGTTGCTATTTTTATCCTCTGTAAAAACAGTACAATCAACTCTCTCTGCTACCAAAGAAGCTCTGGTGGATAATTTAATACCAAACACTGAGATGATTAGGGGTGCAGGGCGGCTTTATTACAGTCAGAGAGAAGCTGAACAGGCGAAGGTTGTGCTGCAATCTCTCTGAAATCTCCCAAAAATAGCAATGTGGAAAGCCCACGGGGGGAAAGCTCTGCGGAAGTGTCAAATGCTGAAAGAACCTGGTGGCTCAGGGGAAAAGAGAAGTTCCTGAGAATGGGGGCTGTTCACCCATTAAACCCCAGCCTGAAACACAGGCTGGCTTCTGGTGTGGCCAAACAAAACATGAGGTGGCTGTTCAGGCTGTCAATGAGTCAAACAAATCAGGCCATGCCTTTAATTACACCCACTGCTGTTGGACCAAAAGAGGAGTAAACAAGTCTACTTTCCCCACAGGAGGAAAGACACAACGTCTTTGAAGCTCTCTTGATGTCAGAGGTCATCTGTTTTACTTTTTTTTCAACAGTGGCTCTACTTGTTGTTCACCTCCCTGTATTGTTGGAGGAAAGGGACTCACCAGGTCTTGCACAGGAGCACGTGTTGTAGCAGACTGTATTTTCTCTTGTTACAGCAGACTGTATTTTCTCTTGTTACAGCAGACTGTATTTTCTCTTGTTATAGCAGACTGTATTTTCTCTGACAGCTTCTGCTGACTGGAAGGTGCCCTCATGCTGAGCTGTGCACGCAGTTAACATGGCAGAACTCCTTTTGAGTGGGGTAGATCTACTCTCTTGCAGATGTGCTGGTATAAATACATCTGTATTGGGATAGCTACTCATGTAGATAAATTAAATTAATCATCTTGTCTAAAATAGATATACTCGTTATACCAGAACAATTTATGCACTAAAGGAATTAGTCATATAACTATATACAGTAATTGAAATGGGATTTACCAGCTAGTGGGATGAATATTTATTCTTATCCATACAGAAGTAAGTACAGGTTTATTATTAATCTGTCCTATGTAGCAGACACAGTATAGACCCATATGGCTAGCAGCATGAATCTTGTAGCAGTGAACTTCCTATATAGTTTGTTTCCAGGATGTATCAATTAAAAAAACAAAACAAAACAACACCTTTCAAAAATAATTATGGCAGGACAAAAAGTGCCAGTGCCCTGTTAAACAGCTGTCTTGAAATAATTATGGCCAGAGCTGGGTTACAATCCTTCCTCCTGTCCAAACCCCCTCTGGCTTTGAGATTTCAGTCATACCAGTATGGCAAAGAAAAACCTTTCTCTTCTCTGGTGGCTCATGTGAAGTCCACCTACACCAGCTAACAGAGTGGCTTCTTAGTGGGAAGCCCTATTTAAACTTGAGACAGACCATCCTGGCACTGTGGGAGAACACCCATGCTGGGTTTCCCTGTCCATCTTCCTGATGCTCTGGGCACAGTTCCTTGCCCCTGGTCCTTTGCAGGGGGGTGGCACAAGGGAGACACGAGGGATTGCCCTCAGCATTGATGGGTCCCAGTCCTGGGGCCAGGGCAAACTCATTTCTTTTCTCTTGGGCGTGCTGAGGAGCAGAGAGCAGCAAGCATTAATGCTGAGTTGAGCATTCACATTTCCACTCCTACCACCTTAATCATACACTGATACCCCCCAGCCTTGGGGCTTACCAGATCTGGCCTTTGCTAGCATTTTGCTAAAGCCCAGTAACAAGACTTCTATTTTGTCTGGCAGGGCTCATTTCAAAGAGGCCTGGTCCCTGGAGAGGCAGCTGACATTCTCTTTCTTCATTTCATCCTGCCAGCTGTCTTCTCAGTTCTGTCTTTTAGACCTGTCTTTGTTCCTGGGCAGAAATACTTGTGCAGGTCAGCACTGTGCTTTCATTCAGTAGCAAGCAAAGGAATTTTTCAATGGCATAATGTTAGCCTATTTTAATCCCTGCATAAATTCACTCTCCTATAGCCTGGATACATTTAATTTAATGACAACATTGAGCCACATCAAGAAAACAAATGGAAGTGGGAGGAGTAAAAAAAAGTCCCAAACCTTTTCTTTTGGCTGTCTCAGACTGCAAAGTGGATGAAGAATGCAGAAATACACTTTACACTGCACCACCTTGGCGACTTTTCCAGGCCAGCAGAGCAGTTACTCAGTAGCTGCTATTTCAGTTCCTAGCTCAGCCACAGATGTCACTACCAAGATAAATTTTCTGCCTTTTGCTGGGAGTTGCTGACGTAAGGAATAAGATGCCTGGTTGCAGAATCCAACCTTGTGTCTCCCAAACCAACATGGAATGATGCAATGGTTCTCTGAGTGTTTGGCAGTTCACCAACACCAGCAGGTTTTCCAAGTATGAATGTCAACCAAAAAAGACTTCTTCCTGGCTAAAAAAAAATCTCTCTCAGAGCCATCTCCATCTCTGCTTCCCCAAGGTCCCAATTACAGCCATGTAAGAAACTCACATCTCCCTTTCCTCTGCTTGCAGCCATGTCTTTGTGGTGTGGGTGGAATTGCTCTTTGTAGGTAGCAGTGCCCCGGGGCTTCGTTCTGTGAATCTCACTACAGCAGCCACCTCTTCTTATCTGCCAATCAAGGTATTCTCCCACTAGTCATTTTATAATCTACCATGTAATACTTCACAATCTACTGTAGGGTAGACTTTTGACAAGATATTTCATGTTTTTTTCAGAGTAAATGCACACTAAGCTCATTTAATCTAAAATTCATGCAGTTTCCAAAATTTCCTGTGCTCCCTGTATCCTCTTTATAAAAATACTCGATTTTCCTCCTGCAGCTTGGATTCTAACAGGACTTTATTTTATTCCTCTACGTTTTCTCTTCCTTAACTGAAAGTTGCTACCAGCTTCTCCTGAAGACAAGGGCAAAATTGTGATGGACTTCAGCAGGTGAAAGGCTGGGTCTTAACTACCACACTCATCTACCAGAAATGAGACCAGCATCACCTCCATAGGGTATGAGGGCACCTTCAAAACACATTATCCACCGTAAAAAACAGTCCATCCAGCAGCACAGCTGCAGGCAGACCACTCACTCAGCAGCAGATTGAGTTACCAGAAATCACATTTGTGCGTTACCACACTCACCCTGAGCTTTACACATTAGTCCTGGCAAATGCTGAGAAAAGAATCATAGAGTGAAAATCATCTTGTCATTCCAAATGGACATGCTCCATGCCAGCAAGTGAGGGGTTTGGTGGCTGCAAATATAATGTCACTGGGGGGAATTCTTATGTCCTGACTGGTTGAGAGAGTTTTGGTGACAGCAGCATTTTGCTGAACACAGCTCCTACAGTGTGGCTCCCTGTGAGCAGCCTGAACATTCCCGGGTGCCTCTCCCGCTGCTGTAACTCCCCAGCACCACAGCTGAGGGCTCAGCTTGGTGCCAGCACCTCACTGCCACTGGGGTGAGTGATGCTTTAGAGGTGTGTATTTCTCCATCCCTGCAGAGCAGTAAAATCAAGCATGTGGACTTGCCCCAGGGTTTCTGCAGCTGGGCTCAACTGGTCCCATCTGTCACCAGCAGCCGTGTTAGACACGCAGTGTGCCTTGCTGCAGGGTAAGCCCTGGTGTCAAGGGCCTGGGCTGCAGCTGCTGCACACCCAGATGCCCCCAGATCTCAGGTATCACTTGGGGATTTTGTGGGGGTAAAGGGATACACTGACCAAATTCCTTGCCCCTCATTCCTCCTTTTGTTTTCACAGAATATGCTGAACTGGAAGGGACCATTCAGGATCATCACGTCCAGCTCCTGACCCTGAGCAGGACACCCCAAGAATCTCACCATGTGCCTGAGAACATTGTCCAGATGCTTCTTGACCTCTGTCAGGGATGGTGCTGTGACCACTTCCCTGGGGAGTTTATTCCAGTGCCCAGCCACCCTTTGCATGAACAACATTTTGATACCCAACAGAAACCCACCCAACTCAGCTTCATGCTGTTTCTTCTGGTCGTCTCCCTGAAGAGATTGATACCTGACCCCTTGCTGCCCTTGTGAGGGTGTTGAAGGCCACAATGAGCTCTCTCCTCTTCTCCAAGCTGAACAGACCAAGTGACTTCAGCTATTCCTCATAAAGATTCCCCTCCAGACCCTTCACCATCCTCATGGCCTCCTTTGGAAGCTCTGTAATAGCTTTATGCCTTTCTTATATTGTGGCGCCCAAAACTGCTCCCAGCCCTCGAGGTGAGGCAGCCCCAGAGCAGAGCAGGACAATCCCCTCCCTTGCCCAGCTGGCCATGCTGGGCCTGATCCCCCCTAGGCCAGGGCTGGCCCTCCTGGCTGCCAGGGCACTGCTGGCTCTTGTTCAACCTGCCATCCTGCCATCAACTAGGACACCCAGATCCCTTCCACAGCTCTGCTCTCCAGTCTCTCATGCCCCAGTCTGTACACACAGCCAGGCTTGCTCTGTCTCAGGTGCAGAATCCAGCACTAACCCTTGTTAAACTTCGTGCAGTTGGTGATTGCCCATCTCTAACTTGTCAAGGCCTCCCTGCCCTCGAAGGAGCCAACAGCTCCTCCCAATTTAGTGTTGGCAAACTTACTTAATATTCCTTCCAATCCTGCATCCAAGTTGTTAATGAACATTTTGAGTAATTTTGTTGGAATTACTTCTTCCTCGCGTTCTGAGGAAGCCTCTGCTCTGTGGTAGACGCTCAGGACATCGAGCTGACACATAGGCAGTGAATGACCCAGAATTTTGTGAGGCCACCATGATTTTGCAGATTTTTCCTACCAGGAGGTTTTTGTGAGGAGTGAAACGTGTGGGAATGGTGAGCCCACAGCAGGGGGCAGTGCTCTATGGAAAATCCATCCTCCGTCCTTCAGCCATTTTGAGCATGGAAACCGTGACATTACAGGGCCTGGCCTAGCAGCCTGGAGCCTCTTTAACATCCCTCTTACTCCCTGTCCAGGGGGATTGCCATCGAGAGAGGCTTGTACTCTCTCTGCACAGCTCAGGCTTTGTTTCTATCTCAGTCACACACTTGGTTTTGAGGTTGAAGAACATTATCAGATGTTTCAGTGTTTAAATCCATGTGTGTGTTTGTATCTGGTGTTTCTTTGGGCCATTCCTAGAAAGAAAACTCAAAAGGCCAAGGCACCTCCAGAGCACCCTGAGAAATGAGCCCTTGGCAGCTGGCCTGTCTTTATCAGCCATTGTTCAGGAGTCACATGCTACCCCAAGAGGGGCCATTTTAATTAAACTTGAGACTACTGCCAGCCTTTCTCCTGGCCTCCAGCGTCAGCCCTTTTCCTGTGTTTACTGCAGACACATCCTGCCTGGAACTCTATCCAAACACAACAGCATGTTGCAAATAAACACTCAGCACTGAACTCCAAGCCTTTTCTTCTCCCTGTGCTCGTCCCAGGAGGCAGTGGCTGTGCTGTGGGATGACAGATCATGTCCAGGAGGGAGCAGGGACAGGTGGCCCTGGTGAGCCGAGTTGCAGCTCACTCCTGCAATTTAAACCAACTCAAAGATTTGCTGAAGGTCTGCTGCTGCAATTTAGGGTAGAAAGTGGTTGTTTTCTCATTGTTTAGGACCACGTTGCCACGGGGAGCTCAGCTGGAGCATAGTAAGGAGCTCTCTGTTCCCTCTCCATCTCCTCTTGCCTTCTCTGGCATGCAAAGGTCTCAAGGGGACACCATGTGTGAACCTTCACAGTGCTTCCTGCAAATGTCAGGGCAGTGAGATGATTTTCGTATCTAATCTGTATCTGTGTACTTGCTTAGACTTGTAATATGTGCAAGAGAATGAGACTGCTCCTGCTGGTCCTGCCCATCCCACCCAGGATGCAGGGACCTCTGCTCCCTCTCCTGCTGCTGACATTTCCCTGGAAACCACAGAACTGGCATTCAGGGTTTGAAAAGGATTGCAGGTCCTTGAAGAATCCTTTCACACCATAGGCTTTGTCTCCTTCCTCCCCAGAGGTCCCTGAAGCCACCAGAAGAGGCATGGTGGAGCTGCCCAAGCCTTCAAGGGCCTCACAATGTTGGCCCTGTGCTTTGCTTTTAGTGATCTCTGCTCCCTGGCTTATCCCCTGATCCCTTTCTCCTCCCCTGTCTGAGTGCTTCTCTGGCTTTCCCAAGAACTATGCCAAGATGCTAATTACATTCCTCATGCTCCTGTGTTTCCATTAATGGCTGAGGACTTGGACCCATTCCTCTTTCCTTCTCTCCTCCCAGCATACCTGTCCCTGGCCCAGAGATGGTCCTGTCCCAGCAAAGAGGGTGACTGAGGGCGCCACATGGGATGGGTCAGGACTCTGAAATCCAAGTGAGCAGAGAGGAGACAGCCTGCACATTGCCCAAACACAAATGTGAAGGGTGGGACTTGTCACCCCAAGGTTACACAGGCTCAAGAAGCAATTAGACAAACTCACTGAAGGCAAATATGCCCAGGGCTACTAAACACACAGACATGACCCCTAAATGAGAATGTCCCTGAGCTGTGGGTTGCAGGGCCAGGTGAATGTTCTGGGAATGGAGCCCATAGTTTAGCTCTGCTGGTAGCTCTTCTCAGTGCTGCACCAGCAAGTGCTTTGCAAAGTCAGAAAAATCATATGAGACCATAAATTCTCTTCCACAGGAAATTCTCTCAAAATATCCCCTGCCATATTCCCACTTGCTTGCTTCCAGGTTTTCAAAATATGGGAGCTAATCATCCACGACAGGGAGCAGGAAACTGGCTTCACCTTGTGAATGGTGTACCAAGGTGGCAATGGTTTATCTGGCAAAAGAGAGCTCGTGCAGATGGCTGCCTCTCAGTCCCTCTGTCCACAGATGCAGGGTGCACCATTTTAGCACCAGGAATCCTCCTGGTTCACTGGCTGTATCCAAATAGAAGCTTTTGATATCCAAAAAGAAGGCTTTGCAGTGACATGCTGGAAGCCACACAGGACTTGATGGGAAGCTCCCACAGTGAATCTCAGACCCCAGCATTGCTGCTCAGTCTGCTGCTGTTCATCCAGGAGCTGCTGCTGCCCATCTTGCTGCACCCACGCTGTGCCCTGTGCAGGCTGGGCTCCTGCCCCATATTCATTATCAGCATCAGGCTGCAGCCTTGGGGTGCTGTGGGGTTCCTGAGCCTCCCCTTGACTGTGCACCCTCAGAGGGGCAGTTCTGGGTCCCAAATTGTGTCTATATAGAGGAGGGGGCAGCCCTGGGAGAGCTGCCACTGCATCACACCAGTCCCTCAAGACAGACTGCACCAGATCTGCTTAAAGCGACAGTCACCCTCAGGCTGTGCAGTCAGAAAAGGCTCGGGGAGCTGTTGTGCAAAGCTGACCTAATTTACAGCTTTCAATGCTATTCTAGTAGTTTGGGATGTAGTGAAAAGGAACCTGGCATCTATCCTCATTTAATACACATCTCAGCCTGACTTTGGAATGTCCTACTGAAAGTGCAGCCAAGGGAAACTTTTTTTTTTAACAGACCAACAGCCAAGGGGGGAGTAAAAAGTAGAGAAGAGAGAGTGAGAAAGAAAGCAACAAACAGCAACCAAGGATTTGGGGACTGCAAATAGCTTCATGAATAATACTATCCCCTGGAAATCAAGTGGCTGGAAACACTTGCCTGACCCAATATGCAAATCTGTCCTGGGAGGGGATGGGGCAGACGGGATTTCTCACACCCAGCACCGGGCTGCTGCAGGGGGGACTCAATCCTCAAGGGATGGGCACAGCCAGAGATCTTCACCATGTCTGCCACCTTTGGGGATGCCCCTAGGAATGAGGTCAGGTAATTTTGGTGAAAACTGGGTGGATGCTTTGAGGAGGAAGGGAATGCATGTGGTGGGTGAAGGTCAGCACTTGCCAAGTAGAGCACAGAGCACCTTGTGGTGGGAGCCCCTGTGTGCCCACACATAAGTGTGGATGGGGCTTCAGGGACAGACAGGGATCCCTTGCAACCCCCTTGGGGGATGTGGACCTTTTCTGAGAGCAGCAAAGAACCTGGCATGGCTGTGTTGGCACTGTGCCTCCAGCACCTGTCCTGCAGCACATGAAGGGCGGGTGCTTCTCCCTCTGCCCTGCCAAGGCAGCTCCAACCAGCCCAGTCAGGAACACTCTGCAGCCAACACACCTCTGTTTACAAAGTGTTCATGGATAAAGGCCCTGGGAGGGCACCAAGGGAGGCAACAGATCCCGAGGAAGGCAAAGGGCATTTGCTCGCCTTGCCCTTGTCAGGCTGTGGCACGGAAGGGCCTTTGCAGCCGTGTCCCTGGACAGAGGAAGGGCTGTCCCTGCTCTGTCCCTCCTCTGTCCCTCCTCCTGACTCCATGGTGATCCTGAGGGATGTGGCTGCTGCATCCAGGCCCCTCTGTTCCCAGGAGCCTGAGACCCAGACAAGGACTGTGCTTTTTACCTGGCAGTTTCTCCAGAAATCTTCACGTGTGCTTGACTTGGCTCTCCAGGGCAGAGAGGTCCAAAATCAGAGTGGCTTTTGTGAGTAGAGGTTATTAGGTTCCAATGACACATAATGTATCTCCAGACATTTCCTCATCCCAGTGCACACAGGTGTACAGCATTCCCAGGACACAGTGTTTCACAGTGGCTGCCTGCTCTCAGTGACACACAGGGACTGGCATGCTGGCCTGGCACAGGAGGTAGAAACCACAATAAATGTGTCCTGGCAGAGGTGTTTGCACAAAGCTGGCATTTTTGCCCTCAGAGCCCAGACACATGTGGTCATACTGTGGTTCATCAATGCTCTCACTGTGCCATTTCAGATCCCTTCCTGGGGTGGGTCTGCTCCCAATGGCTTGTGTTGCGCTGAAGACTTTTCCTTCATTTCTAACAGGAAGATTCTTCCCTTTTTCTCATGATCCTCTTTTGACTTCCTACCCTTTCCCCTCCTTGGATAACCTTGTAACTTTTTAAATATGGAATTATTGCCTCTCTTCATGGCATGGAGTTCAGGGATCACTGCTTTTTGTTTTCATTTGACATATCATTACCTGTTCTGCACTTTTTATGTTTATTTGGGGAGTTGTCCCCATGGATGTTACAGTGTCTCAATCCAGCTGCCTCTGGTGCAAATAACTGAGAGCATCCCTTTAGCATCAACACCCCTTTAAAGTATTTGGCACTGGAGAGTTAATAGAGCTCCCAGACCCGTGATACATCTTGTCAGTCTCACATGAGAGGCCAGGACATTGAACTTGAGCACAAGGTGCTGGGATTTAAATCAAAATTAATTTGTGTAGCACATTGGTGCCTGCAGTGCACCTGGTAAAGCTGGAGCCAGCAGACACCATCAGCAATTTGCTGAGGTGCAGCTCATTGACCTCTCTCCAGATGGACCCACAGTGGTCATTCCTCCTTTGGTACAAGGAGCAATTGCAAAACTTCTAAAGACTGAGCTCTGATCACTGCACACTGGCTCACCCTTTTGTATGCCCAGGGAATTTGCAGAGATTTTGCAAAGGCTCCCTTGGGTGTTGAGGTATGGCTGGGACTAACCTGCATCAGTTGTGCTGCCTGGGTAGGTTCTATGCTCTCACCAGAGCCTCTGTGCTTTGGTCTGCAAATTCACAAGTGGCAGAAACCAGCCCTTAAGCTACAGAGAGCTGTACTTGAGCTCCTTCCTGAGCCAGTTCTGTAGTGTTTGCTCTTCATTTGTCTAGGATGGACTTTTTAATTTTAATCACTGGTCACACAGCAGAGCCTGAAGGGACTGTTGTGTAGGGTTAAATAGAAAAGGTTCTCCATAATTACAGTGAAATTGCTAATATGAGGGTCAGTTTTAACACAAGCTTTAATTTTAACCACAATTGGTTTGAAGACTGACAGACACAAAATGGATCCAAGCCCGTTTGGATTCTGATGTGAATTCTGCCCTGTGGTAGGACAAACAATTGGCAGAGCTCAACATCTCCAGGTGTAATGAAATTTGATTTTCTTGATACCGCCGCTGAAAATCCGACTCTGGTCTTTGCAGCACAGGTGTTGCTGGCCCTGGGAATGTTTTCCCGGGTGTAGCTGTGTGGAATGGGTCTGGGTGAGGCTTTCAGCATAGTCTGAGTGTGGTTTGCAGCATTGCACAAGGTTTGCAACACAGGCTACAAGGCCAGGAGCAACTGACCTCATGTATGGCTCCCTTCTCAACCAGTTCCATAGTGTTGTTCTCTATTTGTCTAGGATGGACTTTAATTTAATCACTGGTGTATAGTTCCACGTGTCTCCTCTAAGTAAGGGGGAGATTTATAACTCCATCAAAATAAATACCCCAGGATAAAGATGTCCAGACCCAAGCACACTTCTAGGGATGTAGGGGATAGCTGTTTTCTTCCACCATCTTCTCTCCTTGCTGCTTCCACTTTTCCTCTTGTGCCAGTCAAGTGAGGAGGTTTAAGGAGATGCACAATATGAAAAACTCATCCCACAAGGAAAAGGAGAATATCTGGTTCCTCCACATACCTGGAGAAACCCCAGTGCTTCATTGAAGGTGAGGGTAGGTGGGACCACCATTTTCAGCTTTGTAATCAGCCTAGTTGTATTGTCCTGGTGGTTTCCTTTAAATTCCATTGCTTTCCCCCCTCCCAGGGACCATCCTGTCATTTTGTACGTGCCACCAAAATATAGAGAGGCAGGTTCCAGAAGGCAAAAGACAGGTAGCATCAAATGACTTGAGAAAACAGACTAGGATTTTTGGAGCATGCGCTGTGATAGGAATCTTCTTCACCTGCTATTGGGAAGAAGATACTTCAGTAGCTGTGGATATAAATAGCATTTATCAGGCAGTGAAAGGGAAAGAAAGGCTTGGGTAATTACAAGAAGAAATGCCTAGGGAAAGATGGTTTTTTAAAGAGCAATTAAATCAGCTCCCATGCAGCTGGTAAAGGTAGGAGATGTTTGGCAGCAGGGTACAGAACAGCCAGGTCTAAGAAAGGTCTTTCAGTAAAGGTCAGATAAGAGCAGGGGCTGGGAGCTTGTGCAGATATTGGACAAAAAAATCAGAAGTAAAGAAAGATGATTGTGACTTTAATAACTGAGCTGGGATTTCTCTGACTGAGGAACAAGAGCCTGAATTTCTTTCAGCTAAGGGCTATTTTTTCACAAACACCATTTTTATTGTACCTTCACCTTCCAAAGATGGGCAGCAGATAATAGAAAAGCACAATTTCTCTGATGATTGTACTTCCTCTTGATTTCTTAATTTAAAAGAGAGATCTTGGGAGTGACTTGAATGCCAACAGGCCTCTGCAGTGTGCAAAGATCCTTGGCATCAGCAGACTTGTGCTCAGGATGAGGCTGGGAATAGGGCAGGGGGCAGGTGCAGTGGTGATAGAGAAATGTGCTGCCGCATCCTTTCAAACAACAACAGAAAGAAAGTTCACATGAACAGGCAGATGACAATGAAACCAGTGGAACTACAACCATGAAATCAGTAGAGGCCCAGGTTATTAATTCAGCATAAACCACATGGCCAATCATTTGTTTGACTGTTCAGATTGACTGAGCTTACCTCGGTTCTGCCGAACTTCCCAGTTTTGCCCCTATTGAAAAAGGGGACAGGAAATATTTTCTTAGAAAAAGGACAACCTGCAAACACACGGCTCTCACTCAGGCAGCTGTGGCTCAGTTTATCATATGTGGGATTACATTTGGCTCACACAGTGCTCAGATAAGTGCTCTGTGTTGCTTGAAATGTCAGCAAGGTCGCCCAAGGTGCTGGATGTGACTGGAAGGAGAGCTGATAGTGCAGGGCCAGGCTGTTACCTCTGCTGCTCCTGCTGCCTGGAGGGATGCTTTCTGTGTTTTGGCTGTGCCAGTGATTTGTTGCAGTGCACATGCTGCGCTTCAGAGAACAAAATGGTAACGTGGCTGCACAGATTACTTATCTGCCAATAAACCTCTCGTGATGAAAATTCAGGGAGTGGAACATTGCTGATCATGTGAGAGTGAGCGAGCAAATGCAAATATCTCTGGAAAAAAATACATTCAGGGCCAATATAGTAGCAGAATTGTTGGTCACTTAGCTCTGCCCTAGAACAGTTTACTCCCAGCTTTTTTTGGTTTTAGTGACAATGAAGGAAAAATTACAGCTGCATCATGTGAGAAAGAATTATTTAACGGTGCTGCAGTGTGTTTTACATTAACTGTTGGGAGGCTGATGCTTAGTGGCCAAGACTCTGGTGCATTTTGAAGTCCCACAGTATGAGCAACATGAGGGAAATAAAATTTCCCTGAGATCCAGAGTGAAGGATTAAGTCCTTAACAAAACTTTGCCCCTCCTCTCTGGCCCTGCTGCACTTAAGTAACAGGGCCAAGACAAAAGCAGCAAATAACAATGAAACTTTTCTCAATTCTTAAAAAGTGGATTTTTCAGAAATGGTGCTGGTACCTGGCTCTGGTCCTTGCTTGCTTCTTTGGAAAGCCAGTCCAAATAATCCTGTTCCTACTAGACAAAGGGCCCTGCCTGTTTTCTGTTGCCCATAGAGATGGACTTTTCTTGAGCTGGGGACAATTCCATCTGCAGTGCCAAGCTCTCAGCCTCAGCTCCCTGTGACTGGTCTGATGTGCACTGTGGAAAATGATGGGGATCTCAGGGTTAAAACAAGTTAGGATCGCTATTTTTTTTAGTAAGGCAAACAATTCCAGGGCTGTGGTGCCTAGGAGAAGCTCTGCCTCTTTCCATTCTGGGTGCTCAGGCAGCACTCAGGCCTGCCAGGCATTTTTTCCCTTTCTGAGCTAGACACTACTCTGCAGAAGTAAACTTGAAGAGCAGAAGGAAACTCTGCATTTCTCGGTATAAAATTCCATGGTAAAAGTTCTTATTGGTCTCACTGCATCTTGGGGTCTGCTATGAACTGGGCTTTTGAAGCCTCAATTCTCCTTGCAGGAGGTCGGACCCTCAGTGCTGCAAAGGTTTCAAGCCAGAGAGCTTGGTCACTCACTCTTGCCCTCTGCTTACAGCCAGAGGCAGCTGATGTTGGACACATCCTGGTTTCCTTCTTTGGTTCCTGACTCCCAGGCCTGTGGGGAGGGCACAAGTGTTGCTGTATTTAACGACATTTTTATGTGTGTTTGATTTTGATCAGTATTTGTCCTTTTGGAGTGCCTAACAGCTTCCACAAGCCCAATCTGTAGCCATGGCGTTTGTTGGTACCAGGCTGGTCCCAGTAGATACAAATTAGCTGACAAAGTTAACAGCCCACCTCCATCCCAGATAATTTTTTTCTGCAGAGTAGCCGTGAGATACAATCTCCTCTCCTCTCCTCTTGCCTTCCTTCTTTTTTACTTTTTCTTTGTTTTCTCTTTTTTGTGTGTGGTTTGCACATCTGAGATTCCGAGGGAAGGCTGGTCCAACCCCATCTAAACCCGTAGCAATGAGCAATGTATCTGTGTTCCTGGGGAGAGCATTGGGATGCAATGGGATGTGCTGATGCCTTGAGCCCCCTGAAAGCTGACCTGTTCAGGCCTCATGCAAGGAGGGTGATTACCAAGAGCACCAGTAGAATTTCCTGCTCACAAGATAACATTATGGATCATGCCCTGGATTCTTTAAAGCCTTTAATTGCTCTTCTCACTGCTGTTCAGTGACATCATGGAAGATTTTCTAAAGCTTCCAGCCTCCCCCATGTACACACGCCCACATAACTTCCTTGAAAATGTGGGGCCAGCCAGCACCCATCATTACTGAGAGTAAGGACCCTTTGCATCCTGTGGTCCAGCCTAACACCTGCTCTGAACACACGTGGAAACTGGAAGGCAAAAAAGGGAAGTATATAAAGGAAAATCAGAAATACCAGGAAAGCCTCAGGGGCTGTATCGAGGCGTTCAGTTCCAATTTAGTACAAATTCACAGGGCTGGATGACAGTGACACCAGAGTGACGGACTGTGATTTTCCTGGCTCTGTTTGTCTGCCACCTCCTCTGGGCACAAGCGAGTGAGAGGAGCTAATGAGGTCCAGACAGATCCAAGTTGGAAGAACACACAGTCTGCTTCTCAGAAGGATTAAGAATTAAAGAGCCACTGTCAGGTCCCATAAGTGTAAGCACGAGGTACAAACCCCAGCAGCCCTGAGCTGCTGAAGCTGAAAGAGCTCATTGCGTTCTTCACGGCAGGACACAAAGGGCATCAGTCCAACAGTGCCTGCAGAACAAGAGCTGGCACTGTGTCAGGAGGAGGGGCTCTGCCAGGCAGGTTCTTGCAACAGGTTGGAAATGCAGTGATTGCCAGAGGTGGATCAGCACCTATTTACCCAGGGGACAGCTTCAGCCTGAATGTCCTGGTGCCACACTGTTCTCTGAATGTACAGCTTTGTTGTACTGACCTGGTCCAAAGTGCGTCTTGGAACGCAGTAGGCAGCAAGGAGCAGAGGTGTTTTTGGAGAAGTTGTCCCAGCTGTGGTCCATGTGTGTCCCGAGTCACCCTGCTCTGAACCTGGAAATCTGAGTCAACGGTCCCACTTCCCTGCTGGGCCAGGAGGGTTTGAATCAGATCCCAGCAGTGTGAATCAGCACTGGAATGAGCCCTTCTCCTGAGTGTCAGGAGGCTCTGAATCAGGTCCTGGATGAGTCCTTTCCTTCCACACATGGAGAACCTGAGGCAGGGTCCAGGCTGATGCTCCTGCTCCAGAGTGGAGGGCGTTTATAGAGCATGATGGTGAGAGTCCCTGTCTGGCAGAACAAGAAGGAAAACCATTGCATGGTTTGATTAAAAACTGCCTGAATGTCTTTATTCTTTGCCAATTTGCTGCAATATCACAAGGCCCTCTGAAGTGGAGACAAGAGAGAGCAACACAAAGACCAGTAATGAATACTGGACCAGTAATGATGATTGTGTTGGAGAAAGGGTACTAAATAGGACATTGCAGTCTCCTCACAGGGTTGTCCTGATTCCAGAGAGGACATCTAGCAGTCTTCAGCCCACTACAGAGCCTCTTGCCTCACTGCCTCTGTGTGTAATGCAGCCAAGCACAGCTCATGAGGGCTTTTACTTAGCTTTTGAGGATTCTTGCCTAAAAGTGGGAGTTCCTGTGTGCTGAGCAGAGAATGGTCACTTACCAGGCAACTTGGAAAAAGACCAAATCCAGATGAGTACCAGTGCAGAAAAGGAGGCACTATCCATATTTTGTAGAATGACCATTGACATTGTCCAAAGTCACCCAAGGGCACAATGTTGCCAGCAGAGCTTCAGGCTCAAATTTCATACTGCTTTTGAAGCTTTGTTTTGCTGACAAAGGCATTCTCCCTCCCTGTCAGGGAATAAGGGATGTTTTCTTCAGCTTTACACATTTCTGCACACATTCACTTCCATGCTTTGATTCATTGGCTTGTTAGTGATGGGAGTAATGAGAGCGGGCTGCATGTGCTCTTCTGCACTCCTTATCTTCTTTATTATTGTCCTTGACACTAATAGTGCTCTTGGGCTGGGATGGGATGATTCATGTGACACATTTTATCATCTGAGAATGGAGTTTACAAGGTGTTTTTTCTTCTAAGCAGTCCTGTGGTAGCATCTCTCAAACTTTTGTTGTACCTAAGAGCTGCTGCAGTGGAGTATTGCTGTCGTGTGACCCATCCAGGGAGGTGGTTTGTTACAAGAGAAGATGGAGGAAGAGGGAAAAAACTTGTGAAAGGTGTGGGCTGGGTCCATTTGTGCGTGGGACAGGACAACATGGACAGCCAGTCACTGCTGACAGCTGATCACTGGCAGAAATGGGGGCATCAGCCAGGATTGCCCGAATATTTTGTCTCTATCTTGGCAGCTGCAAATGTGACAGCTGGGTGCCTCCTCCCCACTTCCAGTGTCAAGGCACAAGATATTGGATCACATTTGGAGAAGGAGGATGGAGAATGGTGTTTTTTTAGGAGGAGACATGTTATGGTTGGAGACAAGACTGATTAATACCTGGCAGGAATGAAAGGATATTTTGAAGTATCTGTGTAACCTTCTGTTTCCTTTATTCTTTTCCTACAATATTTTCCCTTTCTATGACTTGAATTGCTTTGTGTTATATCTACTTCAGTTCTGCTTTAGGACCCCTGGTAATCCCTCTGCTGACTTGGAAGGAATTTCTCATCTAACTGTCTGTGGGGTCTGCAGGAGAATTGTCATGCTGCATTTGGATGATCAGAGCATAAATATTGAATTAAAAATAAAATAATAACTAAGTGGCATCTGCCCCTAGAGGGTTTTCCCAGCTCCCATCACTGGGCACAGAAACCAGTTTGGTCTTGCAGTTAAGTCTGTACACCCAGAGACAAAGTGGCTGTGCCATGGCCTTTTTATGCCACATCTGGCATGTCCCAGAGCATGCAGCTCCTCCAGCTCTGAGGAGTTGGTCTGGCACTTCAAAAGCCCCAGAAGGGGTAGCTTATGTCCCTGTTGTTCACCTAAAGCCAGGTTCATGCCTGATGATGTTCATCACAGTGGCATTAAATGGCATGGAAACATCTGCTCAGGAGCTGAGGCCAGACGGGAGCGTGGTGACCCAGACACTGACTGATGGGAGCTTTGGCAGGGACTGAGCCATCTAAAAGGGTTCCATCGTGGCAGAATAAATTAAAAACTGATTTCTACCACATTTTTCTCCCACCAACTCTTTTCCAAGCAGTTATTGGTTGTGCCAGCAGTGGAATTAACTGCTTTTATTTAGGTTGCCCTTTAAAGACCCACTTGGTACATCTGCTTGATTGCCAAGTTACAACAGGAGGCAACTTCACAGTCTGGACCACAACTTTGAATTTAACTGCAGTAGCCAACACTCAGGATTGCTTTTGTTTTATTGTAGTCTTGTGGTATTGTCCAAGTGCAAAATGCTGGTAAGAAGAGTAATAATCCCTCTAGTTTCCAAAGGGATGGCTGGCAGGAGCAAAACAACATTAGTTTGTATCCAAAGAATCCTGATAGAGGAGGCTGGGAGGGCAGGAAAAAGGGGATGCTTATTGCATCTGAGCAATGTTTGCAGCTCTGACAATAGCTATGGGTCTGGAGGCTTTGGGGTGCTGCTCAAGGCCAGAATGAAATTCCTGGCTCCTGCTGATGAGCTGCACAGCAGGCAACAGGTGGGAAGGATGGAGCAACTTGGCACCATCTGTCATGATGGAGAGGAGACCAGCTCCTCCCCCCTTCTGAAGGGGCAGCAGCTCCATCCTGCAGGTCCAAGGGCTACCAGCTGTGGCTGTGGTCACCTGGGGTTTGGTTCACTTCGATGTCTTGGCTTGCAGAGCACCACGCTGATGTGCTTCTGCCATGCCATGGGCCTTCCCGGGACTGTGGCCTGCCTGTGGGATGCTGTGGGGCTGGGACATGCCAGCCAGTGGCAGACCCTCCCAGGTGCTGGGAGTGGGGACAGGCTGCAGGCACGCAGCCCTGGCCAGGGAGAGGTGTCCTGGAGGTGTGAGTCCAGCCAGGGGAGGAGGCAGCCCAGCCACGGGAGCAGTGGCTGCTCCTGCGTGTGGTTTGCTTTCTCTCCTCTCACAACCCCTTTGCTTTGGGAGGCAGAGTGTGTGTGCCAATGGCAAGCTGACAAGTGAATCAGTGCATATGTGCCATCAGCAGTGCTGGGGGAAGGAAACAGGGATTTATCCTCCCCCCATTGCTTTAGACAATGCTTCCGCTGGCAGCCTGAGCTCCGGTTAAGGACATTTATTGATTGTTTCTCTGGTTTACTACTGGCTGCCCAGGGAGCAAATAACAACATTTTAAATGAACAGGCTGAAATATGGCAAGGCAGGAGCTGACAGGCAGTGATTAAGCAGCTCTCTGATCTGGAGGAGGGTGAGAAACAAATGCCAGTATATATAGATGTATGACGGCTAATATAGCAGGGGAGAGAATTAACTCATTGGAGGAAGGTGGAAGATCTTTCTGCTACTCTTCTTCCTGTCTGATGATTAAGCTGCTAAACTCGAGGTTGCCAGAGGGAGAAATTATCCCAAATACATTTTTAAAAGGCTGCTGCCTTTTAGAGCACTGTGTATCCGTGTTCCCACAGCACCCACAGAAACGAGGGGCTGATTCAAAGGCTGCTGAAGTCAATGGGAGGGTGCCAGTGATGTCTGTGGGTGTAGGTCTGACCTCCCAATTCTGAGAATGGTTTCATTGAGAAAAACACTTGAAACATGGCACCCTTAAAAACTGATCCACAAATTATGGTCATAAGAAAGGAAGCATTGCTGGTGACCTTCTGTGTGCCACAGTAGCAAGCACCCTGGATCACAGACATGCAATTTGTATCACACACTTTTACATTATTTTGCTAATCTCAAGAGTTTAAGGGAGTAAAGCCACATTTTCCCCCCACCCCACTTTTGAAGTGGCACATAATGGCTATGTTGGAGGGTCCACTGAGTGGTGGTCTGTAAAGCATATTGCTCAATGGTCATTTGTGCTTAATGGTTCATTCCTTAGAGTTAGAACAAATAACTTTTCAGGTGGAAGGAGTCCAGCTGCTGTTCTGCACGGTACCATGTGCTACCACTGTGTCACCTCGAGCTCAGGTTCCCTAATCAATATGTCTGGTGCTGCAAGGGCATTATCTGCTGATAAGAAATATTTGTATAAGACAGATTGAATTTCTTAAAAATATATCTATAACTTATATAAGAGGAACTAAGTTCCTGGAAAATATTGGCAGAGAACTGGAGAGATAGCACAGTTCCTCTGAGACCTGCCATCAGCCTTTAATCTCCCTCTATCACCATTTTTGTATTGCCATTTGCAATGGGACTGAAAGGCATTTCAAAGGGCTCAGGTGGTAAAGAGCTGACTCCAAGCTCCAAATCCATGGCTGAAGGTTACAGGCAGAGGTGGGGCCAGCAGTGGCAGGTCTGACAAATGCGTTGAAAGTCAGGTGCTCACGGTGCCATTGCTTTGCTAGACATGAGCTCAAAAGCCCTTGAAGGTCACTGGGTGAGTTTCATAGCAGGCTGATGGGAAAAGACTGTCAGCAAATCAGGCTTTCACCAAATGCAACGTTACTGTAGAATCAAAGTCCTCTTTGTTTAACAAGGACAACAGGTTTATAAAGATCTTATCATTGCCAGATATTACTGTTGCTCTGCAAAACAGCAGGGTGCCTGAGAACACAGGAGGGACATTATATCATCTTAAAACCTGTAATTAAAAAATAGTTCTTGTTTGGAAAAAAAAATTAACAAGAGAATGTCAATTCTTCAGTTTTTTGCAGGCAGGCAGAATTGAGAGATATCCTGCAAGATGTCCATGTTGTGTTGTGTCAGGCTGGACTTTAGGAGAAAAAGTTTGAGAGAAAGCTCAAGAAAGGTGCATGTATGACTCAACTTCCCTGAGTGTGTTTTCTGGATGTCCCACAGGACCAAGTGGTTTCCACTGAAAACACAAGCTGGCTTTGACTTTTGTCTCTGGGCATTTTCTTTTCTTCTCATTAAAATTAACTTTCCCCACTGACACTTTCTCCTTGTTGCCACTTCGTGGGTTGTTGGACTTTCCTCAGGGAGAAGCAGCTGCAAGACCATATCATGTATACTCCATAACATGGACTTTGAAGGAAAGTGGGAGGAAAAAGAGTTGCAGATTTGGAGAGATGCAAAAGACACATTTAAAACTGTTAAGGAAATGGCAAGTTTTTAAAAACAAGGCATTTTTATGAATAAGAAAAGCTCATTAAGGATTTTTAAACATTGCCAGCTCCAAGGAAGGGGCATTTTCATTTACCTTCGTGTGTGAGGGAGAACTTTTTGAGACTCTTGATATTTACATTGAGAACAGGCTATATCTTGTGACAATCTGGAGAAAAATGACAGAACACTTTCTCTGCTATAGGGAAGCATTGCCCCTGTGTAACCCAGGCCTGTGGGATGCAGGTGAGAGGAGATGCCCCAGGGCTGCATCACATTAATCCCTCCATGATATGTGCTACCACAAGCTCATCTGGCTCCCTGATGGTGCATGTTGAAGCTGAATTTGGCTACTGCAACTCTACTCCAGAGACCTCCAAACACTTTGCTCTCTTATTAGATGAAGAGTACAGGGTCTTTATTTTGTGCAGAGATGGGGCTGAATTATATTGGAACTTTCCCTGGCTTTCAGAAATATAAACTGTAGACCTGAATGATGTAATTATGAGACATCTTTGTTTCTGTGTACATAAGCATTCTAAAAGACATAAATTTACTGGATAAACCCCTAATAAGCTGACTTTATAAAGCACCCTTCACTTTGCTTTTAGCATATAATCGATCATCGTGTCCATACAGCCTTCGTGTCCATAGGGAGTAGAAAGTAATATTATAAACAAGCATGTGAGAAGGCTTTATATGAATAATAAAAGAACAATAGAGCACTAAGGGCAGAGCCAGCAGCAGTGCCTGGCTCTGTTCTGGCTGACTGCAGAGCCCTTGCTTGTGACAGTGCTGTGCTGGACCCCAGTGACCCATCCAAGGTCAGACACAGTCACAGAGACACTGGCCCTGCTCCATCAGCTGAAGCTTTCCTGTAGGTAATCACCTTTTCCTTGATTTCTTTGTTTTGAATTTGCAAGAATCTGCCCTGCTTATGGAGGGATTCATTCCCCAGAGAGAGGCAGGGGCAGTCTCCCTGCCTGTGCACCAAATCCACACTGGTGTTCCTGGAGTTAGCATTTCCTCAGTGACAGGCCTGACTGGGAGGAGGAGGAGGACTGGCAGAGAAGTGGAAAGACTAATTTCAGCAAGGAACATGGAAAAAGCCTTCCCAGTTCTGGGGTGTGAGTTTCTGAGATTGCCTCCTCCCTCCTCGTGAGCTCCTGGTGAGAGATGTGGAGGCAGCATGGTTCCTCCAGAGGGACAACATCCCTTCCCTGCAGTGTCCCACCAGGTGACAGGGACATATGGGCACAGAGCACATGTGCTCCTCCTGCTTCTGCAGCTCACAGCAGCATTGCCCCTGGGAACATCCACCTCAGGGGGGAACTTTCTGTTGCTTTGCAAGTGCAGACTGATGGCTGAGTGGGATTGTTTGTGGTGCAGGTACAACTGATTTGTTTTCCCCAAATAAAAGTTTTAATGAAAGAAAACCCCACCCATAATTGATGTCTGAATTTGCAACACATGATCTAGGCAGGTGAAGTTGTACAGGTGATTCTGGAGATAAAGCAAAGGCTGCATGGCCTTGGCACATGCCAAAGTGCCAGTGTGCCTTTTGGGGCATAAACCAGACTTTCCTGTGCCTTCCAAGATGTGCAATGCCATGAAATGAGAAAGTGCTGCTGCTGCTGCTGTGAGAGCACTTTGCACAGCTCCTGCTCTCAGGCATCAGCTCCAACGCCACCACACAGCCTGAGAGCTGCCTGAGGAAGGGGAAGGGATTTAAACTGACACATTAAAGAGACCAAAATGAAAAGTTGTGGGTGCAATTGGGAATAAATGCTTCAGAGCTGCTAGAGCTTGCGCTCGAAAATAGCGCAGAGGAGGGGGGTTTAAGCCCTGCACAGTACTTCCAAGTAGCCCTTTGGATAAATTGACACAAATTCCAGAGGGATTTTAACTACTAGGACAAAGATCCAGAGCCTCTGCTCTGCCTGTGCACAGGCTTTAACCATGTAATGGAAAAAGCCTGATTTCAGTTCCTTGGGGCAGGGACAGGAATTTGGGAAGGGAGCATGCTTACAATGTGCGTGCTTGCACAAGCTTTATTAGGATTACTTTTAGGAGTATTTATTGTACCTGGCCAAAAGAGTATGAGCAATACAAGCTCCCTTCAAATACGAGATTACATAATTTTGTGAGAAAGTACAAAATAATATGTACCTAGTGAAAGGCTGTGGAAGAGGGTTAAGTTTTATTTTGTCTTTGGCTTGTTTTTCCTGTTAAATAAATAATACTGCAGTTAAAGCTTCATTTGCGGAGAAATGTGGTTTTGTTTTGAAACAAACTTTAGGCTGCATCATGAGGAAAGCATCTCCCAAATGCTTCTCTTTTTGTGAGGTGGTGGTGAGGGATGAGCTAGGA
>NW_005054303.1:6843191-6855841 GCF_000277835.1 Geospiza fortis | reverse complement strand
ACTCTGCCCAGCTCCTGTGCTGCAGCACAAAGCTGCTCTGCTCTGAACTGTGGGAAGGCACAAAGCCTCCCTGAGCAGGTTTACTCCAAGGTCCTCAGGAGGTGAAAGAGGAATTTGTCCTTTTGCTGGCAAAACCCACTGCTTACTCTGTTGCCCCAACAGTTCCCTATCTGTAGTTAAATTCCCTACAAGGCTGTTCCATCACCCACAGCCTGTGCCCCTCAGCCCAGCGCTCCCCAGGCGCTGGTGCAGTCCCAGAATTCAGACTCCAGCACTGTCACATTTGTCATAAGGTCCTGAGGCTGTCTTGCTTCTTTCATCTGTGTTTCAAAGATAATGAGCCAAACACATTTCTGATGTCATTGGTTTAAACTTCCTCATTAATTCTAATTGCACTGGTAGGGCAACAGGCTCTAATTGCATTGGCCATGGGAATGGGGGCTCTGAGCAGAGACATGGCAGCTCCCTGCTCTTGGAAGCCAAGGAAGGAAGGCTTTAGGTGGTGATGACAAGGGGAAATCATTAGAGCCAACTTATGTCCAGGTATCTCCCAAGTAAGCTCAGAAGGTGACACAGTCTGGGGTGTTTATCAGATCAGAGCAAAGAGCAGAGTCTGCCCAGCCCATTCAACTCCCATGGACAGTTTAATAAACTCAGTGCCAAGAAATGCAGCTGAGAGACCTGCCATGAAACTGATAAAACTGCTACCAGTGAAGTCAGGAGGACATCCTGATTGTGTGTGACTAACCAGGCAGGAAAGTAAAAACACCTCCTTAAGGCAGGTAGGAATTAATGATGTCAATTTATGCACAACAGGTTTAATCCCAGAGAGACCTTGCTGAGTTTGTCTGTGTTATTCTATCAAGCCTGGGAAAGGAGCATCCTTCTTCCAGCCCAGCACTGAACCCACTTTTCCAGTGCCTGTTTTTAGCCTCTTGCCTGTCAGTGGCAGTTTTTGGACAGGGTTTGAATTATGGGGCCATTCCTGTCCCCTCATTGAGTGAACGCTGCTGTCACAGGCAGACAGCTGCTTTTACCTCTTCTGTGAAATTCTGTGAATTCTGGAGCCTGTTCAAGACTGAACAAATCAACAGGGACTTTCCATTGTTTGCAGTGAGCTTTGGAGCAGCTGTTATTGTTCTTCATCATCTGCTGGAACATTTCTAATCGAGTTATTGTTGTCTCCTGAGGAAACTTTTAGAAGACTTTCAGAAACCTTCACATATTGGCAAAGCAAGTTTTTGGTTTCATTCCCAGGGCAATAGTCAGGCTTTTTCCTTTTTACTGACGTCATGGCTTTTGGATGTGCTCAGACTCACTCGTGGGTGAATTCAATATTCATCTTCGCAGCTTCTGCTACTTTTTCCTTTTTATCCCACGGTGGTTTATAGCCCCTAGTTCTTACAGAACCATGTTTAATTTCCACAAAAGAGTGAACTAAAGACAGAACTAAAGACAGAAAAAGCAGAGACATGAATTTATTATTGAAATACTTAGGAAAAAACCCCAAAATGCTGCTGCTTATTATCCCAATGTCTTTTTGTTGTTGTTTTTGGGTTTGTTTTTTAATCCTTTTCCTTTGCAAACACATATTTTAATCCTTCTGACACATATGTCCATCTGTAGCCATTTTTCTTGTATGTCTGGGGTTTGCCTCTCTCTTGTTGTGTGAAGACTGATGGGCATTGTCAGCTTTTTCCAAAGCTGTGGGTTTAGAAATCCAGAAATCTACTAATTAGTTCATGTTTAATCTGCGTGATCTGCAAGAGCAGTTCTGAAGCCTTGTAGATTTGTTCCAGCACAGTCAAATTATGCTGATTAGATTGGTAAAAGGCCAAAAAAAAAGAGGCATAAATAGCAATTATTTTAAATAAATTCCAAGCACATAAAGACTGATTTTAGCCTGGGCTGTTGAAAATTTTTGTGCAAATTGTAGTGTGTGTTTATTGCTTTTTTTTTTTCCAAAAGAAGTGGAAAAGTTGGACCTATAGTTGTCATAATTACACTGAAATATGAGCAGTGAAACAGATAAACCCCACAGCTGCATGGTGCCTTGCAGGGGAGAGCACCGTCACCAGTGTTTGCTGTGTCACCTGTTCCCAAGGCAGTGCTGCCTCTTAAAAGTCCTTGTAAAATCCCTCTGCCTGCCAACGAGCTGCTGCTGCTGAACTGTGTTGCCTCCCAAGGACACTGGAGCTGCCAGGAAGGGGAATGGGGCTGCTCCTGCTGCGGCCACAGAGCCCAACCCCTGGAACAGGCAATGGTTTGGGAGGGGCAGTGGCAGGACAGGGAGGGGTGCCCAGCTCTCCACCAGCCACAGCACCCCAAGCTGCCACCTGGCAGTGCCCTTGGCAGCACCTTCCTGGCACTCCAGTGGCCCTCGTTTTTGGGGTGTAATGGTGCTCAAATAAGGAATTTCAAAGTCTTACTCTCTGGTCCATCCCAGATTCAAGCATGGAGCCAGGAGGTTTAGCTGCCCAGGCTGCACTGTAGGTAGGAGGCTTCTTCCATCATCAGTCTGCACTTGCTAAACAGCAACATGCACACACAGAGGATAAATACAGGGTAGAAAATAAGTCAAGTGTAATTTGAATGTTTGTGGACACAGCTGAGCAAGCCCTCTGCTTTTCAAAGGCTTTCAAATGTTTAGGAAACAAAGTAATAATGATCTTACAAGTGGGCAAATGTACTGTTAAGAACCACTAAAGTTTTGCAAGATGAATCTTATTATGTGGTTGAGAATACAACTGGAACTTGACTCTGACTTGCAGCAAGCAGCCATTACATGTTTTGGGAAGTGTTATGGAACTTTAGACCACCACTGGCAGGACAGTGGGACATTGGAGTAAATGGGAATGACCTCCTAGATTAGCTCTGCTTAGTCACGCTCTGCAAGGAGGTTTCAAACAGCTCCTGTGAAAAGGAACAAGCCTGTACTCCCCTCAGAGCATGACAGTGCTCCTCTCATGGTGTTCCTCAGTTGGAGCAGCCAGCTGAGCACAGAGCTCCTCTGCCCTGGTGCTGCAGCCCCAGTGACCATCAGCTCACAGCTCCGCACAGGGCTGTCCCTGGTGCCCCTTTGCATTTATCTGCCTGAGTTCCACCTGCACTTTACTGCCCAGTCTGTCATCAGGCAGGACTCGCCCATGAAGTTCCTTATAACCTGTCCCCATGCTCAGTGCCATAAATAACTGTGCAATATCAGCAGACTCCCCTGACAAAGTGCTCAGCCCTTTTTCCAGGTCATTTATAACAACACTGAGTTGCACAAGCACCAGCACAGACACCAGGACGCCACTGGTGACCTCCAGACTCCTGTGAGACCCAGCTAGGACCTCAACCCTCTGTCCCTTATCCCTGAACTCATTACTCAGCCTTATTTATCCTACAACTAATGGCTTCAGAAAGGGCCTTAATTTTATTAGATTCCCTAGCTTTTTGCATGGGTTGCTCTGCAGCCTTACTCATGATCTTTTAATATTATTTTGGGCTGTATAATTGAATTCAACCACTCTTAGGTTTTCTGCAACAAAGTGGGGCAGGCATGGAGGAAAACACTGACTGTGCTTTGAGCAATTAGCAGTCTTTGTGGTGTTGTTGCTTTGGTGATTTTTACTTGAGAAAGTATTCTGTAAAAGTGCAACAAAATGTGACTGTTTTCTGCTAGTGTGACTGCTTTGGATCCAGACTATACAAAACCAGTGCCATGTTTCAGCTGGTGGGGGAAGAGCATAGGATCTATCTATAGTCACTGATCCTTCTAATTCACAGGGAATTTGGGAGGTTTTTTCAGCTCTGATAAAACTAATGCAGCACATAAGCCTCTTTGAGTCACCCTCTCTGCTATAAGAACTACCATAAACAGCTGATTTCTATGAGGCAGATGTATTTATAGGCTTGGGATAGAATGTAGATTTTAAAATGCCACTTTTCTACTTCAAAGAGATTGTCTTACATTTTTAATCTGTATAAAATTAATGCAGCTAATTAATGAAAATGGCTACAGAGTAAAATGAATTAAAGTTTCAGAAGATCATTAAGCATTGATATGACTGCATGCTCTGATTTGGTAATGAGTTGTGACATGAGTCAAGACATTATCTAACTGTATTTGCATCCAGGTACTGTAAGAACTTGTGGGCACTGGGGTGCTGCCATGTGAGAGTTTTGCTCTGGAGGAGATTCTTGCTGAGCATTAGGAGAGCACTGTTATTTAAGAAGGAGCTGTGAGGAGATCTGGAGCATCAGGTCCTGTTTTCCATTCTGCCACTGCCTTGCACAATCCCCTCATGCCTTTGAAAGGAGCACGGTGCTGGGTGATTCCCAAAGAAACCTCCACAACCAGGGCCCAGGTGATCAAGGGAGTTGTGCTGAAATCCCACCAAAATAAATAAGAAAATCAGTAGGAGCTGGGGCATGAAATCCCTTTACCTTCTTTGAGAAACTGCTCTTTCTTCAGGCAGCCTGCAGCTCCCTAACGTGGAGGTGCCACCACGCTCTCACAACAGCCGCGGGTATTTCCAATCTCCTGCCACAGCCATTCTGCAAATCCCTTCCCTCTCTTAGTAAATGTTTGCAGGATCAAAGTCAAACTGCATGATAAATGAGGAACTGTTTCCTTATGAAACAGAAATCCTGTCTCACACAGAGATTTACCATGAGGAAGAACTGCATTTTCTATTCCTACCTAAGGCCGCTGCACCTTGACTCTTAGACTACAGCTCTGTCAGAAGTGGCACAGAAGTGGCAGGTGCAAAGGCACTTATTCTGAGGGGAACTGAGTCCTTGTGTTCCCTTGGGGACAGAAGATGCTCCCAGGGATAATGCTCAAGGCCCAGCACTGTCCCTGAGGTGGAGGAAGCCCTGGGCCTGCTGTGGTGCCACACGGTCGTGCACAGGTCACACTTTGCTGGTGGCTTTGACAAGGTCACACTTTGCTGGTGGCCTTCTCAGCTGTGACAGGTTCATGTGTTCAGCCCACCTGGGCCTCTTGGTGCTGCTCTAATGCCAGCAGTGCACAGGGCTGGCTTTAATGCCTTCAGAGGGAACACAGTCCCATTTATAGTCCATGTTAAAAACCTAAAGGAGCCCAGTGCTGCCATCCTGGCTCTGACATGTGTCTGCAGGCTGGTGATCAGCTGTAACCATGAAAAACCTGCACACTCTGCTGCAAAAGGGCACTTCCCTCTCTCTTTAAAGGGCTGCTAAGATCAGTGAGGAAATGTCAGCAATGAAGGATCCTCCTGGGAACACTGGGTGGTAAAAACTGGAAGTCAGCCTCCTGTCTGGAAAGATTGATGTGCTTGTGGGTTCTGTATTCCACTCAAATATTATCCATTTTCTTACATGTTTCAATCTTATCCGACAGAGGACACAAAAACACATCAAGAGAACATGCAGAAACTGTAGCTAGTTTCTTAGCTAAATCTGATTTTTCAACATAGGCAATCAAATCTCTCTCTTACTCAATTCTCTTGCCCAGTAATGTCCTTAAATGGGTGATTCTTTATTGTATAATACATAACTACATTGTGTATTTTGCTGACATAATTTGAACCATACTGAGCTCCTCTAACAGTGTGACATGATGCACCTGTAATCCAACAGGCTGAGCTGACTGCAGCCTTCTTTCCCTCTCCCTCCCTCCTTTCCACTCCATCAGCTGTAGATCCCACCCTACATCCCTTGTTAGAACAGCCTGATTGAACTGACATCCTCACTAATGAGCATTTCTGAGCCACAGCTTTCAAGAGGAGAATCTGGAATTTCCTGGGAAATTGCCTCTTTATTGCAAAAGGCCAGGAAAGGAAGAGCTTTCTCCTAGAAATCATTCTCCACCTTACTACTGCTCCTTCCTCTGCTTCCTCCAAGCAGATTTGGTTCTCAAATCCAGCTGATTCCTACAAATAATGTGTCCCTTGATTCTTTAATTATTCTGAAATAGTACTTTATGGACAATTTCTAAGGGGAGGGGGGACCAGTGTAAAAAGTATCAGAGCCTACAATTTTAACATCTTCCTCACCCTTCAAGTGGAAACTTCTGGCTCAGAATATTTTGACATCACAAACTTTCATTCCACATCCCCAGGGACCAGCCACGCTGAATTGCAGACACATAGTAGGCAAAACTACTGCAAATGTATTTTTGACTCAGGTTAGGAGGGGGGAATACAGCTCTCCCGAAGCAACATGAGGGAGAGGAAAATCCCACTGCAGACTTCCCCTTCCCTCACAGTGCCTAATACAAAGGGAGGTTGCTAAAGCAACAGTTTCTCTGAGCTGGCTAGACCTAGTCATGCACAGGGCTTCATGGTGAATCAGGATCAGCTTTCAGAAAGAGATGGAAAAGGCTCCTTCTTCTCCTTACGTAGGTTTGACTGCTCAGCTTGCACCTCTGGCAGCAGAAGCTCTGAATGCACTCAGTCCTGGTCTCTGACATATCCTGCTGCTATCTGGAGCCCTGGGGAGAGCTCCACAGCTCCACTGGAAGCACTCATGCAGATTGCCCTCTTAACAACTGTAAAGGAATATGAAATTTAGCATCAACCCACTCAGCCCCCACCAAAATAACTTCAGGCTGAGGTTGCAGCAGCTCCAACCTGCTGCTCTCTGCAGGTGCCTGGTCAGGAGCACCCAGCTGTACCTGCAGGTCCTGATGGGGTGGCAAAATACAGCCCTTGTCCTGCACTCCAGTAAAGAGGAGAGGAAAATGCTCTGCCCAAAGCCTGGCTGTGCAATCTCAGTGGGCTTGGAGCAGCAGGAAGAGCTGGTGCATGCTGTTGGAATGGCTGTTGGCTTTGGGTCTGAGGGCAGCAGCAGAGATGATGCGAAGGGACCACTCACAGCAAGGGGAAGCCCAGTTGTGGGCAGTCGACCTTAGCAGCCAGGGGGAAGCACAAGGCACAGTGAGATGCCCACAGGACTGTTCCCAGCTGGCTTTGTGGTTGTTCCTATCAGCAGCATATCAGCCAGTTTACCTCAGAGTTCAAACCTGCTGCCCTGCAGCAGAAAACAACAGCCTGCAAAAGGACACAGATCTCCTGGGTGAGATATGCAGGCAAAGGGTTGGATACCAGTGAGGAGAATTATTTTTATTTCACTATTTAATTCAAGGTTTTTCTGTTCCCTGTGTTGGTGCTGATGCAGATTCATTCCAGTTCAGAAGCTGTCACGTAGGGAGAAAGGAAATAGCACAGTCTGGCTCCCCTCTTTTGGCATCTAAACATCATTCCTCAGGAGCACTCAAGAGGCCAAGCAGCATGTAAATGCTTTCCCTCATGGTGACACAGACAGAACTTTCTGGTACTCCAGCAACCCCTTTCCTCCCTTTGACTGGTCCCAGCTGCACGTACCTTTGGTGTAACATCATGGTTATGCAATGCTGACTCTCTCACTCTGCTCTTATCATGCCTCTCTCCTACTTGTGCAAGCAGAAGCTGAGACCGAGTCCAACAATGGCCTCCAAGAGCTCAGGCATTTCCCAACCCTCCTTCTCAGAGCCTGCTCTGCTCCCACTGGCACAGACGTGAGCTGGGACCACCAAACACCCCTGAACTGCAGCCCAGGAGGGCACAGCTCTCCAGTGTCTGACCAGAGCAAACCTGGGAAGGCATGAACACCCAGGCTGCCCAGTGCACTCCTGAAGCCAAGTGATGCAGCCCCTGCAGGGATGAGCACTCATTCCCAAGTACATCACTGCAGCTCTGGCCCTCCCTCGTTTCTGGGTCACCATGACATCCTGCTCACCAGGACTAATGGAGCACAGATGGACTCTCAAGGGAGAGAGTGGGAACCAGAACCCTCATCTCTGGAACACTTCCCAGGAAGAACCATCTCCTCACCATCACGTATCCCAAAGTACCTAAGGAGAAGGCAGAGCAGGATATGCAGCAGAAGAGTGAGTTCCTAGAATTTTTGCCACTTTATCCCTTTAAGGTTCTCAAGCAGGATTTATGATCATCTTCAGAGAAGAGTGTTGTGCTAACAGGTAGGCAGGAAACAACCACAGTGAGATGCAGATCTGTGAGGCTTTAATTAAAGCACAGGTAAACTGTGAACAGCAGCAGAGCTCTGAGTGTTTCTTATGCCACTCATCTTAGTCACTGCTGTGTGCCTTGTGGGCTGCCAGTGTCACAGCCTGCTCTCCATGGCAGCCTGCAGGGTACGGGGCACAGCAGCACCTGGCTGGTGTGCAGGGCTGTGTCCTGGTGCTCATCCATGACTGAGGGATCTTGGTGCATGGCAGCAGTGAAAAAGTCCACCTGAACATGTGACTGAACTCCACCAGGGCAGGAAGCAGTATTTTGTTCCATACTGGATACTAAAATGTATTCAGAAGAGAAATGACTCTCTAAAAGTATGGCCCAGGCAGATTCCCCAGCGTGGAGGGAAAGACCCATCTTTCTGATCTCCCACTTTTGGCAGGGAGTGCAGCCAGAATGTAGGACACAGGTGACCAGAAGCAGCATTAAACAGTGGGGGTCTGGCAGCACAGTACTGTCCACATTGGACAGTGTGGGATCCTCCCTGTGACCCTGACAACAAAGCAGCAGCAGGAAGTGGTGCAGTGCTGCTGGCCAGGGCTGCCATCAGCAACAAAAACACAGAAAGCCTTTTAAATATTGCAAAGACAGAAATGAAATCCTTCTCTTCTATGCAATGCTTGCCCTTCCTCAGCAGAGGTCAAATCAATATGGGACCAAGCAAAGTCAATGGTTTATTTCAAGGGGTTTTGAATTGGGCTTTGCAGGCAAAAATGCATCAGCCTTGTTTTAAACTCCAGGAAGACACATTGGTATTTCCATTCCACATCTATTTGTAGCACAGAAAAGTGACTTTGTTCCTTTTTAGTCCTGTTTAGATGTTACATTACTTTAAAATAAGGTCTGTCTGGAAAGACCAATCAAGTCTGGGTCTGGAATTGTCCCTGCAGAAGCTTGGGGAACCCCCCTGTTAGTGAATGAGGATGACCTTGAAGGAAGTTAAGGAGAATCTTATGGTTGTAATTCCCCATCCTTTCTTCTGGAGTCTGGCAGTAGCTGTGCTGTGCTGCTGGGTGGTGATCCCAGCACACACAAATACACACAAACCCACACACACTCACACACATGTTCTAACACAACCACCAAACCTCACACACCATGTCAGCAGCTCAGCCTGGAGAACAAGAACAGCAGCAGAAAGGGAACTTTCCCATAATTTCTGGGGAAATACTGCAGTTGTAGGCCAACTTACATAACTGATTTAGCTGAACAGAATTGCTTTCTGCCTTTAATCTGCTCAACAGTTTATCTTTGCAGCCGTGATCGGTTGAAAAGCTTAGCTTTGTTTATTTTTGTCAAGAAAGGGGGAGGGATATCAGGTTAAATGTTCAGGCAGCACTTTATGAATGGCTGCTTCTCTTGCACAACAATCAATATGCTCAGGTACTGAAAGCAAGGCACAGCTAAATGCTTTGAGTGGCAGCACTAGTTGCTGGAATAGGAATATTTGTGAATTTACTATTAAAAATAAAATAAGAAAAAAAGAAGGAACTTTAATAAATTTTCATTATTATTTTAATCTATAAATACAAAATGTAATCCAGCATTCAAACAGTTCCTCACACCCACCAGCTCTGTATGGAAGACCAAAGAGTAAATGATCTGAAAACTTAATTAATAAGGTTGGTTGAGGATTTTACTAAGTTTGCATTATTGATGTAATTTGGAGACAGAAATCCTGCCAAAAGCAATCTTTCTGTCATTCAGCTGCAGGAAAACAATACACCATAATGGAAACAAACCACCAAACAACTGGAACCTCATCCACACCACTTACAAAGAGGTGGTCAGATAGTATTAGCCAGCTGTTCAGTTAATTTTCACAGTAGATTCATCAACTATAAAAGTGGCTGTTCTGTTAGAACATGACCGTATGGATCCAGGTTCAAATTTCTACTACAAAATGATGAGCACAATATACCAATTTAAATTAAATCCAACAATTACCACACTTCTTTGACCTCTGTGTAGTCAAAATGATTTGCAGATGCCAGCCTGGAATGGAGTAAGAGGTTGTGTTCCTGAGTGTTGCCAATAGTCCTCTGGAACACTATTCCACGGAAACACTGATTCTGTGAATAGTTGTGCTGGCAACCCTGTAATCTTGGAACTTTCTTATCTAAAATGGAGGAAGTAGGCACTTGCACATTCTTCAGAGCAACACAGACATTGGAGAAGTTAAAAGAATAGTGTCCAGTGGTGCTAGGAAAAAATAAAAACATAAACCTGGGAAAGTAATTCAGAAAAAAAGGAGGAAAAAATCCAACGTATTTGTAATTTGTCTGTTGTTTGTTTTGCTTACTTATGAGAGACCTTAATCCTGCACATTCCAGTGAATGGCCATTTGCTATTAATTTATCTTCTTTCTGACAGCAAGTGGAGCACCATTCCAGAGTTTCAACATTCCCTTGATGCTGCTCTGCTAAATGCTTGTGTGCTATTTAAACAAAGCATATTCCAACCAAATCTGACTATATATGGAATTCCCTGACAAGTAAAACTTTGGATGCCATACTTAAAAGAGCCATGAAAACAGAATACACACAAACTCCACTCCAGACTGCACAAACTGGGCATGTACTACAGCAGGCTCTTGGTGGCAAAGGTCAGGTACCCAGTGTGCCCAACCACCTCCCTCAGTGGCACACCACTCTTGAACTGCACAGTCCCTTGCTGCAGATCAGCACACGAGCTGCCTTGATGTGATGGGCTGCTGCTGTCAAAGCCAGTGCTAGAATTATCCTCAGCTGCTTTTCCAAGGTCAGGGATTTGCAGGCTAACTGTCCTTACATTGTACACTCGGAGCAGAATTTCCAAGGTGTTAATCTCTGTAAAACCAGATTCTTCCATGGCCAGGCAGGTTCTTTGAACTTGTTCAATGCAGGGGGAGAAAGAGCAGATGCGGCCACCTGCAAAATAAGACAGGTAGTGGAAAAGAGGGCAAAAGCCAAAATGAAGCACTTTTCATCTTTTTTCAAATTCTCCCAGATGCCCATAGAATTACTATTATACAGACAAAGTGAAAACATTCTTCAAGAAAATCTTCACATGGCAACTTTGTTGGATTAAAGTGTCAGCACAAAATCAAACACTGACAACTCCACAGGATGCTTCAGACCCTTTGAAAACAACAGCAACTTCATTCATCTTCCACATCCAATGCTGCCCTCCACATTTGCTCACAGCAAAACTGTTAAAGTTGGTCCCTTTAGAGCAGCAACTCTTTTGGAATCACTCTCCACTGTTCTGGACTGAGCACCAAACTGCAGCTGGCACGTACACAAAGCCAGAAGTCATTCTCCACACACTGCCCAGGGCTGGAGCCCCAGCACTGCACACGCCCCTGACAAAGAGGCTGTGTTTAGCTGGGGACGATGGTATGCATGCACAGAATAAAGGCAGCTCTCCAGGCCATAGATGGAGTGCTGTTAAGGCTTTGCCCTTTTAGTCAAGCTGACTAGCATGTCTCCTGAGCATTGAAGTTTACTGGATATCACATCGTGCAGGCTTACAGCAAAATGTTGTAAAACTCAAGGACGGGACTTTTAAGTGATAAACTAACACTTGTCTCCTTGTCTATGCACAGTTCTGATTTTTGATTCTTAATACGGGCTATTAATAGGCCCCCTACACCTTTCTAAGTGCTACAATGTCACCTTAACAGCTGAGAATAGAATGATTCAGATTTACTCTGAAAAGCCGCAGCCAAATCAGATCAAAGAATTATAAGGACACTGTCTGCCATAAGGCCAGGGCATGTGCTTTCACCCAGGACACAGTGTGCCCCAAGGCAACTGCCCTTCCTGAAAAGCTTTTGTGCAGGAGGAAGGAACACTGGGCAATGCAGCTTCAGCTCTTGTTTCATTTATTGCAATTAGATGAAGATGCCTGCTGACCTGATTTGCATTCCTCCCCAGTCCTCTCCTGGGCTCCAGTCAAACCTTCCAATACCAGCCATCTAAGCAGTTAAAGAACCCGTGCAAGCCAGAGCAAAGCATCCTGCTAAAAATAGAGGCAATGCTAGGACTACATGAAGCCTGCTTTATCTCAAACTCCGCTTTTTTTTTTTCCTTTTTCGTTTCTAAAGTCAGATCTCTAAAAAAAGAAAGCATCAGGTCTGAAAGCGTCACTGTAGCACTCCAGTTACTGTGCAGCAATGATGTGCTGGTACTGCCTGGGGAAGAACACTTTCCACAACCATTAATCCACCATACGCTAAGCAGGATTTAATTTTAGTCCTCAAATAAAGTCTCTGCACCAAGGGGTTCTTATCATGAATCTTCAGAACAAAGTACCTTGGACAAGTACTTCCCTGGAGTGACAATTAAAACCAAAATCTAATAATCACCTGCAAAACTAATGCTGGTATGTGTCTTTATGAACCAAGTCCGTTGATGCTGATTTAATTGCATGCCCAGTCCATTAACTCCCATGAAATTAGATTTGTATGTTCATCAGGATGGCCAGCACTACCTGGCCTGAATCTGACAGCTAATCTTTTCTGCCCAAAGAACTTACACACTCTACTCTATGGTTGCAGATGTAAAACAGAAAAGCTCAGGAAAAAAATTCTGTTACATAATAAGAAAGCTACTATGATGCACACAT
>NW_005054303.1:6823941-6843150 GCF_000277835.1 Geospiza fortis | reverse complement strand
AATGTCTGACTTAACTAAATGTCAGCTCACAATAACTCTTTGTCTGCAAAGCAAGAATCTGAGAGACCAGAGACTACTACTTCATTCAGGCTTTTTGGTTTTGAGGTTTTATATTGCAATAAAGAAAGCAAAATATATTTACATTTACAGTAAGTCTGTTCTTATTTTTTCTGACTCTAAGGGTTGAAGATACGTTTAGGCTTTTGAAGTCACATGCTCTGGATTTACAGTCAAAAACTCAAAGCCTGCACACAGCTGTTGCCATACAAGCTGCAAAGCCACCTACAGTTCTTGTCAAGCCTTCAATTAAAGGCAGAGCACCCTTCCTCTTGCCTGGGGCTGGTCAGCTGAGCACAGCACGTCAACACCAAACTTGGTGAAGATTTATCAGGCTGCCTCCTCACAACTGCTGGGGGAAGTAGGGTTACAGAAAACAGGCTTTCAAGCTGTTTAATAAGGAAGAAAGCTCTTGCTTGCAGTAGCAAATATCCAGAAGGCAAGCACAAAAAATATTACTTTACTTCCTGCACTGCTGGAAGTTTCTCAGGTGTGAAAGATGAGAAAACAGTGAACTGCTGGTATTCCATCTACCTGAGACCATTCAATGGGTTTTAATAGTTCTGTCAATTTTGTTTTCCCCTTTCATGCCTATATTTCTCGTTATCTTTATACATCCCTCCCAAATAAATACACCTACAAAGGGCTTAGAAGCAAACTCATCAAGCATCTGTCCTTACAGATCGTAACAAGTGGGAGAGGAGTCCCCTCTGCTTTTTCCTGTACCATCAGGCAGGCCAGATCTGACTTGCAGCTACAGGCTGGAATTATGTGATTAAGCAGCTATTAGGAGTGAAGATTGGAAAGCTACAGTTAGCAGAAGGCTGGAAGGCAAAAATGAAATTGCAGTTGCAGACTGCGAGAGGCTGTCTAAAATAGAACCATTTGGAAGTTTCAATTCCTGTGGTGTGTTTAGACCAGCAAAAAAGAAAGTAGAAAACCAGCACTCAGAAGGATGTGCTTATCTGTCCCAGGAGCAGAGACATTGTCATCTTGAACAGAGCAGATGCTTCTGAATTCTGCACTCTGAGGGCTGCCCTCTGTACCCAGCTGGACTACCAGCTAGGCAACACCCCCTCTGTCACAATCACCAAACAAATATAAATCTAGATTTCAGCACTCACAGTTCTCAGACTCTTTGAGAGCCCTCTTGTCCTTTAGACACCAAGAGGCTTCTAGGGTTTAAAGGACTTGAATATGCACTGCTTTGTTTTGCCCTGCCAAGGATTCCTTAGTGAATGAAGAAAAGACATGAACTCCCCCCCTCTCCTCCCTGGGGCACATTGCTCTGTCTGTGGATCACAAAGGGATGGACTAGACTAGAGAGCAGTGAAAACATCTGAATGGAAACTTTTTTGTACAAATTGGGTTTGTGTTCTTTCAGAGCTCTCCTTCAAGGAGAGCTACCGTTCCTAAATTTGGTTAATGAGATCTGTGTGTCATCATAAATTGATATAGTAATTATGAGAGATTAATCCTGTTCACATTGGGAAGCTGTGTGAGCTTTTTGATCTCAAGCGCTGTCTAAAAATGTGTTTATTCATGTATAATGCATCTGACAAGTGCTACAGTTGAGGAGAAGAGAATAATGAGACTGTATGAAAGACTTAAGTTTTTTTCTACCTTCAGTTTTACAGGGAGTGAGTTAGTTTGAAGCATTAATGGAGAGGTTAAATGTCCTGAATCCATAACCTGGAACAAGCCCACACAGTCCTGGCAGTCATTGTAACCAGCAACAGGGTTGAGAGGACATGAAAATGGAAGTACAACTCTGACTGGAATGATTAGAAAAGTGAGCTTAAGGGAAGAGAGAAGCGGAAGATTTTCATCCACACAGTACTGTACATTTTCAACAGACTTTATCTAATTGGTAATTGAGGGACCCACCATTGCATCTCTACAAGAAGCCAGTGCCTCAAAAGTTGCCAGAATATTCCTGTGCAACTCTAACAAACAATTTTGTTTATGGTTTGTCTGAGCAAGAACTAACATCTCTACCAGTTCTGTTTAGCGATTAAGTGCATTAGGTTTCAAGTGTGGAAAATCTCAGTGCTATTATTGACAAGAACTCCAGTGTGTGCTTATGATACAGAAAACAAGTCCAAGAAATGTGCTCTTATTTTTGTAGGTTATTGTATGTGTTACAAGTGCTCTGAGAGGTTCTTTCATCATTTCAGTATTATTCAGATGATGCACATGTAGCGCAGCACCATAAGTTTTAGGGAAAATGGCCAGTAATTTTTAGAATGATTCTGTGACATAAAGAATACAGCACAACGTTTTTACCTCTAGCAAGAGAACACAGCTTGGGTTTGGGACTTCAATGCATTGTCATAACTGGAAGATTACATTACAAAGATCTCAAGGAAGAAAAAAAAAACCACACAGGCATTATCATTGTGTAGGGGTGAGGCAGGAGAGTCACTGAGCAGCATCACTGTGGCATTTACTCTGTGACTAAAATATTGTCTCTGCAAAAGGGGACAGAATGTCCTTTAAGTGCGTGCGCTCGTGGGCGATTTGATGTAGCTTCCCTGACAAGTGAAATTAGAGGATTTGGCTGTTGGAAGAAATTAAATGATGTTTCTTGATTCAGAGAAGAGAATTTTCTCCAAATCACTTGCCAGCTCATTAATAGGAGCTTGATGTGATTTTCTGCAAATGTGACCTTAACCTCTGCACTTGTAGGTGCATCATTCAAAAGGAATTTATTCCTGCTCATTATTATGGGCTGGTAAAAGCATGTAACAAGGAAATTAAAGAATCAGTCGGCTCCATACTGGGGAAGAAAACCTAACAACTTTCTTTAGTGATCCTTTAATCTCAAACTATTTCCTTCATACTGTGTCAAAGCCAGTAGCTTTGGCTGTCCAGTGAGGATTTTGATGCAGGAATCCTTCTGCTTGACTCTCTACACGTGAAAGAATCACTTGTATTTCAGGCAGGCCCACTGTGTGCACCAGACCTACCAAGCCCTGACAGACCCAAGCTAGGGATGAATTAGGAGTCCAAGTCCTTCACATGGTGAGGGACAGAAGCTGTGCCTCAAAGCCATACCTGGGTAGTTTAAAACTGGGATCATGAATAACCTCTGGAGCTCAAGGAAAATAGCCAGTGAGGCTTCCTACATGGACATGGAAGTGCAGAGGCCCAAAGAGGGAGATGTTCAAAGTGAACTTTATCTGCAGAGTTTTGGGGGGAGAATTAACAGCACCATGTTACCTGATTTAGCTGTTTTCAAGGATCACAGTTTGATAAACTCACAGTTTAGGGGCTTTACGATGCTTCAGAGGGAATGGAAAATCTGAATTAAAGAGTAAAATCTTTAAAGAAAGAAAGGAAATAAAAGAGAGGTGGTTTTAATAATTTTGTGACTCAGACTGTTAAACACCATAAGGAGCAACTTAAAATATAAGAGGCTAATCCACCCTAATACATGGCTGTAATTTTCCATCCCCCTACCTGAAAATTTAAAATCTGTATGAAAATTATTGTACCAGTGGGTTTCTCCCTCATCTTCCACAGCTTTGGAAGAAATAGACAGTATTTATGAGAGTAGAGTAGGTGGGTGCAGAATTATATTCAAAGCACTACAGTATTCAGCTGAGAAATGACTGTGAGTCAAAAGTTTCAGGGCATTTAAGAACTGTAGAATATTGAGGATATTTTTGTTACCTCATAATTTTCTCATTTTCCAAATTTTTAAAATTTTAGCCTGAAGGGGTTAACATCAACTTTGCAAAAACCACCAAGGTCAGATATTGGGAACAGCAGCTATGACAACAGAAAAGCATTAATCAGCAGATGCTGCAGAAGAAAAACAGTGCAGGTCTGGAAATGAAAGGAAGTTCTGCAGTGCAGCAGTGCCTCAGAGATGCCACAAGCAGCTTTTCTGCTGGAAGTGTGACTGGTGACATCAGCACAAAAGGATGCAGCTGAGATGCAAACCTGAAGCATCACCAGAGAACAAGAACCTTCCAGTCACAAAGCTACTGTGCCATTCTATTTGTTCAGCTCTTCAGAGGCTGGCAGTGCTTTAAAGGGGAGGCCAAGCTGCTCCAAGCAGTGCATTTACAGCATCCTGCAAGGCATAACGTCAGTGATAATTGCACTCTGCAAACAGGATCATTAACACTCAGCCTACTAAGAGCAGCAACTATTCAGGACCTTGAGCTGAAGTGGAAGAGAAAACACTGATCTGATAAGGTTTTGTTAAGGCTGAGAACTCTCCCATATCTCCTCAGTTGAACTCTGTTGTGAGTATTGAGGTTTTAAGGAAGAGAGTAGCTAATGCTATATATAGAATTTGCTTTGTTCTCATTTAATTCAAAGTACCTTAAGACTTCAGGGACTAAATTACCACTATCTGGCAGTACAGCTGTGACATTTGCAGGGCACATCACAACAAAACCCACAGTGTGAATGGTTCAAATGTGACCCTGTCTTGAGAGAGAGGGTGTGGACAGAAAAGAGTAGAACTCATTTCCTGCAGTGATGCTTTATCACTACACCAACCCTGGAATGGGGTTCAATAACAGCAGAATGTGCACAGGCTGTACTGCAGAAGAGGTTTAACTCTTTGAAAACAAAACAAAGGAGCACTATTAAATTATCTGCCTGTGGTAGGAAAAGGGAAGCAGCTACAGATAACCTTCTGCCATATTTTAGATTTAACAGCAGTAAAAAAACCACAACAAAACTACCCACATGACTCAGGATAAAACAGGAAAGTGTCTAAGTTTTTACATTTTACTACTACAACCAATTATATTTTATATGAAAACCGGTTTTTGTTTATATGCAAAATAGCAAAATTTAAAAAATGCACCCAGTTAGTCAGGTATGAAGTTGCCCAAAAGAGGAGCCTTAGATCAGTACCAGATCTCAGACATGGGAGGCTCGTTGCAGCAAAAACTGCAGCAAGGATCAGCAACTTCCCCTTTTGAGTGGCTCATAAAGTGAATGACGCCACTCCACAAACACAAAAATGTGGGATTTTGAAGTATTATTTATACTGCCTAAGCAGATGTAACCTTGTAGCATAGCACAGAAAAGCATAGCCAGATGGTATGGCCAGTTTGGGACTATATTACATTTTCTAGGATTTCAAATGCTGGAGTGAGACAAGGATTCAAAACTTGGAACTGTTCAAGCAGCCCTGCTTAGTATTCTAAGCATGCACCACTTAAATAATTCAAATTGGACTGCGCAATGCAGCGCCTTCTAAGCTGGGAAGTCAGCTGAGTGTTGTGCTCACTAGATTAGATAATTTGAGCATGGGAAGGGCATTGTACAGTGCAGTGATTTTCTTCCCCCCCAGGACACACTGGAAAGCTGCTACAAATTGAGCTGTAACCATTGCAGGTACAGAGTGCTAACAAGGCTGACTCTATTTATTCACTTTTTAAAGGAAGTGTGTTTAGTGGGTATCACAAAGCTTTCTAGAAAATTATCAGTAGTAGCTGAGCCCAACAGCAGGGCTGGTCCTGACTCAGCAAGGCAGTGCACATTCAGTGACCTTAAAGAACAAGCTTCAATCTTGTGATTTCAAGAAGACTTTGCAATTCACTTGCAAAATGAATTTATATATTTTAACAAAGAACTGGGCCTTGGCACATAATCAAGTTTTTTTAAATTCATGTCCCAGCATGGACACTGTTCAGCACTCCATGCTCTCTTGATTAGAGAAGTCACTTTTGTAGATGGAAGCAATTTGGCAAAAGTTAATTCAGATCCACACAATTATGAAATTAATTAAAACTTATTCCAGGATCAAAGAATTATTTATTCACTGAAGCTTATTTTTTGATAGGGAAAAGAGGTATAATAAAGTGATGAAATCTGTGCAAAATCTCAACATCACTTCTCACTTGCTGTCACAATCCCAGAGTAACTGGCATAAGCTAGAACATCCTTTATGTTCCATTCCCACTGCATCCAATGGCAAACTTCTCACTAGCTCCAATCACAAAGATTTAGCACATAAACTGACAAGCTTATTTAAGTGTAACCACATTTTTTTTAACATTACCATTGGGGTGCTCTGTTAAATGGGTACAAATCTGCAATGATTGATGTGAACTGAGGCTGAACACCTTTTATACAAACACCTTTCCACTGAATTGCCAAAGAAATTTGCTTTCAGCATTTATTGTTATTTCTGCTTCCCACACACCTCAGATCTAGCAAAATGCACTTGAGAATGGTTCACAGGGGTTTTTATAAACTGCCCATGCTAATTGTAGCAGTTCTCACAGGCCTGCAGGAAAAAATTGTTCTTCTCCTTTCAAATCTTCCACTGTAAATTGAAGACGCCTTTTGAAGGTTTTATAGCCTTAGAAATGCCTGGAGATTGACATTTGAGAACAGTGATCACACAAGGGAAGGGAGCACATCTAGTGTATGGCTCAAAGGCAGAGATATGTGCACAGTGCTTCCTGAACAGAAAGAGAAAAAATACAGTTACCTTCAGCTTTTAAAGCCGACTTGGCATGTCCTATGGCTTCCCATGGAGATGGAATATCTAGGAACACGGCATCTGCAATGTTGGAGACCCCAAAGCCATTTTTGCAGACATCCTGGTTGGTCACAGTGACCAGGTGCTCCACCCCGTGCTCCCGAAACTCCTCCCGCGCCTTCTCAGCCCTTTGCTGGTGGAACTCCACTGTGTACAGGTGCCCGGTGGGAGCCACTGTCCTGATGAGAGCATGGGAGAGGGAGCCACTGCCTGTACCTAGGAAAGACAAACAACTCATGAAATTGGGTTTGTCAGGGGCAAACATCAGAACTAAAGACTTCTGCATTTATCTTCCTGCTTGGAACACTCGTTCAAAACTCAAATGAACACAAACCACTTGTTCAGCTCCTGAAAGAGAACAGTCCTTCCTGCACAAGAAGAGAGGGACTAGGTGTCCTAGGAAACAGTCTTCTGGGTCCTCAAAGCATTCATTACAAAATCTGGCAAACCCAGGATCTGTCCTATCTCCCTGGAGGAGGAAACTAATGTCAAGGGTCAGCTATAGCCCTAACAACTGCTACTAGAGAACATGAGGAAGTAAATGCAACAGGAAAAATTCAGGGAAATTAACTGGAGAGGTTTTTTTCAAAGTGTCAGACTCTTATAGGGTGAAAAGAGATTAAGACAAATTTTAACGGATTTTCAAAACCTTATACTTTACTAAACAAAGAAAAGATGTTGGTATGGGTTTGTGCTTGAAAATCCTATTAATATCCATGCAAACAAATGGCCTTCAGGATATAGTTTGCTTTGCACAGATCTCTTAAGAGACATCCTCAACTCCCACTGGAATTATTACCCCAAACCAAGGCCTCTTGGCTCCTTGCAGCCACACTGATCAAACAGCTGTTTTCACAGGTCACTTACACACATACTCACCTACACAAGCTTAACTTAGTCTAACAAAATCTATCAATTGTAGGTAACTACAATTACCACATACAAGACAAGCAGGGACTGACAATACAAAGATATTTTTTTCTTGTTTTAGTTTGATAATTTAGGAAACTTACATTAAATGATCCATTGGCATATTAAATAGATGGATGACTAATAACAAAGATTTTCACTTCAGAAAACACCCATATACCAATTCCCATTGCAAATTAGTCACTCAAGTGGCATTTAATGGAGTAATCCCCCAAATTCAAAACCCCACAGCAAGCCCGAATTCTCTGTGTTTATTGATTCATAATCCTGTGCTTAAAACACATTTCTCCTGTAGAAATAAAATCTATTTCTAGCTATTTTCAATGACTGTCCAGCCTGAGGCAAGTCCTTTCAGCTAGCATAAATCTTAAAAAAAACATATAAAGGACAGAATCTGAAGTACAGCAGCTCAGAAACAAGTAGAAAGGAAATTAATTAGGGGGCACAGGGGCTGGTACAGCCGCTTAATTGGCGCAGTACTTTCCATAATCAGCCAGGAAGTCTGAGTTCACCGGCAGATCCCAGGTTCTTGCCCTCTAGTCACATAAGGGGAGGAACACTGCTGTGGCACTGTATTTAATCCGACAGCTCTGAAAGGGGGCACATTCAGACTGTAAACAGAGCTCAGGGCCCGTGTTTGCCAGCGGATCAGGCGGCTGCACGGCGGGATCGGCACCGCTCCCCTGCTCCCCTGGGAGAGAGAGGGCTCTGACCCCAGCGGGCACACGGGCACCGGCCGCAGCTTCAGCACGGCACAGCACACAGGGAGGGATGGAGGGGCCGCAGATTTTAGCACTGGCTTCAGAGGGGTCCAAGACAAGAGAGAAACATTTACACACATGCATTTTATAAAGTGAAAGTACAGGCATTCAAGGTGGTATTAAAATAAAACAAAGAAAAAGCAAAACACACCTACACGTGCATACGGCAAAAGCCATCCTGTCACAGCACTCGAAGGATCTAAATGTCAAAGTGAACTTTTCCCTGGTCAAAGGAGTAACGGTAGCACAGAAGCCATGTGGTTGTGAAAACTCGATGTATGTGCATAACAAAGAAATAGTATTCCATTGATAGGTTTTTAATGACAAAAGCAGGGGACTATTGCTCCCAGGATGCTAAAGACTGAAATTCTGCCTTTGCATTTCATGCCAAAAGGGAGGATTACACTACTGAGAACTATTGTAAAATGAGGAAATTTAATTATTGTACCTCTCAAATGTGTAGTGCTGCACACTTTCTGCATCTCTCCCTGCTAATCTGAAAGACTGAACAAGCCTGGGCTGTAAGCAGAAGAGCGAGGCAGCTTGTGCATGTATCCAGTTTCCTTGTTCATATTCTTTTACATTTTTAATCACTTTCCTTTTAAATCTGCTCTTAAAAACACCACAGAAGATACCGTTTGTCTCTTCCATAGGAAAACTCATTAAGATTTTTTGGCTTCTTTTCCAAAACTCTTCTTTTATTCACAAACACTCCAAGCCAAACCCTGAACTAAAACCAAGATACTGGAAGTCACAACTTGCAGGCGTATTACAGACAGAGCTTTTGTTAAACAAGGTTGCCAGGAATTATTTATTGTTGACTGGCTACCACAAACATGAGAACAATACATATGTATCACATTTTAACATATCAAATTCCATCACACTAGTATTATTAATGGGAGTATTTCTGAAGATGCTGCCTGTCTTCTCTGTGACAACACTCTCAAAACTGCAGGAAACAAGATGGTTATGAATCACCCACTATTGTAAAAATCTCTCCTAGAAAATATATTCTGAACCCAGACATGTGACATGATGATGACCCTTAACTCTCATGTGCCCAATAGATCAGCACATTTGATGTGATCCATTAATATGAGTCTGGCATGAGTCCAGACCTACCACAAGCCCTAAAGCCCAATCAGCACTGTCTGCACAAGGCAGAGGTTCAACCCTCTGTTTTTGTGATGTTGTAAAGGAGAAATAAATTTTTATATCCACCTTCTTCCCCACAAAGGTGCAACATTCAACATTTTTGTCCTCCTGCAACCATCTCAATTTCTTTTTGTCCTTATTTCAAAATCACTACTAAAAAGCAAAATATGACTCAAAGAGTCTTAGGCACCAGTTTGGAGTACGTTCTAGTTTTGTACAGGTTTCCTTGGGAAATGAAATGTATCCTAGCATGATACAGTATCAGTCAGGGCAGCAACAAAACCTGAGGAGTACTACTGCAAGCATAGTAGAATGCTACCAAACCAGAAATAGCATACTTGAATTACCTGTATACAAATTACCTGAACCAAAAAACTGGATACTCAAAAATTAACATTTTGTATCAGAAGAGGCAAGATCAGAACTGGAAAAACTCCAGTGGATTTTCTTTTTCACAGAGGTGCAGTGAAATGTCTGTGTTCCTGATATGCCCTAGAAAGCAGAAGGTAAGACAACTAGAAAAATTAACTTTTAATTTTTACACCAGGATGCTCCCTTTCTGACAGCCTGCACAATAAATAGCCTTATAAACTGTTTGCTCTCTACCACAGGACAATGCCCACTTGACTACCATGTTTTAATCATGAATGGACTCTACAGAAGAGAAGTAAAACAACAACAATGCAAACTGTACTGATGACAACCTTAACAGCACAGCTGCTGCTTTAGAGCTCATTTAGGTGAGCACTTATGTCATTGCTAATTTTCACTTGGAAAATGTGATGCTCCTTTACATTGACTGTTCTGTGATCTCAAGCATCTTAGTCAAAAAGCAGACATCTGCATTGCAGGCATTTAATGAGACACTGCAGGGGCCCCAATATGCCACACTCAAGGCTCAACATCTGAGGAGGCAGCATTGTGCAGGATCAGCACAGAGTGAACCAGGAATGGGCTCCACTTCAGTCCAGAGGCAGGAATTAATCTCCTGTGTTACACCCATGATTTAGGTAATGGCTAATGGCCCTGCACACTAATGCAGTATTCTTTCCTTCTTCTTGAGCTCAAGCACATGACATCCTCCTTCTCTGATACATATAAGGTCTAGGGGAGTGGTTTTGCCCCTCTCCCAAAACAAGCAGAATACTGCAGTTTCAGGATTTCAGTCCTAGCAAGTGGACATCTGTATAAAACACTCTAGCTCAGCACCTACTGATTGCTCCTTCTGATTTGGAGACAAGCAAGTATTGATGAGATGAACTTTTCAACTGCCCTGACTTCCAAGAGATCTGTTCTTCTCACTCTCTGCTTATTCAAGTGACAGGGTTTCCACAGAGAAGCCTCCACACACCTCAGCCATCTTGAAACAATGACCATGGTAAAACAACTTCTCACCTTCTCAAAAGTTGAAGTGGACAATATCTGAGCTGTTCAAAAATAAAGCACGTTATTTCAGCACAGAATACTGCCAAGATTGAGAGTCACCACAGCATCACAGCACTTAACTGATATAAGATACAAAGTACATTTTACACTGTTTTCTGTTAGTCTGGTTTCCTTATTGCAAAGGGTATTTGTCTAATCTCCTGGAATCCTACCCATGCCATAAATATAAGTGACCTGATTCTGTGCTCCACTACATTTTCTCTTTGCAGGCTATTACTTGGCTTGTCTTCCCTAGAAGTTTCTCAACGTGGTGCTTCTTTTTAAAAAAGGAGCTACAAATTGTCATTTAGAATTTATAGATGTGTACAGCTGTGTGTAAGCAAAAGCATTTTGGAATAAAGCTGAATAAGCTCTTAAGTGCATAAAAAGGTTCATATTGCTTGGAAACAGGAAAAAAAAAGAAAAGCATGCAAAGTGCTATTTACTACTGGGTCTCTAAAATATCTAGTAACATTTTAGGAGAGCTTAAGCTTCTGATGCATAATTTGGCTACCTAAGATATTCTGAAATGCGTAAATACAACAAAACAATGACAGTGTTGCTCTATTTGTCTCCTAGCTACACCACTTAGTCCTAGCAAATAGTAAGATAGGTCATGAATCAGCCATGAGAACGGAAGGAGCCTCAAAACCAAGGGAAAATTAACCTTAAGACAGAGCTAACAACTCCACAGCTAAAATTTGTCAAGAAACAGAAAGACTGAACAGAAAGACTGCTCACTCTACATGACAAGTTTGTGTAATGACTTATAATGAATACATGAAAAGATGTTAAGCATTTGATGGAAATTAACCCAAATATCTTCCTGGGAAGATAGTCAAGGGTCATAATCACAGTAACAGAGGTAAGACACAGGAGGAGCAGGGACAGACAGAAGGAAGAGACGGAGGGAGAGAATTTCAAGGAGTTGAACTGATGGATGAAAGAGAAAACACCTAATAAAAAAAGTTCACTTTGCAGTCAAGAAGTTCCCATGACAGAAAATTAGCTTATCTGCCTATGTGTCATGGACACCATGCTGAAGCAGGCATTTTAATTCTAGGCAGCAGGCTGGAGGTCAGAGAGGGCCACTGCTCACTGACAAGACTGAGAAGCTGAGGGAAGGGTAGTAGGGAGGTTTTCAAGGCTGGCACTGCCTACAAAAGAATATGAAGAATTGATTTTTCTTTAGAGATTCAAGAGAAGAAATACATTTTCCTTATAGATTCAAAAGTCTGAATTTTTTAGGAAGGAATCTTCTACAGAATGGACACAATATGGTTAACAACAGGGTTAGGTTCAGAGCTGCACAAGAAGCGTACTTGGTGGTCAGGTGAAATTACAAGATCAAAGTGAGTCCAGAAAGTCTGAAAACAAATACTTTGGGGTATGAACAGCATTCCTCATCAGCTAATGACAGCCACAAGTCTGAATACATTACAGTGATGCCTCATGTGGTCAGAGATTTGGTTCATAGAATCATCACAGACTCACAGAATGGTTTGGAATTAACGATGTTTGAAGATTCTTTAGTTCCAACCCACCTGTCTGGGGCAGGGACACCTTTCCACTAGACCAGGTTGCTCAAAACCCATCCAGTCTGGGCTTCAACACCGCCAGGGATGGGGCATCCACTGCTTTTCTGGGCAGTCTGTGCCAGGGCTTCAGCACCTTCACAGTAATGGGTCTCCTCCTAACACATCTTTCAATTTAAACCTATTACCCCTTGTCCTATCACCTCATGCCCTTGTATAATTCCTTCTCCCCAGCTCTCTTGCAGCTCCTTTAGGTATTGGAAGATGCTATAAGATCTCCCTGGAGCCTTCTCTTCTCCAGGCTGAACAAGTCCAGCCTGTCTCCATAGGGAAAATGCTCCAGCCCCCTGCTCATCCTCATGGCCTCCTCTGGACTTGTTCCAATGGATCCACATCTTTACTACCGCCCCTCTGTTGGGGCCCCAGCACCAGTTCAGTGCTTTGGTGTGGCAAGAAATGTTGTGGTTTATGACATTTGTACTGATGAGGCCTCCCTAATACTTCAAGAGGTGCTATACAAGGATCAGGGTTTCTAATTCTTCTCCCACTCTAACCTGAACAGCTGCTAAAAGGTAGATAAGGGAGACATTATAAAACACAGACATAATTAGTTTGGGCACATTCCAGAATCGAATTAACTTTGATCTGTACTTTACACTAAAAACAGAGCTGCAAACAATTTAGATGTACTTATGACACAAAAATAATGAAGACAGGAGCAGTATTTGTCAAAAAGTCTATAAGCACTTCAGAAGAGTCATAAGCATACAGCTGACTTGCTGGGACTCCACAATAAACTCTTAATCATTTATTAAGTATCCATTAATCATTAAGTCCTCATTAATTTTTTATGGGTGTACTCTTTAACAAAATCTATACCCAGGCTGTGAGTCTGAAAATTTCATAATTGTTTTTGAGAAGCTCTAGGGTAAGGCTGGGTGGCAGCTCCTATTACTCCTTCTCTGAGAAACCATGAGAACCCAGAACACTGCTCTCAGCCTTCAGAAATCCAGTCCCTCAGCTCAGAAACCCTTTGCTGTGCAGCAATGAATAGGGTTTAGCAATTTTTAATTTGGGATTTAGCTGAAGGGAAACAAAAAATCCAATTAACGTTTTTGCTCACGTGAGTCTGATTTTGTGAATGCTGAAGGATCACTGGGATGGTGGTTAAAGCACTTTTGACTAAATTATGTTTTGTCTAAATATTATACTCCATTGAAGCCAAAATATTTCTGAGATTTATCAGATTAAATGAGATTTCACATGCTGTACTATTAAGACAGGCACTCTTTTACATCTCACCATGGAGAGAGACCAGTAAAAAGCCTTGGTGTGGGGACTGGAAAGAAAAGGATTTTGCTTGGAAAAAATATTTTAAAGGTTTCATATTGGTTCCAGTATAGTATTAAAAATAAACGTGAACCCTTCAAAACCAGTTGTCAAATGGAACTATCCTACAGAGAGCCTAGCCTGGGAAGTTGATGATTTGGAGAGTGGGGTGAGACAGAAGAGAAAGATTTAGCCTTTTCCTTTATCTAGGCATTGCTGCACATGCAATAAACACAAATGGGATTATTAGTTACCTGACAGGAATGAAACTTTCATACTATTGGGCCACTCACAGCAGATATTTAAGCAGCTATTTTGAGTACCATAATTTTGGAAAGATAAGGCTGTTAAAAACTGTATCCAAGTATGGAATTTCTTAGAGCAGGGACCCATATTTTAAAAATATCTTAGCTCTAGTAACAGTGCTAACAGTTTTAAAACTCAACATACTTTATAAATTAGAAATTAGCAGAAGACAGAAAAAGGATCATATTCCTACACCTCTGTCATGAAACATCAGGTAGATGCAGAGTGTCCTTGTAGCCTCCTCAACAGAGCATGCCTGGGTCATTTTAATTATGCATGTGCTGCTGACAAGCTTGCTCTTTATGTGTTTATTTAAGATCATTAAACATAGTAAAAACTATATTAATATGTTTGTATCTTTTAGGACAAATAATGACTAATCAATTTAAACTATATAATTAATCCTTCTGGTTATTCTACTCCATTTTTATAATCACATGCAGAAGATTATTTACATTCACAGTATTTCAACACGACACAGAGGGTATTTCCTCTTACTTTTTCAATCACTTCTTCTCACAGTTAAGGAGACCAATTCAAAATTCTGCTAGCTTACAATGGCTAAATCCAGGACACACCTCTACAGCTGAGTTAGTAAGACAAGAGGAAAAGAGCTCAGCATGTTGTACAGAGCCTGCTTTGCCAATTCATACAGCAACTGTATATCTAAGTTCAAATAACAAAAAATGTAGACCTCTGTGCTAATTAATGCTTAAAATACTCCTAAACTTGGCACCAGCAGGAAGCAGACTCAAGTTTTACATACCAGATTTCCTGTCTTGTTTCTACTCATCACCATTGGGCTGGTTCTGTCTAGCCCACACAAGGCTGATCTAGAGCTAATGACTTTGGATCACTAAACACCACAGAATTTAGGATGGCACCAAAGCAGGCTACATCACCACAAAGCAGGCACTACATCAGGCTACATCTCCACACTGCAGGCTCCAGTTGTCAATACCTGTCAAGTTTTTAATTCACAGTAAATCTGCAGTAAGGTCTCTTGCTTCAAGGTTAGCCAGATGGATTTATTGTAGTATTCTTTCTTCTTTCCTTTCTTTGTGAACAGTGAACCTTGCAAGCAATGCAAGCATAGCTATAGCTGTAAAAGTGTTCACTTTGCCTGGAAAGCTGAAGTTGCAATACAATGTCAGTACAAACATTAACATGAACCTGGGGACAGCTTCCCCTTAGCAAAAAGGATTGATTTGTGGCTATGACTTTTGACTCACAACATTTTTGGAAATCATCAAGTGCTTCCATTTCTTAGCTGTTAAGCAAGAGATTAAACATTTTCATCCTCTCTAAGCACCTTTGACACTACTGAAAATATTTTATATACAGCTCTGTACATTTGACTAGCCTGAGTGAGACAGGACATGGAGCAATTCCAACGTCTTCCCCCTGACCCCAAATAACTTTGTTTACTTTTCCCATCCTGTCTAAACATAGCAGGGAGGGGAAGAGCTGATGAATACAGAAACTTCCCATGACAAAACTAAAAACGTCTGATCATCCTGCAAACCAAATCAAACTCACAGGACCCAGCTATTTTCACAGTATCAGAGGTTTCTGCACAGGGCTTTGCCTGCTTCGAGTGCTGCTGTACAGCAAGCAGCTAAACACACTGCCTGCTTCTCAACTGGGTGCAGAGATAAGTGCTGTCTCAGTTGTGTTGGAAAGTGGTCATTATGCCTGAAAAGCTGCCCAAAATTATGCATGAGTGGGAACAGGAAATGGTAAATGTAAGAAAGCACAGTGCATCACAGTCCTATCATGCTGATCCTTTGCCATATCTATGCTTGAGAGGGAGGTGTAGGAAACTGCTCCAAAAAATGCTCCAACAGCCAGAAAAAACAAGGACAAACTACCTCAGCTGCTATTTCTCCAAACTACAGAGATTCTCTCAAATGAAGCAAGCCTCATACTGCAAGTAGTAATAAAGTTATGAAGACATTATTATAAACTCTATGTAACCAAGATAACATTTATGTAAATTTTCACTCCTTACTGCCAAATTAAGCAAAATCATGAAAGCTGTAATAAATTTAACCAAGTTTAGAAATAAAACACAGCCCTGTGATGAACACATCATCCATTGTATTTAATCAGTGATTTTGCATAAGAATGAAATTTCTGTACTTACACGGTGCCATATATAAATACTGCCAATTTATTTCTCTTATTAGTTCAACACCCTATCACCAGAATCTCTTTCACCAGTTTATCCTAACTACATCCTCTGAAGCTGCAAATTCAAAGCCTGAATCTTGATTTAAATCAGGTATTTACAAACGTTTTTTAAGTACTTAACAACAGTTTTAGAAAAGGGAAATGAAAATGTTTACATGCTCAGAGGTATACCCACATAAATTAGGCTCCATGCCGAGGTAGCACCAATTTTTCAAGAAACAGTTGATAACGTGTGCACATGATATAGAATTCTTCAACATGTGGGTAGGGAAAATTGTATCACAGTGGGAAGAAAGTGCAACTTTTTGCAAAATATAAAGAAAACCCTGTTTTTCTCATGAAAGTGTTGGTGTTAGTTCTTAATAAAGGATTTCAACATAGTAATTATTACCTGATTCACATACTATAGAGCCTGGCTTCAGTTCCAACATCATGGTGATTATGGAGATGTCAGTGGAATACAGAATCTGCGTCCTGTGCGGGAGATTCATGGTCCACAGTTCTGGAGTTGGATGAAGAATGAACACCCATCCTCCTTTACTGCAGGTCACTTTGGAGCCATACTTCTTGCCTATGAGGTCTGTGGAATGCCTGATGACCCCATACTTAGTCTGTGTTACAGAGCCATGCTGCACCTTCACAGGAAACATGGACTCGTGGCCCAGGAACACAATAGCTGTGTCACCATCCTTTATCGTATCTCCATATTCCACAAAACTCATGGTCACAATCTTGTAGCTGGCTGATGATTGTCACCTAGGGAAGAATAAATATGTCAGGAGAGTTTCACAGGACCATGGTGGAGCTGAACCTACAGATATAACACCAAGTCATTTTATTTTCTCTAATAAAGAACAAAACCGCACTGTGTAAATAAGATGCTGCAAGAGACTCCCAGGCAGTTTAGGGAGCTGCTCTCCACTGTAGTCTTGATCCAATTACAATCAATGGAAGGATCCCACACATTTGAAAATAACAAGTATTTTTCTTTGTTTATGGTACCTTTTAAAGAAAAATTGGGAAAATACATTGTAATTTACTCAGCCTGCTCCAAAATGCTACTGCAGGTTAGTACCAATTTCAGCTCCCTGTCCCCGAGCACTCATAGCACGTTATTAAGTTTAACTTCTATTCCCATCTTCTTGTTTATTTTTTGATGACTTACAACACAAAGACATTCTGCTACTTGCATGGACCTCAATCACCAGCTATTAGGACCACTAACAAAAGTATCCTTGAAAGTTTTCCAAATGAACGTTTAGAGATAGGCTAAGGGCATTAATTTATGCATAAACTTGACTAACTACATGGAAAAAGAATATTGTGGCCTTTAATTTGCCATTGGGGGTGCAAAGTAATTGTCTGGGAAGTGATCTCTGCTCCAGCTAAATGTAAACAACCACTTGCAAGCTAATGCCAACAGCTGAATCACTTCAGCCCCATGGTCTCAGTGCTGTTTTAGAGAATTACAATTAAATTTTGATGGCTTTGAGAAGACAATCTAGAAATCAGAAGGTGGGTTACAATGAAACCTGACATTGCCTTTCAGATAAAGCAGCTAACTGTCTAAGCTGCAGGTTGATCAGTTCAGGCAAGAATTGCTTAATGAAGAAACATGGATCCCAAAGTTAGAAATTAAAGCCTATGACAGAAGGCTTTGAAAGTCAGATTTATGGTATACCATCCCAGGCAGAATCAAAAGCAGTGTTACTTTTAGTTTCAGAACAATTACTTAATTCCAGCACTTTTGTGTTGAATGTTTAAGAGTTTGGTCCTGCTTCATCATTTCAATTAAAAACATTCAGTTCTCAAAGTGTAGTCTGGTGTCTGTAGTCTGGTTCCTGCCTGGAGCTCCATGTAGCTCAATTTGCTGTTAAGCAGCTAGATTTATCATTTTTCCACTGCAGTCACTGAGGTTGATAAACAGATGTGCTTGTGGCTGAAACTTCCAAAGCTTATGACATGATTATTGCATAAGGTGTTCAGATGCCAAGGCAGAGGAGGCTTGTCTGGACATCTGGTGAAATAGTAAGAGCATCCCATGAATTCAGAAATGTATAGATAAAGGACTTTGTGAGATAGAACAAATGCTGTCTTTTATAGCTTGCACCCTATGATTATGTTCATGTCTTAATCTTTCAAAAATGATACTCAGAGTTCTCACTCCAGATACTTTCAATGCAGTGCAGTTTTCAGGTCTCACAAGCGTCATCTGAAAGGACCTCGAACGGAATCCATTTCTTTCACAGTATTTACTGCAGTTACACCCATGTGCAAAAGAATCCTGTAGCAAGCCTGCAGGAACACTGAGCGAATTCCTCTCCCTTTGAATACACCAACCAGCTGGTTGCCAACTTCCTTGCCTTCCTTTGAGCCACTACACTTACCGCAGCTAAGAGTCACAGCAGTGAATCACAGAATCTTTAAGGCCGGAAGGGACCTTTAAGATCAGCAAGTCCATATCAGTGCAAGCTGACATCCCAAGTGACCCATCCCTTAGGCCTCACCTGCTACAATATTTTCATACAATTGGGGTATAATTAGCGTCTGTGAGGAATTTTGAAAGTTTCTTTGCTTCGCCCACTTGTCAAGGAGTACAGTGAGCTACCACCACTTCCAGTATTCTCCATTGCCTGGCAGTGCAGAGGCTCCCACACTGTTACATTTTCCCCCAGGCAGCTCGCAGGGGATTGCTGTAGCACCGCAGCCGCGGTGTCCTGAGGCGGTGTCCCCCGACACGGGGTCAGGACTTCTCTCTGGGTTTGCCATGGCTGCAGCGACCTAAACCCAACGCCCCAGGGGATCCCACACAGCCTCACAAACAAAAGCACTAACACGATTCTGGGTTCCCTTCAATCACCACGCAGGCACACATCTCTCTTCCCTGAGCAGCTCCCACAGGGACCTGGTAGGCTGCCCCTGCCCCCTCCTGAAGCCCGGCTGCTCGGCACGGGGAACCTCCGGCAGGCACAGCCCCCTCGCTGCCCAGGCACACGCA
>NW_005054303.1:6820316-6823557 GCF_000277835.1 Geospiza fortis | reverse complement strand
GAGGCGCCTGTTTCTCTCAGCCCGTCATGCCCACGGCTCCATCAAGGCGCCCGCTCCCCTAAGCCCGTCATGCGCACAGTCCCATCGAAGCATCCATCCCCCTGAGCACACCCGTGCCCTCAGCCCCTTCGAGGCGCCTGTCCCCCGCAGTCCCCTGCTGACCGCCCCCGCCCCGTCCTCTCCGCGGTCCTTGCTGGGTCCTGAGCAGTGGGGACAATCACTGACCACCCTCAGCAGCCCCCGGGCAACCCGTGGGGTGCTCCTGCCTCGGCAGCTGCCCTGTCAGGGAAAGTGACGAGTCCCAGTGCATCACTGGGAACAGCTGCAATGGGGACTGATAGCCCCAGTAGGAACATGGCGTTCATCACCCACTGAACGTGTGGGGTGTCTCGAGGGTCACCGCCAGCAGGGCTGGAGCCCCTTCCCCAGGGAATGACTGCTATTGGCAGACCTGGGCCTTGCCTCCATGGCCCCCAGGCAGACAGCTTCCAGAAAGTTCTGCATGCCCTTCCCCCAGGGCAGCCTCAGGGAAAGGCAGCTCAAGGCCAACCAAGCTCTTCACAGGGGTTTCATAAGGCTGCAGGAGAAACCACACTGTGGGCTCAGAAGCAGCAGAATTGTTATCTAACCCCCTAACAGCATGGTACTAACTCCTACTTCTGTCTCGTGTTTAGGATCGAAGTGATGTGGAGAACCCTGCCTGCCCTGTGGTACGGGGGCTGTAGTCAGGAGGCAAGGAGGAGCAAAGGAGGAGAATGTTGCCTCATCTTCTGCTCACAACAAGCCCAGGCCACCTGGCATGGGAGCGGTATGGGCATAGCAGGGAGCATGTGAATCACCTTGGACGTGCAGGTAGTGTTCCCAGCTAAATCAGATAATGCTCTGTACTGTGGTGCATTCACCAGTAACCTGTAATACACAATAATGGAGAAAAAGTCATCCTTTCACAATCACAAACCCAGTAACGGAGAGCTGTTTAGATGATGATCTGTGATTTTTTAAATTAATGTGGTTACACCAAGAATAAGGGAATTTTTTCCCATTACCTTCAGTGAGAACATATTTTTTGTTATGGTGTTGACCTGCCCATAGCATAATTGCAGTAGTCTTTGTTAGTTATGAAACTCTTCTCCATCTAATCTAAACATAATGTATGCAGTTTCAGAGGTTTCTTAAACTGCAAACTCCTACTCAGCTGTTTTTCTGACTGGCAATCATGGCTCTACTGTGCCTTTATATTTGCACCCACTTTGTTTAATTTTCTGTAATTTTTAGTGTCATTGGTTATATTTGTCATTGTTTATGTTCTCATGTCCTTTCTTTCCCATGATGGGCTGCTGTTCAGATCACTGTGGGCCTGACTGTGTGCAAGATTGAGACACTCAGCAACTCCTCATTTCCATAGGCACTCAGCTCACTGGAAACAATCGGTAATTTTCAACAGCCTGCCTAAGCAGTGAGAAAAAAAACACACCAAGGATAATAACTAAGCAAATACATTTTAAGTGATAAATGGGAAGAGAAGTTTCATTTGACAAGTTAAGCAGATGGAGCTATGGCCAATTTCTTTAATCTACTGGTACATGAGATCTACATGAGTTGTAGATTAGGAATTGGAAACAATTCAGTTGTTCACAGCAAACCACTTTCTCTTGTTGTCTCCTAATTTGGAATATTGTTCTATATTTCCAAGATGATGTTTATCCCCTAATTCTTCAGGTTCATATTATGTTCACGCAAGTAATTTCAGAAGACACATTCACTAGGTAACACCCATCTCCTCTTGCACTTGCACACCACACAACATTTATAATTAAGCCTCTTAGGAAGTTAGCTGCATGGCCCTTGATTAACTTCCCTTAATTCTTCATTGTTAAAGCTCAGTGCGAAGATCTCTGGAGTAATCAGCCCACCTTTCCAACTGGAAATGTAGCATATAAATCAGTATTCACTAAGATACCATCCCAGCATGGAAAGTGAGTATTGGTGCCCTTATCACAGTCTAACAGGCCATACAGGCTTATCCAAAGCGAGTGTTTCCCAGCAGATGAGGCAGATAAAGCGGGTGATCAGAGGCTGTTGACACAGGGCACAGCATCTGTAATTAAGTCACTAGGGAAGCTGGCACGGAATGCTGTGACAAAGATAGGATCCAATTTACACACAGCTTTCAGCAAATCTTTAAATGCTGTCTGAGTAAAACCCAGCCACTTCTGACTTACTGCGTGCTAGAAATTTGTCAAATAAATAGTGGTGAGAAAAGGGGGGTAGAGGATGCATTGTTTGTCAAACGTGTAAATTGGGTATATTTTCATGATTTTGTGTTCCTGACTCTTTCCATGTCACTCAAGTTCTGTGAAGAAGAGGTGTGTGTTTGTGTTAGAAGTGCTGTAATGTTTGGCACACTGAGCCTTCTACCTGCTCACCATGACTGGTATTCCCTGTTCTGCAAGACTGGGAGAAAAAGAGCATATGCAATGAAACGGATCCTTGGGTTTTGGATCTTGGGGTGACCTTGACTCCAGAAATCTCCTGAACAATTAAACTACAGAACAGTTGATTGCTTCTTTTTTTGTGTGGCAATAGATTATGGAATAAGATAAAATGAGCCTTCAGAACCTGGCTTTTTTTTTTCTTTTTGTGGAGAATACCGCCACAAAAATATGCCATAATGTAAGAAAATGGGTTTAGTATATTCCTGTTTCAAATTAAGAATAAAATATTTGTGGTTTACATTAAAAAAAATCCAAAATCAGAATGATGTTTGTAGCTGAGGTAATCCAGTAATATTACATTTATATTGTAATTTATTGAGGACTCTAGGTACAATTTTACACTTATAATAATTTAATAGCTGTCTAGCCATGCATTATTTGCAATTTACACTATTCTGAAACATGAGCATTGTGTGAAACTGTTAATGCATAGGGGAAGACTTTGTGAGGTTAAAAGTGCAGAGGAGACCAAGAGAGAGGATTTGTTCTTTGATCCGGAAGCTGAGACTGGACTTGCACAGATGCTGAGCCCTTGGCTTCTCCTGAAGATCTGTATACTCAGCATCTCAGTCTACCAGACCTGGAATAACTCGGAAATCTGGATGGCAGCCAAACACAGCACATTTTTATTTGAAGCAGTCTAGGCTTTTTATTTTGCAATGATTTCCTCTATATGTATATTATTATTTTTAAGTCCTAAACAGTTCTGTAAAGTGCACATGCTTCTTGTTGTTAGGGTGAGGGTA
>NW_005054303.1:6819545-6820270 GCF_000277835.1 Geospiza fortis | reverse complement strand
TTTTCACAGCTCATGTCAAGGAAAGCAACTCTGGAACTCAGATCTGCACACTCATGGATAAATACACTCTGTTTGGACAGGAGGATAAACATGGGTTCTGCTGTGAGAAACACGTCAGAGAAAGATAAAGATACTATTATGTAAAGGTGAAAGTAAATCAAGATACTCATTCAGATTGTTAACATATTGCAATTTCTGCAAACAGCAGGATTCTCAGCTGCATCTTTGCTTTGGGACAAACTTGCTCATTCCTACAAAGACCAGTGGAAGTCACTATTTTTGTGAATTTCAGGTGAGCTTTAGATAGGTCAGATCCCAGAGTTCCTGTGCCTGTCTTTAGCAGGAAATCACCCTCTCTCCAATAAAAGCTGAAGAATTTTTTTTTTTTGGCACATGACAAGAGCAGAGGATTCACTGCGATTTACACCATCACTCTACTTCCTTTCGAATTAAACTGTAAAACGAGCCCACGGTTTCGCAGGTGCTGGAGGCGAGGTGCAGGTCCTCCCTCTGCAGAACCGGGCTGCCGGGGGCTGCGTGCCACATCCACAGCCGCCTCAGGGCTTTCTGCCAGCTCGGGGCACTTGCAGCTCACCAGGCTCCCAGCACGGCCAGTCCGCACGCCACATAACCCTTACTTTGGGGTGATGCATTATCAGACCCGCGTTTGAACCCCGACTAAGGTGTTGGCAAAGGTGTGAAGCCTCCGACCAGCCACGCTGGTG
>NW_005054303.1:6805933-6818722 GCF_000277835.1 Geospiza fortis | reverse complement strand
AGCCGCGCGGGGTCCGCCCGCTGTGCAACGGCCGCTCTGTGCGACCTTGGGCGCGTCCCCTCACCCGGGCGGCGCCCCGGAGGCGGGAGAACCTGTGCCCCTGCGGCCGGGATGGTGGGGACGGGGCAAGGCTACTGGAGGTGAAGAACTTACTTTCTTTGCTCCTCCTCGGCGCCTGTGGAAGGTGGTGTAGCCGCAGAGGTGTGAAGGGCGCGGGTGGAACGTGAGCCAAGGTGACCTTTTGGGTGCCTGGCGTTCCCCCGGGCGGTTCGGAGGCTGCCAAACCCCCAGTGAAAGGCTTCCCGTCTTTCTCCCCTAGTGACTGCGGTAGGGTCAGCCATGCCCTTCTCAAACAGCCACAACCTCCTGAAGATGAAGTACAAGCCTGAGGATGAGTACCCTGACCTGAAAGCTCACAACAATCACATGGCTAAGGTGCTGACCCCGGACCTGTACCAGAAATTGAGGGATAAACAGACTCCCAGTGGATTTACCCTGGATGATTGTATCCAGACTGGGGTTGACAACCCAGGTAATGGGATCGTTAGGTCTGCATAATGATCTGTTCTCCCTCCTGACTGGAAGTGCTTCTTGACAATGCTTGAGAACCCAAAGTTCTCAAGCTACTGAGGGACAAATCCAAAGCATCAAGAGACTGCTCTAAAGGCATGGCTCTGTTGGGAGGCCATGTTTCCATCAAGCTATGTTTCATGCTGTGATCTGACACACCAATTCCCAGACACTTATTATGTAACTGCTCTGCTAAATACTTTCAATCTGGAGAGAAAAAAAAAGTTAAACCAAATGCATTCTAATTATAACTCATCTGAGGAGGGGGGGGAAAAAAAGATTACCTGACAATCTCGGTCTCTTCCTATTCCAAACTGGTTACATGATGTTTTCTAGCACTTCTATGAAAAAGGGGGAGCAGATGTGTTTACATGTTAACATTACAGTATTTATTTTTACTCTAGCAATATCAAAATGGCCCAACTAAATAATCAGAGACTGCCTCCTGATGAGGAGTATCCGGACCTGAGCACCCACAACAACCACATGGCCAAAGTTCTAACCCTGGAATTATACGAGAAACTGAGAGACAGAGTCACGCCCAGTGGCTTCACCCTGGATGATGTCATTCAGACTGGGGTTGATAATCCTGGTAAAATGCATTGAGAATATTCCGTGTGAACCAGCTGAAGTAACTGGTGCTTTTGAATATGGTGACTTAAAACTAATCTTGTGGAGGTGGCATTTATGAGCAGACTACAGAAATGTAGCTCTGTAGCAGAAGGAGCAAAAAGCAAAGCATGCTTGCTTGCAGCAAAGCATGATTGTTTAGACATAAAGTTCTATGCAGTGATCTAAATTAGCTAGTCAAATTAGATGTGCTGTGCAAATTTGTCCTAAACCAAGCTTGACAAATGAGCCTGGTTTAATGACAATAGCTATGGGTTTCCATAGCACTGCATTTGACGAACTGAATGAAGTGTAAAATGTAGGGTCTCTCCAAATGTTTCTATGTAAGAATGAACTTCTGAGTGACTAGACTTGCCACTAAAGAACTTGCCTGGTTAGTGCTGCACTGGAGTACAGCCAAATGTCACCCAAACTTAGCTCTTCTGACTTTATTACCACTCCAGGCCATCCCTTCATAATGACAGTAGGATGTGTGGCTGGTGATGAAGAATCCTATGAAGTGTTCAAGGAGCTCTTTGATCCAGTTATTGAAGACAGGCATGGTGGCTACAAACCAAGTGATCAGCACAAGACTGACCTGAATGCTGATAACCTGCAGGTATAAAGTTTTGATCAATTACAGATTATTGGTCTGAGGACTGTGAAGTTGTTGGCAGCTGCCTAAGCTGGTTGCTCAGGCTCTGTCCCCTTGCTTCCACTGAGCACGGACACTTGGGCTGTGAGTCTGGTGCAATCAGCCTGAAGAGCTTGCTGCTGTGGGATGTCAGTGGCTGGGCAGCTTGTGTGCAGCAGGAGCTTTTCTCAGGTGCTGCTGCAGTGAGGGTTGTGCCAAACACCTTCAGTGTGTGTTTCCGTGAGCTGTGGGCTCTAACAGTCAACCTAAACAACACTGCCCTGGAAGTTGAGGACTATCATAAAATTTGAATACTTTCTTCTGTCTGATCTTGGATCTTAATTACCAGCTGATGGTGTCATGCCATTGAATAAATATTTTTACAGCTAGGAGTAAGGATTCTTAATAATTTTACGGATTTTAAAGGTTACTGTTAGCTAAACTCTGGGACTTCCTAACTCCATATTGATTCGCTAGCCATAAATCATTGAAAATAAAGACACTTGGGAGAACAGTAAAGAATAATTCTCATACCTGAAGAAGGTTTTTGCCTCATGTTGATGTCTCTAGATTGCAAATCTGTAAGGGATAACAGAAGTCCAGACCACAGTCTGAAACAGACATGGAACTGATGTTCTGGTCATATCCCTGTCTTCTAGGACTACTTAGTATCTGTAGCCTTGACCTCAGAGCAAGAGTTGTGTTACACAGATACTTGATGTGTTGCTGAAGAGAATTGCCCTGAGGTGAGGCAGTGGCTTACAGGCCAAGGAGTCACTGCCTCAGGTGTAAAGTGCATTCTTAAATGCATGGAGGCTACATGTGTTTAGGTGTCTTGGTAACAGGGTTTTACTTGCTGGTTTGCTCACCTTGCAGGGAGGTGATGACCTGGATCCCAATTACGTGCTGAGTTCCCGTGTCAGAACTGGCAGGAGCATCCGTGGGTTCTGCCTTCCCCCACACTGCAGTCGAGGAGAGAGGCGCGCCATCGAGAAGCTCTCTGTTGAAGGTAAGGCGAGAGCTGGGTGCACCAGGGGCACCGTTCTGTCCTTTGTGCAAGAGGTGCTCTTTGCAGTTTGAAAATGGAGGCACTTGGCAAAAGGCACCTCCCTGGAGACTTAGTCTGAACATGGAGCTTTCCCTGGAAAAGGCTCATTGCTTTAGAGCTGCCTCAGCATTGCAGCTTGTAGCTGACAGCGAGAGCACATGGCAGAGGGAAGTTGGACTGCATTAAAGTTGACCTCTGCTGATCTCAAAAACTTCTGTGTGTGTGGGGAAAGAGGTTGGTTCATCAGGGCTCAAACCTGAAATGTAACAGGTATGTAGCAACTACAGGGCTTGAGTCATGGGGTGCAGTATTTTGTGGCTGCATTTAATTGACTTTCATTAATGTTCAGCTTGCTTAGAGATGTAGTCTTGTTCCAAATCTGCAGCTGAATAGAATAAGCACTGGTTTTCAGTGAAGCTCTTCAGCTGTTTTTTTTTTTCTATGGCCTCCCAGTGCTCAAGGTGCAGTTCTGGAGGCTGAGTGTGTAATTGTTTCAAAATTTCTCAAGGGCAGGGTAACAGTCCTTGACTAGAATAATACTGCTTGTTATATTCATAACCTTGGTTCTCCTTGGAAGAAAAGCAGTCTCCGTTTGTAGAGTTCAGCAGCAGTAATGATTCTATACTGCATGTAAGGGAACAAAGGCTACTTGTATAAGCCTGGAAGGTGCAGACAAATCATCTGATACTGCCTCAGGTTCTGCCACAAGGGCACTGCCATTGCAGATGAAAGCAAGGGAGGAACCAGACCCAGCAGATCAAACATTGCCATACTTTGTGTGTGGTCTCCAAAGTGCTGGGAAAGTGTAGAACTTTCAGTCCCATTCTAAAAGAGTCTCTCTCTTTCAGCTCTGGGTAGTCTGGATGGTGATCTCAAGGGGAAGTACTATGCTCTGAGGAACATGACTGATGCAGAGCAGCAGCAGCTGATTGATGACCACTTCTTGTTTGACAAGCCAGTTTCTCCTCTTCTGTTGGCATCTGGGATGGCACGAGACTGGCCTGATGCCAGGGGTATCTGGTGAGTATGTCTGTGAGGAAGCAGTCATAGAAGTTAAAATCTTGCTGTTTCAGTGGTGACTTGTACTGTTGGGCAAAGTAGTAACTTCTCACCTTATATTACTGTATTTGATGAGAAACTTCTACAGAGAACTTGCAGTTAACCACCATAATTTGGACAAGTATTCTTGTGCTGGTAAGAACAAGCCAGCTTGGCTAGCCCAGAACCAGAGCCTGCATGGGTTAGTGAGCTACCATGCAAAAACTGAAGCAGCTTATGGAAGTGGATCACTTGTAAAGGAGCAGATGTGCCACTACAGTCAGCTCTTCCCACAAGAGTTGAGAGTAACTTGTGGTACAAACCATAGCATTGTCTTAGCTCAGGGTTGATCCTGGATGCGTGGTGACTCCCCTGGGTTACTCCCCAGTGAGTTGCTTGCAGAAACTCACTGGTGCTGGGCTGGTATGGTTTTATCTGTGCTAGTGAGGAGATCTCCCCCCTGTCCCCAGAGGCTTAGTGACAGGAATTGACTGATGCAGAGGTGTGGAATAGAAGGATTCTGCTTGTTTTAAATGTAGGTCACCTACATAAAACTGCATCTCAGGAGCTTCTGCAGCATAATTAACTTGCTCCCTTGTAAGCTAAGGGCTAGGTTTTTATCAACAGGAATGCTCCAATCTTATTACTGCAGCTGTTTCAGTACAACCCAGAGGAAGCATGCTTTGTTTCTGTAGGTCACCTTTAAGATTGCATCATCTACCTGCAGATTGCCAGCACCAGATAGTGCTGTCATCTGAGCATGACTAATCTACAGACTTGAAGTGTGTAATGTCTTAGTGTTGTCTGCATAAATAACTTTCCTTGGGTACTAGCTAATTTTTGATCCTAATCAAGTTCAGAAATTACTAGCAAGATAAACACGGATGATAGTACTTGCTGTCAGCTGCAAGCTGGGGCAGGAGGAGCCCATTGTTCAGAGGATTTTTATATAGCATCTCTGAAGAGCCCTGATCTAAAGTTCATAGTGAAAGTAAGGTACAAAGTGCAGTTTGACATAAATCTGACAAAATACTGCTAAAAAGGCTTGTTATGCATGGTGTCATTATGAACATTATTGTACAGGACTCCCTCAAGGTCTACTGATCACCTTTCACATTGCTGAGCAGAAATACCTTAATTTGTAAACTGGAGCCAGAAGTGAGCTGGGGGATGAGGGGGTTTTAGGTTTTGATACTGTAAGACTAGGTAATGCCATGTTATTACTCACTCTGTAAAGGCCAATTCAAATTACCTCTTGAAAAGAGCAGGGTAACAACTACCGGCTTAACTCAGGTCCTGTGTGGGCAAAAGAAGGAAGATCAGTCTTGTTGAAGCAGCTAAGTGAGTATCTTGAACTAAAAACTGCAGTGATGAGCAATTTGGGGCCATCTTCAAAATGTGAGGTGGGCAAGACAGCAAGCTGATTGCTTTGTCTCCTAGGCACAATGATAACAAGACTTTCCTTGTTTGGATCAATGAGGAGGATCACCTTAGAGTTATTTCCATGCAGAAAGGTGGCAACATGAAGGAAGTATTCAGCCGCTTCTGTACTGGACTAACAAAGGTAAATCACCATTGTCTGGGCTGTAGGTTCAAATGGCAAATGGTTGTCTGGTTAGATCTGAGAATGCAGCTTTCAAGCCTCCTCTGGAGTCCTCCGTGGTTGTGTTTCACAGCCTGGATCTCTGAGAACACCCTGATGAGATCCAGAGCTGTGAGGGTTCCAAAACAGGTGTTTTGGCAAAAAGCCTTGTAGCTGTGCAATCTAGAATGTTTGCTTAATGTGGTGGCACCCTTATCCAAACTGTATTTTAAAGAATTTCTGCATAGTTCTCTAAAGCTTTGAGACACCTTGGGGAGGAGGAGAAATTGCTTGAATGTGCTTGGGCAAAGCTGGACTCAAGTTCTCTATGTCTAGTCTTGATAGAAGCTTGAGCTTTACTGGCCCCTTTCCTGATCCTGAGATGTGCCAGCTTGACATGGAGTAAATCCAGCTTCCCAACAGATAGTGACATAAGGAGTGTAGCTTTTCAACTTAGCCTGTCTCACTGCTAGGAGCAAGATGAAGGCCTTAAAAGCCCCTTGTTGGTGGCCATTTTTTCCATAGGGAGGAGGCTTATGTGGCTGAAATTTCTGTTCTGGGTGTTGTGGCTGTTGCTGAGTGACTGAAGCTGCAAGTAAGCACTAATGGATGTTCTGCAATCTTAAGGTAGAGAACAATCTCTAAACATTCATTCTTTCTATTTATAGATAGAAAGTCTCTTCAAGGCCAAAAACTACGAGTTCATGTGGAATCCACACTTGGGCTACATCCTGACATGCCCATCCAACCTTGGAACAGGGCTCCGTGCTGGTGTGCACATCAAGCTCCCACACCTTGGGAAACATGAGAAGTTTGGAGAAGTCCTCAAGAGACTTCGGCTGCAGAAACGAGGCACAGGTGAGAGTTGATAATAACACTGTTGGGCTGGGTCAGTCTGCCCTAGGACACCAGCAAAAGCCTAGTTATGGCCAGAGCCATCTCTTGGTTCACACTGTCAGTGCCTGTCGCAGCACCCAAAAGGAACCCTTTTAAAGCCCATGTAGAGAAAAACATTTTCAAATTTTATAGCGGAGGAGTTGAGGATGCCAGTGCTCTACTTAGTTTGTACTTTGTCTGGCTATCTAGTTAATGTCCTCTGTGTCATTTTGAGCACCAGGTAAGGTGGACCTGGGACAGCTGTTCCTGTTCATAAGCAAGGGTGGGAATCCTGGTTTAACCTATGGCTAGGAGATGGCTCCAGCGGGTACTTGTGACCTCAGGTTAGATTGCTCATGGGTCAGAAGAATAAAGAGCTGGCCTAATTGCATGTTCTGTGGTTCATGTTGGCAGTTACACAGGGCTTTATCTTCCCGCATGTGGGACGAGGCACCAGTGGCAGCTTGTAGAGAATGGTCCTGCTGTGTCCCTGCCTCAAGCTAGTGAGGGAGGAAAGTCAGACTTGTCTGCTGTGGCTGAGGTCAATGTTGTAACTGAATCTCTTGCTGCAGGTGGTGTGGACACAGCTGCTGTTGGAGGAGTGTTTGATGTCTCCAATGCTGATCGTCTTGGCTTCTCTGAGGTGGAGCTGGTGCAGATGGTGGTGGATGGAGTGAAGCTTCTCATTGAAATGGAGAAACGCCTTGAAAAAGGCCAGTCCATTGATGACCTCATGCCAGCTCAGAAATAAAGCACTTTATTTTCATGCTTCCTAACTTATTGGATGAATAATAAAATGTCACTCCAATTCAAACCCTTGGGGTCAGAGCCCACTTAGTTACACTGTAGAGAAGTCTTCCATCCATCTGTGTTAGAGTTTATTTTTTGATGGTTGAGATGTTGCTGAAAATGAAATGAAATAAACTATTGTTTGGCCTGAGATGTCTTAGATATGTTAACTGAATGTCTTTGAGATTTAAGTGGCTTGGTTTTCATAGTTATGTTAGGTGGTCTGGTCTTGTGTGCAAGCACATCCTCCTAGGTGTGCTGCTGCAGACCAGCTGAGTTGAAATGTTGTTAAAGCAGTTTCAGAAGTTGAACCTCTTAACTTGATTGTAGTTGCTGTAAATTTGAGAACTAATGTTAAACATGAGTCACTGCAAACATGCCCTACCTCCAAGGCTTTGACTTGTGCATCTGCTCATGCCAACTGTAAACTCATTATCCTGAGTACTGCAAGCCAGGCTGGTTCCTGTGAGGGAGGGGAGACATGGCTGGGATCAGAGGGCTGCTGCTCTCTCAGATGGGCCCTCAGGGGTGCAGGGCAAGGCTCTGAGGTCAGACTCCAGTCCATGGTATTAGTGACCCTGAGCTGCTTTGTGGGGAGGAGCTTGTCTTCAACCTAGCTAGTGTAAACAACAACACTTTTGAGTGTATGGGATGAAGTGAAACCTAGATTAATTCAGCCCATGCTTCTCAAGTGCTTTCAGCTCAGCCAGGGGAGAGATGGGAGCTGGAAGCTGCCACTTACAGGAAAATGCCGGCTAATGAGCTTTAGTCAGCTGACTCTTGCTGGCCCCTGCACCGGTTGCCCCATGAACCTAAAACTGAGCAGTACAGTCAATTAAAACATGCTAAATAGTTTTTCCAAATTGGGCCTGGCTTGCAAGCTCAGGTAGTTCTCTGGATATGAGCTCAAGATTGCATCAAGTAGGTCTGTTCTCCAGAATGGCTGTACACGTGTGCTCGCTGTGTGGAAGCATCACATTATTAACATACAGGAGCAGCATTTCCCACAAGTATTGCTAACTGGGAGCATCAGACCCTTGGGAAGAGCAGCCTTTGCAGCTCATGCAGATGCACCTGCTCAGCAGCTCTACCCACTGCTAAAACACAGCTTTGATGGAGGGAGCGTGATGAGAGGTTGATGCAGAGCTCCTTGGTGTGCAGCTTTATATAGGTTTGTGTAGATAACTGAAGCTTTCTTTTGTAAAGGCTGTGATATTTCTAAGGCTGTGATTGCAGGCTGTCATTTAGCTGAAGAGATGATTCCAGCTGGGGTAAGCTAATTTAATTTTGGTGAGAAAAGGCTGAGTGAACATTTCAGATAAGATTTTTTTTTTCTTTTAATACAGCTTTGTATGTGTTTCAAAGTTAATTGGGAGGGGGAGAGGAGATCATATGTAAGAGTTTTGTTCTGTACTGGGCGTTCCTATATTTGAGTTAATCAGCACAGGAGTTTTCTGTACAAAGCATGTGAGAGCAGGGAAGAGAAAATGGTGCGAGAGACAACCGGTTGGTTCTGTATATTCTTTAGATCCCCCATGCTGTGCTTCATGTCACTGTTCACAGACGCTTGGCAAATAGCTGGTTTTGCTTCTTGTAATCAGAGAGTGTTCATTTAGTGGTGCCTCTCCTCAACACAGCGTTGTTACTGCGCTCACAGCAATTACCTAATGAAAGGAGTTGCCTGAAAACTTGTCTATTTTTTTCTAGCTATATCAGCTGGACTAATAAAAACATTTCTCTCTCTATGCATCTTGTTTCTCCTATGTTCTTAACCCATCAGAGCTGTTACATTTGTCTGCTTTCAGCCCCTGAGTCCCTGCAGTCTGAGACAGCACCTGTAGCTGGCTAAACAATTGTGCTCAAAGCAGCAAGCCAGTCTTTAATGCCTGCATCCAGCTAGAAAATATTTCTTTTTAATTGGTTTTCTTTCCCACGCACTACCTTTGCTGTGTTCCCTCGTGTTGCTGCCATGCGACCATGCTTTTGTTTCAGCTTGTACAAAGCAAAGCAATTGCAAGTATCTCAGAGAAAGAATGTGTCCTGGCAAAAGGTGGATACTGTGACCAACCCCAGGTGGGACCTTCTAAAAACCTCTGATCAAGAGAGAGATTAAAGCTCCTGCCCCCTCACCTTAAAAGCTTTGATTTGATCTTTGGCATTACTCACCCTTGTGCCCTGGGTGCCCATCATGGATTGTATGGAGCAGCTGCTTGCTTGTTTGTGCTCTGGGCACTGAAAATGGTGCCAGGTGCTGGCAGGCTGCCATGGGACAGGAGAGGAGAGGAAGGTTATCAGTCAGTGCTGTGCTTTATCCAGGGAACCTGCATTAACCACCTGTGTCCTGTAGCTTTTAGGAAGGAGCCGTGTGGCTCCTGCTCTCGTCACCCCCCACGGTGATGGCAGCGTCCTCACCAGGCCTGGAATGGGGACTGCTCTGTTGGTCCCAGCAGTGCTGGGGGAGGAGAGGGGCCAGGAGCCCTTTGGGCCATCTTTGGGCTTTCCTGTGACATTTCAGCTGAGCTTTTCTCCCCTGTAGACTGGAGAGCAGGGATGATTGCTGCCATCCTGCTGCAAGGCAGCCCCTTGTGTTGTCCTGTTTCCTGCTCCTCCAGGCTGGCACATTGTCCCTTCGGTGCTGCGAGACATGCACCACTTTTATAATGTTCTAAAGAGAAATTTCTGTTTGTCATTACACTTTCCTCCTGTTTCTGCTTCCCTCAGGGAGCAGCTGCCCAGCCCTGGCTGGTGGGGTGCCAAGCCTTGCCTCTGGACACGTGTGGCACAGGCAGCACGCTGCCTGCTGGCACCCCAGAGTCCTTGCTCAAGAAATGAATCTCTTTGGGAAACCATTTGCCTCTCATGTTACACTCACTGGCAGCTTAAATGCTCCTTATCCCACTTCCGTGCTATCTACTGGAAAATGATTCATGGTGTCTCACCCTCCTGTGGACTCAGCACCACAGCCCTGGCGGGGGAGGCTCCCAGCCCTCAGAGCAGGCTCCAGCTCCCCACACGCTCCCTTGTGCCTCCAGCCAGGCCAGGGACAGGGTGGCTGCTCCCCGAGCAGCTCCAGCTCCTCCAGGGAGGCTCCTGCTTCCCAGGACAAGGTGGCCAAACCGTGTCCCTGCTCTCTCACAAAAAGAAGGGATGGAGCAAGGTGGTTTTACCTGCTGGATGCCTGGTGAGTGCTCTGCCTGGGGCACAGGAGGCTCCTGCTCCAGTCCGGCTCTCCGCAGAGGATTCTTGCTCAGCTCCAACCACAGCCCCTAGGGCAGGGCAACACTTTCTTCCAGCTTTCCATTTTGCTCAGCATCCATTGCTAGGCCAAGAAGGAAAACGAAGGTGCTATTGCCTAATGTCTCCAGCACTCACCTGGGAGGGTTTAGGCTCCAGCCTGTCCTCAGATGAGCATTACCATATTTTTACGCAACATGGAATAACTTGAGCAGAAGACTTTGAGTGATCTTTGTTCTTTTCTCCACCCACCCACCCACACACAAAAAATGTGGTAGTGTGGTAGGCAAGGCACTCTTCTAAGGATGGAGATGGCATCACAGGCTTTTCATCTCCTGTTTGCTTTGCTTTTCCCCTGGGGAAGCAGGAGGCCAGCAGGCTCCTTTGGCTGCTCCACATTCCTCTGGCTAGTCTGCCTTCCCTCCTCCTAAAAAAACATAGTTACAAAGCTGGAAATAGCCTGGGTGACATTTTCTCCAGCTCTCCCCTAGTGGGACAGGGCACTTCCCCACCATCATGGGGTTTTGTTGGGTTTTATTTGTCTGCAGTGGAGGGGAGCCCTAATCACAATTGGGCCTCTTGCATTGCTTGACCCTCTTCCCCTGGTTATGACATTTTAGATTTATTTTCTTACACAGAAATCACACAAGCCCCTGACCAGCTGCTGTTCAAGGCCCATGTGGCCCACTTGCCCTGGACTCCCAATCCCCACGCACCTCACTGGCCACAAGCCACAGGCCAGAGGCGAGGGCTGCCCAAGGTGTCACTCCTGAACCACTGGGCTTCCCCCACCTTTTGGAACACCATCTGGGCAGGTTTTTTTTGTCCAAATGCTGCATAGAGCCAGGCTGAGTGTGCCAGGTGAGAAGTAGTACCTGCTACACCCACAGTGTGAGTCTAGTGATCAAATTGGCAGCGTGAGCTCAGCCTGGGATTGACAATTAGCAGGGAAATTCTGCAGTATCAGACAGGGTAAAAATAAACTCAGATGCATCCAAACCTACCAAAGATTTTTGTTTTTCTCCTTCAGCCAGTGAGTAAGACTCTGAGAAACCATTTATATATATGTACATATATATATGTGTATATATATATATGAATTAAACTTTTAAAAGGGCAGAATGCCTCATGTTCAACACCCAGGAAAATGGGTAGAAAAATGTTAACACTGAAATTTTTAATGAATGTGCAAAGTTCAGCTAAAAATACACAAGAATGGGCAACCCTGAACTTTCTTCAATGCAATTTCAGAATAAAATCAAAAGTGAAGTTTAATTTACCATATGCATGCAAGCTCCAGATCTTTGCAAGGACCTCAGCCTTTCCCTGTGTTTTGTGCAGGTGGGTGTGAGGTTTGGCTGACAGCTGCAGTCTGGTTGCTTTTTCCACATCCATTATTGATGACCAGGGAGTGAAACTGAGAATAACCTGGAAGACCTTGGAAGTGTCAGCAGCAGTGCCTTATTGTGATGGTGTTTGATGGTAGCACTCAAGCACAGCAAAGCTTTCCTGGATTACATGGGAAAGAGCGAGACTGGAAAATTACTGAATTAACTCACCTGAAACCCCATGCCTGGTCCAGCAGAGCAGTGAGCACATTCACCAAGGGCAGGTTTGCTGGGGTGTGGATAGTGTCTGTCTGCAGTTCAAATGTGCTGCACATCCAAACTGCAGTGCAGCTGGAGGGTTCTCTCTAGTGCCAGCTCTGCCCGTGGGAGCTGATGGAGGTTGGGCACTGTCTTTGGCACAGGGGTGACTTGTTCTGCTGTGCTGTCTCAGCTGGCCAGGGACAGGCTGGAGGCAGTGAGGTACAAACCAGGTGGCTTTGGGGCACAGCTGGTGAAGCCATTTCGGGCAGGGAACCTGGTGTTTCACTGAGGCCTTGTGGTTTGCCCACAGAAACTGGCCCTTCTCCCTGCAGGCTGTGCTGAAATCCCCTGAATCATCACTAATCCCTGCTGGGGCTGCCAGTGCTCCCAGGCTGCCATTACCAGGAGCTGGCACTGCCATCCTGTGCTGGCACTGCTGACCCAGAGCCCGTGCTGGAGCCAGGGACTGCACCTGTCCAGGTGGGCAGGAGAGGAGAGGTCCCCAGGGGGAATGGACACAGGAGGGCCATGGAACCCCTCTGCTCCATTAGAGTGGGCTGTGCTCAGCAGAGGACAATGAGATAGCTTTGTCTTGGATTGTTGCTGTAACAGCCTCCAAGCTGGAACTTGTCTGGGAGAGATGGCTCCAGAAATACTTGTGGGAATATGCATGACATGGGGATTGCAATGGATGGCCCCAGAGTTTCAGCTCCTCTCTATGGGAGAGTCATGGCTGGCTTTTTTTCCTGTTGTTTCTTTTTTTTTAATAAGCCATTATTTTAAGGGAAAACGGCATTGATCATCTTGAGGATGCTCTTTC
>NW_005054303.1:6801666-6805916 GCF_000277835.1 Geospiza fortis | reverse complement strand
TTCCTCTGACTCTGGCATGTCCCCCCTTTGCCCCTGTCAGTGCCCCTTCCCCTCCTCCAGCTGGTGGGTGGCACAGGGTGCTCTCTGATCCTGCCAAGGCTAGTGTGGCCCCCAAACTTTGCACTTGCCTAAAGGCAGGAAGGGCCATGAGAAATCAAACAGCTCAGCTGTTTTCTACTGCTGAGAGCTTCAGGAGAGGCTTGAGGGTTTCTTACAGCTGTCCTGGAGGCAAAGGAGAGCTGAGGAGGGAATGCAAGGTCACATGTGCAGGGGCTGCAGAGTGCCCAGCTGCCCCAGTGCTCAGCTCTTGTGCCCATCTGGGCACATCCCAGATCTGCCCGTGTCTCTCCAGAGGCTGATCCCAGCCCTTGGTACTGCTCACAGCATCCCTCACTGTCCATGCTTCCCAATTCCTAACTCTTTTTGAAGCCCTATCCCAGCAGCAGGAGGTAAGTGCTGGGGATGGACACACCTCCCCACAGCCCCAGAAGCCGTGGCCAGAGTCCCCAGCCAGTGGTGGCTGTACAGACTGCTTCTCACTGCAGCCACCTCCTGACTGCATTAGGTGGAGAGCCAGGTGGATGATCATCAGTACGGCTGCTCCAGCCAGCCCTGGGCAGGGCTGTGTGAGAGGCACCTAATGCAGCAGCTGCTGGGAATCACACTTTGCACCTGAGCAGCATCCACCTTGTGCAGCAGCTGAGCTTCCCACTGCCCATGTACTGCTGTGCTTGCTCCAGCCCATTCCCTGGGCTGCTGAAGTGGAGCAGGGCTCACCCGGGCACCAGGCTGAGCCAGCAAGCAGGGACTGGCCAGCACAGTGCCCCAGGTTCTGTGTTTTCTGTTACTTGGTTTGGCTTTTTTTCTGCGTGTGTTTTTTTGGTTTTTTTTTTTTTTTTTTTTTTGCAATGAACTCTGTACTTTGCAGAGACTTGTCAGCAGGACAGAGACCTTGCAGCTTATGTGGGGGGAGCCTCAGATTGCAGGCAGCAGCCTGGGTCACTGCTGAGCTGAAACAGGGCTGAGGACAACCTCAGCATGGCATGGAGACAATCCATCTCTGCCAGACCTGTCCTTTGCTGCAGGGCAGCACCTCTGGCTGAGTGTGTCAGTGGGGAAGGGTCCCTGTGGCAGCATGGGGCTGTGCCCTGGCTTATGTGCATCATCTCCTGGCAGTGACCTAAATTTTGGACAGAACCAGGCCCCAGTCCCATTGGGAATCATCAGTCTGGCTGCACCCATGGAGCATCCAGCCTCTCTCCCTGCTGGCAGTCACAGGTGCTTGGCAGCATTTTGTGCTAGTGGTCACTTGTGTCCTCACACCAGCAGCAGGACTGCATGTTTTGGGGTGCAGCCCTCAGCTGCTACCCACTGTCAGAAAGAGACAGTGTCCCTCTCCTCTCCTGGGGGTACCAGGATGTTTCCAGGGGCAGAACAGCCCTCCCAGCTCCCTTCTGCTCCCTGGGAATGCCTTGAACTCAGGTGGCCCCACTGCTTGGGTGTGACACCTCAGAACATGTGTCTGAGAAAACCCTTGCATGTGGTATAAGATGCAGCTTTAAAGGCAGACTGAAGCTGTATTTTGTTTTTCCTCACAAGGAATAAAGAACTGTCCCTGTAACAGTATTTATGAGAAATTACATCAAGCAGTGGGTCAGCTGAAGTGGCAGATGGCCAGTGTATCTTTTCCAAATACTTTTATATAAATCAGTGCCCAAGCCAGCAATGACATGTTTTTGTGGTTGGTGCATGGTCTCCATCATCCTGGACTTTCCTGGGGTATCTGTACAACCTTCTTCTCTTTTAAGATAACTTCCACAGCCACTGACATGGCCACAATGGAGATTATTTTCATGCTACTTAGTTCAAGAATGAAGCTTCCACCAAGAGCAACTTCCCTGGAGAGCCATCATCTTCTATAGGAGTTATTTAAGTGCTCACCTGACTTGTCTTTCAACTCAGTTTATTCACTTCCAGTTAAAGCCAGCCCTGAGCAGGGACCACCAAAACCAGAGATTAGATTATCTGAAAGGGATTTGGAATAAATGCATCAAAAAGATACAGAGAAACAATAAAATACATTTAGAAACGCAAGAGCTGTTTGAGGCTCAATGGGCATTGGAATGCTTATTAAAATGACTCAGAAAACTAGCAAGTGAGGTAAAACAATTTTTAAGATACTAAGAAACGTCTACCAGCAAGGGGGGAAACTGTGGTTTGGCAGCACTTTTAGTCCCATGACACTTCCAAACTCAAACCTCCACCATTAAACTTTACTAATCCTCCCTTCTGACTTCTGTGTGGGTCATTTAGAATTACTCAATACTGAGCTCAGGGGAAAACCTAATAAGCCAACCACTAATCTTTGAATTTGGCATAACAATTCTCTCCTTGCTATTTCTCAACATGTTTGGTCTTGTCCTGCCACCCCACTGAGAAAGCCCTGGAGTGCTGGCAGAGGTGGCCAGTCCAGGCTCACACTGGCACCCAGGGCACGGTGGCCATGGCCAAGGGGCTGCAGCTTCCAAAGGAACTGTTCAGGGAGACATTTTGGGACTTGGAAATGAACCTCTCAGAACGGGCAACCTGTGGTGAGAGACTACAGACAAGCCACACTGAGACTAGGATCTTTGGAAAGTAACACAAGGAAATTAGAGATGTATATATTTGTTTTAAGCAATGGCACTATCCTCAGCATGAAGCTAAAACATGTTTTAGATGCAGATGAAAGCTTGACAGCATTTTCTCTCCTTTCCAAAAAAGCCTCCTGACACACCCCCAGGTGCTGACCCAGGTGAAGGGAATCCCAAAGTCTGTCTTGGAAAAGAAAACAAGATTGCTCCTTCAGCTTATGCCAGGCTTAGTACTAACAGTACTTTGTGATTCTGTAATGTTGCATTTAGCAAAGCATCATTCAGGCTTTTAACCAGGCCTTGGAGAGTATCTTAGCCCCATCTCACAGCAGGGAGGAAGCTGCTTTGCTGAGGCTGGGGACTGGGTGACAAAGGTGGCTCTTGGACATGATCTTCTGCTGTGGACATGATCTTCTGCTATGCTGCTCACCCTCTTCAGAGATGAAGGTTAACCTGGTCACTCTCCTTCTTCTCCAGATGGAACATAGAGAAAGGTAAAAAATCCTGGTTTGAGATACAGAACCCTCCTTTAGTGGAGTGTCTCGCTCACATACAAACTCACCCACAGTGCTGGGCAAGGATTTCAACCAAGTATTTTTGTCCCAACTAGCTGGATTTTATTTATGCCTCTTTTAGCCTGTTCCTTCCTCAAGATTAAAATAAAAACAACAACAAAAGTAAAAATAAAGTACAAAGGTCTCGAGAGAGATCAACCTTTCATCTCCCTGCTGCCTTTCCTGCAGAAATAGAAAATTCCTGCAGAATTTCTCTTGGGAATGGAAAAGACTGTAAAAATCATGGTATGAAAGGTGAAAAGCCTTGTGGTCCACTCGCAGCTGGACACCTTGGTCAGTCCCACAGGTCAGCTCCCACCAGCATGAGGAGAGCATCACAGGGACCCCATCCTGCAGCCCAGCTCAGGACAGATTCCTGTGCCAGCCCAGGAGCTGGCAGCAATATTGCCCTGCTAGAGAGGTGGCTGAACCCTTGTCTCAGCCCCCAGCCTCACTGTTTCGGGCAGGGGGCTTTATCCGCCAGGCTGTGCCCGTTTTGGGGGTGGGACCCTTTGTGGGACCCCTACCTTGGGGTGTTGGCGGTGGCAGGACGGGGCTTTGCTCCCCCAGGAGGGCTCAGAGGCCTTGGGAGGCAGCGGGAGAGGCTGCAGAGAGCAGGGCCACAGCAAGGGCCCGCCCAAAGGAGCCCCGAGAAAGAAAGGGGTTGGGGGGGGGAAGAGGAAAGCAGGGAAAAGCTGGGGAGAAACCGAGCGGGGTCAGAAAGCCAAGGCCAGGGCTGAGCTGCCGTGGCAGGCTGCGTTCCCCGTGTTCTCATGGAAACGGGAGCGGTGCCCTCCCGCCTGGCTGTTTCCTCAGGTTATTTTTAAAGGCAGCTCCTGCGTACGCAGAGCAGCCTGCTCCAGGTCCAAGTCACAGCCAGCGGAGCCCAGGAGCAGAGCTGCTGCCTTTCGACTTCCCCTCTACACTGAGCAGGCCAAGCATCCTCTAAATAAAAAGCCTCCCTTGGCCTCTGTGTAGGAAACAGCCGCATTTCGAGCAGCTGGGTCGAGCAAGAGATTTCCAAATGAGGGCATGGCAGCCCCGCCGCGGCCCCCGCGCTGCC
>NW_005054303.1:6782119-6801489 GCF_000277835.1 Geospiza fortis | reverse complement strand
GCTGAGCCCCTATCCCGCTGCCTGTGTGGGGCTGCACCCCCTGACCTGCCCTGCCCTGGGACAGACCCACGCTGGTGTGGGATTATGAGTCCTGCAGCTCTGAGGGATGCTCTGTGAGCCTGGATGTCACTCTGCAGGTGACAAGACCATGTGTCAGGAGAGAGGGACATGGCCCTCTGAGGTCTGGCAGGACAAGATCCGCCATGGTGGTGACAGGTCAGGTGAGCACCCACCAGACACATTGAGGGGTCAGATCACGCAGGTGCACCAGGAACCCCAGCACCTGGCTGGATTTGGGATGGGCTCAGCCTGGGCTGGGCTCAGCCTGGGCTTGGCTCAGGCTGGGCTGGGCAGGCTGGGCTCAGGGACTCTGGGCTGGGCAGGTGAAAGCTGCCTGCGCCGTGGGCCATGATCAAACAGTGCCAGCAGGAAGGGCACAGTCCTTCACTGACCATGATTTGTGACCTCCAATTTCGCTGCTTTCAGCCCAGGCTGACCTCACAGCAGCAGGTTGTGGACAGGATTCCACTTCCCTTTGAGGCTCTGTTTCCAGGTATTCACCTGCAGGTCACACACCTGACGCCACCATGAGTTACTGCAATTTGTGACTGACCCATTTTAAACCACAAATGGTCCCTACTGTCACCTCAGAGTCCACCAAGCTGAGTGTGGCCAAACCTGACACGATGTGTCCTGCAAAGCATTAGGGTTTCTGCTGATGTCTTCACCTCACTGAGGTGGAGCTTGGCTCAGAGGTTCACAAAAGCCGTAGCTGATGCTGTCCAGGAGCAGTGAAAGGGGCAAAGAGCTCCCTTGCTTTTTCCTACTCACACACCAAGGCATCAAACTTTGCCTTTAGTCCAGGCACAGCCAGCTCTGTGTGCACTAAGCCACCTCCATCCCTCCTGTATCCTCCTCCTCCCAGCTCCCCAAAGGCAGGGAGGGGTGCTCATCACAGGAGCAGATGACTTTTTCCACAGAAACAGATGCCTGCTTCAGCCAACACATTGTCTTTGTGTTGAGCTCAATCCCACCTATTCTGATTGTTGCTGTTGTTATTATTTCCATAATTGGTTTTCCTCCAGACTTCTGGCTCCAGGAACAAATTACTTCAGTCCTGCCCACTCCCAGGGCTGTGAGGCTTCAAAAGATGTCTGAAAGACCTGTCCTTCCTGGTGACAAGTGCTCCTTCCTTTGTATTCTCCGGGGGCAATGTCTGCAGCATGTCACAGGTAGGGAGGAGCTGCCAAGAGAGCAGGACCATGGCAGGAGGGCTGGAGTTCTGGCTGCCAGGCCAGGAACAGCTCGGGATGGGGCAGGAGGGGCAGGGGTGATGCTCCTGGCTAGCACCAAACCAAGTGCTAGCTTCACTTTGCTAAAGGAGAAAGCTTTTCTTGAATTCAAGCATAAGACAGTCTGAGCAGGTGCCTGTGCTCGAGATTTTTATGGATCACTGCAGGCTGAGAGGTTCACCAAACAGCCTGCTGCTTCCTTCAGCAGTGGAAGTGAGGCAGTCACAGTTACCCATCCAGGGAGACTTCGGCATGCATCCCCCAGCTCCCTCCATGGGACATGCTCAGGATTCCCCAGGTCCAGCTGACACAGGCAGCCACCCCAGCCATAGCCAGGGCTGTCAATGAGATGCACAGTCCTTTTCAGCAGCCTCAAACAGACACCAGCTCTGTACAGTGAAGATCCAAGGGACTTTCTGGCTCCCCAGAGACGTTACTGGCTGACGCTCGGAGCTGACTGAATATTTATGACCTCCAGGAAGGACAGCAGTAGCTTGAACACAGGACAAGTAACCACAGGGCTGTGGTATTGTGCTTCCTCTTAGTTCTTTGCTGAGCCTTGTGACTATAAAACAAACCTGAAGGTCCTCTTTGCACACTGTGAATCCCTTCTCCACGAGAGAAAATTTCAGGAAGGTTCTCACAGCACTGTGAAAACGTATCACCTCACTTTGCCAAGAAGAAAATTTGGGACCTTCTCAAACTACTCCACTTCCATTTACCAACAGAGTGCTTTTGTTGTCCTACACGTCAGCGCGGCGGCCAGACAGAGATCTAACTTGAGCCTTGGGAAAGTCTGACTCCTACTCTTCCTGCCTTGTGACAGACACTTGTTCGAGCTGCACCACTCCCTCTGAGTGAGAGAGCAGGACCTTCCCTTCCTCTTTCACACAGGCACCAGTCTTGGCCATGTGGAAGAGCAGCAGAAAGAATCCAGCCAGCCAAAGAAGAAGTTGGTTTAGCAACTAGACAAGAAACCAGGGCTCAGAAGTGTCCTGGCCCCAACCCAGTGTGTATTCAGACCAGAACAGAGAAATGAAACCAGCTGAGACAGGAAGAGACTTTTTGCTATCATCAGGCAGAGTTTTGTCCTTCATTCCCCAGCTCACCCCTGCCTGGGGCAGCTGCCACCCCTGCCAGCCAGAGCTCTGGGATACAGGGTAACACAGCAGCAGACCGGGGTGCTCTTCTATGGAAAATCCCACCTGGAGAGGGATGTGCCAGGGGGGCTTTTGTTTCTTGTGCTGCTTCCAGGACTGCCATGCTGGACCCTTGCTGCAGGCAGGGGTGACCACTGTGACCACACTCTGGCAGCGGGTCCCTGTTATAAGCACTGGGAGGAGGAACAAGAGACTGTCCCAAAAACTGACCCAATCCTCCAGCAATGCCTGGGAGAAGTGTGCCAAGGGAAGGAGCTGCTGCTACTCTCTTTTCAAATCCATAGATCTATTCCACCTGCTTGAAAATAGAAGCCAAGATTAGATCAGCCCAACCTTTCCTCCTCTAGATTTACCTCCATTTCTGCTCAGTCTCCTGCCTCAGGACATGGCCTATTTAGGGACCCCCATCACCCACAGAGACAGATTTTAGTACCTTTCCCTAAATCTCAGCACACTCTAGGATTTTCCTCATGGCAGCTGGTGAGTGGGATTGCTGGCAGCCCTTTTTGTCTCCGGTGGCATCAAGGCTGAGCAGGGCTGTGTTCTAGCTCCTACTGGGTTTAACACCTCATTTCCTTTGCTGTCTGCCCCAGAAACATGAGGAAAGGAGGCTCTGTGCCCTTCAGGCTCAACAGCAAGTTGTACAGCACCACAAGCACCAGCAGCTGTGGGCTGAAGAACTGGTCTGGGAGCCCAGGTTTGCTGGTGACTGCAAACTCTTTGCACATGCACTGATTTCTAAATGAGGACAAGCAGCTCATTGGGTATTCCCAAGCTGCATAAATTGGGTCTATGAGCTAAATAAGCTGCTCATAGAGTCACAGAATGATTTGGGTTGGAAGGGACCTTAAAGACCATTTAGTTCCACCTCCCCTTCCATGGAAAGGGATACCTTCCATTAGACCAGGCTGCTCAAAGCTTCATCCAAGCTGGCCTTGAACTGTTCCAGAGACAGGGCATCCACAACTGGAGATGGCAACCTTTTCCATGGGCAATCTGTTTTTATGCCCCTTGCAGCAGAAGCCAGGCTGCAGGGTGCTCTGCAGCCAGGTGGGTGTTCAGTCCCCTTTGAGAAGAGCTTGAGGCTCAGTTCTCAGCTTGAATGTTGTGCCAGCCTTGGTTAGTCACCATCAGGTCTGGGGGTGCCTCCTCTTCTGCATTGCACTTCCACACCTACAGCCTGGCTGTGAGGCATCCAGAAAATCCTCCAGCATAGCCAGTGTAACAGGTGCAATCAGCATAACCACAAATTTCAATGCAGCACTGTGCTGATCCAGAGCTTTACTTCCAGGCTTTTGGTTTTTCCTTTAGCAGCATGTCTATCTTTGGTTCAGTCCCAATTTAGGAGTTGTTTTCATCCCCTGCCTTCCCTGAACTCTGCTGTTAGATCAATGAAACTCAGCTTTGCAATGAAATGTGGAATGCTACTGCTCCCGAGACAGAAAAATGGGGAAGGCATCATCTGAGTGACAAAAAAAGGCAAGGATGAAGCATTCTTTATTCTTACATGTTGTTGGAGGACAGAAGGGGAGGGTAAGGTAGAGGTAATAGTAAGTTAATGAGAAGTGCTGGATGCTGGTTAAATAAACAGCATGTGTCTGTCCCTATAAACCTTGGCTCTCGTCCCTCTGCTTTATTTTTATCCTTGATGAATGCCTTTGTCACTGCCTTTACTTCTACTGCTTTGCAAAGGTGGTTCCACAATTCCCCATTCCTTCAGCAGAATTAGCCAGACATAAGACCATTTTTTTTCCTGACTATTTTGCATCATGCAACGCCCACCCTGGCAGACCCAGCTCATAATGTCAGCAGTAGACAGAAAACTGGAGAAGCATCTTTGATATTTTAAACTACCCAAGTTATTTGGTGCACAAAGCAGAGCTCAGCTCCCCTTTGCACCCAGCAGAATTCTCCCCTGTTCCATCAGGATTCACCCTGAGTGCAGCTCTGACCTAAAAAGTGACCTTTAAAGATGAGATGCCTCTTGGCCAGCAGCTCTGGTCCCTGCTGTGAACTGTCGCAGTTTTTGGGCTGGTTTCCCAGAGAAACAAGCCTCATGTGGCCACACACTGTGTGTGAGAGCTTGGGCTCAGTCTGTGCCTCCTGGAGCTGTGGCACCTGCAAGTGAGCAAGGCAGAAGGGTCAGAGAGGAACCTCCCTGCTTGTGCCCTGAGAGGAATGAGCCCCTCCATGCAGCTCCTGTGGGCTGCAGCTTCACTCCAGGAGCTGTTTGTTCCAGCAGACTGTGAGACAAACTGGGAAACAGTGCACTGAGCTCCAGACTCAAAGCCACACAAGCAAGGGGCCCTTTGAAGTGGTGCTCACTGAGCTCCTCTTCTGTCACTAGTAAGCTCCCACCATGTCTCCCTTTTCACCTTGCAGTATTTATTTCCATGTCTGAGTGGAGCTAAAGGGCAACCAGGAAGAAAAATGGATGTGGTTTCCCACAGCAACATGGCCAGGACAAGCTTTTCCTCCTGCTTGTGGCAGCCTTGCAGTGAGAGCAGGCTGCTCCCTGACAGCCCCAGGAGCAGGACAGCCCTGCCCCATCCATGAGGACCCAGAGGCCTCCCAGCCCCTCTGGGGTGTTCTGTGCTCCTTGCCCATCTCTGCCCCCTGCATTACAGAATACACCCAATAAAGAGTGCTCTGGTGAGGTGGTTGATTCCCTAATGAGAGGTCTGGAAAACACCCAGGAACTGAAGCCATCCAGAACTCATGTCTCTCTTTCCCCCTATCCTAGAGACTGCTCTAAATTCTAGATTCATTACAGCCTTGGCTTTAATTGAGCTAAGCCATCCTGCAGGTCTGGATTCACTTCAGCCACTGAGCACTGAGATCCCATTGCTCTTGCCATGCTCTGCACCACAGAGCAGCATGGGATGCTTCAGGGACCCCAGAGCACTTGGACTCTTTCTCCAGCCAGAAAAGCACTCACAGATCTGGTCTGTAGACTCATGGAGCTCTGACACCACAGGAGACCTTAAAAAGGGACTGTCCCTTGAAGCAAGACTTAGCTCAGAAGGGTTCAGCCAAGGCTTGTCTCTGGAGATAAGGAGTAAGCAACAAGTTTTGAAAGCCAAGGATAAAGAGGTTCATCACAGGGTCAGTTAGATAAAACCACTAAAATATATTTGACCTAACAAAGTGACTCTGGTGGCTGCTCCCAGATCAGTGATGAGGAACAGGACTTCCCAACTCTGCTTTTGCTGCCCCCGCTGCTGTCACACACAGCGGGGTGAACCCTGTGCACGCCTCTCACCACAACCAACACTCCAGGAATTGCCTTGAGAGGCTCAGAAAAGGGCTCAGCAGCAGCCCATGGTTCTGGGACTGCAGGAAGGAGGGGATGAGACACAGGACTCCTTCACAGAACAAGCACCAAGGAGCCTGAAATAAACAGCTTCCCCATTCCCACTTGCCAAGTCCAAACACCCCAGTGATAAATATTAGTACCAGTCACTATTAATCCCACAACAGCAAAACTTGGATTACAGTACAAGTGAAAGCTGGAGCAAAATATGCAATTTGAAAAAATCTCCTGAGCAAATAAGGAAGTTTCACTTCTTGCCTACTTGAAGCACATGTGACATGATTTGTTTGAAGAATAAAATAGACTGCAGGCATGGAAAATGCCCGGCATAAAGCTTTAGAGAGTTACTAATACTGTGGAATATAAATGACAAGCAATCCCAGATTATTTTAGAAAAGGCTGGCTGCAATTTACAGCCTTGATTAGACTGATTACTAAAGGATGAACAGCAAAATAACTTCAGTAATTAAATTTCTGAAGAGGAAACTGAAGGTTCTTACTCGTAAAATGAGCTGCAAATGAATTTAAATATTCAATATGACTTTTGCTCTTCTCAGCAGAAGAGCATGCTGCCTGACATGGTCGTTTTCTAGGAAAGGAGACTGAACAAGGCTTAACAAAGAAATGAAAAAGGGCTTTGTAGCCCCATAGCTTTTCCATGGGAAAGGTAAAGACCATTGGAACTGCACTTCAGCTCAGAAAGCAATGCAACTGAATAAAAAAATAGAAGTATCATTAGGTTGTGTTTCAAGGTGAAAAATACAGTTTCCATCGATACCTTGTGGTCAGTTTCCTGCCGTAATAAAGTGAAAGTTGTCCGAGCAGATGGTAACACCGATAACTGATGTGAAATCGCAGGGAGGGAGTGATCCATGGAGGTTTTTTTCTAAATAAATTCCAGGAGAACTCCAACCCGAGCAGTTTCTGCGTTTGGGAGACATCCTGTGGCCGCTGCAGACACTGCACGTCCTTCTGCAGCTCGCCTTGCCGCGCAGAGGGGATCGACCGACCATCCATCCATCCATCCATCCATCCATCCATCCATCCATCCATCCATCCATCCATCCATCCATCCACCCACCCATCCTGGACATTTCAGCAGGCACACCCCACCACCAGCCCCTGCTCCTCTGGGCACCACAGACACTGGATCGTTGTGACAATTCCTCCCAGCTCCTATCAGTGTGTTTTTCCCATCCATGTGGGAACACGTGTGAAAACACTTCATTTCATCCCTTTGACTGTGTGAGCCAGGGGAGGAAATTATTCCATGCTCAGAGGCTTTGCTGTTTGCTGCTGTTTGTGGTGCTCACGCTGAGGTCTTGGTAAGAGGCACCTCCAAGAAAACAGGATTATACCTCAAGACAGGACAATGATTGAAAACCACGTGATTGAAATGCCAGTAGAATTTTGCTTTCTGATTTTGCATCCCCATATGTTTTAACAGAATTATTTTCGTGGTGAGCTGTTTTGTTATCTGATTTTATTCACCTAATACATTCAATGTGATCAGCAACTACAAGGAAACATGAACTGTACAAATATTTTGGTTTTATGCCCTGAATTTTTTAAGGATGTTAAATGATAACATAAGGGTATAAATGGAATGAGAACTGCAACATATCTATGCCTTGAAACTCCATGCTGTGGTTCCCACAGCAACCATAACCATGGCCACTTCTCATGGATTTTACATCCCAGTCTGACGTTGTTCCAAGTGCTCAGCACACATAAGCAAAAACCAAGCAAAAGCATTTTCCCCCCTGCAATAAACATCTTACCTGCTAGATCACAACCACTACAAGGTGTTCATGGCACTCCTAGGTGAAGGTGAACACCCAACAGCTGACAATTAATGCCCTGAATGTGGCTTCTGTGCAGAGATACTTGCAAGATTCATAGCGTTTGTACTGACACCCTTCTGTTTTCTGTTAGTGCTGGAACAAGAGCCTGGTGTTTGTACCAAAGGTTAAAGCATTCTTAGAAGGCTAAAAGAGAACAGTTAAGGGTCTTTCAAATTCCTTTGTTTTGAATACCAAACTATTTCAATTTCAGAAGCACTGAGTGGTTAAGAGACTGTTCCTCCATGGTTTTGCTCTTTTTATCCAGCCCCTTTGCTGGTAGGCAGTACCTGGTAATGCACTAAAAAGAGACTGGCAGAAACAGGAACATGAAAACCATCAAGTTATCCAAGTTTACTGGTTTGCCTTTTTCTTAAAGGCAAAAATTTTAAAAATTAAACTTTTTCTTGCTCTTAAGTTCGCCGGAAGTAAGGAGCACACACAGAGACAGCAATTCCAACATCCCCCTTGTTCTTGGCTTTCTTTAAGCATTTACTGCTATTGCAATGCAGATTCTGATTGGTCTTGGGTATGAAAAAGTTGAACTTCTAACATATTATTAATTTCTCTAGGTTGAACTTTATCCAAAGCTCACACCCCTTCCTGCTGGATAACAGTTTATTCTACGAAGTGATGGAGTAATTGTCAGTGGTGAAATCAATGAAATGATTCACTGCTACTGGAGGGGAAAAACTCCAATCAAAGGTGCAATTTTCAAAACTCCACCTCATCAGAATGTCAAATCAGGGGTTTAATTGGCAGCACCAGTGACCTGTAATAACAGGAGCCTGTCTTTACTGGAAAGCTCCAGGACTTTTCTGTGAAAACTTACAGAAATGAGTAGTATTGACAGTTACAAGCCTATATATTTAAAATTAAATGTTAATGCACAGTGGTACCAGCTTTCCAAAACTGTATTTATTCCTAAACATCTGCAGTGTAAATCAGAAACCAAAATGTCACATTAGTATGACCCCCCCCCACCCCCACCCCAGATGGCAGAAATACCATCAACTACTGAAATTCTCTAAATACTTAACACTTTAGGTTACTAAGAAAAGATGTGGTCTTAGATAGCACAGCAAGAAACACCCAACCAGCCCCTCCCTGAAATACAGAGAGTGACACTGGCTCAAGGGGCCTCTGCCCACACCCAGGGGGTACCTGAGCCCTCTGGGGACAGTGGCCACTGTGACTGAGCAGGGTCCAGCCCAGGGGGCACACACTGCTGCTCCAGGGCTGCACAGGGAGAACAGCTCTCTGGGCTGGCTGCAGGCCTAATTAAATTGCAATCCACAACATGGTCTGTGACACAGCAGCTGTGGGAAATACTGATTAAAAGCAACTACACATTATCCCAACGGGCCCACGTATAGCTGAGCTTTTAACTGAATTGGAGACAGCTCTTATTTAAATTCCAGATATGCCACAGTCTTTCCATATGACTGGGAGGACTACTGAACCCTGTACTTCATTCCTGCAACATAAATGTGTGGATATTAATTCCATATTTTTATAAATAATCTAATTTATCTTGACACAAACTTCTGTAATTGAAAAAAAAAGGATACAGTATCATGCTATATTTGATCTTGAAGCCTCAGTGTAATGCAAGAAAAAAAGCTAAACCTTGCCCAAATCTGTATTGTAAGTCTTTAAATCCCCAAAGACTGGACCAGATGCTGTTGCTTGAAAAGAAGTAGTGTGCAAAACATTTAGCCCAGCAGAACTAGCTGTTCCTCCAGCCTACCCATCTACTTCTCAATATGGTCACGGACCTCAGGTCCTGTAAAGAGGTCAAATAAACTGAAATGTTTCAGAAATCCTAAGTACAGGGAAGGTCTGCATAAGAAAAAGTGTATCTGAATTTGTTCCTGCTCAGTGTTCATTGTTTTATGTATGTATCTTTAAATGCTTTTATTTGATAAAGTAAAACCCCACAACCCAAACTCTTAACACATTTTCCTCTGCCAGATCCAGCAATCAGATGATGTCATCAGTGCAGGCTGACACAGGTTTCAGCGATGCAAACCTTCAGCCATGAGCCCATTACAATCAGCCCCTAACACAGCACTTGGACCACACGTTCCAGGACTCAGCCATGTCACGAAATAAGAAAAAAAAAAAAAAAACAAACCAGCTTCTTGGTTGCTGTTCAGGTGTCTGATAACACCGAGACCTGCTGCTGCCTCCTCACCACACAGTGACCTCTGATTATTTTTAAAACTTGCCCCTTAAGGTGAGAAAAACCAGGTGTGGTTCTGCAGAGTCCCATCAGCAGTGGTGCCTGCAAACCTACAGAGATTCCCAAGAAATATGAACAGGTAAAAAGCCTGTGCTGGGGAAGCAATTCATCTTTGGTTCGGAGAGCTGAAGAAAGAATTTTCTTTCCCAGGCAGCTCCCAAAGGCTTGAACACCAAGCATGTAGGGTGCTAAATAGTCTCACACAAGGTAATTTTACAAGGCATTTGGGAAGGAAGCTGTTAAAAATATTTTTCTGATCATAATAAGTGATTTTTTTTATACCTCAAATAAAGATTTACTGAAAGAACCTTTTGAGAACACTTTAAGAAAAATACCAAAGTACAAACTTTAAATATCCAAAGTATGATACTGGTGCACTTTTTAGAAACACTTACATACTTAACAGGTGAAGTAGGAAGAGAGTATTTCAGAAAACATTTAATATGAAACCTTTTGGAACTTCCATCGAATACAGATTTACATAATTTATCAGAACACTTTTTCAGTTCAGACAACAAAGTGCACTGCCAGGTGAAAAAAATACATTTGGAGGAGTGCTTAAAATGTAGGGAGTGAAAGGATAGGTGACCATTCACCTGAGAAAGTACAATGACTGCCCTGAAATGTCTTATTGCTATTACAAAATGGAGTTTTCATGGAAAAAACCCATACTGAGCAGCACAGGCATGGGCAGAGCACTGAAAGCCAACTGAACTCCGGTAGCACCTGGAGTTCTCAAGCCATGGCATGATACAGAATATACAGAGAATAAAATGCAAATTCAGGAATATTTACTACATTTAACAACTATGATTACCCTTTAAACTAGCATAATCAATACCAATGCTTAGGGGGGAAAGAGAGGGGAAATCTGCTGCCTTCACAGACTACAGATCACAAGAACTAACTTGCAAAATATTAAGGACTTTGCATTTTCACCTCGGGTCAAATCTGAACTGTGTACTATGAGTAACTATTAGCTCACTGCAAATTTAAAATGCAAATTTAGGCTCCAGTTTAAAGCACATGTTAAGTACATGCGTAAGTGCTTCACTGAAATATAACCACAAAACATTAATACAAAAAGTCAAGTAGATAATGCAGGGTATTATCTACACAAGTCCTCGATGAAATAAACCGAGTATCAGTAGGAAAACACATGTGAAGAAATCTCCTCGTTCTAGTTTGCAAAATCAAATCCCTTTCACTGCCGGGATGGTTAAAAAGTGGGGGCTGTCCCAGAGCAGCTCCATGTCCTACCCAAAGCTAGCTGGCCATCAGAGTTCATCGGGGCAGGTGCCACACTGCGCGGGGACAGGGACAGGGGACTCCCTTGGCAGCATGGGGACACAGACACGCTGGCACAGAGCCATCCACAGCAGCACAGCCCGAGCCAAGGGGCAACACGCTGGGAGAGCTGCAAGGAAAAGCTTCAACTGCTCCTGCCTATGGCTGTAGTTTGGCAAGCTGGACTTCGGACAGAGCAGATCAGGAGCCAATGTGATTCGCACTTTTGGGTTTCAGTGCTGAGGGTGCCCAGGAGGTGAGGGACAGCACTGCCCAATGTGCAGCAAGGCCTCGGAGCTGGCAGAGAATGGCCATGATTTGGGAGTTCCTTTGTGCTTTGTATCTGACCTAGTCTAACGTGGCAAACTCGCGCTGAAAGAAAACCACTACTCAGCAATTAGCACCTCCTTTTACACTGCCTCATTCCCTAGAGGAACAACAGAGAAACGTTCTTAGCTGCGATCAATACTCGTAAGCCAAAAGGACAAAGATACAGTTTTAGTAGTTTAGCAGAAGCAGAAGAATGGAAGCGTTTACCCAAATATTAATGCACAAATTAACTACATTATTAAAATTTGATTCAGACAAATAATAAATAGGTGGGCAAAATATAATGCAAGACTTACTCAGTAGAAGTGAATTTTTAATCATCTCATGAGATCTACTTAGAAAACAGGACTAATAATGTTCACAACCATAAATCCAAACCCTTCACACACTTTTTTCTTAACACAGCAGTGAACTGTAAACCTGCGTTTACTGGTTAATGCTTCAGTCATTTTAAATATTAACTCAAGTGTTTCCTCCTTGGCCATTTCAATTTTTAGCACCAAAATTAGCCCAAAAAGAGGTACTGGTACAGCTCGATGTTGTAAATGAATCGTTTACATATAATACTTTATATATTATACACACATACTGTACATTCACACATCCACACAAACAGGAGGCATATTTAAATGAATATATTCTGTGTTTCAATTTGTTGTCAAAGACTTAGGAGCAATGGAAATAAAGCAGAAGGGGTAATATTTTACATAGTAGGCAACTTTAATGCTGTAGTGCACTTATAAAAAAGTCCAACTCTCCCTCCCAGCTCAGCAGCTTTTTTTTAATATCACTATTCAGAAGGATGCAGAAGTTATTGCCTAAATGTTATTCTATACATTTCCATCGGAATTCTCAAAAACACTTTAAATTGCTAACTAATTTACAACTCAACTATTTTTTTTTCTTGTTACAGCTTTAACTCATTGGCAATTTTGGAAGCAATGTTTTTGAAAGCTATGGATGTTCCCGATATCCGCTTAAAGCGAACTCCGTTCAGGGACAGTCTTGGCAGTTTACACACCTCCATCTCCCACTGGACGAGGTTTTCTGCGTGCCCATCTCCATGGACACAGAAAAGCAAGAAACGCTCTCTTTGTTCATAGTCACAATTATTGGCATCCAGGACCTTTCGGATTTCCCTCATCATGTCATTGGGATCCATGGAGCTGGTGGTTTTCATGCTCCAGGTAAAACGCAGCGACCGAGGCTTGGCTTCCTTGTTCTCGTCCTTCTGATCCACGGCTACATTGCGGCTGAAAGACAGGAATTCCCGAGTGAGCAGGGCCAGCCACCCTCCCCAGGGCCACCTTAGTGAAGCCACCACTCAACCCACACCAGAGCAGCACTGGAGGCTCTGGCTGTGGCCAAGCCCTGCTCCCCCAGCTGCTGGACACACACACACAGGGAAAGCTGTAGCTGCTGGGGCTGGAACGAAGGTATGGCACTCACTGGGACACAACTGGCACTCACTGGATTCAGGAGCACGGGGACAATGACCTTCTGGAGGCAGAACTACATGCAGAACCTACAACTCGATTTTAAGGCAGGTTCTGCTCAAAACTCTACTCTTGGGCCACGCGGGCAGCTGAAACACCAGCTCTGTGCTAGAAGTTTCTGGAACATGGAAATAACAGCTCCCTGTGGCAGGAGGCGCTCACCCAGGCCCTGGGAGGTGCCCACTTACACAGAATGGGGTGAGCCCATGCACAAAGGTGCTGGGTGTTCCTCTGCACCTCCTCCCGGGCAGCAGCCAGGAGACAGAGCCCTGGGAGGGCCCCTGGAGCCCCACAGCAGCTGGCTGCAAGCAGAAGGAAAGACAGCAGGACCAGGGTCACCCACCTGCTGCCCAGGGTCACCCTGAGCCCCCAGACCTGGGCTGGCTCAGTTCCACTCTGGCCTTCCTGCTGGGGCGTGTTTGAGATGATCCCTAGGGACACACCCTGGGGGCTGCTCAGAGAGGAGATGCCTCCTCCTGAGCTGGTCAGTAATTCATTAAATACCAACCACTGACAGAGGCAAAGTGATGGAATCCTCTGCAGCTACAAGCTCTGCAGTTAAGTGCCTCTGAGGGGGATGTGCATAAAGAGAGCTGGAAGTCACTATTAGACACCTCTTCAACACAGTTTGTAAAGATGGTGAGAGGGTGCCATTGCTGCCACACTTTTAAGAGATGAAGCACAAAATATTGAAGGTGTGTTTCCCAAATCTGCAACTTTTTTTTTTTTTTTAATAAAAGCGCTTTTCTTTTGGTATGGATAAGTAAAGTTAAACAGGACAAAGGAAAGAAATGTTCCAGAAATTTCTAGTTTGCAATCATCCTTCTATTTAAATTAACATCAGTAGTCATGCAGCTAAAGAATAAGGAACTACATTTGGACCTCCAGGGACAAAATACAGATTTGCTTTGTGAATATTTGTACACTGCCAGTCACCTCTTCAAATTTAATTAAATATATTGACTGTCATACTTAACTATTAGCTAACCTGACTGGCCCCCAACCATGCAGTTTAGGTCTCATGTTGAGCCTCCATATTAAGCCAAGCTGCTCTTTGAAAGAGATGGCAATGGTTACACCACATTTTATTTCTACTACTATTTAGCAGGCAGTTATGAAAAAGTTAAATAAAAAGTGATAGCAAGGCCACAACTAAATAAATATATTTCTCAAATATAACCTATTTCATAATTCTTCTATTAAAAGATTTCTTGTGACTGTGAGAATCATAAGACTATGCAATGTGATTTGCCAGATGTTACAAAATTCATCACACAAATTAAACAGTATTTTGTTTAAAGGTTTTAATTTAATAGGGCTGTAAAGGGCCAGGGAAAACCCCAATTTTTATTCAATGCTCATTTTATTTTTGGAAGCTTTTTCTACTTGAAAACAGTCGGCAAACCCAGCAGTTTGATAATTTCTAATATTTTTTGATATGTTGATTTTGTAAGAAGAGTATAACATGAAAAATATTAAACTACCTGTGATTTTGGAGATGAGAAATATCTTATCACCTTTCAGTGGTTATTCCACACATTTACAGCCTCACTAGAGACCACTCATCTACACATCTACACAACAACAGCAAATTACAATGACTAAAATGCAAAAAAAAAACACACAAGGAAAAAGGCAACAGGAAAGATGAAATTTTAGAACCAAGTCAGTCAGTGCTTTAATAGCTGTTTTGCAGACAGAAATGCTTCTTTGTTTAGTTCCAGTGACTTACATGAATAAAAAAAGCTGCTGCCTGAAGCCACTATGCCACATAATCAAGGGAAGAAAGGTTCAGACTCACCTAAGTAACGTTTTAAACAAAAATTTTACCCTCACCTTGAGCCCTCAAATCTCCCGTTCCTCTCATATTCAGTCGGGAGCCTCAATGAAAAGAATGCAGAAGCAAAAGGAAGTGGGAAAGAGAAGACAAATCTTACACTACAATATATATAATATCTGAGTAGTTGCTAAAAGATACTGCAATCATACCAAAGGTATGTTAAAATACAAAACAACAAAGATGTAAAGAACTTGGTAGGTCAGGACAAACACAGAAAGTAACATACTGTCACACCAAATGGAAGTCTATAAACTTCCATTTTTAAAGTTTTTAAACAGACCAGAACTAATTTTAACAGTACATGTTTATATATTAAATCTGTAGAACTCATGGAATAAATCTTCTAAAAGCAGAAAATGTGAAACTGAAGTTACAAAGCATATTGAAGTGACTGTATTATTTACTAAGTACCTCCTAAAAGAGAAATAACTCCCAAGTATTTTTAGGCTAATGTTATTTAAGTTTTATTTGGAATAAAGTATGTATTTGAAAAAATCCCCATAACTATTTACAGGCAAGTCTGATGGCCTTGTGTATTTGCATGCTCATCAGATCTGCCTGTTCAAACAATACCAAAATACCTTCATGCAAAAGAAGAAGATGCATATACATTTTAGCAGAACTTTAAGAGCCAAATCCAAGATTTCTCAAGCTGTGGTAACTCCATCCCAGTAATTCCACACTGATGCATCTTCCCCACCCAAGAACAAGCTTAAGCTTTCTTCCTTCTCACAGTGCTTAAGGCGACACTGCTGGTCACTACCATCTATTGAAAGCCCAGGGTCAAGAAGAATGAAGGGGAAAATTATCCTTCTCTACCGTCCCACTGATGAAGAAGGATGGTTCAATGTATCAGCATTAACTCTGCTCAGGGGGATGCTGCCTGTACACTGCTTTCATCCAGACCAAGGCAGTGCATGGCTTCCCTGAGTAACACAAACACTGCAGTTTGGGTGGCAGGTGTCTAGGGACAGGAAGGTAAGACAGTAACCTTATTTCTGATGCAGAGAGATATTTATATCAGGGTGTGTGGGGTGTTACAAGGCGTGATTTCCTCCTTTCCTTCCTTTTGAGAGCTCTGGTGAGGGATCAGCCTTGCAAGGTGACTCTTGGCAGTCCGTGTCACAGGGGACCAGGAGCTGTGCTGGCACTGTGAGGGGCAGGGAGGCAGCACTGGCTGCATGGGCCACAGAACCAGCCCAAAATCAACTCAGGCTACTGCAAAGCAACTGCACTTAACAGGGTGCAGAGCTGCTCAGCTGAGAGCTGCTGCTCATGGCAGCATCCAAGCAGGACCCTGCTCTCTGAGGTACCACACTGCTTGTGGTACAACAGGGACAATGTCAGAGGCAAATGCACAGCTGTAAGCAAAAAAGATACAGAAAAAATGAGAAGAAGACAATTGGAAGTCCCAGAGCAAAGTGGGAAGTTATTGAATTGATTTTCATGAGATCTTGTGCTGCTAGTCTATGGTGGATATAAGAGAAATTGGAAAAAGATTTTTCATGCCTGTATATACCAAGAGCATGAAGTCATGCCCTATGAGAGCTCTGCAGGACCAAAAAAGGGGCAGGTAGGAACCACCACATAGACCAACTGAACAGATTCTCCCTTTTCAGATGATTATTTTACTGGGCAAAGCAACCAACAAATTAGAAAACACTCCTCAACTGAAAAGTTAAGAGTACTTAAACTTCAGAGAGCTTTCTGTGCTCCTAGGAAGTGGAAGATGGCAGCTTTAAGAGCTGCAAACATTTACAGATTTTTGTGGGGTTTTTGATGTTTTGTTTTGAAGCTTGCCAAAGGTTGTAGAAAATGGGAGCACAACCAGTTTCCCCAACAATGAACAGCCTTACTGTTGCTGGAATCTGTCCAGAAAAGTCTGTAAGGAAAAATCCCTAGTGATGTTCTGACAGCTTTTCAGTTTGAAATTAAGCCAAAGTGTTCAGTCTGTAAACCACAGGACTCTAAATCTAAGAAAGGTCATTATTTAGAATATACCTGCCACTCTGAAATAATAAACATTCTCATAGAAGCCTCTCAGAAAACCCTCACTTTGCTCAGTTTTTCCATGCATCAAAGTTCCATTCATTGAGCAGGAGGAGCTGCATGAAGTGACACAGAACCTCAAATATGAGCCATCATGCCAAGCTTAGGAGAGCTGTGCCAGTCTCTCAAGGTGCTCCTTCCTTCATGACAGACATGGTTATGGTCCAGCTCTACAGCCCAGCACTGCTGCTCTGGGAACAGGCACTGACTGTACTGCCAGGATTGTTCTGCTTGGGCTTTGTGAGTCAGAGGCAGCCCTGAGGCCTCCTCAATTGCTAAAACAATCTTCACTTCTGTGCTAGTTTATGCTCTTAAATTTTCTGCTTTTGCTTGTGTTTTACATAAACTGATTTTATGGACCAAGATGCTTCTTGGTCTTGAGAATGGAACAAATACATAGACAAGTTCTGTTCTCATTTGTCATGCCATGCTTACACATTATCTACCTTATGGTCTATGAAGGGCTTTCACAAATCTGATTGTTTCCACACATCTGTCCCAGATTATGCTGTGTTTCCTGTTCTTTACATCTTTGTATGCTGTTTTAAATATCCAAGTAAACACAAAGAAAACTGTCTAAAAAGATATTGAAAATCAACAAAAAGTGCAAGATGATAAAATAAGATCAATTTATGGAAACAGAGAAATGATGCTGCAATAAAATCCAGAACATTGAGTCATTTTTGCTGTCAGAGAAAAAAAAAAGTTAAGACTTCCACAATATGCAGATTGGCAAAGACAGTGCATAGTACAAGATAGATATATATATATATACTCACACATATATATATATTTGATACCTCTGTGTACTGAGCACAGTATTAAAACTCAGCAGTTTAACAAGGAGTGACTGATCATCTACTTTCATTCAGCTCCCTAGAACTGATGTTGTGGCACTATGTATACATGCTACTGGGCTACTGTAGTTCTTTTAGAAACTACAAAGACAGTGAGTTCAGGTAGGATTCATAGCAATTATATCCAGGAGAAACTGCCAAAAAGCCCCAGCATTTTCAGTTTTTGTACCTATATACAGATCAGGTATGGAAGGACACCACACACTCTTAAAACAGAATTTAAAAAGCACATTGCTCCTGTGCTGGTTGTGTAAGACTTTACAAATTTCTTATTCAAAAAGACACATTAATGGAAGCTGTAGCAGATATTTCCACCATGGTCTAAGACTCCTGGTCTCAAGTCAAAGGCAATTTTTTTAAAAATTACCTAAAAATTACCTGAAATCTCAAATTTAAACAGTAACCTTTCTAGCTTAAAACTGTACCCATATTAGCATTTTCCATCTTTCTTCAGAACAAATGTAGATGCATCCAGCTGCAGAGGGCTGCACAGATCACAGTTTTTTGTTTTAGAAGTGGGCTGCACCCACAGCTGATGATGCAAACTGGGTTAAAGCCACTGTCCCTGCTCAGTTCCAGCTGTAGGCTGAGTTGCATGGTTTCTTTCCTTACCTAAGTTGTTGCATTTTCTCAAGTCAGCTGTGACAATGCCAGCCAAGCCAAGCAACACCAGTTCCAAACATGGACATGTTTGGAAGAGCACTGATTATCATCACCATGGCATGGAATTTACTCAGTTCATCAGGTAGGGTACTTTCAGCCTTGCACTGTACATAATAAATCCACATTCAGGCAGCAATTTACTTATGTCAGGACTCCCTAATCTAAGCATTTCCTTGAAATGGTCTAAAACTCCAAATTACAGTCACAAGCAGAGCCTTGTATTCTGAAGGTTAAAACAGATGCCTGGTTTCTGGCCCCATCTCCCTGGTTTTGATCAGTAGTAGGAAACTGGAAGTACCACCCTTTAAGAAGTTCCAAGATGTGGTACAACGAAACAGGCTATTACGAAACTCTTCCGGAAAATTGACCTGCACATCAAAATTTTATAAGCAATTTTCATGAATCATAATGGATTAATGAGAAATATAGCAGCTTGATTCATTCCCAAATTGCAAAACTAAATTCAATCCTTCGGCTTGAAATGTGAATCAGACTTCTGAGCTTTTCCCTTTTGTTGATAAATTTGCATAAATGTTGTACTTTTTGTTGAGAACTGAAGAGCTCTATTTGCACTTCAGCTGCAATTCACTCCAACAAATGCACCCCATTTTAAAATAAATATACAGCTATTGAATCTTCATTCAATCTTCCACACAAAACTTCAACTCACAGCTGTGCTCAGCTGCAGGCAATGCTTCAAATCTTTTTTTCTCTTCAATATCATAAAACAGAGAGATAACAAATTTAACAACACTTACCTTAGTTTGCTTGTAACCTTATGTTTTGTTTATACTTTCATCATTGTTATCAAACACCTCATTCTTCAAACATAAGCATGCTAAGTGTATTAGTACAGAGAACAGAATTACTTTGGCACTACCAACTCTATCAAAGAAAGAAGAATTCACAAGGCATGCTTAGCATCTTGTTATACAACACAGATGGTGCCACAGATTCTTAGGTATCATCATGAGTTAATGGATTTACTCTATGCTTT
>NW_005054303.1:6779475-6782089 GCF_000277835.1 Geospiza fortis | reverse complement strand
TAGAAAAGCCAAATCTTTTGTTAATTGCAGGAGCCACTTTTTTTTAAATATAAATAAATCCTACCTTTTGATAAACCTGAATGACATGTTTCTAAAAGAAATTAAGCCAAAATAATAATTAACAAAAAAATTTGTACAAAATAAACTGAAAAAGGCATTTAGAGCGAAACATGCAAAAATATCTCATTTTAAATGCACAATTAAATTACACTTCAATACATTCTCAGATTAGGCAGATGATTTAGGGGCTGAAGAGTCAAATTCCTGGCACTGTTACTTTCAATTTTTTTCTGGGAAATATGTAACCAGTATTTCCTATGAATTAAAATATGTACTGGTGTCAAAACACTTTAGAACTCAAAATCTGCAAGGTCAGGTAAAAATATGTATGGATTTTCTTCATATATTTACCATGGAAAGCAAAAATCAGTAACACTACCATAATTCTATCTTGAGTATCTTCAGTATTAGTTTTCTTCCTTTCTTCATAACATTAGGTCAGCCATGTTGTGCTAGAAACTACCTTAAATATTTAGCTGTTTTAGTGGCAAAAGCTGTAATAATTGCCTACACTAGAGCATAAGTAGTTCATAACCAAAACACTTCTGGTTCCCCATAGAGAATGCTACAATAAATTAATGAGTAATAAGGTTTAAAAAAAATCTATTTAACAGGAAGAAACATAACCATGTCCTTCAGTGGCAGTATCTACCTCCTCAGTAGTTTGTACAGCACTGAATATAACAGAGCCCCAGCTGCAAGAGATCCTCCAAGAGCAAACTAATCATCTGTAACTGCGCTATTGTGTTACAATTGCATGTAATTTAATCAAGTCCAGATGGAATTTAAACTACTGTCAAAAGTCGGGGGGGAAGACTTCTTCAAGAAAACCACACTGCACTGCAAAAGATGAACCTCTGAGGTAATGACAGAAGTTTGAATGCTGCCTAAACAACTGACTGAAAAGTTTGCATGTTCACAGTTTGAGCGTCCACGTTTGGAACGTCAAATGGAAAATTAAGTAAGGATATTACAAACAAAAGTACAGAAAGAAAGACATGCCAAAAGGATGTGGCTGATTAAGACTTCACTTGACATAAAGCAGATGGCTTAACACTTAAAAAATATTCAAATTAAACTTCTCTCTCTCTCAACATAAAAAGAAGGGGGAAAACCCAAACCAAATCTCCTACAGCACAGTTTTTCCCAGAGAAGTGTTACCTGGCAGAGAACTGAGCAAATTAAAACATTTATCAAAGGCTAGACTCTCATGTTCTTGTTTTGCCAAGAAGCAACTTCTACATTTTTAAAGAAATTCACTCTCTAAACTCAAATCAGCCATTTGTGAAAAACTGGAGTGTGGCTTAGCATTATTTTGTAGGAATGGGAGACTGCAAATGTGATACTGAGAGGGAGGCATCCATAGCCATAAAGTAGACAGGAAGGAAATGGCTTGCTGCTGACGTGGCATAAGCTTAAAACAAAAGCTAGCAGGCCAAGATCAGAATGATCTTGTCCAAAAAACTTCACCTGATAAGGAGTGTACAAAAGCTTGATGATTATCTTACAGCAAAGACAAACAAGCCCTCAATTCTGCAAATGCAAGTTGTGGAGATCAATGGTCTGAAGTATGTGGTATGGGAACTGACAGGTTTTAAATAGAGAAAGAAAAAAAAATTCAATTTTAGGGTTTGTAGTAACTAATCTAAATCATACATGGATTTGAAACTAGAAGTTCAGTTAGAATAAAATTGTTAGTGCAGGAGCAAGACCTGCTGAAGCATGGCCTTGGCTGGACCACCACACCTTCACACCTAATACAGAATCTGCACATCAACTAAAGGCCAAAGTAGGAATAAATATTTTTAGGTTTGGCCAGACTCCTGCCTAGACTGAAACACTAATACTGCCATTATTTTAAGATGGCCTGTGACAGCACTACTGCCAACAGAAGCTTTTGTCTCCTGCCACTACTGCTTCACCTGTGATATTTCTATTTCTGTGTTGCCAGCAAGGTTATGCTGGAAACACTGATGGGAAACACAACTTGAGCTTCTAATGCTACGTCAAATATCTAGACTGGGCTCCTAGTTTATGCCATCTACTGAGCAGCTTTTCAACTGAGCTGAAATGTTTCATCTCTGCAGACATGAGGCTGAAGAGCATAGAAGAAACAGCACAGACCAAACTATCTCATATTTAATCCTATTTGACTCGGCTCCCAAAAACAAATGGCTTCTGTAACAAAATAGACCTAATGAAAAAAATCACAAACAACTGCATTTTAAGTTGCAGAACTTCAGCCATTAACCAGTGAATGTGGACAAAAATTGCTTAAGTTATGATGTATTCCTACTACAAAAAGGAAATAAAAGACAGACACGCTGCACTGGCACTTGAAGAGGCTTACCTTCTGGTTAGTTTGGAAGTGAGTTTGCTGAAGAGGTTGGTGGAGCCGCGGGCGCGGGTCTGCGAGAGCGGCGTGGCCTCGTGGGACAGGCTGGGCGAGGCGGGCGGGCCGTTGTAGGTGGCGGTGCGGCGCTCGCGCAGCTGCCCGTGGAACGTGCTGCGGCTGGCCGGCCCTCTGGGGGAACGAACACGGGCAGGGGGGCTC
>NW_005054303.1:6766153-6779441 GCF_000277835.1 Geospiza fortis | reverse complement strand
CAGCAGGAAACACAAAACGCTACGGTCTACGGTAAAGCGTAAGCACACACTTTGATATAGGCCCAGGTTGGAAATACCAACGTTATAACAGCACCATATGGAATCAAAATTCATAAGAAGTTAGGATTAAGAGGCTGCCGAAACAGAAACCTACATAGGCAGAAAAGTGCAACAGGAGTATCCTGGAAGAGACCAGATAAACCAGGCCTACGGTGTTTTGCTGAGAAGACTGATAAAAGAATAGACCGGTAAAGTTTCCTCCCAGGAAAGAGAATAGGTAACTTTAATGTCTCTCCCTCCACGTTCTGTACATACATCTTTGAAAGTCTTGCTAATTTGAAAGTATCCTACACAAAATTAATTTGAAAGTATCCTACACAAAATTCTCTACAAGCGAACTGCTCCAAGTAGTGAAGTCCTTCGGGATACACAGTTAAAGTCTCCCACAAACTTTGACAATAGGGAATGTCCAATACTCCTAACAATAGGAAAAAATTAAGGTTCACTATTGCAGGATTATGTCACAGACAGCCTGACACACCACAAGACAAATGTAAACGAGACTAAAAAAATGAGGAAACACACATCTTGTGGGCAAAATATACTAGAACAATCTAGGACTAAAATTCCACAGCACAAAGTTAAGAAGCAGTGGGTATAAGTTAGTGTCACAACGATTTCTGGTTCTTACATAGGCCTGAAGTTATCTGCGCCATTGTCTATTGGAGGCAACATCATCTTCGTGTGCACAGAGGCTGACATGGACATCGACTTCTGATGTCGCAGCCGAACACTGGAGAAGGATGTGGTACAAACTGAAGCAGGGCTAGCTGCGTAAGCGAACATTTCTGTCAGGCTGCGAGGGGGTTTGGGTTCAGGCAGAGGCAGAAAGAAGAGCATGATGGACCAACAACAAACTACTGCATAGAAAAAAAAAAGCAAACTTTTCCTTCTATTAACTGGTTTATCAAAAAACACGAATTCAAACAGCCCTCCTCTTCTAGGTAACAGCAGTAACTGCCCTACACTCCCCTTAAAAAGCATCCTTACTTACATGGTACTGGACATGTCTAAAAGATCCCCTTAAAAAGCATCCTTACTTACATGGCATTGCACACCTCTATGTGCCCATGCTCTTACCATTAGCATTAGTTTGCAGTGATAGCCTCCTTGATGTGCAATAGCCTCCTTGATGTACAGAACCTAGTAACTCAGAATTCTATGCCAAAGCTCTATGATAAAGCACTGATGGAACTTGTATTGCTCTTAACAGTAAACTGCATTAAAACCCCCACCAAATGCACTTTCCAAAAGACTCATGATAGCTCCATTACTACAGCAAAATCCTTTGTTTTCAGAATGTTAAAAGAAATTAGTGAAAGCTGGGCAAGCTGTTAAATCTACATCAGATAACTGAGAGACTTCACAGGTACAATCAAAGCCAAAAATACCATGATCTTTAACAACTCCAGAGAAGCCAAAAGAAAAAAGCTGCTAATAATGAACCTGTACGTGTAGTAGGCACTGAACATGCTTGCTGCTCCCTGAAGAAACAAGAATGACTGTTGAAGAGCATCTTGTATTGCTTTGACCATGAACATTAAATTTTCCAAATTACCATTCAGGCTTTGAAGGAAAGTATAGAGCACTGTCTTAGCAGAATGGCCAGTAAGCTGCCAGCTGCATGGTATGTTCAAATAGGAACATTAAATTTATTTATTTATTTGGGCCAAAATACTCCTTGCAGCCTTCACATTATCTAGTAATGATAAGGATAGGAGAGAAGTGAGAAGCCACAAGATGTTCTGGGCCTTTCAGACTACACTACCACCTCATTCACCTGAAGTTTGCTTTAAAAGTAAGACAGCTATAATTCAGAAATTTTGCTCGAGGTTAAGAAATCAATAATTCTCAGTGACAGTTTCATGACACTGCATGCTCACTTCCAAGTTACTTCTTGGTTAGACACAAAATCTCAAATCCTGTTACTGAATTCTGGTACAGCAGACTCTGGAGAGAAGAATGTCAGTGCAGCTACAAGTGTCAGCTTCCCCCTTCTCAGGCTTGGCTCCCAAAGCACCAGTGCAAAGCACCACACAGCTCAGACATCTGAACTGTTAGCTAAAATGCTTAGCAAAACATACTTGGTTTTGGTTTGTTTTTAACTTTTCAGGATCTGAAAAACTTCATCTGAGTCACACATGCATCTCAACAATGTTGGATCCATCAGGATGACAACTAAAGCACTACTTAAAATGAAGCCTTCGATACAGGCCCAGCATCTACATTACCCCAGGGTTTTAAGGAATATTCAGAAAATGAACATTCATCTCAAAACTAATACCCTGAAGTCACAAAACTGGTCACTAGTCTCTCAAGCTCTTCCAGCTCATTTCCTCTATATTTACTGCAAAAGATAAAGAATCTAGTTTTACAACACAAGACCCAAGTTTTTAGTCACCTGCCTCCAAAGATGTGACATCTAAAGGTATCAATAAAGGACCTTCTCCTCCTCTGATGCTTTGCTAGAAATCAGCTTCTTTGGATTACTAGCCTGGGAACACAGGAACAGTGAACTAACAATCACCAATTAGTGCCAAGGCTTATTAAAAATCTGAAGCTATTGTAAATCATTTGTGTTACAAATGATTTAAAGCAATTGCCTATCATTATGAAGAGTGCTTCATGAGTCCCCAAGTGCGTTAATTAATGCTCAGGCCTTGGAGGAAAGCCAAAGTAGTTGTCTCCAGCAGAACGCCTGTGTCAGCCACACAATGTATTAAAGAGAGATGGGAGACTCAGAACTCTTTGCTTCTACCAGTCTGGCATGAGTCCTCAAGACTACTGTCTCCAACGTCAGATCTACTGACTATTGATTCTTTAAAGGTTTCATACTTTCAGAAATAATGCCTTCTTAGAATTCAATGTGCAAGATAAAAGCAGAATAACCAATGTTTTAACACTTTCTCTACAGAAAAAATAGAGATTTTAAATGCGTGCATCTTGCCTTTTATGGTAAGTCTCCCAAGTTTTCACTGAGTCAGTCAGTATCTCAGTAGCTATGGAAAATCTAAAATCTAATCTGTAATAAACCAATTACAGCAATTACTCTAGCCTGTAACATTCACCACCAAAAGACATTTCAAAAGCACAGAAGTAACTTCTAACTAAACCTTGGATATGTACAAAGCCCAGGTTCAACTTCAGATCTTGCTTTACAGAAGAAAAAAGAACAAGTTTCTAGAGTTACTTTCTGCCAAGCTGAGAGTACAGTAGCATTAAAGATTAATTCTGAAGAGCCAGTTCCATCAATCACCATGTTGATTTTTCCTGCATTAAAGGTCCCTGCACTTTATGTGACCAGTCAATGCTTTATTCAGTTACAGCAACAAAATACATTCAGATGCAAATTCTGAATTCTGTGCCAAATCACAGTAATTCTGAAACTGTGTCAAAATGATCATGCAGTTTAGCATTGAAGCATTTCAGACAATGAAAGGTCTCCAACTGTAATACAATTAGCAATGCATTCTCATTACTTTTTCTGGTTTTAACCTCTATAAAAAGTAATTAATGTAATAATCATAAAATGCATGATAAAAGCTATAAAGACATTTTTTACCTGTGCAAATATAATTCAGACATTTTAAATGACCCAAATAAGGATAGTTTATAGAAAAAGCAAATGATGTTTAAATATCATATTTACAATAAAAGGTAAATTACACAAGGATAACTAATTATGAATATAAACCACAACTAATATAGTTGTCAAGTGCTACTCAATCTTAACTTGGAGTTTAAGGTCTATATGTGACAAACCAGAAAACATCAGTTTCCTGAGAAACTGGAAGCTGAGGAAATAAAATTATTTCATAAGATAGCTCTTTATGAGTATGAACTTACTCCAAATTAAGGCAACATCTAAATCTCAAGCATTCCTAGTAAACAATATCTAGTAGCTTTTAAAAATGTAATAAAGAAACTGTAGGCAAGATATTAGTTTAAGGATGAATAGAAATGGTATTAAACCAAGTAATCAAGTAATAAAAATTTATCGAAACTATTACAGACAGAAAGATTAACTTTTTCAAAGAGTGGAAAGAAAAAAGCTATTAACATATCAAATCAGAGAAAGGATGGTGACCTTTACCCTAAACAATTTGGTAACATTAACAAGGGGTAACCAGTGAAGGCTGAGACAGGCACACTAAGGGACAGCACCGAAGAGCTGGGCTGTACTTCACAAAACAGGTGACTGCAGGCCCAGCTGGCCAATTACACTTCTGGCAATCTTCAAACTTACACCTGACTCCTCCCTTAAGCACTTTCCATTTGCAGAAAGCTAGGAGGAAGAGACAGGGTCAAAATCATGCTCTTTATCCCTAGGCTCCAGGAATTAAACAGGGAATAGACAGGCTTTCCAGTCAACATCACAATTGCTCATCAACTCCCAAAAGGAGGGAAAAAAATTTGTGCAAAAACACAAGTTAGAAAATAGGTATTTTCTTCCCACCCTTTACAAAATATCATATTAGGAAGGGCTGGAGAAAATTGGGAAGCACAGTAGAGGGGTTCACATTCTTTTAAGTACCAGCTATCTGAGTGCTCTCCTGGCAAGGGTTAGCTACTTAATTGTTACCATCTTCTGACAGCAGTAAAATTCTGACAAGAAGGGCTGGAAATTAAAACACCTCAGCCAGGCAGGGAATTTGGTGGTGCTCCTCCCAGCTGCTACTCTATACCTGATATTTTTGTTCACTATAATATTATTTCTGACAGCTCTTCTCAGTCTTCACAGGCTGGCAGTAGATGTGACCACAGTGCCAACACATACAGTGGTTAGCTCCAGTTCCACTGTATGCTCTACTCAGGCCTTCATTCAGCAAATTAAAAAGAAATGTGCTATTTCTCTGACTGTTTTCACTCAGAATATGGAGACAGCCTGAGGAGGGAAGTAGCTGATTTCTGTGAAGCCTGGGAAACAATTAGACTGCCAGAGTATCACCAAGGAACAGTTAGTCCCAGACAATGGTGGATCATCATTTCATCTTCGCTGAGAAAAAATTACCTTTTCCCTGAGACTTTGCAACAAAAATGGTACTTCAAATAATTCCAGTGAAGCAAGTTTAGAGTGAAATATAAAAAGAGAATGGCTCAAGATTGTAGTCTGACACTGAACAAGGCTCTTCTGCAAGCATATGCTGTTTGGCCACAAGAGTTCAAAACACATTTAAGATGAAGCTGCTATAAATATTTCATGTATTTAACCAGAAATTAGAAACTTCCTTTTACATTTTAAGTATAAAGACTATAAAATTAAATATAGGAAAAAACCCCAAGCCCCAACATACTTACAGGTGCTCCATAACCAAAGATATGTACTCACCTTTCATTATGCATTACATTAGAATACCACTTATTTTTAAATTAGGCATTAGAATTTTTTTTGGAAAGGTGAAGACAAGTGACATACACCATAGGAAGACATTTCATATACCTGTTTTCCTTGCCATTTTGTATCACTGAATGCCTATCAGCAGTGGTTCTTTCACTACAAACATAAGTGTTGCGGCGTGTCATTGCTCCAGGGGTAGTATTATTCTACAATTAAAAAACACAGGTTTGTTATTCCCCACAGAAGGCTTTTCTGAAGCTAGTCTGCATATAATAGAAGGCTTTTTACTTAATGCTAGTTCTACACAGCTCTAAAACTTAAAATAATTCTAACAAGTTGTTCTTGTATTTCATACTGATGGCTCAGAATTAATATTCCTTAAAGGTTTTAATTACAAATGTTCCGAATTACAAATTCTGAGTATATACAGCATTCTTCTACATCTGCATAGCCTGTGTCTTTATAGCCTATTTTTAAAATACTTTACCACTTGTAGCTTGGAGAATTTTCCTTTAAGTTAAAATCATGTCCTTAAACAAGACAGGAAAAGCAAAGACTTAACAAACAAATGTGGCAAAATTCAGTGGGAAGATAAACACGGACTTTTAAATATTAAGATACTATGAAACACTAGACAAGTTTTAAAAACAGGGAAGAATAAGAGACAAATTGCAGAGAATTTTAGTAAGACATTTTTTAAAATACACATTTCAATACAAGCATAATACATTGAGGACAAGAGAACCAGGGGGACTTAAACTACAGACCTTACTTTAGAGGGGAGAAAAGAAATAGAATTACTTTGCCTCTGTCTTTACAGAGAAAGAGGGTGGAGATATGCCCAAGTTGGCGGTCAATTTTCCAGGAACGACTGAGAAGCTACAGGTAATTCACAGATAACAGAATTATAAAAAGTTAGATGCAATTACTGTAGGAAAAGCAGGGTGGTCCAGACAAACATGCACCCCCAGGTCGTAGAGGAAGTAAAAGCTGGCAAGCCTTTGTATTTTTTTCTCCCCACCCCAAGAACAAAACACAGGAAACTGCAAATGGTTGAAAAAGTAGAAAAAAAACTTGAAAAGTTTTCTTGAAAGAAAAGGATCACGGGGCAAAGCAGGAAGCAAAAAAGGCTATAAACTTCAAACATCACTGCTGGGGAAAGTCTTGGAGGAGGTCAGCTTAAGGGAATGACCAGTCAGCACCTGGATAAGCACATGTTGAGTAAGGAGGGCCACTAAGAATCAGGCAGGGGACTTCATGCTCAACTAACCTTTTGGAGCTCTTTGAAGAATTATGCTATGACGGACAAGGGAAACTCAGCGGATTTTAAAATAGCATTAAGAAAAGGTTTCGCATAAACGGTCACAGGAGAGAATCATGGCAAGAAGGATTAAAAAAAAAAGAAAGGAAAAACTAGTTCAAGCACAAAAGCAGAGTAGCCAAACCTTTGCTGTTTCCGAACCTGAAATAAAACTGTTAAAATGGAGTATTCTCAATAAATACCAAAAGCTCCTCCAGTGCCTTAAGGCAAAATATCTGCTATCTAGGGAGTCTCAAGCAACACATTCCCTGACCTATTTAACCTTGAAGCCATCTTGTCTAAGGGACTGCTGACCTGTTTGTTACACATCTTTTTACACAAATGTACAGTGTAGTGCACAAGCTCCTGGTGTTAAAAAGTACAAAGACAAAGGATATTTTAGATTGGCAGAACAATTAATTAACATGTTAGATGCATGCAGCTGTCTAAAGGGTTCCCAAGTATTCTTCACTAGATATTCCTTATGGATAAGCATGTGGCAAGCATCACATGCCTTCCTGGCCCTTTCCTTGTGCTTTATTCCTCATACATCCCTTGTCTTCATATACATTTATTTATTTTTAAAAACCCCACCACCAATTCTTCCACTTTGACATTTATCACTGTATAAACTCCTCTCTCTTTACTAAACATGCCAGCAATGAAAGCTGTGCACCTAAGGTGAGGTTTTGTTTATCTGCTCTTGGGAGGCCACATTGTGCAGGACACTTCTTGGAGGCCTCACAAACCAATGGTACAGCAAAATATTGCTTATCAGTATTTGCAGATCATTTTGTTCTGTGTTCTGAACATACTAGAGGATGAAGCACCTAGAACATCCAACACTGGTCTTCTGGTGGGAAATAAGCGCAATAATCAGTGGCTTCCTTCTTTCCACCTGCTCCCTTTGAACATGAAATATTGGTTTCCCTTGAGAAAACACCACATAACATTACAATGTATTGTCATGTGGCACATCTGGAAAGACAAGATGGCAATCTCTGTGCTAGATCAGACTTTTAAGACTATGCATTTTCAGGTTTGGGAGTTTTGGTATTCATATCTGAAATCAGAGGACTGCAAGGACATGCTCTCCCAGCTCATTCTGAAACGCAAAGATGGAAGCATCAGTATACATTTTTTCCTGTTTGACTCAGATTTCAGAGGTCAGAGGAAGAGATTTAAGCACTTCAAGGTTTCAAATTTCAGTTTTGGCAAGAATAGTCTTGGTATTGGGGCCTTTACACTTTCTAGTGTATGACCTTTCACGATTCATCAAGGAAGCTCTTCAGCTGTGACTTTTTGTTCAGCCAATCTCCAGACTGTTAATCTCTGGACATGACTAAATAGCACAGGTGCACAGCACTGGAAACTGGTGAGAGCAGCATTCCCTGATGGAATGGCAACTCCCAGGGTCAGGGGTAGCTGCCTAAGTTTGCCTTCATGGCATTGTCAGCCTTCTTTGCAGGAGGAGCTGACACAGTCCAGCACATGTTGAGACTTGTGAGCACATGCACAAGGTCCAGTCACTGCACAAAGGATGAATTTGTGGTACAGAGTCCTCCTCTTTTCCTAGAGAGAGTCTTGTGTGCACTGCTCAGGCAGGCTATATCCATTAAGAGACACCAGGGGAAGGACTGAAGAAAAACTTTAATAAAAAGCTTCTGACTTACAACAGTGAACCAATGTATTTAGTTAAGAGCACTAGTATGGTTTTTGGTCCTGGATGACTTTTCAAATGTACCACCTATTCTCCTCTTCCAGTTTTCTCAAAGCTATTCTCAGGATTCTGGGACAGCTTTACTACAACATTAAGGAAAAAATCCAAAGCTCTAAGAAACAAACAAGGAATTATTAAAACATAGATATACCAGTTCCTGCTAACTATCCAACGTCTGTAGCAGGTTTTCATTATTAATGTGGTATTTGCCCAAAGAGCTTGAAGATTTTTGATCTGTACTTGTCCAGCTTGCAGAACAATTTTGTTTACAGGAGTTTAAACACTCTTATCAACTTTAGAAGCACAGCTTGGAGCCCCTCACTCCAGTCCCAGACTCAGCTATCTGCTCTCCAAGCACAATTCTTATCCTTAAGTGCAGGCTTTTATGCTAGGTTACTCAATAATAGCAGCACACACCTGACTAAGGGTCTCCAGCAAGGACTGGTTCTACTGCTTTTGCTGTTCTGTGAAAATGTTAATTGTTTTTATAGGATATTTTTACATCTCTGCAGTGCTTTTCCATCATATTACAGATTTCAGGACTTCAGTGCTCAGTAAAACAAACTCTTCACCTCAAACTTTTTTCAACCTCAGGACAATATGATAACTCCTGTGTTTTTTTCCTTCTGGATGCATGCCAACACTGTAAGAAACAGAATTCCCTACTCAGCTGCAGGAAATGACTAAAAAATCATTTTTTGAGTGCTTCCCTTCATTCCCAATAACCAGAAAGCCAAAGTGTCGTCTTTGCAGTCTTTTGCAGGGGGGAGAAAAAGGAAAGGGAAAAAAAAGGGTTTGAACTGTCTGGTGTGAAGAGCTATAAACAGAGACAATTTTAAACACTAATTATTGAGTGGCAACACAAGTCCGATTTCCTGTTCACCACCTGGTATCACTGCTAGTAAAAGATCAGCTGGACCAGTTGCACACTGAGTCAGGGAAGCATTGTCTGGTTATGAGCAGAAATTTCATTTCAGGTACAGTAGTAAGAAATTTGAAAAAAGCCTACTGGAATAAATCCCCAATATTTGGGAGTGGCACAGAATAGAAGATGAAAAGATACTGAATGTAAAGTGTGTTGTAACTGTGACATAAATCTTTTGAACAAGGCACCATACAATACCAAGTGAAGCCTAAAGTAGGACAAAAACTGATTTGATTATCCTACTATTTTGAGATTCAATAGCTAAGAACTGTGTTTTAAGAGAAAACCAAATCTGAATGGTTTCTGGACTGATCAAGAACAAAGGGAAACTGTGGAGGACCACAAAAACAAAAAGGGTCCCCCAAAATTCTGAATTCTTGTTCACATTTATGAATAACAGCTGCTACAGTAGAAGATGTGTTTTTCCAAGGAAACTCTTGGGCTGATATCCTTGAGTCAAGTCACTACTAGCCACTGAGTCAACTGACAATACAGGGCCAATAAAGTAAAACAAGTTTCATTTCACTTCTTTTGCTTCACTGTCCTGCAGCTCAGGAAGTTATGTTCTCATTTGCTGTAAGTAATGGTGCTAATTATTATGACCAAAGAACTGTGACAGCTTTGTGGGATGAGTTTAAAAAAATAAAAGTTCTGTTGCAAGTTGAACAAGTTAAATAAAGGACTGAGAAATTTTTCTTCTGAAAAGCAGGAAGTTTTTCAATACAAAATCCCAAAGTTTTAGAAATTAAATGTCACATGACTGAAGCATTATGTGAAAACAGATTTCCAACTTTGCTTTGAGGGAGGAACCACAGAGAACACAAGTTAAAGCCAAAATTAATAAAGGAATTTCTTTCTTTTGGCACACTGCCTGTTGCTAAACCATGAACATTTACTATCTTGCTCCTTTGTATATTTTTATTGTTGTTGTTGTGGTTTAGAGGCAGGTGGGGGAAGCCCACAAGGACAAAAGCCAGCAACACTCCTTTTGAATACAGGCTGAAATACATCTTTGAAGGGTTTTTAGAATTACATTTCTTTGATATTCTTAACAACATAACTATGACTTAAAACAGTAATGTTTGAGGACAAAGATTAGGTGGCTCCTTATACACATGAAACTATGAAACAGGATAACAAAAATAGAGATCTCATTCTTCTGTACAGAGGCCACAGAGGACTGGTTGGTGATATCAGGAGTAACAGAACTACCTTTTTTTTGTTTTACTTTTTCTTAATACCCAAATCACATCTGTTTACTAAGACCTACTAATGCTAATTATGAATACTGACTACTTCAAGACTATTAAGAGGTAACTTGAATAGCTGACACTGCAAGAGAAAAATACCTACATTTACTCTTGATAAACGAAAAGTAAAATCAGCACCATTGAAAAAATCACACATTTAACACTTTTTTACACCTCAAAAAAATTAAAGGTTTTGATAAATAAACGTTTCTACTTACACTAGGGACAGCTGAACTTTTCTTACGTTCAGGAATATCAGCCTTATTGGGATTGCTGGCATTCCCAAGCATTGGGCTAGCTGGTGCAATTCCTCTTCCTGCAACAGCACTACTGCTGGATTTTCTTGACTGAATTCCTTCCTCTTTGAGGTCACTGTCTGTGGTACTAGTCTGGCTTCTTTTAGGATATGCCACTACTGAGGGGATGGATGGTCCAGCTTCAAAAACAAAAGAAACAGGAAAAGGATTTTTCTTCTCAGAAGTTCGGTGACTATTTTTTATCACACATGAGAACCAACACAGTTAACACTGGGAACCAGAGTTGCAAAAAGATAATTAAATGATTGAAATAGATGTATTTTGGGAAACAGTAGAATATTGTGAAAAACAAAAACCTTGTAAGGTGAAGGTACACTTGATTTCCATGAAAGTTCCAAGAATTTCATTAAGGTTTCTCATTTGGCTTGCTAGAAAAATACTTTAGAGACATCTTAAAGACTTAACAAGCAACTGACTCATTCAAACCAGAGCATTCCTCATTAGCACAGAGCTGCCATGTGCTGCTCAAGCCAATTTCCTGAGACAGGCAGGTGGTGACACAGCCTGGGGACACAGCAGCACTGGTGGCTGCTGCTCTGTGCTTCTGCACAAGTAGCAGTGGCTCAGCCTCCCCAAATGTGCCACGAACACACAACTGCTCCCACACCTGAGAATGAGGAAGCCCCTTCAACAGTGCCAAGCTCCCTCCTGCTTTAACAGCCTCCTGGACACTGGGTAAAGTCTGTGGGGTGTGTCAGGATTGTGTTCTCTGACATCTCACACCTCGGATGTTACCTCTGTAACATCAAGTTACATCAACTTCTTAGTTAAATGTTTTAGTAAGAATTAATCAAAAAGTGTATGTATGTATATACACAGACATAAAGAATACATATAAATGCAGAAACATATAAATATATAATATGTGGCTAAAACATGTTTTACAGGTATCGAAAACCCCAGTAACTGGCATCCCAGAAGACTCCCCAAACAAAGCAACCTCTGAATGCAGAGAATGCCTAAACTGGGATTCCTTTCATGAGTTAAGTGTCTGAGCAGGAGGATGTTTAAGACATTTAGAAAATCCTAATCTACTACATTGCACTCTCATTAAGCAGAAAAGTTGTAAGTTTGTCAGAGTCATTGTTCTTCAGAAATTGAATTCCTGGGGGACAACCAAGTGACACTAGCCTCAGGAAACAGGAAACCAGAAATATTGGCAAACTGACATTTCTTCAAGTTTTAGACACAAGCTGACCTACTAGTGTCAAAAGAAAACAAAAGCTGAACAGACATACAAGAGCATGGGGGAGGAGTGCTGTGCTTTTCATGAAAAAGGGGGTTGCAACATTCTCTTCAATTTGTGTAACAAGATTTTGCCAGCACAGTCAGGAATTTATGGGACAACACAAGGCAGAACAAGAGAATTAAGTTGGTGTATTCAGTGCTCCTCTAAAAGCTCTTTTGAAGGTTTTATAACAAAACCAATTTAAAAAAATAAATTATTCACTAAAATATTTAAGCACCATGCTGTGAACTATGCTGTTGTCATCCTCCTTACAGTTGGGGGATGGAGACAAATTCAGAAACTGAGCAGAAGTGGAAGCCACTGTACTCTGCAAGGCTGAAAATGAGAAAAGCTCACCGTGATCACTGTACCGCCGCTGCTTCTGGCTGGAAGATACGCTTCTCTGAACTTTGTGATGAGGAGATTGTCCAGTGCTATTATTAAGATCACTACTTGGCCTAACTTTGGCAAGTGAAAGATTGCTGCTGGAGCTTGAATCACTTGCATCCAACTACAATACAAATGAGAGTGTGAAAATGAGAAGTTCGGACAAAACAAATTAAAACATCCCCACCACATTCTGGGAGCAGGAACAGGGGGGTGAAAGGTGGCTCTGCTAGATGGGAAATTAGGCATGGGCAGCTGCTTAGAGGTCCCACCTTCTTTAAGGTTGTTGTACAACTGTCTTAGGTAAAACTCAGTGGAATTTGCAGCTCCTCAAAGGATAATCAGTAAAGAAAATCCATTTGTCCTTTCAGAACTCTCCCCTCAGTTCTCCAAGATTTTAATAGGAAGAGAGGATACACTTTGTAGAGGCCATCACACCAACTCCTCCAGCAGAGGAACCAAGAGCAGCTTGCTGATGCTGAGCCCTCTCAGCACTGTATGGAAAGGTAATGTACTATGCAAGAACTCTTTCAGGTTGGTCAGTGCTGCTCCTTGGTTCTCTTAAAATAGTTACAGCTGGCACTTTCACACCTGAGCTCCTAGACTAGCCAGGACAGTGACTGCTGAGCAAACAGGGCAGTTCTGGAGAGCCTAAAGGCAAGATTCACTGGCTCAAAATCAGGTGAGACCAAATCTGCTTAATTTGGACTGCTGATGAGTAGAACAATATGACTTTAAGTGCAAAGGATTTTTGTGCAGGAAT
>NW_005054303.1:6747811-6766109 GCF_000277835.1 Geospiza fortis | reverse complement strand
GAATGCAGTGCCTACAGTAACTGACTTAATTTTTGCTTCTAACTCTGCTAAGAACACTTTCTGATTTGCTTCTTTACAGTTTTAAGAATGGTACTTACCTCTGATGACTTCCTTCCTAGCAGTAAGTATGTAGCTGTGATTTCATCATACTTCATTTTACTAAGGGATTCTTGAATCTCTTCTTGAGAATATCCCATTCCTACCATAATATCTAAAACCAAGCAGACATTCTGTAAGTAACTGAAACTCTGATGTTCAGGATCGCTGAGTGTTCAAAAAAAAGGATGGAACATTTAAAAAATTAAAACAGAATTATTAATTTTAAGAACATAAACCTGATCAAGTACCAGTTTTAAAGGATTAGTTACTTTTTCCAAATATCAAACAAATACAGAGTGGTGGTGGAGAAAAAAAAAACCAACCCTCCCACATCCCATGCAAACAGTACTGTGGTTCTGGAAAGTAACCAATTACCTATTCTTTTCTGGTCCGAGATGTCTAGTTCTGGTTCAACAAAAGGTTTAAGTTCATCCTCCTCATGCCCTGCATTGATCCACCTGTCCTTCATAATTTGCTATGAAAAAAAAAAAGTTTTGTTAGTACAGTACACTTAGCAGCAAACAAAAAAAGCTGTGAGAAGAACAACAACTTTATGCAACAAACACTAAGGTCTTTCCTAGTTTTTATTTTCCAGAACATTTCCAGCAACTATTGCTTTGCTCCAGTGAGAAGAATCATCAAGCCAAGCTTCTCCCCCCAGTCAGCTGTATTCCAGCGCACAGCTGAAAGCTAAAAGCCTGCAATGCAGACCAGGAGCAATGTGACAACTTTGATATGGCTTGGAATTCCAAGCTCCACCAACAGAATTCCATGGAAGCCCTGTTTTGGTCTTTACTCCTCCATGAGGGTACAAAAGGCAACTACAGGAGCCAATACCTCCAGCTCACAACTGAAAATGTGGAAAACAATGTGATGGATCATCCATTAATGCAGGAATCCACAAGCTAACCATCAAGAAAACTTATATGACATAGAAAGTGTTGTGACACATTGAGTTTGAAAGTAACTGGAGACAGGTGTATCACAACCCCAGTAAACAATATCTTTGAAGAGTCATGTGCTTTCACCAACAATCCCACTTCCACCCCGAATATGCATAGGAACAGCATGGAAATAATAAATTACAACTCAAAAATGCACTTTGCAAAATTTGATGCACCTCATTTGTGCAGTTACCTCTAGAGTGCCTCTTTTTGTTGGGTTTAGCACCAGGAAACGTTTGAGGAGGTTTTCACAGTCTGTGGACATGTAGAAAGGAATCCTGTATTTTCCCCTTAGCACTCTTTCTCTAAGTTCCTTGGCAACAGAACAAGAACAGACAGTAAGTTGTAAGCAGCAAGTCACTTAAAATATTAGATAAAATATTAGATAAACATGGCCAACATAGGCCACAAAAACCTACCTTTAAGTTCTGTCCATCGAAGGGAAGAGATCCACTCACGAGAGTATAAAGAATAACACCTAAACTCCAAACATCTACTTCAGGTCCATCATATTTCTTCCCTTGAAAGAGCTCTGGAGCAGCATATGGTGGGCTGCCACAAAAGGTGTCCAGTTTATTTCCAACTGTAAACTCATTGCTAAAACCAAAGTCAGCTATTTTAATGTTCATATCTGCATCTAGCAATAGATTTTCAGCCTGGAAGAGAAAGAATGGTTTGTAGATGAATAAAATACTTGATTTAAAATGCTGTTGGTTGCTTTTACTCATTCTTAAAAGACAAGAAGCTGAAATACCCATTAACATTCCCTTCCCTGCAAGGTTTTTAGGTGTGCTTTAGCCAATCATTAGCATGTCCTGCTTTAAAAATCTCTGTACAATGGCTTCAGACTACGGGAGCTGTTTCACTGCCTGAAAACTTGTTACCATGTTTTTCTCCACAGAAATGTATCTTACATTTTGATCTATTCAGATGAAAATAAGATATAGTCTCACTATCCATGCTTATTAGCATGGTATTCTTGCAATAGTTTGGTAAACATTATCTTTAAAGTGCTTTCAAGTGTTTTTTTTTTTTTTAATGGTGGTATTGTTTTTTGTCTTTTTTAAGTTAAAAAGCTATGACAAGTTGAACAAATTACGTAGCAGTACTATTAATATAAAAGGCACAGTTTAAAGAAGAGATATGCTGTTTCATGCCAAGCTACAAAGAAGCCACACTTCAGTTTCATTATCACTACTGCTAATTCATTCTGCTCAACATCAATTATTGTCATATCTCTATCAAACTACCACTTAAAAAAAAATATTTCTCATCTAACACTGACCTGCATCACATCTGAATGCGACCACCTGGGGAGAGGTTATCTTTCAGCAGCCATTAAATGTTTGCATTTAAAAGCTTTATAAATCCTCTTCCTTTTATTTAAACTGGTTCTAAGCTGCAAATATTTCTCAAGACTCACTGTAACATATGTAAATAAATAAATAAATAAATCAGAAAGCTCAGTATAAACTGTATTTTATCAACAATAAAGGTCACACCCACAAGTACAGAAGCTGACACACATACACTGCACACACTTTTTCCTACTCACCTTGAGATCTCTATGAACAATATGCTTTTGATGGCAATACTGCACTGCAGATACTATCTGGATAGAAAACAAGCCAAATTATGTAAGTGACATCTCAAAGAAACAGGAGCTTTAATCAAAGATTTCAACATTTATTACTGAAGTTGACATGAAGTTATCCAGTCAGAGCTACATATCCAACTCCTACAGTGACCAGTATATTTGGGAAAAAGCTGCTGAATAACTTCAATGTTATTTGATCTATTTGCTTTCTCCTATACTTGAACCAGGATTTTGTTTTTCCTGTGGGGCTAATTATAGACCAGTAGAAGCAATGACTTTCAGAAAGGTTACTGAAGTATTTCCATTCCAATACTGTATACAGCTATAAAAGCTTTCCCCTTAGACTGAGGTTTTCCAGGCCCTCTCTAAAGGTGATTTTTCATGCCATGCCAGAGAGAAAAGGGTAAGAAATGGGCTTTGATTACTTGAGAAACTACTGGGAAACAGCCTGTTTGTCAAAATTTATGCAATGAGAAGCAATTAGGCATCTGACAGAGATCTGCTGTCTAAGTGCATATGGTTAAGTGTATTTTGTATACCATAGCAAGCTCAATGGAAAACTCTCTTGTGTCTCTCAAGTGTAATGGAAAAATTTCTTCCATGATAATTTCCAAATATCATAAAGATTTTCCTGCTTTATATAGCAAATCATATAAGCTATTTACACAGTGCAATGTACATTGCTTTTCAGAGTCACAAGCATTGCTGCAGAACTTCACATGTATGGAAAAGGAAAAGCTGGATAAAGTATTATTCTTACACGACCACAAATGCAGTCAAATGCATTTTGTCATGCATGCATGGTCAGAATTGAGGCAGATGTTATGATCTGTTAAAATAAGTGGAAGTGCACATAAAAATAGTAATTACATTTAAATAAATGTATTTTCAGTCTTCTTTCAAGAGTAAGAAGACTTCCCCAGCAGAAAGATGAGGTACCATTACTGTTACAAGAAAATAACTCCTGATCTGATCAGCAGTTTAGTTAAGGATCCCCTGTACTGGTGAAGGAGCAAAGGTTCTCTCCTTCAGCATTTAGAGCACATGAAAGGTGTTGATAGGTTTTTGGTAGGTCAAATAACTGATGCACCAGTAAGTTTTGTATTTGAAACTTAAGCACCAAAGCGATCTTTGTGCCCTGTAATACCGAATCATGCCCATGCAAAATGTCACCTTAGAAACCAAGCAGACAGTGGAAAGCTGAAGTACTATTTCCATTTCCTACACCTTCATTCTGGTTTGCCTTTTTCCTTTATATGCTGGTTCCCTCTTTCAGACTCCAAGTTCAGCTTTTTCCAGTTACTGAAACTGCCAAAGTGCTCCCATGCCAACACTTGTCCCCTCCTTTTGGTTTCCCTTCCTTTTCCCTCTGCTACCATTACCTCAGCCCCAGTCACAAGCACACTCTGCAGGGGCTTCCAGTGCTGACAGCATGACAAACACCTCAGGCTTTATTCAGGATTGCAGAGACACAGCACTACCACCACTCACTCACTCCTGAACTGCTTTATTGTGCCTGCCTAAGAGCAGAAGGCTGAGCAGATGATCAATCAGTAGCTTCCTTTGGAGATGCTTTTGAACTCCTCTGCACTGCAACAGGATGGCACAGACACTGCAGAAGTGAGTCCAATCCATGTGAAGTGAAATAATCAAATGTGTAGGACATTAATAATTGAAGAACATAACTGAATGAAAAATAGCACAAAGCATGGCTGCTCCAGACTGAAACCTTTGTCTTCCAGCTTCCATCACTGTTTCCATTGACAGCTCCCTCATTTCCTAACCTTCTTGTCTGAGGAATTTTCTGACACTTGGCAGGTGAAGAGAAGGGGAGAAAAAGCATCTGAGCTTTTTGCTAGAAGTAACAACTGGAACACTGAAAAACTTTTCTAAAGAGTGATTTCAAAAATCTGTATAAATACAGGTTTTGAAGAAGTTCTCTCTAGGCAGAAGAACCATTCTCTAAAAGGATTAAATGACAAAAGGATGAATGACCTCTCAAGGCCCCTTCCATACTGCTAAGAGCATTTTGTGGCTTTACTGGAACACACCAATAAGATATATTTTGTGGATTTTATAATTTTCCAAGATCTGTACTAACATCTAACAGCATAAAGAATTCTAAACTGCTTCAGCAGGGAAACAGTGAGAACACTGAAAAAGGCCAGATCTTATTGCTTGCAGAAAAGAGCGGGAATTAATACACACAAATTTAACAAGACTTGCTGCTCTGCATCAGATTTTTTTGTGGAAAAAGGATGAAACTGAACCAGAACTGCCTGGAAGTCTGTAATGGGGAAGAAGAATTAAGGTGACACTAAGAATGCAAAACATTCTGAATTTGAATTTCTCACACATGGCTACACAAAAGGAGTTTGAAATGCAGAACTGTGTAGCATAGTTGTATTCTTAGACTTTGTACCTTCTCCTGTATTCCTTGTCAAGTTCAACTGAAACAATATGATTGCTGTCTCTTATATTCTCTTTTCCTGCTAAAAAGCTTACATATGTTTAACAAAATGGACTAAAAACCATTTTTGTAAATCTTCAACAAGCAAAGAAGGGAGAATGACCAAATCCTGCTCTTTGCCTGCTAGAGAGGAAGCGTCTCCTCAGACAAAACACAAGTGTTTGATCCAGAAATCACATCTACTGGAAGAAGAAACATGATCTGAAAACAAGATATAATACAACCTATTGTAAGAACGAATCTCAATACCATGGCACAACTGTTTCTTCAGTTTAGAAGGAACCACTGTCTGCTAAAACAGTTAACAAATTTAAAAAAAAAAAAGAAGACTATTATGACATAAGTCTCTATCTAACAGAGAACAGCTGCACTGCATCAGATAAAAGGTCTGCAGAGTGCATTCTTCCTCCAACAATGACCAAAAGTGATACAGAGCTATTCCAGGACTACAGTAAGGTGAAATGAATAGTTTCATGACCTGTGATCCCAGCAAGATCTAATTTCCTTGTTTCCTTTGACACTGTCCCTCAGGCTGAGCTTTAGCATCTAATAAAATGCCAAGCTCTGATCAAAGTTACCTGACTTTCATCCAGCATGAATGCTTTTCTCTCTAGCTTAGCCCAATCAGCTTGTGCTACAGTTTCTCTCTTCTGCTTATTTCCAGGCTTCTCTCTTTTTCCCCAGGAACTGAAGCTTTTGAAGCTTTCAAGAACCTCCCTTCTTTGAGATCAAGGTCCTCTAAAACTGGTTGAGCTCAGCAGCCAGGAAATCAGCTGTTGGGGGAGGACAGAGCACAGCTGTCTGCACCAGGAGACTTGCATGAAAAAACTGAAAAGTGTATTCCAGTGCATACAAGTGAGCCCATCTATATATCTTTATAAACAGCATTTATTCTACTGAAATACAAAAAAAAAACCCAAAAAACAAAAAACCCAAAAAAACCAACTGGAAAATCATCAGGCTGAGAGTACATAAACCCAATTCTTGATAGGTCAAACACTCAGCTCAGCAGGTAACTCCCTTTTAAATTGTTTTCCTCCACATTTCTTTTTAAAAATGAAGATAAATATACCCTGTACTACCCACATTATCCCATAAAATTAGGCACTAAGTGTACCTGTAAAACATGTTTGACCTGTTTCTGTATGTTTTTACTTAAAGGGGAATAGAATTGTTAGAAAAAAATAGGTATTTATTGAAGAAGCATGTAATTTTAATGTAATTACTGCAAGGTATTTTTTCCACAAAGCTCCTGATGAAAGAAATTGAGGACTGAGAGCAGAGTCCATCAGCAGAAGTTTCCAATATTCACATCTGAGAGAGAACAGTCAATCCTCTCAAGTTGCTCTGAAGCTCTTCAAGTGACATTACAAAGGCAACAGGCAGAGATTTGGAAGAGATGGCTGGAGTGGGAATGGTTGTTTCACATCCCTACTGCCAACACAGCACAGAAGCACAAACCAGAAACCTTCAATCACAAATGAAAACTCTCTACCTACCAAAGTATGAAAGTAAAGGCAGGAACTTTAAGAAGACACATAAGATGTTGTTGAAGAGTGAGAAAAGTTTTCCTTACTGTCAAGCTGTCTAACTCCAGTAATCACAAATGCCTTCTGGGGAGATGAAGTCTATAGCTGTTTTTGGGTTGTTTTGCTTGTTTGGTGGTGGTGGTTTTGGTGTGGGTTTTTTCCCCCGCAAAAGATTAAAAAGGGTAAATACAAGATTTAATAAGATGAGAGAAAACAAAGCAAAATCATTAATTTGGTTCCTGGAAGGCTCATATCTTACATCAAATTTCTATTATGTATGGCTATACTTAAGTGAAACCATCAGAGCTTCCCCTTCCAACAGGGCAACATCACTGCCATGATCCAGCAGCTCCAAATCCCTACATACCATTCAAAAAACCACTCTTGTCCCTACTCATTATTTTCAAGTGCCATTAAGCTGGAGCATAATCTTGACATTTATTATTTGTCACAACATTACTGAGGCTATCCAAGTGACCAAAGGGAATAGAAATTTACAAATTTCAGCACAAGACCAGAAAACAAGTGTATAAGACTGGTCAGATCTGAAACTCCAGATGCTACAAGAGCAGACATTTGGGTTTAAATTAGTTATGCAAAAATATCTGGTTTTGTTCAGTACTGCTTGACTGTAGAATGGAAATGCTTTTTGCAGATCAATGAAATTCCAGGAGCTTGGCAGGGCTAGCTTATCCATCATAAAGCTAAACTAACAAGTCTAGACATTACTTTTCTGTGACTTTTTAGAACAACTATTAAACAGTATCTTTTCATGTAAGCAGATGAATGTGAATGGATCCCTACTACATGCACTGTCTGCAGTTTGGAACTGGCCTGTTAGTAGCCTGCTACATTTGAACAACTTCCAAAATGTCACAGACCTGCTGAGCTAAGGACATATGAAATCAGCCCAGAGGAAATGCATTTTGGAATGGAATACACTTCCAAACCAAGCAGTCTCTGTGTTCTGGCACTCCTGGACACCCTGGCACTCAGCACTAAGGAAACAGCACCACTGAACAGACTCTGACTCCTTCAAAGTACTGCTGTGACATAAGTTTTTTCTAACTCAGAGCTACAAGCCCACAGCATGCTGAACACTGCTGTAAGTCAAATGCAAAGGACAGCTGTTTTACTCATTTCACCATCAAAAACAGGGGTGAGGGGAAAGCTGACATATAGGAATGTTATACATACCTGTCTAAATTTAGCTCTAGCCTCCTTTTCCTTCATTCTTCCATGTGCAACCAGATAGTCAAACACCTCCCCTACAATTCAATAACAAGATACATTAATGCCAATTTCAGAATGTAGAGATTCTTCTCCAGCAGTTGCCCACAGCAGCTTCACTAGAATTACTGTACTTCAAGTTTATGATTACAGGACAGCTCAAGAGAACAAGGCACAACTGCTGTGCAATTTACTACACCATCCTCTCTTCTACAAGAAAATAATGAGTGACTGGATATACACAAAGGAAACCATTTCCTTCCAATTACTTAGGATAGAAACTGAGCAGCATACTTCTGTTTTGTAAACAAAGATAACATCCACCCCTTCACAGACTTTCTCACAAGAGTTTCTTTTGCTTCAGAAAAAAAATAGTTTCATATGTGAGAACAAGTGATGATATTCGTAAATGTCATCATTTGTATCATTGATGATATTTGTAAATGCCGTCAACCAACACTAGAATTTTAATTTGTGCATGTGTATAAAATGGTTCTAAACAAAATCCAAAACCTTAGCTTTAACCTAGGCTTGGAAGAGGTACCCACAAGGAGGGTTAAGAATGAGCACAGCAGGACACACTGATAAATCCCTCACACAACCATCACACCTGTAAAACACACAGAACAAGGCCACTGTTGTATGGCTGTGGATGACCAAAGATTACTGAAGATCTACTGTGTTTCAGTTTTTCCCCTCTTTAATCAATGCAGTCATTTTAGAGCACATCAATACAGACTACAATGTTTGAGCTTTAGGTGCAGGCCACTGGCCCATGAAACACTGACATGTTTGTGAAAGCATGGGAGATTTTCTTTACTAAAAACCAACAGTCATGTACGTAAGAACTACAAACAGAATAATAACACAGCTTTAAAAAGTCCTCACTAGTATGCAAAAACCATAAAAACTTTAGAAGTGGTTCAAATATTTAAACATTCCCTACTGAGCAAGGAAACACGGTTTTGTAGACAGCCACCTCACAAGGGAAGAGCTGAGTAATATCATGTTTATTTTTTAAAAGACACAACTCCACCAGATTGCAATAAAAAAAAGGAGTCACACTGCAGGAAAAGCAACCACTGAGCCATCTGAGGGAATGTCAGGACTTCCCATAAAATAGTCTTCCCTCTGCAGTGTATTCTGCAACACTAAACTCAGGTAACTCTCCCAGCTGTATTTCACAGCTGTTTCTTAAAAAACCTTGAAGCAGCAAACCTGAACACTTCTTCATAATTCAGGGAAAAAGACACCAGGGAAAGAATTATCCCTAATTTATGTGAAGTGCTGCAGCTGTAGCAATAATGTCTTTCATCCTGCAGCCAGAGTTCATGTGCAACATGATGACCTCTACCTCGATAAAGAGGAAATAGGGAAGCTGATGCCTGCCACTGTGACTGCCAGCCATTCGTGTCTTGCACAGCATGGCACATCAAAGGTACTGCTCTTGGCCTTTTAGACCAGTACAGTGCTTACCTCTCACTTATCACCTCAGGAAAGGTCCTCACTCCTTTAGAGAACCACTGGCCTTTCTACCTCCTAGAAGCCAATCACTAGATGGCAATAAGACTTCATTTTTAAGCCTAGTACTATCAAACAACACAGAGATGTCTCCTCAAACACTGTACTGGTCAATATTTTAATGGGATAATGCCCACTCTGTTCCTGTTTAAGCAAACCTTGGCTGAGCATTTAGGAAGCTGCCGGAAGAAAAGACAGGTGGGTAGAGAATCTTGCTTTATTTGTAGCAATTGATTAAACTTCATGTAATCTAATGTAAGAGTCTGAATTCAACACTGATTTTCTCTGAAAAAAGTCTATCTCCTTCCTGCCCCTAAAGAAAAGCCTCAACTGTTTGAGATTCCCAGATGCTGGTGCTCAAGGGTCACACTGACAAGCTGAGTGATATTAAGTTTTAGCCAGCAAGGAGTAACTTAAGCCTGAATACCTTAATTCTGGCTCTGGTGAAAATACCTGACACTGCACAATGTGCATTTTTCCATCCCCTCTAGAATCAGGAAGAGCATTTAAGCTCCTTCTAAAATGGCATAAGGCTAAGCCTAACAATTCATGACAGTAGAAGGCCTGTGATTAAGATATGTAAGATGTCATCAACATCTAAAAACAGAAGTTGCAGTGCTCATGCTTTTGAAAGCAACAATTAAAGAAACACAGAAATGTTTCATTTGAACATGATTTTACCAAATATCTTATACAAAACAGGACACCAGAGGTAGGGAACTGAATACAGTAAATTGAGAACATTAGTATTTGTTATGGGCAGGTACAATCAGTGGCTGAGAAAAGACTCCCAGTTAATTTGAGTTGGGAAAAAAAAGCAAATGTTACTAAGTTGTAGTAAGTTTAGAAGCTGGTTTTACAAGCTACATTTATTATTTATGTTGACCAAACAAGTCCCAGTGAATATTAAAGATTTTGCTTAATATTTTACACTACCTTGACATAAATATTTGCCAAAAAAGAAAGCAAAACTTTCAAGAAAACAAGTGCTTTCTCTCACTTGGCAATTTGCTTAGAGTGTCACTGCAGCAAAGAGGTACTTACCCCCACTTGCATATTCCATTATTAAATAGAGAGTTTTTTCAGTTTCAATGACTTCAAATAGCTTCACTAGAAAAGAAAGACATTTAGTCATCAGTTAACTAGCTGCAGAAGCATTATGTTAACACCCCACAGAATTCTGTGAGAGAAAAATGCCCAAACTGTTTGCCTGCCACTTGATAATATCAGACTGTTTACTCTAAAGAAGCTTTCTGTCTAATGCTCCTAAGTAGAAAATACTATAACACATTTGGTCAACTCATACAGAACAACATATTCTCAAGAACCAATACTTTGCTTCTTTTACATGGGAACATAACTGAACTAAGCAGAACATGCACAGATTTGAGCATCAGCAATAGCCACACATGTGCACTGAACTGACACATGTGGTGACAAATCAGTTACCAGCCTGCTGACAGCCCCATAGGAGTACCACATCATTTAAATATACAAACTTGAAAAAAATTCTTGACCACTTCTTGGTTTTGGTGTATATGCTAGCTTTTAATGAGAACCTGAATTTAGTCAAAAATCAATACTATACTCAAAAGGAGCAAATTTATCAGTTAGCTATGCAAATAACAGTTCTGTGCAATGGGATCACAATGTTTATTTTATTTTTTTAAACACACAGTTCTGAAATACCAGTTATTACTGCTATCTTAGAGTAAATTCACACTCCAGTGCAAAATAATCTTTTAAACTCATGCTACAGCAATCTTAACAGTGAAAAAGCTAAAACTTCTCCAGAGATGGAAATTATGTGAAAGAAATAAGATACCTATATTTGGATGATTTAAGATCTTCATTATTCTTACTTCTCTAAAGAGCTGAAATAAACATAAAAAGTGAAATAAGTTGATGAAATCACTTACAAACAGCCATTCTCTTTAAAGACTGAAGACTTTGATACAGTCATTTAAACGGAAAGGGCAAACATTATTAAACATTATCAATGAAGTTCATTAAATAGGCAATTTTTGAAGGGAAGAGTTAAATGCCTGCTTAACACCCCTCCCAAACAAATCAACCCTCAAAAACCTGCAAACACCCAGGAAGAACTCTAAACAGCTCAGGAAAGAAGTGACCTTAGCCCTGTGGTTTGCAGACTTGTGGGGTCAGAAGAGCACTGTGAGCCCACACAGCTTCCTGCTGGCCAGTACATCTCACACATCTTTCACTCCTTCACAAAAAGTACAGTTCCAGATTTTTGTGACTCCCCACCAGAACACCTTTAGAAGACCACTGCAGTATGTCACTGGTATGAATTCAGCATTCTTCAGTACTTTGTTAAAGCTCAAGAATTACTACAACAGCAGCTCACAGGTGAAACAACAGCTGTTTATATTGTGCAAAAACCATGTTATCCAACTATACCAAGGAGCAAGTTCTGCAGAGAGAAGGGAAGACAAGGGCACCCCTGAGACCTTCAGAAGCATTGCTGCAAAGCAACTGAGGCACAGCAGTCCTGCTCTGCCAGCACAGCTCCCCTGACTCACTCCCAGACACAGCCTGGACAGTGCAGCACACTGAATGTACTGGCCAAAATTAACAGGGCAGAACACAAATGGTGCTTTCCTGACCCCATCTACTGCTTCCTTTCCTGCAAGTACTGCTGTTAACCCTGACTGACACACAAGGTACAGGAACGATTTAACAGAAACACCTCACAAAACACACAACTTCCCCATATAAAAGCACTGCATCTCTACTCACCCCAGCAGGATGGTGGTGAGGGACAACTGCCCATTTCAAGCTGCAGGATGACATTATATCCCCTGCCCTAAATCCAGAGATAGTGCACTGGCTGTAAGGATATTGTAATTTTTCATGTCCTGTCTGTCCCTGCCCTCCCACTGCCAATACTTGTGTGAAGGGGGCTTTGCTTGAGTAACTATTTCTGAAGATTTCAACTTTGCCTGTCACACAGAGCAAACTCCGTCCTTCTGCAACTTAATGAAAATATGGAGTGACATTTAACAAATTAGAAATGAAAGTAGAGTCATGACTGAACAGTTGTTCATTGTTTTCACCTCTCAAAACTCTTCTGTGAAAGACTATTGTAAGATACACATAAATTCATAACCACAATACTAAAAATGCCACAGGTGGTGTTTCTGCACTATAAAACACTGCTTTGAACAAAGCTGGTAAATAGCAGATTAATTAAAAGCAGTTCCAAGAAAAAATATTATTACAAAAAAACTTGAAGCACAAATACTCTTGTATTCAGAAAACCACAGAATTCTCTTTTTATGCACTACATGTCAGCCAGGTGTGTAGCTGTTCTCCCTCTGCACCTCACCCATGCCAGCCCAAGACTGCAGAGGGCTGATGTTCTTCAGCGTCAATTATTTTCTAACAGGATGCTTCAAAAAGTGGGAGTAATCAAGAGGTTTTATTAGAAACCTAACACAAATTTCTACAGGAATATCAGTAACCTAGCATCATACTGAACTTCATGTAAAGAGACCAAAGCAGAATAGAAGTTCACAGCTCCAAGTGAATGCAAACATAGGAAAAAACCCAAGAGTTTTGTAGATATAGGATAGGGATAACAGTATAGTTAATTACAGTAAGGAAAAAAAAGTGTTGCTGAAGGATTTGGCTCAGGTCAGATTTCAGATAAAGTGAAGAAATTTAGTATGTCTACACATATTAGTAACAACTCAAAAACTTGTAGGTGTATTTACTCAGTAATAGCAAAAGAAAAGGTGAAACTTTGTAATTAGAAAAAAAAAAGGTGAAACATTAGAAATAAACAGAAAACAACCAAAGAGTAAACAAAACATAATCCTTGTGCCTTTGTGCTTTTTAATAAAAGAAAATGCAAGGGGTGGGTTTTAAATAAATCAATAGGACAAAGTCACAATTTGGAGACTGGCTGCTCTAACAATTCTCTGCTTTCTGATATTTCAGAATCACAGAATTTCTGAAATGCCAACATCTGGGGAGCAATCCTGACTGCACTGCCCAGGAGACCTTCTCCCTGCTACAGCACCAGCTGGGATTGGCACACCACCTGAACAGAGAAAAACCAAACAGTTTTCCAAATGCTTTTAATTATCTTGTTACCCAGGTCTGTGCCTGACACTTTGCTAGATGACAAGCTGCTTAAATGAAATCACGACTGATTGATCAAGTAAATTATTGGCCATGCAAAATACTTTCAAAACCTCTGTGCACATGTTTTCTTTATCCTCTAGAGAGATAAAATTGCCTTCTTTTCTTTTTTAAACTATGTTATTTCTGGAGCTTTTTCATATGTAATCAGACAGGGTAGACTACATCATCTCTCTCTTGATCACCAGGAATTTAAAAGCAGTTGAATCTATAGTTATTTTTTTCTTGCTTTTCATTCATTTCAGCTAAATGGGTGTATAATATATTCTGAATACTCCATTAATACTTTTAATCACAGCTTATATAACTGAAAGGCTCTTATCAGTTGTTACAATTTCAAAGAGAGTTGGCTTAATTCACTCTCAATTGGTATCTGATACCTTCCACCCCCAATACCCAGATAAAGCCTCCTGGGTCACACCCTCACCAAAACACTGGTCCACAAAATGACTACTCTGCTTTGCTTTACTAACCCAAATGAAGCATGTCAAAAAGCAGCTTCTACTTCATGAGCCATTTGTTCAAGTGGGTGACTAGGAACAAGCTCTTTTAAAAAACACACTATTTCTGCCTCAGAGAAAATTAAAAATAAAAATACTTGAGAATAGGATACAACCACCACCAAATGTAATTTTAGTTAGATAAATGCACTTTAGACTGTGCACCCTTAGTCAGTTTATCTGTTATATGTCACATTTTGACACAGATGGGGATATCTGGGGAAATAGATATATTTATCTATAAATTCCTGACATCGTAATATGTATTATAGTCTATTTCTGACAGAGGAATAAAATGTACAACATCATACAAATTTCCCAAAGTATGCTGGATAAAGGTTTTACAGATTTCATTATGTGCATCAGCTTCTAGGAAATGACAGAGTAACTATCATCACACAATAAAATTCATTGCAAACAGCCAGGTATGATAAAACCTCACACCTCTGAGGTTCCCTGCCCACAGGAACACAGAACAAGGTGTAATATCAGAAAACGTAACACGAAGGTTCTCAATACAGAAACTTATTTTCTAAGTATTAGGAAATTACTTGTCATAATGAAACTATAAAGGCACACAAACAACTGAAAACAGTTCTCATCAGTTTAATTTCTAATACTGAGATCCAAAACTACTCCCAGCTTGTTGAACAGCTCATTTTCCGTCAACAGGAGCTCTACAAACGTTTCCAGGCAAAGACAAACATCCTTAGTCTGCCAAACAAATGGCTTTCAGCTTTGTTGTGGTCTGGTCCTTTGAGTGCAAGCCATGTCAGATACAGGAAAAGAATGCCATTTAATTAATGCTGTGAGCCAAAAAACTGAATAAAAAAACCCCCAACGAACCAGCAATGGAAGCTGGTTCTTTTAGGCTAACTCTCTGTGAACACAGCAAAAGACAGACTAGAAGTGCTCCCACAGTAGCTATCACAAGACTGTAACAAATTATTTAGTTAAAAAATACTGAAAAAGTTTGCTGAAAAGTGAGTCAGTGCCAGCTGCAGAGCACCAACCTCTCCTGGTCACCTTGTCCCTCAAAGGAGGAGGCTTTTCACAGGATGCTGTCCCAAGCCAGCTCAAGCCTGACCTGTGTATTAGGCTTCTCTTGGTAAGTGCTCACTGAAATATGCCCTACATCTAATGAAGAACCTCAAGCAAAAAGCCTTTACACAATACAAGTTTGCCTCAAACTAAGCACAACTTGGAAACAGAAAGCGACACTCATTACAAAGAGAAGAGACTGAGCATTTAAAATTCTTATTCTTTTCTTGAAGTTCTTAAAACACTGATTGACCCATGCTCAGAAAGGACATGAACCATGTTAAAATTGATGTTTAAGAACACTTAAATTCTTTAACAATAAGTATTGCCCAAGTAAGTGGCAAAACATCTGCACATAATGAACAAAAATATTTGGCTGAGGAGCCAAGTTCTAAAACAGGAAAATGAGAAATGATTTAGTACTATTACATGGGCTTGCTAAAAAAACCCTTGCATATAATGGCATTGGTAAATCAAAGGAAAAAAAAAAACCAAACTCTTTTATTTTTTGTCTAGGAGGAAGTGAACTCTGTAGCATCAGCACTTGTTTGCAGTGAGACCAATATCCACTGGAATGGCATACACAAGTCCATTTGTGGAGAACAGTGCTTATGACTAACACCGCCAGCATGGGAAAAAGCCTCTAAGAATTCCCTTTTCTTTCAAACCAGGGAAGTACCAGTTACAGCTTCCTCTTCACTAAGCAAGAGCAGCAGAGCAGTAATTAGGTCCTAAAACAACAGTAAAGAGTAGCTGCATGTGGCTGCCACAGAACTTCCTCAGCAGCAGACAAGAAACCCGACCCTTCAGAGCTGTGCTGCTGAGTGTCAGTACAGAGCTGTCAGGGAGGGCATACCAAGAATTACTGCTCCGGAAAGCAAAGCCTGTCCCTAACAAGGTTAACTTCTTCCTGGCAGCTGAAGTATCGATGTGCAAGATGGAACACAAAGAAATCAGAACTGGCAGCCTTTAATCACCATTTGTTTCCCCACCTAAGGATGACTCGGGCATGCAGCTACACCGCAGCTGAGATGCTGTACACCACACCCTCTTCTGGGCACAGCCCTTCCCTCCCCACCATACCTCAAATATTTTATCTCTCTCTGCAGAAGTGCAAGATCAGAAGCACTTCCATCTGAGCTTCCCCCGCATCCACAGGTCCTGTGTGCAGCTGTGAGGCTGAAGCGTTGCTGGCAGTGCTGGGGGAAGGGGCAAAGGCTTGCAACAAAAAAAGCCTTGGTCAGGCAAAGCTGGCAAGTTGTATGTTGGGCATTCACTCTGCTTCCTATGGCAAGCAGGAATTTAATTTTAATAAAGCTGCTTTCAGTTTTTGAATTGAAAACTGCTACACCTTACTAAATTCTTTTTGTGCTTGTATAATAAACGAGCTTAGAAAGAGAGCACATTTGCAATTTCACTCCACAAATTTGATCTGGCATCTGCCCTGCTATTTGGTACTATTCTTCCAGATTCCCAGTTAAGAAATCCAGTGGTACACAAGATCACACTACAAATCCCACTTCATAATCTAATTTTATAAATTGTAAATAAAAATTAAATTACAACAGAGATGGAGCCGTGAGTGGACACTGAGCCATCTGAAAGCCAGTAATTAAAGGACCATCATGCACACTTCCAGCTTGTAGCTTTTCCAGCTGAACACCTGTGACTTGTAAAAGGTTTGTATTGTATCCCCATATGAGCTCAAACGGGCATTAGAGCCCAATCTCAAGTAACGCCATTTGAAGGACTATGATTTTACATTTTTAACTGAAAACATGGCCTCTTAACTTCTCTCTGACCATTCTTCCCATGCCCTGGTATTTCCCATTTTTATCACACAGCTTTTGTTTCACTTTCAAGTGCTTCAAGCATTCAACCACTTTTATTTAGGCATTCCAAGTTGCAATCTGCCACAGAAATCTACTTTATCTAATCCATCATATTACCTAATTTGCACTTTATTTTCACCCTCCTTACCCGGAAACCACCAATAACCTCAGGGACTAAACTGAGAAAAATTCTGAGAAAAATGGAACCAGATTATCTACTTTTACCCTGTCTACAGAGTCATACAAAGCTGCCACCTGCTCAGATGATGGAGCCTTTCTTCTGCAGGTTATTCTTTGCCTCTCAATGAAACCATAAAATGTAAGAACTTGTGTGTTTTTCCAATTTACTTTTGCACCATTAATCTTGATAAAAAGTCTAGTCAAGTGATCTTTTTAGTATTTGCATAAAATACCAATGTGTATGTTCTCCAGTTTACTCTAGTTACTCTCTTTCATTTTGTTTGCAGAAATATTTCAAGGGGTTTTTATCAAAGTACTCAAAAGTAAACAAAAAGCCTTTGACTGCAGAACTTAAAAGGACAGAGTTAGAGAAGTCCCAAGTAAAAGCAACATTTAAATGTACCTCCTGCATGGACTCCCAAACAGACTGGGTTGCCTAATGAAAGAGCAGGGTTTATCACTCTGTACTAAAAAGATAAGGTGATACAAGTGTAACAGCACATTAAACATTCAGAGCCAGAGGGAAGGAACCAGAATAGACATGGCCCAATTTGTTTCATACAACTGCATCATCTCTCCTGCTGCAAGCTACATGAAAGGCACAGATACTGCCTGGCCTTCAGTCCACAGGCAGTATTTTTAAGGCCAGTTTAGGAGGACAGAACATAAGTTTTGCATTTCTAAGTTTAACAAAGCAACCAGCACAAAGGAGACATGGGGGCATGACACCAAACCACAAGTCCTCTCTACAGAGTCAGCTCTGCTTGGAAGACAAAGGAAGTGGCAAATACCACTGTTTTCTCAATTTACAGCTCCACACGAGTTCAGCTTGAACAACTGCAGGGCTGTCAGAAATATCTGTTACAAAACCAGTTATTAAATACAGTAGTCAGATGTGTGCAAAGGTATGCAATGCTTCAGATTCTCCAGCACAGGCATTCAGGGTTAATGGAAGGAGGTGGGGAAGCAAACAAGTTATAATAGAGTTGAAAGATTAAATCTAAAAACATACCTTTTGTAGACTAGTTGGGTTCAGCTGTGTTTTGTCAATTATTTTTATGGCAACCTAAAGGAAGAGTTCATGATCAGTATTTTCCATAGAAACAATACGACATTATTACAACATGCTCAAATCCAGTAACAGACATGGAAAACATGAAAATTACATAAAAAACGCTTAAGGTCCTT
>NW_005054303.1:6729610-6747796 GCF_000277835.1 Geospiza fortis | reverse complement strand
TATTTTAAGGATATTAAGATGAGAAGCTTGCTGAGTGTTTGACTTGACATTAAGACCATCACAGTCATGACAGTGGAAGCTCCAGCAGCAGACAGTGCCCCAGTAGAGAGCAGTGTGCTTACAGATAATATTTACACAGTATAACTACACAACAGATTACACAGTAGTGACTGGGCATTGGCAGTTTCTAAAAGCAGAGATTTCAGAGCATATTGAAAGCATTTCCACACAAATTTGGCAAGAAGTAAGTTCATCTTTGGAATTTCACTAAATATTTGTGTCAATTTGTTCCCTGATGGGTATTTAAAAAAGCATCACTTGGAAATCAACAAAAACACATTGGCTGTAGTACAACACTTTGGGTAAGTACATTCCTTGTTCTCCTTTTTTCAGTAAATGTTGCACAGAAATATTAAAGAAAATAATAAAAAATTCACACAATAAGCAGAAGAGAATTCCATACCACGCTAACTAGTCAGAACCTGAAGATTTGAAGCAATGAGTAGGCAACAGAAACTTCAGTGCAATGCAGTTTGGATACTGGACGAGGTAGAACAAGAAATGACAATCTTTCTAGAATTACATGCCAATTGGTATTTTTCCTTTCTAAATTAGAGACTGAACATACCAGAAGAAGCTCTACAGAAGGAGATGGTGCCTCTCAAAGAGGCAAGATGCTGCAGCTCAGCTGATTATAATACCTCACTGGTGCAAAGCAAAGGCTTTCAACTCCACTTCAATTTTTGGCTCAAACAGTAGATGCTGCTCCTTCCCATGCCACAGCTCCCATTTCCCTGCATCACTCTGAGCTATCTTTGTCACCTCATTAACATGGGGTTGGTGACATATGGAATAAAGAATATCTTACATCAAAGCCAATTTATATCCCTACATTCAAGTGCAAAACCACAGGGATGGATTGTCACGATGGAGAGGGTAAGAGGGGAGCAGTGTTCAGCGCTTGGGTGCATCACAGAGTTATATAATGGATATGGTGTTTTCTGAAACTGATATTCAAGACTTATTTTGAGCTCTTCTAGCTGCAAGATACAATGAGACATGACTGAGAAGCCATCTAAGAATGTTTTTACTCTGGGGAGTGTTTTCTTCTAAGGCAAGCTACTGAAATTATAGATCACTGTTTCCTGAGGCAAAATTCCATTGCAAAACCTTGAGAAATCACTTCAAAAATACAAACAAGAGAGAAAGGCATTAAGCAATAGGTATTTTTTTATTGGCAGCTGTGTACAAAACCAAGAAAGATTTTTATCTCTACCTTTATGCCTGTTGTTAACTTTGTGACAATAGTTCAAAGTTACTTGCTTCCTGCAATCTCTTATAATTCTGGATTATGATGCTGGATTCTTATAATGCTGGATGTAGTGAGCACTGCCTTTGTCAACAGCAGATAATGTTATTTGAAAGTGACCTGGTGCCCCAAGACTACCCACAGCTGTTCACTTAGTAAGCACATTCCACAGAAAAGTTTGCATTTTTGTTCTGGGCTGTACCATTCTGGTGAATCTTTAAAAGATGTAAACTTTTTTTAACCCACCAAGCCTTAAGGTGCCATGTTACTGCAAAACCAGCTCACCTCAGCTCTGACACTGTCAAACAAATTCAGCCATGGAGATACAGGGAAGGTACAGACCTCAGTTTTCCAAAAGAGAGACTCTCAGGCCTGTTCAGTGCACTAATTATAGCCTTAAAGGCAGGGTGAATTTAGAGAATTCCTATCCACACGAACACTGAGAGCACAATGTGTTAACATGGGCTGTGAGAGCTTAAACCCATCATCAGAACAGGGAACAACTTCAGGTGCCTTGATAAGGTCTCCAAATCACAGACAAAGGCAGCTTGCCCTCAAGAGTAGTTCTGACAAGCCTGAGAAAGCTAAATGGAGAATTTTCTAAGTACAGTTAATAAAACATTAAATTGCCTTTTGAAGCAGAAACTTTGCTCTCTTTACATAAAGTGCATTTGGAATGGTTTCATGGTACTGTGAGCTAGGGCCAGGGCTGCAAAAATGCAAGTCCACCTACACTATGACACCACTGCCATGATATTCTGTGTGAAATTGTTAATAGAATTAAAACTGAGTTTGCTTCCACCATTCACAATAATGTGACTTCAAACATTCCTCCTACATGACTTGAATAAGGGAGTTAAAGAAATCAGAAGTTGGGACACTGAGCAAATTGGCCAAACTGCTACTATTCAGAATGCTTTCTCCCTCTTAAATTTCACTTTTTCCAAGAGAAGAACAGAAAGAAGATGACAATAGATTCCTTGGAGTCTTTCAGACTTGGCTTCTGAAAGAATTCAGCCTCACTGGGAAACTTCAGCTCCCTGGCTATTAACTGAACATGTCTTTAAAGAACAGAAGGGTCCAGAATAATTTTGGCCACCTCAGTAATAGCAGAAGGTAGTTTTATCTTTTAGATTCATTTTGGCAAGAATGGAAAACTTGTCAGAGGAAACACCTTTTGATAAAACTACAACAGCAAATACAAGGATTGCAGTCAAAGAATTAAGAAAAGCAGATTGACAATGTAGACTTGTGGTTTCAAAAGGGCAGACAGCCTACAAATAACACTCTCCTAGGCAGAGGACCAAGAAGGATGGTGTGTCCAAGCACCAGCTCTAATGCAGTGAAGCTGATCTCTGGCCACACACTCCTTGCAAGACAATTCAACCCCCTCAAATTAGGCTGATGTTCTGATCATTTCTTCCTTTCAGTAATTTGAAGATGGGCACTCATCATGCATCCTGCAGACACAATAAAAATGGAAATGAAAAAGAGTCCTACAACTTACTCCAGTTGGAAACATGAAATCTTCATCTCAAGGAACAGGAAAACTCCCAGGGAAGGACTCCAGATGCAAGGAGATGAGCAGCTACCCTAAAAGAATGCTTAAACAAACATATCCTCCTCCCAGGAAGTGACAGAAAAGTGCTGATCTGCTTCAAGATTTGGAAGCTACTCAGCACAGAGATATAAAGAAGGAATTGCCAAAAAGTGAACCTGACATGGTCACTTAAAAGGACATTCAGAACAGAGACACAGATAACAAGGAAAAGATAAGTGGGGTTCAAATACAGCAAGAACACAGCAGAGATGAAAACTCATTTAAGTGTAACTCCCAAAACTAAGCATTTAGTTCAGGTTTTACTACATAAGATGTAAAAAAGAACAGGAACAAAGACAGGACAGGCTGCAGGAGAAATAGTGTAAAGCAGGAAATCACAAATTCAGAAAGCTAAGTGCCATCTGGCTGAGGCCAGGCTGAGAATATGACCCTGGAATTCTTACAAGAAGCAGATTTTCAAAGGAGAAAGAAAAAAAAGCATTCTTGCAGCACAGGTTCCTAGCATCTACCAGGAACAGAACAGCAGAGCAGGGTTAAGAAATGAGGAGACAATTTTTTTTTCCAATTCATCATAAAATTCCTGAACTTGAAACTGGCAGAGAAAAACCAAGGAAAGAGAAGGTTTAAATGCAACATATTTTCCTACAGTTAACTGTACCCTATGGAAATACACAAGATATGACTACCTGGACTAATGAAAAGCCTCATCTTAGAGGCTGCATGGAAATTTTTCAACTAGATAAGCTGGAAAGTGCACAAAGTTGTTTTTATTTTTTTCCTAAAAAAAGAGGCTAAAGAGATATTAAGTTGGAAATAAATGAGTAAGAGTTTTTCAAGGACAAGATTTTGGGGCCAATCTTGTTTAATATCTGTATCAGTGGCCTTGGCAGAGGCTGTCAAAGCATAATGATTAAATCTGTTGAAGGAGTTAAGAGGCACCATCAAACACAATGGAAAACCAATTTAAACAGCCTTGGAGATGAGTTAGCAATGAAACTGAGATTCAACATACAAGGTTGGTGCTGCTGCTGATCACAAGCAAAACACATCAATTTAACAGCCACGAGAAAGCTTAGCACAATCTGAAGATTGATCAGATAAATACTTCTGTAAGGGCAAGGGTGAAGTAATGACACTGGGGAAATTGCTATCCAGAATATTGGAAACAATTCTGGTCACAGACATCTAAAATTATAAATATTGTACAGTTTATCCAGCAAAAAGAAATTTTACTCATCTCCCTCTTAAGAAAAAAAAAGTTTTAAGTATCTTGAAGAAATTCCTATAAAATTAGCTTAATTGTTCCCTTCTAAGGAATGACACTCATTTCAATGGCCACAACCCAGAAAGTATTTATGTTCTGAATTGATAGAACTTCATCAATTCTGTGACAGTGGAAGCAACTTAGCACTCAAATCTTTCCAAATTTAGCCAAAAATTTTACACTGTCCCCTTTATTTGTTGAAATTTCGAACAAAAATAATGAACCAGAGGTCAACACAGTTATCTGCAAGTAAAGAAACATGTACTTCACTTTTTGCAAAGTGTGGCACATATCTATCTCCAAGTTCTATACCTATAATAAGAGCCAAGAAATACTAACCAAGCACTTGCATATCCCATCTCAAGTATCAGTAAAAAGAGGAGGGAACTTAAGTGGAAAGGAATTAATCAAAAACTTTCTCTACAAATGAGAACTAACTTTAACATCAGAAGACAATGGGAACTGTCAGCCCAAAAAAAAAAAATCTATCTCATAGCTCCTGCAAAACTATGTCCCCTCTCTTCTTCCCTCTGTTCCTGCTACTGAACCCTGTATTAGCTCAGGAAAGAGAAATTCCCTTAAAGCACTGAAGTCAGCAACACAGCTTCTGTAAAAGTCCTTGTTGGTATCAGCAAACATTCACTTCATCAGACAGGTTTGGCAAGAAAAGGTTAGCAAGGTGCTTCTCCCTCTTTCAGAACTTCAGAGTTGCTTTTAATAAAACAGCACCAAGAAACACCTTCTTGTAACAAGCAGACAGGACTATAGCTCACCAAACCAGAACCACCATTAAGTGCAAGTGATTAATTACATTGTAATAGCATGCAGAAAATAAATATGGAGCTGAGTTCAACTCCACGAAGAGATGCAAGAGAAAGCTGGTCTATACTGCACACATTGAACAAACTGTCACTGACACATAGACTATCCCTGAACAGACTGAAGCATCCTCCCAAAACCACTCAGCACTGCAGGGACCCTGGGATGATCCACCCTAGGATTCCTGGAAGATACATGGCTCTGGCAAGAAAATACTGCATTTGGAACATAATTATGACAACATTTAGTTCTCATGCCCGACTTCGCCTCCAATACAGCCCTGCAGTATAGAGATACTAAGAGGCAGTCCTTCCAACAAGCTTATTTAATTGCTGTATATTGATCTGGTTTTTGAAAATGGAGGATTTATCTAAGAATATTAAAAGCAAATTTTAACATAATTCAGCTGACTTGCCAAAAATACAAGTTTAAGAGACCATTTTAAACAACCATTTAAGAAACCATTTCCAAGAGAAATTGTTTTGTAATCATTACTAAAAAAATAGTTTTCAATTTCTGCTTTTCTCTACATCAGAGCCAATATCTCTAGTAAAATGTGCTCTGTGTTCACCAACTTAGATGATGCTATTCCAAGAGAACCTTCACACCTACAGCAACTCACTGCTGTTTACACCCATACCACGTTACCTCTCTGCCAGTTAGGATGTGCCTTGCCAGCTTCACTTTTGCAAAATTCCCCTTTCCAATGGTTTTAAGGAGTCTGTAATTTCCAATATGTGGCTGCTCATCAGCACAGGAGGCTATGGAGTTCCTGCAGCGAGCTCCAGAGCGCCCAGTTCGAGAGGAAACTTCCTGCCGTCCGTCTCCATGGGACGTGTGCTGCAACAAAAACATACACACGGTAAGGCTGAGGAACACAGACAAAACACATCAATGAGGAGAAGCATACAGCACTCAAAAACATCAGCAATGCCTTTGAAGAAACCTTCAAAGGATCCAACTGAAACTTCAGACTCACAATGAACTTTGTTCTGATGGGGCAATAAAGTGGTGCCCAGTTCATGACACAGAATTCACCTCATCACCTGGTCAAGACAGTGGAACGTGACCTGCAGTGCAACAGCTGAGCACTTCAAAGTAACTTACATGGACTGCCACATCAGGCACAAAATATAGAGGTGTTTAATGTTATTTCCCATTTGCATAACTAGTGCAGGAAAGCCTTTGAAAAGGAAACATGAATACAGATTTTCCAAGATCACAAATTGTTAACCCTTATTGGACAACTTATACTAATTTAGAAAAAGGGTTTTTTTCTTTCCTGTGGTACTAAACTTGTGTTCCTACAGATCCACATGACTGCAAACACCCAGGATGACCTGGAGAACGAGGAAAGAAATCTTACCTAATATACTGAAACCTTGAATATTGATAAGCTGAAAGCAAGTTACAGAGATCTGAGACACTGTCTGCAATCTTTCAAGTTCCTTTCACTCTCATTTCCCTGAACAGCTACTGATTGCAAAAAGGAATGGTTATATATTACCTATAACAGTCTTTATTCATTAGATTACACGGTTAAGATTTAAGTATTTCTTCACTTCCTGATAGCCTGTTTATGAAAGAGTGGGTGCCCTCTTACATTCTTAACTCATGGCTGAGGTCCATACACCAACCATACTCAATAAAGTATTAGTTAGAAATGTTTAGGGGCCTCTAAATGTGGAACAAATATTTGACTCCACCAAAGATGACACATTAAATTCACAGTCATCACAGAAACCCCAGATCTTGCTCTTCTACTACCCCTCCTCTTGCTGAAACCCATTTGGGACAACCAAAAAACTGGCACAGAGCAACATTCAGTCTGCAAATCACTGTAGTGTGAGGATGAGATCATACCTCAAGAGCTAACAACCATGGTACAGGCACAAATGAACAAATCCATGCTTGCATGACACTTGGCAAGTTTCACTTGCCTGACGTAACCTTGTGACCATACACTCTCACATCTTGGGCTCCTTGATTTGTTAATTTGAGTGCAACAGTTGTGATCAAATTATTTTTAAAAACACTTTCATTTAAGAAATGCTACTGATAGGAGTCTACGGCAACTCCTGGAAAATTGTTTCAATAGTTACTATTTTAAAAAACACACAATGTTTTAGTATCAATCTGGCTTTAGCTTCTCCTTACTGCCTGGCTACTGCATTGCCACAAGATTTGTACTTCCCATAGAGGTACTTCATTTTTCTGATCACAACACCCACTTCAGTAAGTAATATGTATATTGAGCTCCCTAAACAGGCTGCTGTATGAATAATTAAAGACAAGGAAACATTTCCTGTACTCCTGTTGAGAACCCTCCTCTATTCTTCCAACATCTTTTTGTGGGGTTCATGGTAGACATGGACCTACCATACCAAGAGTAGGTACAGCAGGACTAGCACAGAGGCTGCATCTTCTGTTCAACATCCCATTGATTTCACAGGGGTAGAATTAACCCTCTCTGCAGAAGACCATCTGTACCTGACCACCCAACACCAACCCTGATTTACTGCTTCTCATTCCTGGATCCTTACATGCATGATCACATTTGGCTGAAGTGAAATGCAAAGTTTCTTTTCATGCAGAATATCAAGTGTTCCTAATAAGAGGCCCATCCTGCCCTATTTCAGAGTCTAGCAATTTTATAACAGTTTTCAGGAGCAAGAGCACACGTTTTTTTCTAAACCACTAATAACTGGCACAAGAACAAGAAGCACATCCATAACAATATCCAGCAAAAATTCAAGGGTTGATAATAATTCAGTGTTCTCAATAATATCTTGAGACCTGCAACAACTGGGTGTTTATCAATCAGTAATTCTCAAGGAGAGGAAGGACGAGCAGTCAACAACTGAAGGACCTACTAAAGCCAGTGAAATCCTGTATTAACAATTTCAGTATTTTGCATGTCCTTAATGTCAGGCTGGTGCTGATTGTTCAGGCCACCTTAGCCACCCCTGTGTGCACTGGCACAGCAATGCCAATCCTCTGTATTTCCCTAAACTTTGACTTCTAACAAACCTTGCAACACACAATACAGAGAACTTCTCTGTCAGCTCCTTTCATACCTTTCAGTGTCAAATTATTCAGACCAGCTAGAAAAAAGCAGCAACTGCTGATTCTAGGTGCTAACATCCTCCTGCATTGCTACCCCTGGTGATCAGGGACCAGGATGTTCTGTACAGGGCCATAAGGATATTTCTTGGATATATTAGAGGAAGGTTCATTTGAGTTCAAGTACAGCATCCCAAGAATACAGCTGTACTACTTACACTGCACTTCACTGAGCTGATAACCTTCCTCAGAGAAAGAAGTGTATCAGAACTATTTAAACTAGAGCCCTTCCACACCTGGGCACTCAGCACAAGCTGGCTCCAGCAGGAGCCAGACTGCCTCCCAGCAGGGCTTGTTAGCTTAGGCTCTCCAGCAGACACATTCAACAACTTGAATTCAACAGCTTTTGAACCACACAGCTGACTCTGAAAACACAGTAGTTGTACTGCCTTGTGCTTGAACAAAAACACTGTTAGTCCTGAGCTAGCCCAAGAAGCAGCTGAGATGTGGGCATCAGGCACGACGTAGTCACAAGCCAGAGAACAGGTTAGCCAAAATTGATCTGACTCATACCCTACTTCACATAAGCACTATCAGAAAAAGGAAAGGTTCTGTTATACTAACAAACTATACTCCACAGAGCAAACCACCCAGTAACTGTGTCTTAAGAGCTTCACTGTCCTCTTGTTGAGAAATGACTTACTGTGTCCTATAATTTTTTCATGTTTCCTAGCTTTGCATTTAAAGGGCAGCATGAAAAGCTGTGAACTGATTTGGACTAGGGTTGATAAACTGAATACAATCTCCTTGTATGGAGGTTTGCATTTCCACTCCAACCCAGATTATTTCTTTTCAAGAATATGACCTTTTTCAGCTGTGGGTTTTAAGTATCAAGCTGTGTGTTCCTAAGCAGTTCAGTTCTCTCCAAATGATTTGCTCAAAGCCATGTTTCTCTCTGTAGAAATCCAGCCATTTGCAACCATATCTAATTTGGACTATATTCCACTTCACATAAATAAATCTATCAGCAAGTCCTTCCTCTGTCAGTTACATTATTATACTGAACAGACAACAAGCTTTCTAAAAACCACAGAAAACAGATTGTCCATTTCAACATGGATTTTCTTCTGCATATGGAAAAGAAGAGCATAAACTCAAAACTGAGCGAAAGTGTTTCTCCCAGCCTAGTCATTTTCAAGAAGCCGTGATAGGCAGATGGAAAGCTAAATGGTGTAGGCAAAAAGCAAAATATAGGTGGTCCAACAAAAGTTCAAATCATGCATTGGCTTGTACAGCATCTGGCTGTGTTCAAGTACTTCCCAGGGCAGTTTCCTCAGCAAACAGGTTAACAGTGCCAATCTCAGCCCAGAGAAATGGCAATAGCATCTTCTGCTCTTCAAATTGAGATGAATGCCATTTATGTTTTCCCTCAAATCTCCAGATTTTGCCTTCCTCACTTTACTGACCCCCCCAAAACTCTGTTCAATTTCAGGCTTCTTTTCCAGGTCCACATTTATATGGTTTCAAGAAGATGTGGGCTTTGTCTTAAAAACATAAAATTTAAAATCAGCATGTGTTCATTTCTAGTAAGTTTCCATATATTGTGGTAGGTGAGTTGTATTTCCTGGAGGTGTTTTCTGTGTAAGAATAACACTTGCTAATGAACTCACCAGGGCTAAGTGATTCCCAAAATATCTGTCTTCATGTAAAGCAAGACCATTACACTGTAGAGGGAAACTGAGGCAAGGAGATGAGGTACTTTGTGCAACTTCGGGTTTGCCAGTCACCACCTCTTTTAAAAAAAAAATTCCTGAAATCTACTCATGACAATAAAGCAATTTTTCCATATCTTGGCATGCACCAGGTTGCATTTAAAAATCTTTTAAATACTTTAAACGTTTGTTCTATTTTTGCACCATCCATTTTCAAGCTAACAGGACAACCTTTGTCATTAAAAAAAACCCCAAAACAAAACATTCTCCTCCTCCCCTCAGCCCCACCCTATCATTACTCAACCCAGAAGGAAATGAAGTAAAACATCTCCATTTGTGAGAGATCTTACTGCAAGGGAGGGACTGAACCCAAGACCAACTCCATTTGGAACACAACACAAAACCCACCTTTTCGCAAAAGCCTTCCCCCAATGATGAGCCGACATCCTTTCATAGCCAGATAATGATTAGCATGAAGAGAAAGAAAAAAGAAAAGGAAAAAAAGTAAAAAGCAAATGAAGTATGAGGGTGTCAACAACTGAAATCTTTTTGGTAGATGTTAGTTTTATCCAGCATCTGTATGGTTTCAGGTATCTTAACATTCAGAGAATTAGAAACACACAGGGCAGGGGATGACTAGTAGCAAAGCTCTTGAACTGCTTAAGAAGGCGCCAAAAGTTGAGGAAAAAACCTGAAAGAAACAGAATTTGATATCCATTCAAAGAGCTGAAAAACAGCACGAAATCAGAATGTCCAAGACCTGCAAAAATCCACGTTTAATCACAGTAAATAGGAAACGCTTTCTGAAATGTAGGGGACAAATGGCATCAACTTTTTAAAAGTATTTATTTAATTAAATAGTGAGAACTAGCTTATCATCAGCAAAAATGAACTAATAAAATTTAATCTTACTGAATTCTCCAGGAATGTTTATTACCTTAGCTGTTACCTAGCCTCTGCTTGAAATACTACAAAGTGATATTATAGAATTTCTTGGAAAGCTGTCAGATCAGTAACAATCATGACAGTCTTGTCTCATTCAGCTTTTTAAACTGTAATAAGAAAAAACTGTACTTAAAGCCTATACCTTATAATGTTAATAACATAAGCATTCCAGGACATTAATATTTGAGACACTAAATTGCTTCATTACCTTAACCTGGGCACACAATATATAAATAAATGGTAATTTCTGGCTTTGCACTTGCCACTAGCACTCTATGTACAGAAAAACTTAACAGGAATCATACCATAGTTTGTTTTTTTTAAAAAATCAAAAATATTTTAAATCAAACATGCAAATACAAAATATCACTGCAGCCCTTCCCAACAATGTGATGTGTTTTATTTCCCATTCTCATTAACATCTTTAAGAACACACAGACTGCTGAGTACTACTCAGTGTAAGAGCAAAAAGGCAGCCCTAAGGACATGCAGAGAGGTAGCATCTTACTGAGCACAGATATCCCTGAAACAGCACAGCAGGGCATCCCGCAACTGCTGACACAGGAATTCTGCTGGAAAGTCAAAACACAGACTTACGTTTCTGGCAGCCACCAAAGGGTGTCACAGCAAACACTCAACCACAATTGTTTATATACCAGTTACTGCTCTGGGATTCCCTAAATCATCATGTATTATAAGATATGATATTATTTTCCTAGATTATAAAACAGGAACACATCAGGTGAAGATGCCCTGTACTTGTTTGGATTTTACTTCCCTCCTACCAGCGACCAAGGCACAAATCAGGATATGGAGTGAGGTGGGTTTTGTCAAACCCAGTATGCATATGTTGATGCTTGCATAACCAATTATTTGGTTCCAACACATATAATTAAAAGGCAGTTTTTAGACTAGCTTGCTCCATAATCAGTCTTAAGGGTAAACAGTCATGGCTTCCATCTCGCAAAATTTTAAAGGGTCTCCTAAGAAGAAAAATGCTATCCACCTAAAATGGCACTGAAGTTATCAACCCATGAGGGCAGATTTATTCACTGATGTAGGCTACAGCCCAACCATTACGGATGTTGTGATTGAGTGGAACAACTGAAAGGGTCAGAATTCATCAAGGGAGACAAACAGACCTTCTAGAAATATAATATAGATGTTAAGGGAGAGAAAACACTAATTGGGATGCTTCCATTGTCAAAAGGGGAAGATTTCACTGTGCAGTTCTCAGCCTGTCACAGTGTTCATTCATGTAATTGGTATGACATTCATGAAAACGAGTGGCTCTTTTAATTAGGTCAGATCTGTCAAACCACTGGATTAAAGGGGGAACCTGGAGAGTAAACAGCCTTTAGCACATGGAAGCTATACCTCTGACACACATTCCTAATTCCTCCACACCTCAGTGGGGAAGGCAAAATAAAAGAAAAATAACAGGAGTAACACTCAGGACATGGCAGATCCAGCTCAAAGTGAGCACAGCAATGGAACAGCCTACACTGGGCAGCCTGGTGGAGGGGAACAGAAGGGACACAGGACACTTTCACCTGGCAGAGGGAACACTGCTACCCAAAGCAACACTAGCACACCCCTAATTCTGGCTACTGACCAGCAGTGGGAATTGCAGTGGGAATTGCGAGTGACAAGTGCAGCAGTGCCCTGAAGACCAGAGTGGGGAAGTGCTGACAGCCAAGCACCGACAGTCCTCAGCAAAGGCAGGATGCTCCCCCCACAGACACACAGGGTCTGGCTCAAGAGTCCTCCCATGCAAAACCACTACAGCCTCTGAGATGTGTTTGGCAGTATTTGGTTCATGCTCTATACAGCATATGAAAGAGAGTGAATCTGTAATTCCATGATTAGCACTGAACAACACAACAGTGAAGAAATCCTGCTTATATAATCAAAAAGGTAAGTCTGGTGCCGGTTAGAAAAGCTCTTTAAAAGCTCTTTTGTTGCTTCACATTATCAAGATCTGACATTCATCATATCTTTCCAGCCAAAGTTCCTTTACTGTTGATTAAAATGGATATTTATTGACATCAGCCTGGGGAATAATAGCTAAAGAGCCAACCATATTCTATTCTTCATCAACAATACTGCCAACTAAGTTGTTTCCAGAATCATCACTGTCAGTAATTACATGCTAAACAAAAAAGAAAAAACCCAACCACCTCACAGTTGGTTTTCAAAAACCACATTGAGCTTGCAGATAGAAAGCTTTAACCCTGCAGGAACAAATTTTATTTGAAAGTCAATTTCTGTTTATATGTATATATACACATATTGAGCTCAGCAACTCCCTGCTTTATGGGGCAAGAATTCCTCCTAACCCAAGGAGGGTTAGGGTTTCTTCCTCATCACAGGTGTACTCAGTATCTTTCAGGTTTAGATTTTAAGAGCAGTATGCTCTTTATCATACGTTCTAAAGAATTTTAGCGGCAGATGATCGCCACGCTAAGCAGAGCCAACCCTGATATGCCATGAGCCTAAAAAAAAAGTGACCTCCATTTTTGATCTGGCTGACACCCATGAGGCAGCATTACTTGACTGAGGAGAAGAGGAAGTTGCAGACACATGCTACTTATATATCATATGAAATGGAGATTGGGAGAGACAAATGCCTCCACTCTTTGAATTCCTTTGACTTGAGTCACCTGAGACATGTTGTCAACAGGAACTGTCCGCTTACATCAACATGAATATATCTTTTGGCTAGAACTAAAATGGAGAATCAAGCAGGTAAGGATACCAGGTGAGTGGGTAACAAAAGCTAGGAAGAAGACTGTGAAGTTCAGTGTACTAAATACTGTATTTACTCTCATTTATTTTCTTTCAGCAATTCCTGTAGCTATGTTGTTTTTCAGACTGCTACTTCTAAGCCCACAATATAAGCCTCATTTGGTGGTGCTAACAAATGAAGTCTAACTACGTAACATTTTCTGGAGTAAGGTCCTGCAACCTAGTTTTTCTAAGTTATTGAAAAAAATGTAAGAAAGGAAGAAAAAAAGATTATTTCCAGGAATAAAACATCCCAAATTACACTGTTGTAAATATGGGTCTGTTTGTAGTTGCAGCACAACTCAAGTTACCCTAGCCCTAGGGTGCTGTGCTATGACTGGCTTAATTCAAACCAAATCAAAACCACTAGGAAGCATTTCTAACCTTCCCCACCTGCACTGGACATTCTGTTTACAGCCACAGCATGGGGATAACTCCACTTTTCTTAAGTGTTTCTACCAGTGGGATCAGAGCTGACCAGACTCATCTCATAGCCCTGTGATAATCAGTGCTGGCACAAACGGCGGGTGGCAAGGGGCACCCGAGGCTGATGCCCCCAGCAGCCTCCCATCAGTGTGAGCTGACTGAAACCAAGTGATTAAACACCACAGCACAGGCTGCTCAGCACAGCTGAGAATTAAATGTCTCACTGCAAAAATGTGAAAATACTAGCAGCTGATGACTCGCAATGTCATGCAGCCTCACCAGGTATTTTCTGAGGACACGGTACCAGGCCTATCGAGCATCAGCATTTTTTTCTGCTCTGGGGAAATTTTGGCACTATAAAATACATGCCAGGTGAATTCCTAAAATATTTTTATTTCTAGTTATTTGTTATCTTTGCCCAATTTAATTCAAACCAGAATATTTGTTACAACTGGTGAAAAATAGGGAATAGTGTAGATGGTCCTGCAGAAGAAAATCTGTCAGAAGTCTTGGCCACAGGAACGCTTCTCTCCTCAGTCCCTTCTTTAAAAAAACCCACAGGATTTCATGCTACGGAAGAAAGCATTCAAATTACAGATCTATCTGTAATAGGAGAAGACTGATAAATAATATATAGAACAATGCAAGCTTGCATATTGTCTGCAAATGCTCTAATGCATTTCATAGTAAATTGGTAATAAACCAAGACATACTGCACTAACTTTCTCAGTAGCTCAAAATACATTTTTGTACCTAACTCTGCCTTTGCTAAATCTTTTTAAATAAAAAAAAACCCCAAAAACCAAAAAGGGGTGGTACTTCTGCTGCACAGAATCCTTTTGTGCAAGCACAGTTGCCATCATGCTGGCATTTTTCAATGGCAAAATTTTCACATTAGGCACAGTCATGGAGATAAGAGTATATTTTAGTCTTGCTTTTCCTCAAATTATTTAAATTTTTAATTCAGATTGGCCTGCAGAACCAACACATTCAAAAGAGTTACCCTTTCTTACCCCCCCAAAAAACCACAGCTGTGCAATGAACACAGAGGTTTTAATTAAACTCTTTAATGCAAGATTATTCTTTTCTATTTCATGCTGTTAAAAAAAGTAATCTTCCAACCTCCATACCACCTGTATTTCCTTGTTTCTATCTATAGTTTGCTATCATCTTCCCACTCTTTGAATATTTTTTTTAATGAATAGTTGTCCTACTCCTCACAATCTTGTTCCTTCTGCTCCTATTTCTTTGTCACTGGCTGTCCTCCATCCTGCCATATGCACATTCCTCTGTGACCCCTCTCATCTTTTGTTTTCCACCTTCTATCTTCCTTTTCCACTGTGTTTCCACACTCTATTTTCCTCCATCTTCTCTCCCTTCCTTCTTGTCACTAGTAAAACAGGTTTACTCATTCTTCTGTCACCTCAAGTCCTTCTTCTGTGTCTATCCTGTCTCCCAGATTTGCACGAAGGAGGTCTCTGCTGTCTCTGTTGCTTTCTTTCTCACATGCAGGGCATATTTTTGAAAAAGACAGAGAAGATCTGATCCTGTCCTGCACTTCTGTCCCCTAAGCAACCCCTGCTGCACAAGACATGGCCAGAGAGGAGCTGCTGTGTCTCTGCTCATGGCAGGCCAACAGCCAGCTTCCAACTGTCCAAGTGTGAAGTTCCTATGATCACAGATCATCTGGGATGCCTTTCCTCTCAAAACCAGGTGACTCGCAGCCAAATTCCTTAATCTCAAAGGCACTAAAGGCTTGGTAGCTCCGAGGAGCTTTTGGGGAAAGTCACTGTGACAGTATTTCCACTTCAACATGTCTTGATAAGAAGCCTTAGGAAAAAAAAATAAAAATCAAGTACTGGCAATTACATTTTTTTATTCAACAGGACCTGCCAACCACTAAACGTGGTTAACTGCAAGCACAGACAATGATAATTTACACTCACTGTCATTCTGGAGGCTAACTTCATTTTCAAAACTGCAAGTATAGGCATGGATAAGCTATGATCAGCACACTTCAACCAGATTCAACACCAGCCAAGCCTTTGTCAGCAGTGGTAATCTTCCAAGCAGAGAGAAGGCATTAATGGGGTCCACAACCATGGCCCAAAGGCTACCTGAATACCTTGGCACCTCCTAAGCCTCTTCAAAGAGCCCTCTGAATATTAACTAATTAGACTTCTCTTATGTGAAAGAGAATGAACCAAGGCTCAATTTACCTGCCAACATAATACACCCAGATTTGGGGTAAAGAACAGTTAGCTGAAGTATCAAAATAAAAGAGAGACCTGGCGTTCACAGCTGTAGGGGTAATCCAGAGACTAAATGTCAGATTTAAATTTAGTTTTTAAGCAAGGCGTAACAAAATAGAGTTTGGTAAATTTCTAGACAGCTGATGGCCAAAACATCAGAGAGCTTCCTGAGGAATATGGTATTGTACTGGGGAGGGCTTGGCTGACTGGATCCGGCGAGTACTTAGATTTATCACTCCCTGTCAACATCACTACCTACAGGTATTTCTGTGGACATCAGCACAGAATACAGCAACTTAAAAATATGCCTTATTCTAAACCTAAGGCAATTTATCTGCAAGCAAGACAATCCATGTATGTCAAATTATGAAGATAACTAAACAGAAGTGTCAGACCCATATTTTGAAGTGAGAATAAGGTGCCTTAAGTGGAAGACATGTAAAAACCTAACTTCAAGTGCTAGAACACACAGCTTGTGAATAATTATGTTTCCTCAAGCACATATTAAGTCTTTCCACTATTAAGTTATCCACAGTAGAGTTTGAATTAATTGGGGAATCTGATTTGAACACTTTCTAAAATGATTTACTGTGTGGCCTCCATACATACACATGGAGCTTGAAAAGTCCAGTCAGGTTTGGTATAGACTAAAATCATCCAAATAAACTCTGCACAGTATTTTGTGGAGTATGTTTCAACTGCAACTCTCCCCATGGCATAGGAAGGGCTGCATAATATTTTAATTATTTTCTTCCACAAGACAGGAAGCTCATTGAGATTTTACAACCAAATATGCTTAGTTGGCTTTTTGCTCAATACAGCCCTTAGCCTGCAGGTTGCATGTAGTGCTAAAGCAAATAAAGATCACAGAAGTTAGAAGTGCCTATTATGTCAATAAAATCTAAATCCCTAGTAATGCAGTAATTGTTCCATGCAGCATGTTTTCTAACGCTTTGTCTGGTCTTGTTTTAAACAATGGGGCTACCATCACTTTTCTCAGACTATTTATGGTCTGGAACAATCCAACAGTTTTTCCTGATCTTTAACCAAAGTTTCCACCTTTTATGCCAGTCCAAAACATAAGAAGCCCTCTCGAGAAAAAAAAAAAAAAAGAAAAAAAAAAGAAAAAAGCCTTTTCTGTCAAGCTTAGCATCTATCTTGTAAAGAATATCAGATGGCCTTCACAAAAAGCTGAATACAAAGTTCACCTATCAACTCATTTTAGACTACAGTGAGTGACAACTCCCTTCTGTTTATCATTTGGGGACATGTCAGAGCCTATGCAGAAAAATGGTTAGACAGGATACACCAGGATCAAATAAGTTTTAACTCAGGAGAAACACAGTTTCTATCTGCAGAAAGGGAGTCTGCTGCCGTGCTTCGTTTGTTGCTATATGCTCATGTGGTAGGACTAGCTTATTTTTTTGTTCTTTCTTCCTTTAGCATACGACCTTTGTAACTGACTTAATATTGTAAATAAAGTGTCAATTCCTAAACCTTGGCTTTGTCAAGTTAAAAAAAAAAAAAAAAAAAAAGGAGGGGGTATTCGGTGTGAAGGGAACAGGCTCCCTTGCGCAAAGGGTAGTTCCAATAAAGAAACCCTTTTAATGTCATCTGAACAGGTGACTAGCCTAACAGCGTCATTACCACCGAGAACCCTGCAAATTAAGCAGGGAAGAGGCCTATTATCTAGGTCACCTAGCCCACCCCTAGCCAAGCTGAATGATTCCCATCTGTTTACCAGAGGTTTATTCGGGTGCTTTGGCAGTAAGTTGGCATATCAGGAGAAGGCAGCAGCCCCCCAGCGCTCCCCTCCCCACCGCAGATCCCCGTTACCGACATAACCAACCCGATCCTCACACCACCCTGCGACACTCAAATAGTACCGGGGGAATTAAAGAGGGGACACCGGCTTTGGGAGGGGGAGGGATGCCCGCAAACGCCACGGAACCGGCGAACCGTGCTGTGGAGGGGTTAAAAAAATAATCAATTCAGAATAAATCGGCAATTTGGGCAGCGTACGGGCGGCGGGCGGCTGCTGACAGCGC
>NW_005054303.1:6707524-6728730 GCF_000277835.1 Geospiza fortis | reverse complement strand
GGCTTGGGGCGGGGTTCGCTTTTGTGAGACCCCAGCTGGAGCACTGCATACAGTTCTGGTGTCCCCAATACAAGGAGGACATGGAGCAAGTCCAGAGGGGACCTTGAAGTTAAGGGGACTGGAGCATTTCCCCTACAAAGATGAAGAAGGTTGGGGCTTTTCAGCCAGGAGAAGAGAAAGTGGTGTGGGCACCTCAGCAACCTTCCCGTGTCTGTGAGGGTCTGCAGGGAAGCTAGAGAGGGACGCTCCATGAGGAGCTGTAGTGATAGGACAAACAGTAATGGGTACAGATTGAAAGAGGGGAAAATTCGATTAGATATTAGCAAGAAAATTTTTACCGTGAGGGTGGTGAGGCACCAGAACAGGTTACTCAGAGAAACTGTGGATGCCCCGTCCCTGCAGGGGTTGAAGCCCAGCCTGGACAGGGCTTTGAGCAACCTGGTCTGGTAGGACATGTCCCTGCCCATGGCAGGGGGTTGGCACTGAGTTCTTCCAACCCCTTAAAAGTCTCTGTTTCTGATTTTGTAAAGAGGCCCTCAGGGAGATGTGGCCTCCCCTCAGTTTGGGAGGAGATGTGGGGTGGGGAGCTCAGGTTTTGGGGAGCACTGTGGGGCAGAGGGGATGGTGCACAGAGTGGCTGGAGAAATGGCAGATCTCCCTACAGAGCCAGCCCTTGGCTGGGGAAGGGGACAGACCCCACTGCCCACTCACAGCCAGGAAAAGGGACACACACAAGTGTAGTCCAGGAGTGATGATCTGTGTTCAGGGTTCTGTCCTTGGGCCATCTGCCAAAGCATGTCCTTCCTTTTCTTGGGCTTTCCCAGCCCAGAGGATGGTGTGTGTTACAGAAGGGAGCTCACAGCTGGCGGGAGTCTGAGGCTGTTGTTGGCAGATCTCACCTGATGCCATCAGACACCCATACAGTGTTACAGCACTGTGTTTTCATCCAGCTTGATGCTTGGCTCATTTGTTGAAGGAGGGTGGAAGCCTGAGCTATCAAAACATTCTTTGTGTATCCAGTAGTTACTCTGCATAGTCCTTTTTAAGTCTATCAAGAAGATCTTGGTATAGTCATGAGTAGATCTAATTATGAATGAAAAACAAGTAAGAGAAATAACTTTTGTATATTCAGCAAGTAGGTGGTTTAAAACCAAACCTATTTCTGTTTTTTGGGTTTTTGGGGTTTTTTTTTGGTGTTGTTTTTTTTTTTTTTTTAACTGAAAAAATATTAACCTCTGTAGAAAAATAGTGTTGGGTCTGGTGGGATTTGTAGAGACTTGGCATATCTGTGGATCTGGCAGCCTAGCAGTAACATTTTGTCTTTCTAAAGTAGAAAGACTAAACTAGACTTCTAAACTTTATGGCTCTCATAAATATTTGCCAGCTCAGCCCTGAAATCCATCCTACAATACAGGTGATATTTCCCTTGCTTTTAGAGACATGAACAAGGAAAGATGGCCTTTGAATGCCACCCAATAACGTTGTATGTCTTTTACTTCATCATCAGGACTACAAAATGCTCCACAATGTCTGACCTGCAGATTTTCTTCCTGACCTCTCATTAAGCTGATGTCTTGCTCTGTGTTAGTGACAGGAATTTTGGATTTCAGGACTCACCCCTTCCTTGTGCAAATGTTTGTATTTCTGTGTGTACATGCACATCCATGTGTGGTTTTGCTCAGACAATACATACTCATAGCAGAGTCACTCTCCCTGGGAAGCAGGCAGGACCCCGTGCACAGAGCAGGGAGTGGGATATGTCTATATCTGATTTGTCAAGGTCAGTCACAAAGTCTAAAGCAAAGCCAGGAAAAGTGTCCAGATCTCCTGACTCTGCTTTTGCCACAGGGCTGGTGCTTCATCTTTTTCTGTTTGGTTGCCAGTAGAATATGTTCTTTACGATGTGTTTGTAAAAAATTGTAATTGAGTTATGACGGAGTCAGAAAAAGGGCAGCAATTGGGCAGAGGTTTCTTTGGGTTGATACCCAGCCTGGAGCTCTCAGCCTGCACTCGTGGGCACTGCAGCCAGCATGGGGAGGCTGAGCTGCCCATGTTGGAGCTGTTGGCAGAGTGTGGGACGTACACGTAATGCTGTTTGCACCTAGGAGTGTGCCTGTCCTGATCCGTGCAAGTTCTGTGCACGGGCATGAAGAGGCATTAAAAGCAGCATTGTGTTTTACATACTTGCATTTCTGCTCTGTGGAAGCAGTAGTGACTCAGATAAAATCTGAGCTGTACAATGGTGGATAGTCAGATGGAAATCCTGGGCCTGTTGATACAGTAGGAGTTCCACTATTGCCCTTGATAAAGTCTACATTTAATACTTGCAGTCCGAATTTAAAGGGGCGGGGGAAAGGGCACAGGGAACGGGGGAGCTGTGGGGGATGACTGTATCTTTCAGAGTCATGTTTTTGATTGGCAAAGGGATTTTGAAGTAAGAACTTCTGAAGAAGTGCTTAAGACCACAAAAATAACAGTAGCTGATTTTGCTATTTTATTGCCATTAAATGACAACATTGATTAGAGCTGGTTTTACTGTGTAGCAAAACTTGCACAGGGAATGACAAACTGCATCGCAGGTGCTTTCTTCTGCATTTCATTGTTGCTATATTCTGCTTCTCCCATTTAAACAGATAAGTTAATTTCAAAATGTATTCATGTTCTTCTTAGAAATTGGGCCATAGAAAAAAGCTGATTGTATGGGTTTTGTCTTTCTTTGTTTTCCATAAATATTCTGTGTATTATCAGGTACTGCTTAAGCCACATTCACAAATCAGAAGGTAATTTCTTTTCCTATATAAAGGTTTTGAAAACTCAGAAAGCAGTCTGATAATCCTATAATGCTTTCTGGTTCTTGTGCTATCACTAGTAATGGTAGCAGTGATTTTGTAAGGGGGACTTCAATGATAGTGTTTGTATCTTACCAGAATAGGCTGCAATTTGTGTTTTGAGCTGTACTGGCTACAGTGCTAGCAGTTATAAAAACTTTTGGCAGTAGAGCTGGAGAATATGACTAAAAAACATACAGGAAGCAGATTCTGCCAGTTAAGGTAACTTTTTTATGTCACTCATTTGGCTGCCACCTCACAGAAAAAAACCAGTAAGATACAGAATGACATCACTGTGGTGAATAATTTAGAATTTTTTTCTTCTGGATATTAAAACCCACATTAAGAACCTCTTAACACTGCGCTGCACAGAGTAGAGTCCAACAGCATTTGCAGTCTGAGCAAAAAATGTTGGACTTGATTACAATTGCTGGGCAAAACATAAGGATTAAGTTTAATGTATTCATATGCACAGGTTTTGAGTCTTAATTCTGGAAGAAGGATTACAAATGCAGAACTGACTGAGGAATTTGTATTCCACTCACTTCTCTTTAAAGGCTGGGAACTGAAAGACATCAGTTGGTAGAGACAAGTGGAGAATCAGCTAATGTAATTGTTATAGGTGCTCTGTTGTGTTCTGCAGCTATGGCAGTGCTTACCAGCTGGAAACCTGCCCAGGTATTAAATCATTTTAGTTTATACAAAAATTCCAGTTTAGATTGATAGTCATTAACCCTGATGAAACTTTTTGGTTTTTTCCTTAAGCCTTTGAAAAACCCATTTTAAAATATGTTACATACACTTGGATATAGATAGTATTATTCATTCTTATCCCAATGCCTTTTTTCTTTTTCTTGTAGAAATTCTAAGGTAATTAAGTGAAGTCTTTCACATGCAGAGAAAGATTTCCAGGAATGTTTTATCATTAGTGTTGTCTTTAGAACTGAAGTCATTCCTTGCGCTTGAAATCAGTATTTGTGTTTGGTTTTAAAATCTTAACTTCCAGGCAATACATAATCTTAACAGGGTTTTATGGTAGGAAAGCATATGACTTTTAAAATGTTAATGACAAAGCTATTGATAGAAAAGGACTGATTACTGTCTGCAACCTGAATCAATAGTCCGTGCTCAGTTATGATGAGGCCCAAGTGCAATCTCCTGCAAGGCCAGAGCAAAATGTGGTGTGAACAGCAGAGAAAACAGTGGAAAGGGAAAAGATCTTCCTTCTCAGCTTCATGTCAAACAGAGACTGAGATCTGAGAGGTAGGAGAAGGTTTTGTTTGTTGACTTCTCCCTTTGGTCCATACCAGTGCCTGGTGACAGCAAGTGGCCGTGGCACTGTGACTGCTCTGCATTGCTCAGAGGAGGAGAGGTTCAGGGGCTGGGCTGCAGCTGTGGGCAAACAGGAGCAAACAGTGGTGTTCCTGAACTGCAAGCCGCATTTAATTCCCTTCTTGCAGGGCAGGGCATGCTGTGCTTTGCCTGCAGAGCCATGCAGTGTGGTGCATGGCACATGAACCTTCATTGTAGGATCACTACCAAGTGCCTGAACTACACTAATTGTGGTGCCATTTGACACAAATGCCTGTATGGATCACGGCTCCAGGACAGAATCACAGTGCTGCAGAGAGCTGCTGAGAGCACTGCTCTCATGGCTTGGCACAAGGTCACTGTTAGAGAAGCAGAGGATTGAAAATACCTCCTTGGCTTTCCATGACCCTGGCACCATGTGGGTTACGAAGGCAAAGCAAAGGACAAGTAGCCAGTTGGTGGTGATGCTAGCTCTGAATTTGACTCTGTATGTTTGAAGCTAAAATAGGCGTTTTAAAGCAAGCCTCTTCCATTCTTAGCACATGACCCCACAAAAGCAACATCCTAGATGCTTTGCCATCTAAGTCAGGCATGTTACTGTGCCTCCTATGCCATTTCCTGTGTGGTTGATACTGAATCAATGACTCTATTCACAATGATGGGAAAAGAATAGATGACTCTTGAACATGTCACGTTTTCAAGTGCTGGTGAAGAATTGGTGTGCCCAAGCAATAGTGGGTAGTAAGTGTCTCGTATCAATAAAATAAATTCCAGGGCTTTTGGGTACAGGTTATCCTAAAAATTGGTATAGCCTACACTTGTTAAATCCACCTCATTCATACTAGAGTGTGTGTCAAGGTCCAGACATACGCTGAGCTTCAGTATTTTCTGAAGGTGCTTTAGGTGAAGACCCAGGTTGTTGCTCATACAGTCTCCAAAGTTTAGCAGAACCAAGCCCTGAAGTCCCTCTGTGTATTTCCCCAACATAACTTGTGTTTGATTTGGATTGTATTTTTTATTTAAATATTACCAGAGGCAAGGAATCAGTGAGCATTTAGAAAGACTGTCCATGTGATTGTTCCTCCTTGCTTTTAGAAACCTTTGCTTCTGTTCTGGGTATGCCTGTTAATGACATCTTCCAGCTATAGGAACTTTCCTGGTTTTGTGTCATGGATGGTCAGACTTTTACTCCAAATCAGGACCCAGCTCAGCCCACATCCATCTCTTCAAGAGACTAAAGAGATTGAAGTCTTGGGGTCTGTTATCAAAAGGCATCCTATTCAAACTTGTAAGCAGTAGCATGCATGTTTCCTCTGATTCATTTCTGCCTTATCCATTGGTTTGTGCTGTGGATACCAGATGTGAACATGGTTTTTCATCTGTAATAACATGAAACCCAAATACAGACATGATGTAGGGTATTTAGCTGATGCCAAAGAACCCATTCAGACCTCTCAGATACTGTAACTGAACTCTGGAAACTCACATTCAGCTGTATCTCATGTGCCCTTTTGGTATCTCTTATATTGAAACTACCTTTTATTATTATTATTCCTACAAGTGTGATTTTTAGTTTTGATCGTACACAAATATGTATTGTTCATCTGAATATAATTTTGTAAACTGTTCTGCTTTTACTGGTGACACATCCTTTTTTTTTTTACCTTTTTTCTCTGTCTTGGTGTCATCCACAAACCTTATCAGCAATTCTTTTGTTTCTTTACAGTTCTTGATAAAATATCAGCTGGTGAAGATGAAGAACCAATTGTGCAGGGTTATGGGACCATATTGCATTTTCCTGATGTTAAAAAATTGTCAGTAAGTAATTGCCATCTTGAAAATTCACACAATGCACAGGCCATCCAGGGTGGGAAAGGAAAAATAAACAGCTCTGAGAAAACACAGCTGATTAATGAGGTCTTCCAGCAAGCAGAGGGAAGGGGTGCAAGGACTGAGGACTGAATAAATGGTTGGGGTGGGACACTGAGCTGAAGGTCCCAGGGTGGCAGTGCCTGCTTCTCACAATGCCTCAAGCACCCTTCCAGGAACCCCATGGTGGTGTCTCAGAGATGATTAGTTAGACAACCAATTTGTATGTGTCACGTTGGCTTTGCATTGTTCCGGTTTCTTAATCACCATGTCTTGCTGCAGCAAGTTGAAGGCCTCAAAGAAATCCAAGTGTTTTACATCAGCTTTGTTGCGTTTATCACTCACCCTTACAATCTCCTTGGTGAAAGATAACAAGTCAGTTTGAAAGGGTCTCTTTCCATAAACTCCTGTTGATTGGCATTAATGATATTTTCCTCCTTTGATTCTTTGTTAATCTGGATCCATATGAGTCATTCCATTATACTGCCGGGACTCGTGTCAGGAGACAGGCCTATAATTACATAGATCCTTCTCTCTACCTTTTCCAAAACCTTTTCCGACATTTGCTTTCCTTTGGAGCTTTCCCACTGCCCAGAAAGTTACTGAATATCACAGGCATCTGTATTGCTGTGCTTATGTGTTGATAATTACCCAGACAAAGTCAGCAACATTATATGTGCTACTGAAACAAGGGGAGACTGAACAATATACTATAATAACTCTATAATCATGAATAACCTTTGCGAAAGGAAAGAAGAAATATTTTATTTGCATGTTCATCCTGAGTTTCTGTGTCACAACCTAGTGTTATGGCTACAAAGGGTAGAAGGTCAATAGCTTCAAACTGAATTGGAAAAATATCACATTAATGCTGTTGCCCCAATCCTGATTATAATTCACATCACACAAGAACATAAAAACACTTTTGGAGGGAGAGGGGATGTTTTATCATCTAAGCATGGGACAATTTTCAAGATGCATAGAAGAGCAAGATAAATTAGAAGGAATGCTTTATTATTATCAAAATGAAAAGCAAGAATTAAGACTATCATAATTTCAAACACACACAAAAAATAAACTCAAATCCTTTATTCATCTGCATCTGTATTTATCTGAGCAGGCATCTGAAGTTGCTGTAGAGGGCCAGGTTCTCCCTGGCCGCCCCTGCAGCCAGCCTGGCTGGTGCTTCCCAGTGGGAAAGATGTACTCCCAGCTCAGGCTTTGGAGGAACAGGACGTCTTTGTCCCAAAATAGTCAGGGCACCAGCTCTGCTTCTTCCTGGCCAAGAGTGCCTGTCACAGCTTAGCCTTTTTTCACTGATGACAATAAACATTCTGGGATTAGGTCTGTGGTCTGTATGAATCACAGAGCTTTGTAGGACTCGATTCAAGTGCCTGGCATTATATAACCATAATAAATGAATAGTCCCTGTTGGCAGTGGAGTCCATGCCTGCTGCAGGTATTCTGAGCAGAGAAAATCAAGCCTGTGATGTACAGCTGAAGAGTTTTCTCCATGTGTCATGGAGTTTCCCTTTGAATAACTCGCTTCAATTTTCTTTTCACGTTACACACCATCACATGATTTATAGGCAGGCATCTACCTACAACTACATAGCATTAATCACCTTTCACTGCTTTTATTCTCTTTTGCCCTTCTCTCTCTTAGCCCAGCACTTCTATGACTTTTTTGGACCAAAGTCTCCTTTCACCATTCATAAAAATACCATCAGAGCAGCCACAGCTGTGAGCTGCTCTGAGCAGGGCAGGAGGGGAGCCCTGGGAACCCACTTGCCTAGGAAGTGCTGCTTTTCGGGGGCTCTGCACCCCTCCCTTGCCCTCAGTGAATGCCCACTTTACCACCTACCTTCTCCTTGGCCCCTTAGCTTGTCTGTCAGCAGAGTGATAATTCTTGCTGGCTGGATTTACCCTTGCAAATATAGGATCCCGTTGAGCTAATAAATACTTCCTGTCATTGCCTGGGGTTGCCAACAGTAACATTCCCTTCCCCATTTATAGGAGATGCTGAATATGGCATTGGTACTATTAACACCTTTAACATTTCTCCCATTAACATTTTCTGCCTGTAAAAGGATTTTCATATTTTCTGTTGGTTCTGGTTTTACTTTCTTTGGTGGCTACTGAAGCCTGGACCACCTGAGCTTCAAGGAATTAGACTTTTAAATTTGTTTTAAAACTTTTACAATAATCTTATATTTTTCAGTCTAACTTTGAAAAGCAAGATAATATTGGAGAGAAATGTGGGTGTATGACTGAATGCTTTAGGAACCTTTTATATTTACCCTTTTTTTCGAGCAGCAATATGGAATCAAATACCCATGAAAAAGAGACACCAATAATTATTAATATAAGACTTTTCTGTAGAAAAAAGGGGAATAAAGGAGGGATGATTGAAAAAAGGGAAGATAATGGAAAGGAGAAGAATTAGCAGGTTTTTAAAGGTTCAGTAAATGCTTGCTCCTGTTTCCCAAACAGCTTTTCCTGAAAGCACTTCTGTGTGTCTACATTAGCAGATGAGATGGTTTTAACCCCAGTAAGCAGGGACGTGGGAGCAGTGCTGGTTCCTGCTGCCTTGTCCCAGGAGGGGAAGTGAAGGATGGCATTGGAGGAGCTGGGTGGGCTGTGGGAGGCTTCCCAGTGGGAGAGCAGGAAGGGAACACACATGTGGACATGAATGAAGAACTGACAGACTGGGAAGGCACATGGATCTGAGGTATGGGGAGAGAGATAGCAGCTGGAAAAACATGCAGACACTAACCCTGGGAGTAAATGTCTTCTCACAAAGAGGAGTGAACTCAGAGCTACATTAGGTCCCATACTGGGTGTGATCCTTTATGGTTTGAGTTCTTGTTTCCTCATCCTACTGGGCTTCAGTCAGTATTTCAGTTGGTTATTATGGGGCTGAGCCTCTAGGACACCCTTTAGGAGGAAGAAAACCATTTTGCCTTCTTATGTGAGGGAGATGATCTGTGAGGACACTTGTCTCCAGTGGACACTGCTGATGGTCAGACACATCCATCACCTTTAGTCACCTGAGACCGAGCCTGGGCTCACCTGGGGCCAAAGTCTGACTGCAGTGAGTTGAGCAAGGATGTTTGGAGGACATTGAAGGCTCCTTTAGTGGGGCTGTCCATTAGAGAAAAACCTGCTGTTTCCACTGGGCTACATTTGCCGTTCAGTGCCACATCCTGCAGGCTTCTCCATGGCACTGTGCCATAGATTTCAGGACCTCTGGGGAGACCCAGCACAGACTGGGAGAGGACTCAGGAAATGCACTCTGTCCTCAAGAGACAGCAGTGTGGGGCAGGCACAGCCAATGCACCTTGGCAGTGCTGGCAAATGCTGTGTAAGCATACACACATACACACACACATACACACACATTTATATTTATATTCCTCTGTGTTTGCATGCATATAGCAGGAAATCTTTTGCTCCCCTCATAACAGACCCTCCTGGTATCTCTAAGCATGACACACGCTCCCCTTGGGAGTCCATGGAGGCTGTAATGTCTCACAGGGTAGGATTTATCTCCTTCTCTAACGCCTAGGGAAAAGACTAATACTATTTTCTAAAGTGCTGCATTGTTTTTGGGTTCATCTATATTGCTTTTAATATTTTATGTATGTGAATATGATGTACTGCAATGAAAACACCCTTATATCTTTTTCTAGTAAGTGCATCTTTCAGAACTAGAAATGATGTCAAATGATGGAGAGGAGCTCTGGGTCTGGAAGGCACAGGAAATGCATAAAAGATGAAGGCCTATTTATGTTTCTCACACGCACAAAAATCCCTCCAACCAAAAAAACAACCCACCTACATTAAAGGAACACTATTCAAGCTACAAAGAGAACCAGCCAGCATGTGGTCTCTCAGTACTTGCACATTAGGATCCAGGCTTTAATTACAGGAGTTCATGCTGCTTTCCCAGAGACCCCTGCACACTCTCCCTGCACTGGGAGCAGAGCTGTGTGTGGGAGAGGAATTCCCTTTGCTGGGTTAGCTGGGTTACAGCAGGTACCTCTACCAGGAGCAATAGAAATGCAATATTAGCACAGCAGAACGGGCTGATTTCTTCTATGCTCAGCAGCTATGCTGCTTTAGGGCTCACACAGAGCTGCTTCAGGTATCTTTCTGAGCAGGATTGTGGCTCTGGTGTTGTTCTGCTGGTAGGAACCATCCATGTTGTGCATGGAGATGAGCCTGGGTGGGGAGCCTTGAGGAAACAGTGAAATGGGAAACCTGCAGAGGCAGCTTTGCTCATGCCCCTGGAGCAGCCTGCTGTGTGACCCCAGCTCTCTGAAGGTCACATGCTCACATCTGTGGGGCTGCTCCTGGGTTCCAGCAGAGCACATGGCAGTCCCCAGCAGGCCCACCTGGGAGGTGACAGGGCCAGCAGCACAGCCAGAGTACAGAGGCCACAGGGAGAAGTGTGTTGGGATCTAGCAGTGTGTTTGTCCCAGTGACTGCCATTCACAAAGTGTCAGCAATGTGAGACATGGGACCAGAAGGTTCCAGCTGATGATGGAGGAGAACCACAGGTGGGAACATGTGATTCTCCCCAGACATTGCTGAGGACACATCCTAATGGGGAGAAGGGGCTCCTCTTTCCTGCTGTCCCATGTCCTCTGAGGTCCACTCCTTCCTTTCCCCTAGCTCCTTATCCCAACTGGCCCCTCATCAGCCATCCCACCCATCTCAGACATTCCCCCTCTGTTCCCAGGATACCCACATCTCTTCTCTTTACCTCTTCATCCCAAAAGGTCAGGGACAAATCTGTCATCTCCCAGCCTCATCCTTGCCAAACTACCTTGCCTGAGATCTCCCGGTGTGGCAGCCAGCTGGCACCTCTAGGGCCAGCCCTGGTGGTTAGAGCCTGACAAAATCTGTCTGAAGCAGGTTTTACAGAAAGCAGCCCGTGCCATGGTGACAGCAGGCAAGTTCCAGTGCTGCCATCAGCAGAGACACCCTGTGCCTGAGCAGCCTGTGAGGCTGGCAGAGGCAGGGCCTCTGTGTTCCTGCAGCCTCAGCTCCTGGTGCCCATGTGGTTGTGGCCATTGGAGGAATGCTTGAGGAGCATTCTGCCTTATTAATCAGGGAAAATAATTGGCTTGCTTCTCATGAATATCCCTCAGCTCCACCAGCTCTAGGCTTCATGGTGAGCCAGTTCTGGGAACCAATTCTGCAGTTAGGAGCAGACATTCCTGCCGAAGTCAGTGGCTTCTGCTTTCCATCAGGCAAGGTGCTGGCTCCAAAATTCCTTGCAGTTGTTGCCCTCTCTCCTGAGGAAGCTGAGTCCATGCATGGTTTTGTGGGCCTGTAAGCACTTCATAACTTAATAATAGGTCATATAGATTAATTTTTTTGCTCTGCCTTTACTCTTTAGAAAGATGGAAGTTGTTTTTTAAAAATAAAGCATTGCATATGTTGTATGTGGGAAGTGGTGATTTCTAGCTATGGACTGAGGGGGCAAAATTGTATAATTTATAACTGTATAAAAGATAATGAGTCTGATGCCTGTGTTACTGTGATTTTATACAAATCTAAAAGTGGAGTCCTGAAGCCAAGACTCAGCCCTAATGTTACCACTCCATTGCAGAGCTACCAGTAGAAAACAGATCCTTAGTTAAAGAAAAATTTCTTTAACTTTATTTTTCAGTTCAGCCTATGAGCCAGTAAATCCATTGCATGATTCAAACCTCTCACTTTTGCACCAGAAGATAGGCTGGGGTAGGTGTGGAGTCCTGGACAGGAATCAAGGACTGGCAAGACATCAGGAAAATACCTGCTCATCTGGACTGCCTCAGGGCAGCTACCCTCACTTGTCCCAGCTGATGAGCTGGCCCTGAAGTCACAAGGCAGCACCAAACCTGCAGCATGCTGTGCCTCTCATTTGTTTGACAGACATGAGTGCAAGGCAGGATGAAGTCTGAACTTTCTCAGCACTGTGAGTTCAGAGTAGCAGAGGTTGCTGCTGACTTGCTAATTCTCAGCCTTCCTCAAACATACCCACATTGCCATAATTCTGCTGCCTTGAGGAGCTGAGGTGTTTGAGCTGGGTTCACAGCACATGCATTCAAATACAGAATATGGGCAGGGTGAAAATCCAAACCAAACAAGAGCCACACAAAATGCCAAGGTACAGCTGTCCAGTTGTGCCCAGCAAGTGTAGACTCCAGCAACTGCAGAGTCTCAATAGGAGGGAAGCTGAGGCCCTCTGCCCTGTGCTGCTGGGGATGCTGTCCCAGGAGATGGCAAAACATGGCAGATTGGACAAGGAGCCCCAGGCAGGCTGCACCTCAGTACACAGGCACAGTCCCTCTCCTTCACAGCCTCTGACACAGACAGACACACAGGTGATTTGCCCCCATGGGCTTTTCCATCCTGACACCCTTGGGCTGTTCTGTCCCCACCCCACTGCTGGGAACGTTGTCTCCACTTCCAATGCAGCTGCCCCTGGGTGCTTGCACCCCTCGCTGCCTCTTGCTGGGCCCACAAGTTCCAGGAGCTCAAAGGCCTGATCCTCCTTTTGTGCCAGAGGGACAGTCAGTATCTCCACTGCTGGCTGCAAAGTCTATCCTGATGTTTCCATGCTTAAACAAGAGAAAGCTCAGGCTCCTTCACTGTAGGAAGAAGGCTCCCTGGACAAGGGAAGTAGATATCCCTATTTCTGTTCTCCTACCAATGAACACTTTAATTATGAGTACTAGCAGACCTTTCACTACAGCACACAACAGGGAAAACCATAGGTTTGGATGCCAACCAGAAATTTTCTAGTCTCACAAATTTCACACTTTTCATCTCCCTGACCATCCCTCCAGCTGCAGGACCAACACTGCAGCAGGACTCCATCTCCATGTGTGAGAGGGATGGGATGGTCCGTCAGTGGGTTTGCCTTTCCCTGGGAAGGAAGATCTCTGGGGCCATGGCTTCCCATCCCAGAGCAGCTCCCCATCCTGGGGCATGAAGGAAGATCTCTGGGGCCATGGCTCCCATCCCAGAGCAGCTCCCCATCCGGGGGCATGAAGGAAGATCTCTGGGGCCATGGCTCCCATCCCAGAGCAGCTCCCCATCCCGGGCTGGCTGCTGCATGCCTTCCCAGTGAGGTTACACAACGGCTCTGGGGAACGGCGTGTTGGGACAAGGCGTGTGAGTCACCAAAGGTACCAGAGTCTTACATAACCCCAGCGTGCATTTTTGGAGTACACTTCATGTGAAGGGGTTGTCAGGAGCCCTGACTAAAGTGACAGCCTGGGAGGAGCAGGGCAGAATACTTCTGAATACTGAATACTACAGAATACTTCTGTTCCTTTTCCTCCACTCTTTATATTTGATCCTGCTGGTGAGACCTTCTCCAGATCCAGGTGGCTTTGGTCAGTCAGAGGACCAGGGCAGTCCTGGTGCATCCCACAGTGTGTGACAGAATCTTCCCCAGGATGGGCTTCACTGCGGTGTTTTGGACAACCAAACCACCGACAAATGTCAGATCTACATAAACAGAATTAATTTACCTCTAAACCCTCTGTCTTCTGATTCTGACTTTGCCTTTTTCTCTATCAGCTGAGCCTGCACAGCCCCATTTTCCCCTCTCTGCTCTTCTCTGAGCTGGTATCATGAGCCTTTCCTTGGATTTCTGCCATCCCATCTGTACAAGGTCTGGGTCTAGTGGAGTACAGCAATACTGACAGGGCTGACAAGACATGTCTGAACCCCCTTGTACAGGACCCAGAAGGGTCTGCTGGGCAGAAGGACTTTGCTTGGCTCACGATTCATCCTCCTCACTGGCAAAGAGGGACACAGCCCAGCTTCCAGCCTGGGAGTGTGGCACACTCAGAGGTGTAGTTTGGGAGAGTGTAGGCGGGGATCAGAAGAGTTTCCAAGTGATGGGGTAAATTTCTGATTGCTCTAACTGTGAACTGAATACATCTTCCAGTTCCCACATCAAGTCTCACGGTGCAGCCAATATTTCATGTTTCAGGTTCAACTGAAGTTTCATCAGACAGCTCTTCTGGCTCCAGGACAGACTCTTTAGACAAATCCAGGACCAGAGGAGTGTGAAGGGTTATGGCATTGGCTTCTTGCGTAGGGGAGAAGGTGGCAAATGAAGGAATCTCTCGTTATGATTTGAATAATTTCTGCATAAACAAACCTTTAAGAAAGTCTTGGCTCCCTCCCAGCATGGAAGGGGAACACTGCCTGCAGCCTCTATATTATGGGCTCCCCTGATGGCTGAGGTTTCCTGCAGAGCAGCAGAGCAGGGCTGCTGTGGAGGCACCCAGCAGGGCCAGGGGCTGACTCACCAGCAGCCAGGAATGATGACACATGGACTGGGAAAAAAGGGCACAGCTTGGAGCCGGACTTTCCCCAGCAGTGTCCCCTGTGCACGGGCTGGCATCTTTGCAGGGAAGCAGGGACTGGCCCCTGGCACAGCTCCCTCTTACCTTGCTGGGTTTTCTCTCTGTGGAAAAGTGTTTCAGGATAGAGCTTGGAGGCTGCATGTATCATGTAATGAATGGAGCACGTTCCCAGCAGATGCCTCTTCCAGACATGTCCTGGCTCATTCTGGGGCACCCTGTGCAGCACCTTTCCCCCACAATGCTCAAAGGCAGTGAGGAGACTGAGAGCTGCCTCTCTCAGGTGAAAAGCCCCTCTGCATCCAGTCAAAAGGACCCAGAGGTCTCCCACACACTTGAATGCCATGAACTCAAGTTCCTTGCCTGCATATCTCCATATTTCCCAAACACAGGCCAGCCCTGCAGGCATTACTCATTCTGGTGAGCTTGGAGGGGTCGGAGGGGTCGTGTGAAAGAGCCATCAGCTTCCACAGCTGGAGGGAAATGATGCACTTGGCAGTGCACCCCATGGCTGCAGAATGAAATGTGAATGTGCACACCAGCCCTGAGCACCCCTGCTTCCCTGGCCAGCCTGGGCTTGGGAAGAAGCAGGGCTGAGAACTGACAACCTCCTCACTGTGATGGGGCTGCCTGGACGGAGCCTGAGGCTGCCTGGGGCTCAGATGGCAAAGTGCCACCACACCGCATGGGGCTGGTTGCTGTGGCTCTTGCCCCACACCACTGCTGAGCCAAGCAAACCCATCAGGGGAGTTGGCTGTTCGGGGTTTGCAAATTTTGACAGCCCAAGGTGTGTCCCAAAACAGGACAGCCAGGTGCTCCTGTACAGAGCAGGGAGGGATGGCTCCAGAGTCAGGGCTCCCCTTCCCTGTGAAGCAGCTAATCTTAACTGGGTACACGAGTGTCAACAGGTGCCATGGAGAGGAGAGGGACGAGGGGATATTGGTGCAGCTGGAGGAAGTATTTATAGCTGCTTTTTAAAAAACCCTGTATAGATCACATCTCTGTTAACGTATGTAACACAATCGGGAACCTGAGCTTTTCATGATCCCATGGCTGCAGGATTTCCTGTGGAATCCTCTATGGGCCACAAAAACAAGCTAAAAATAAATGCATTAAAAAGAGACACATACTGAAACATGTGCGTGCCTGTGCCTCCTCTCTGGCCATTGTGGCAAGCAGAGTAGGGAAGGAGACAGATCCTGGAAAACCCTCTGTAGTAACTCCTCTGGTGAGACACAGGCCCCAAAGGGCTCCAGGCAGGCAAAGGTGAGAGCACACACTGTTGGCAGGGGTTTCAGGAGTCCCAAACACAAGCAGGAGTTATGGAAAAGTTATCTATCAGAAGAGAGCAGAAACAGGTCGGGATTGCCCCAGCTGGAAAGCAAGCCTGGAGAGTCTGTCTCCTGTGCAGGCTGGTCCCCAGCTCCTTCCAGCAGCCACACAGCAGAGCCAACAGTTGCACAGCCCCAGGCACTGGAGGAGCAGACCTGCACATTTGGCACTCCCATGTATTTTAGGAAAAGGTGCAGAAGTTATATTCTCTTGTGCACTGAGAGATGGAAAAGCCTACCAGTTCATCCTTCACAGCTACTCAGCTCCTGTCAGGCTGGCCAGCAAAAGGCAAGAAGAGGGTTTTGGCACTGTTATGATGCTCATGGGCCAACCCCCACAGGTAGCCCCATCACTGCTCTGCAGGATCTCCCAAGCCCCCACTGGCACCATAGCTTGTCACTGCCACATCCCCACAGCCAGGCCCTGGGCACCAGCTCCATGAAATCATGGCTGAGACAGGATGCAGCTGAGCTCAGGAGGGAGCAGACAAGACCTGGGGATGGTGACAGCATCACCTGCAGCTCAGACTCTCACCCTCCCTTGGGCTCCCCAGGGTACCAGGACGCCTCCTCCCCTCCCCCGGTGCAAAGCCATCGCCTTGCTGCTGCTGCTGCTGCCGAATCCCGCATTCCTGACACCTGCATTCACTGTGTACGATCAGCCATTATCGGGATATGTTGCTAACAGCTTATCGAGCTAAAAAGGTGTTTGGAAGGGGGGTAGTGAGATTCCCTGCAGCTGAGCAAGATTTCTTGAGCTGGGCCCAAACTTCGTGCCCTCTAATTGTCCCAGGCTGTCCTTTCAGCAATTGCCCTGCAGGCAGCAGCGGTGGAAGGCGGCTCTCCCTGCAGATCTGTTCAGCCCTGCGGTGCTGCACGGCAGCTGCCTACCCCGCACACTCCCGGGGGCACTTCTGTCAGGAACATGAGCTCCTGGCTGTGTCCAGCCTCTGCTTTTTGTGCTATCCCTCCACACAGGGGTGCTCCATTCCCTGCCCCTTCTTGGAGCTGCCTCCTGCAGCCCTCACAGAGGCAAAAGCATCTACAGCAAGAGGAGAGGGGAGATATTCTGGTACCTCCCTGGCCCTCTCTCTTGCTAGGGGGGCAGGTAATGGGATTAGTGAGAGGGCACCTCAGTTGAACTGCTTTGGCATATGTTCCCTTCCCCCAGCACTCTGCTATTAGCTGCCAGAGATGAGAAGCTGCAATGTGCAGAAAGACAGCTGGAGGTGTCAAAGATGTCACCTGCAAGCTGCTCTTTGTGGGGATGGGGATAGGATGGCGATGGAGATGGGTGAGAGCAACCAGCTGGAGGAACCAGAGCAACCTCATACCCCAGGGGAATGTGGTCTGGGTTGGGGCTGCTCAGCCTTCCCCACCTGCAGCCCCTCTCCTGCTGCATCCCCACCTGCAGCCCCTCTCCTGCTGCATCCCCGCCTCCAGCCCCACCCTACTCTGCATCCCCAGTGCTGCAGGGGAGCCTCTGGCCCTGTGGGAGTGCCTCTGTGGGCAGGAGCAGTGGGAGGGAAAGGGGCTGCTGCAGCACAAGCGCTGGGGGCTCTAAAAGGATTTCCTGCCATCAGCAGTAAAACTCCCTTCCCAATGGGGTGTCTTGTGCAGAACGAGCTACAGATGTAAGGGCTGACCTGTTTTGGGGTTTTTTTGGGGTAATTTTAAAGCAGCACCCAGGGAAAGGAGGCAGCCCATTGAAAGAGAAATAGTTTTAACTATTCTGTGTTGGGGGGAAAGAAGCACAGGGATAAAGGCTGTTGGTGTCTACCTCTGTTCACAGTGTTTGGAAGTCAGACCCTGTGTGCTTGGTTATTTCTGGATATACAAACTAGAGAAGAGCAGGAGAAGGCCCTTCATGTCTAGGCCAGCATCATCTCTCATTTTACATGCTTTAGCCTCTCTGGCTCTGATACATCCCCTGTCACAGCGTGTGCAGCCCTTCAAAGCACTTCTGCAAAGCTGCTTTTCCTGGCTTGTTGCTTTGACAGGTTTTCTTTCTATCACTTCCCTGGCTCTTCTTTCCTCCTTGCACTCAGGAAAAAGTGATCTGCCTTTTACAGGAAGGCCCTTTATAGCATTTTCACAACAAACCTGAACTGCCAGCCAGGGACTGAGTGCTCCTTTGTGTCCCAGCAAACAATCTTCTTCCTGCAGAGATATTTCTTCCTCACCAAAAAGGTTCTTCCAAATACCTCATCTTCTTTTCAGGCCTTCTTAAACAACCTTACATTAAACATTAAGCAAATTTAGACACTTGCAAAGTCCCACTTGCTGCTGCAGCTGTGACTCTCCAGTGGGTCTGCACCACCCCTCAGCCCCATACATGGCTGCCCCACACAGGCATGGCCTTTTTTGGGTTTTCCCCTCCTTCAGCACTTCTGGGAGTCTTGAGAAGCCTCAGGAGCTCCTTGAACCCACTTTGAAACCAAATCAGCCCAGCCTCTGCCATCAGCCTTGTTGCATGTCCTGCTTTCTCAGCAACAAAATTGAGGTGAATCAGCCCCAAAACACCCTCCCACCCTGGGCTGATATGCTCAGAATAGCACAGCACTATAATATATCATACACTCAAAAAAGCACAGTGCTATTAATACAGAAGGGAAGGGGAAAGGATTGTTTTTCAGAGATGGATTTGGGGTTGTTTGAATAAAAAAGGCTTGGAGTCAGTGTATGGCATCATGGCTGCAGTGGAGGCAGACACATCAGTCAGACCTGTCCCTGTCCCAGGTGGATGGACCAGACAGAATCCAGTCCTCACAGGACCTCAAGGCTGGGGTTGTTTTTCTGTAGAGTTAACCATGAAGGCCCACAGCTCCTCTCTGCCCCCCAATAAAATCAAATTCCTATGGAGCTGGAAACGTTGATTAGCAGCCTGCTAGGAGAAACAAATCCCTGGGGTCTTACTGTATGTCCACAAGACACTGCTCCAGGGTAAATCTGTGCTTCATTTTGCTCTGCAAAAGACAGAAAGAACTGACCTGAGCTGTCTTCAAGGAAGCCTACAGATTCACAGGAAAAACTAGGGGGAAAAAGGTAGTTTCTTTGGAAGTCATTTTCTCTTAAGAAGTTCTGTCTGCATTTTTTATTAATGATACAACACCCTGGATGTGTCAAAAAAATATGAGAATACATTTCCTGGTGGGGAGCTCCAACCTTGCAGAGTCAGGCAGTGCAGCTGGGCTGTCATTTGCTTCTTGGAATTTCATTTCCTAATCAACACATCCATGAAATGACTGTATTTTCAAAGCCTAGTTTCCAGAGCTGCTGTGATCAAAGACTGGGGAGGTGGGGGAAGCAGGGAGGGGGAACCTGCCATCCCCATCAGCACCCCAGCACAGAGAAATTACCTGCCTGAGAAAGCCTAAACAAAGGATGGTTTAAGGCCCTGACCAGGCTTTAATGTTTCAGAGCCAAACAATAAAATTGGGATGCAGAGACTGAACTTTCATCATATTCCTGCTTTGGTGAAAAAAAAAAAAAATCTACCTCTTAGAAATCTGGGGACCACCTTGAGATTTGCAGGATCTGGCTGTCCCCTGCTGGGGCAGGAGGGTGATGGAGAGCCCTGGAGCAGAGGGGAGGGGCCCGCAGGGACCCTCTGAGCCACCCTGTGCTGCTGAGGGTGACACCAGTCCCTGTCTTCACCCTGTCCCTGCAGGCAGATCCATCACCCTCATTCCTCACCTGCCTTTTTGCCTTTGGTGTCCAGCTGGTCCATGGAGAGACTTGTGGCCACCCAGCCTTTCTGTGAGCATCTGATCTTACAACTGTCAAGCAAGAGGAGCTCAAACACATTAAAAGTGCCCCAGTCTGACACAGGCAATCAGGTTTTTGCTTCTCTGACACCTGCAAGGCCATAAATTCCTGTCTGGCAGTCACCTTAAAGCCCTCCCAAAAGGAGCCTAAGCTTGTCTTTGAAGAATTTAGGAAGACTGGGAAAAAAAAATTCTGTAAAAACACCCATACCCCTCAGGTGTCCTCATTTATCAGGAAAAGTGGATGTGCACTCCCTGATGATTTGCAGATGATTTTTGGATAGTGGTTTTGTCTGTCCTTTCACCCTGCCTGGCAGAGCTACATGGATGCAGCCAGATGCCAGCAGCAAGATTTTGGACAGCTCAGCCTCCACCAACCCATCCCACCACCCTGCACCACATCCCTCACTGCCCAAGCAAAGCCAAGATGCTCAGCCCTGCTTCCCAGGACCAGCCTGAGGCAGGATTATGCGGGGAGCTCTCTCTTCCAGCACTTCTGATACTCTTGGCTGTTGTGCTTTTCATTTCAGTTTTGCTGTGAGCAACATGATCACAGAAAAATACCATCAGAGCAAAATGAAGAAAAAGAAATGGATTCTCAGATTCCCCCCATTAGACTGCTGAGCAGGAGCTGGATGGTGTTTGCCATCAGTTTTATTTTCTCTGTGGCTCCCTGCAGCTCTGGGTATGTCCATGCTAACACAGCTCTTCAGAGGTGTTTAATTACAGAAATGCAGATGGAGGGGAGGCCATGGAGCTGCATGGTGAGTCACTGCTGTGTGAGAGAGGGCACCATCTTCTTCCCAGCACACATCCCCTGCTGGAGGAGGAAATCTGAACGGCCAAGATCGTCAGCAGGGCAGGGCAGGCATCCATGCAGGCAAAGCAGCAACTGGCTGTGTGTGCAGGATCTCCTCACATGACATTTGGGTGAGTGCAGCTGGTGAAATGGCTCATTGCAAGGCATGTTACTGGGAATGAGTCAGGTAACACACAGATGTGGAGGTGAGGAGGTTTGTTCCTGCAGGTAAAAGTGCTGCTGAGGGTCAGCAGGCTGTAAGTGTGGCCTGAATATTTCCTCCAATGATGCCAAAGGCATCACTTTACCCTCAAAGCACATGTACTGAGATTACATGGACCAGGGTTTTAAGAGCATCCTGATGACGCAGGTTGGAGAATGTAAAAAAGCAAGCTCTCCCTGAGTGTGACATGGATGTACCCATGGACTGTGTGTGATGGAGAGACAGCTGCAGCTCTCCCTCTCTCTCTCTCTCTCTCTCTCGTATTTTCTTGACAGTGCTTTCAAGAAAGCATTATTTTCACTACCCTCATGCCCTTCCCCATCACACAGCTCTCCACTGTTCCCTTCCAGAGAGAGACATCTCCCTCACTGCAATGACAGAGCCACCCTAGGGCAGAGATGACAAGGCACCCACTGTGCCACATCCCTGTGCCAAGGCTCCACACACCTCTTGGGGCCCTGCAGCAGCTGTGACCCCAGCAGGGGCAGGTGCAAGGCTGGGAACCCCCTTTCCATCCAGCACGAGAGTTTTCCACTCATTCTCCAAAAACGTGCATCAGACAACGTGAGGTCAGAGGGAGAAGTGCAACCCTGGCAGATCTGTAACCAGACAATATTCAGGAGGGTGAAAATTGGAAGGAGGAGGATTTTTGGTGCGGCCTTTTTTTTTTCCTTGTGCTTTTCTTTTTTAAATTATTTTTTTT
>NW_005054303.1:6704118-6706999 GCF_000277835.1 Geospiza fortis | reverse complement strand
GTGCGCCCCACGCAGCCCTGCCCCGCTGGGAGTGGCGGATGCTCGGGATCACAGGCGGCACCCAGGCCTGGTGGCGGGACAAAATGTGCCCCTGTGCCCTCGCCGTCCTGCCTGCCAGCCTGGGCTGTGTCCCAGCACGGCGCTGAGGGGCCGTGCATGTGTCACGGTGATGGGGGGAGCGAGGTCAGACCGGGCTGGGATCCTTCCTGCAGCCTGGGGACGTTCCTGGGGACATTCCTGGGGAATGGGTCTTTGCCAGTGTCATCAAACAGAATTTCAGGAGGAAAAGTATGTCACAGAAAATTGCCAGCACTGGTGGCTTCTGTGACACTTAGGTGTCTCCTCAGGGCATGGCCCTCGATGTCAGCCCTCTGACAGCTACAGGCCTCTCCCTTATAAACTCCAAATCCACCACAGCTGACCAGCCTAGACCAAGGCACAGGCTGTGTGACCCCACAGCAGAGCAAGGCCCATGGAGCAGGAAAGGCAGGAGACCTTCCTTCCCCTTACTCCTTGAAGGTTATCAGGTCAGGCCCTGAACAGCACCTGGCCTCTTTGCCCAGAGCTGAGAATGGGTTCATGGGAAAGGGGAAAGACAGGAAGGAGCCTGTCGTTCCCCATCACCCTCTGGCCTTCCGTGTGCAGGGCCGGGCAGGTTGGGTCATGAGTTCTCCTTCCCCATCCTGCACACATCTGCAGGTTTTCCTGCAGAACAGGTTTTCTGGTATTAGCGATACCACTGCTTCTTTCTGTTTCCCAGTCGCACCCCACAGTGCTGAGGTGAAAAAAAAGGAACAAAGGCAGAGACAGTATCATAAAAGACTGTAAAAATAAAAAGAAACTGCAGCAGTCAGTGCCTTGCGTTAGTGAAGCTCTGCAGCTCCTCAGCGCACATCCCCGAACGCCCCCAGAAAGGCTCTCACAACAGACAGGTACATGCTCTCCCACTTTTCCTCCCACCAGGAACACTCAGTTCCCCTTCAGTGATTCAGATAAAACCACCCCCTTGCCCAGGAAAAGCCTTTTGGTGTTATAAACAGGAAGGCCTCACCGATCACCTCTCAATCCTCACCACCCACACACCACAGCCACCTTCACTTCCTGGCTTCCCTCTCGGTGACCCGGACCAGGATGCAGCCAGCCATGCCTGTGCTGCTGAGCCTGGCTTCCCTGCATCTCCCTCCCAGCTCACACACTCCTGTCCTCCCCCAGGAACAGGTCTGGGGCAGATGTTTCACCCAGGCACACAAACCTGGCCGTGCAAAACAGAGCACCGCCAGGTCCCCACAGGTGAGGAGGTGCACAGAGGCTGGTTACCCACTGCACAGCTCTGGGGACTCCAGGAACACCTCTTACTTCCTACAGCATTTTTTTCCCCAAGTCAGATGCATTGCTCCCATCTTCTGGTATCAGGATTGACCAGGAGCTGGTTAGGAGGACTCATCACCCCTCCATCTCCTTGATTTTTAATCAGCATGAGTAGTGCACAGGTAATTATTTCTCTCTATATGTTACTGCTTTTTATGGTGGGGTTTTTTCATCCCTGGACTCCCCTTCAGCAAGTTGTGCTACTTGATAAATCTTTGGCTCCTTCATTGACTGCAAGGTGAAGGTGCTGTTCTTCAGTGACCTCTGTTGGGTGGGGTCCAACCCGCTTTCCTCACAGAGAGGTTTTCCCCTCCCTGTTTCTGTGCTGCTCCACCTAAGCAGGGGTTTTGCTCTTTGGAGGTGGTGTGTTCCTGACAGCAGACTGAGTGGCTGTAGCTACCACGTTCATCTTGTGTAAACTGTTTCTTGGGATTTTGATGAAGTCCACCAACAGTCAAGGGTTTTTTAAATTTTCCTTAAAATTTCCCCTTCTGCATTCTGAACCATTTATAGGCATCTTTCAGCAGAATAAATCAAAACTACAATCTAGCCAAACCCGTTCATGGAGAAGGCATGGAAAATGCAAACTCCTGTATTAATTGTCAGCTGATAAATAAGAATCTAAAAGATACTGTTTAAAATCCCATTATTTCCACACAGAACAGTGTTTTTCTGTCATTGGAGCTGTGCTCCTGTTTGCAGTTTTGCCTGAGTTTGCCCACCATCCACAGCCATCCTGAGTTTCACAGCACATCCAGCTGGAACCACCAGTTCCTCTGGCCTGTGATACAGAATGTGAGCACAGGCTGGAGAAACAAAGGAGGCAGGAGATGGAAGCTTTTAAATCCAGTTTTCTCAACACCAGAGACCACCTTCAGTCTTTTCATTTAGTATTTTACTTCTTTATTTAGTATTTTACTTCTTTATTTACTCTTTTTCTATGCGAACTACTCTGTTCACAATTTGCATACCTGTGACTTTGTCTGTAAGAGTGATAATTGATTAATAAATAATTTATTAACAACTCCCTGACAAGACAGGGATAGGATTCTCCTGGGAAAGTATACTTTCCTCATGTTTCTTTTAAAGATGTCAGATGTCTACCTTAATTGCACAGAATCAAAGCCAAACTCCATTGACGTCAATGCAGTTACTTGGGTTTTATTAATATCAGATAAATATAAAAAACAGTATCAAGCAAAAATTCACAGAGAATAATAAAACACCCACACAAACCTCCAGTTGAGTTGTTCCTGGTGCTGATACTTCCCTCAATTGGAATGTATGGCTGTAGTGCCTGTGACTCTGTGCTCAGAGCACTCCTTTGAATTGTCTCTTTTCCTCTCGAGAAAATAATGTGCAGAAAATGCCTCTAACACCACAGTAATGGGGTGAGAGCAGCACCAGAAAAACAGCTCCAGACTCAGAAAACATCAAGGACCTGGGAGCAGGAGTAGGCTCTGCAACCCCTTTCCCCTCCTTGCAGGTGCAGGACTGCCTGTGTTCAAGCTCA
>NW_005054303.1:6693596-6704055 GCF_000277835.1 Geospiza fortis | reverse complement strand
GAAAACACCTGGGGCCAAGGCATGCTGGCACTTGGGCAGGGTCCTTGTAAAGCCTGGTCAGCCCTGTGGGCAGGTCTGTGCCAGCCCTGAGCCTTGCTGGTCCCAGCCCTGCCTCACTGACCCTGCTGCCTAGCTTCACTCCAAACCTGTCCTGTCACAGCTGATCCCTCTGGCCAGCACTGGAAGCTGATGCCATCTCACCCACAGGACAACCAGGACTGTTAAATTAGCCACAACAAATTAGCTTAAAGAGCTGCAACTATTAAGTAAGCAATGACTTGGAAGCACATGCAAGGAGAAAAACTGATGTGCAGAAAAGATGGTTTAGCACTCATCCGGTTTCCCTGACACGAATTACAATCAGAAGAAGAGTTGCCTCTGAGTGAATCTGTTTCTTAGGTTCCTAACCCAAACGAACAAGATGTTTTTTGATTTTGCTCTGAAAAAAATGAAGTTCTAGAATTTTACTGAATAAAAGCAGCATCACCTGGGCACCAGGGCCATGCCCTTGATGCATGTCAGCTGCAATAGCTCTAAGGGAGCTGTGGAGATACCCTGGTACTGGTCTGCACCAGGGAAGGAAGGGAGATCCTGGGAAAGCTGCTTGCCAGTGGCTCCAGAACATCTCCTCAGCAATTCCAGGTCAAAAGACAGATTCTGACACCTCTGTGGCAGCAAGATGATCATTTACAAAATGAAAACGCCCACAGCCTGTCAAGCATGTAAGTAACCCCAACAGCTCCAACGACTTTATAAACCTTCAGCTGGAATTTAACCATGCAGTGTTTCACAGATAAGGCTTAAAAGAGCATTGTTTCATTGTTTTCAAGCTTTTTTTTTTTTGTCTTTACTTCAGGGTTTTCTGTTCCAGAACTTCACGGTTCAGTGGTGTTACCGAATGCCAAGGAGTCAATCCTCAGTAACAGGCCTCTGAGGCTCTTTGGGACTAATTAGTTTGAGGAGAAAATAGCTGCCAGAGTTTGGAAAGACTAAGTGGGGGTCAGCTACTTTTGTTCCATCTCTCCTTGCCATGTCCAGTCCCTGCTTTCACTGGAGCCCAGAGGTCCTGTGATCTTTATTACAACTTCGTAGCAGCTCACAGATGAAAGGACAGTTCATTACAGATCACTACATTAAATACTTTTCAGAGGTGCCTCTCCTTTTCAAATAGCAAGGTTCAGAACTTTCACAACTGGAAGACACCCACGTGCTAAGCATTATTTATTATCAACTTTTTAAACTCTGTGGTACATCTGGACAGCAACAAATCAACTGAGCTGTTTGACTTGGGTGGAGAACAGGATCTTTCCACAACCTCCTACCCCAAGGAACGGGGCAGATCTCAGTGGGGAGGAATGACAGCTTTGTGGCGATGTCTCCTCACATGAGTGGCCTGGCAAGAGGTGACCTCTGGGGGAGCACCACAGCACAGGTACACTGGCAAGGGAAGTCACTATCGCAGCAAGGTTAAACAAAGGCATTGAGCACATTTCTCTGCCTACTGCAATCCCTTCAAATCACTACAAGCCCAAGCTGTGCATGCTCAGGAGCAAAGAGCACATTTTTATCTAACAGATGTCCAACCAGATGCAACTGAGGAGGCACTGGGCTCTAATGACAGCTCATAGGTTTTAACAGATAAAAGTAAAACCAGGCAATTTTACTTCTTACATGCACAACAGCAGTCAGGATTTCAAACCCTGGTTGAAGCTGCTGAGCCCCAAGCAGAGCTGGCAGCTGAGCAGCTCCTTGTCATCCTTGCTGGATGAAGAGAAACCACTGCCAGAGGCTGCCAAACTGCAGCAAATCCCCCAATCTCAGGCTCCTGCAAGGAGATGAGGGTTTGAAAAGCTGAGGCTGATGGACCTCCCATGAGATCCTGCAGCTGCCCAATGCAGTGCTCACACTGGGGTTTTCAGCAGTCATGATACAGCACCAAGTGAAGGGAATCATCCAACGCTGTTTCCTTCCCCGGTGCCAGAATCTAACTTTGAAGCCAGCAGCAGGTTTTATCTGAACTCCAAGTTGCCTTTTGAAGATGCACTTGTTATTTTTAATCAGCAGAGGCAATACATTCAAAGGCTCATGAAACTTTTAAGTCAGACTTCCTTCCCTAAAGAAATAGTCACACAACCAACATTCAATTTTTATGAGCTGGTGGAATCATTGGTAAATGATCTGAGACAGAAACAGCACCAAGAACATGAAAACAGGGTCAGAAGTGTAACTCAGCACCAGGAATTTCACAGTGGCAGCCTCAGCACTTCTAGAAGCCACCACCATGACTGAATTAGGGTACCACTTTGTGACACACTGATCCACCTGTGGGTTACTACAGACAAGAATACCTCTCTTCCCTGCATACCCCCACCATGTTTTACAGCAAATCTACCATCCTATAGCTTTGGTATGACATCCTCACTTCACTGACCCTACAAAACACTTTTTTGGGTGATTTATTTCCTAGTTTTCCTGCAGGAAGGAACAGGTATGTCTTGCTAATCTTTACATCCTGGGGGGAAAAAGCCAAACACACAGAGATTATCCCTATTGGTGGCAGCCTGCAATTGCCACCAAGTCTGCTCTGAAATGAGACTGACCACCCCTGAAATGGGACTTCACTGGTGTCACCAGTCAGAGCAGCCAACACCACAAAGAACCTACTTCAGGCAGAAACGTTCTGGTCATGAGAGTAACACTTATCCGGCTGTGCTCGCAACAGTTAAAGGAACCATGTGCCTGCACCAGATGTCTTCCTGAGGGAACACAGGCATTAGTAATCAATCTTCCAGGTTCCCAAACATGCATGAACATGGGTATTTCGGAAATACAAACCTGGTTTAAACCCAATGGAGAACAGATTTTCCTTCAGACAAAAGAAGCCAGGAATGAACCTGTCTCTAAATTAAAAATGGTGGGTTTGTATTACAGCAATAAAAACCACGTAAGGTAAAAGGGCACTTTGAAATGCTCCATGGCTTTACCCCATTGTTCCAGTGCTGTTTGCCACAGCTGCCAGTGCCACATGCAACACAAGACACTGCAGAACAGAACTGCAGCTCAAGGCACCCTTGCTGCAACTACCCAACACAATCTTTGCTTTTGTCCAAGTTATGCCAGAACAACCTGACTAGAAAAAGCAGCTCACTGTGCATGGCCGCCTTGATCTCTCTGAAGTCCCCATACTGAATCCAAAAAAAAAGCCCAAAACCCAAACCCACTCTCAATTTTCTTGGCAGGCAGCTGTGAAGGGCAACAAAACCCCCACCCTTAACTTGTGCCTGGCCATAACCTGTCATACACCATGTCATACCTGGCTCCTGATTTTGATGCACCAGTTTTTAATCTATCTTGCTTTTAAAGGAATCTGATTCCTCAACATTGGTAAAGACACTCACTTCCGGAGGTAAGCAGGTGAACTTTGGGTATCTCTGTGCTCACGGTGGCAGATCTCCTCCTCTGCCCCTCCCTCCCCAAATGAGGCTGGAGCTGGACACTGCTGGGCCTGTGCACAGCTGGACCCATGGCAACGAGAGCAGCACACATGAACTGCAGCAGTACCAGCTCCTGCTGCTTTAATCCTGGATTTGGAGCTGTTGAAAACCACAGGAAAGGAAAAAACCCAAGCCACAACCCAACTCATGTATGATTACAGCTGAAGTTTGTTTAAAAAAACCAAGCCTCCAAAGATCAGAATACAGACACAGCTGTCCTGCTTTAAGCAGCTGGCAGCTGCATACTGTTGATTCATGCCCAGGTTTCAAATCCCCACTGTTGGAATAGGGGAGTCTAGGGTTAAGGTGTTTTTTTTTTGTCTCATTCAAGAGATCGTCATTGTGTGATCAGCTTCACAATTTTAATTGAGCTGTGTAAATACTTACTTGGAAAAGCAGTAAGGGGGTTGAATCACAAATGAAGATTGACCAAAACCAAATCCTTTATTTCCACAACTGTATAAATGTGCTCCAAGTATGTGTCCAACACAAGTTAGAAAAACAAAATAGAACATGCCAGTTGCAAACTAGATCAGTTCACCGACGTGCTGACTCCTTGGTATTAGGCTTAGTTACACAAGACCAGTCACAGTAAAAAGATACATTTTAGAGTACAAAGTAGCAGGATGTTAAGCCATTTCAGCTTGTGCACATACAAGTCACACTTCTGGCAGAAAACGCAGAGAAGTTTGCATTATTATGCTGGAAGCTATGTTGCATCACTTTAAATGGCATCGATATCGATATCATCATCTTTATTGTTTGCAGGCTTCACAGTTTCAACTTTAGGTACACTGGCAGTTGTGGAGTACACCACCTGTGGAGACAAGACACTTCCTTTAATTACAGCACCTACTACTATTAAGCACTGGAGTAATTCCAACACCCCCACCGCCCAACCACCCTCCTGACCATGGCCACGAACCCCTGCTTTGTAAGGCAGAGCTGTGCATGTACATCTGGACGAAGCAGCATCTCCTACTCAGGAGCAGAATAATGCTGGGAGGAGAATAACCAACCAATCCCTGTCTAAAAACACTTCCAGCCACAGCCAGCTGGAGTGTAACCAACAGATTTTACCTAGGCCTAAACTGTGAGAAGATGGTGGTCAGTTATTCTTCCATCAGCTTATCTAACATACACATCCCCACTAACTCATCTACTACATGAGACACAATGCTTGGTACCTCCTGTCAACCTTGCACTACATGAGCTGCTACTGTCACTGTAGAATGGTAAAATCTTGGGCTACACCCAGGTGCAATTGCATTACAGTGATCTGATGTAGACATCTGACAACAACTAACAATACTTGAAGCATTGTAAATGGAGTGTTCCTCCTGTTCCTGCACAGTAATACCCCAAGTAATCCATTTCAGAGTGCACCAGGACAAGGTTACAAGACTTAGGCATGCAGGAACAGTGCAGCCTTGGAGCTGCTGACAGTAAATGAGCCTTTCCTACCTCTATGTTTTCGTCTTCATCCTCTTCTTCATTACCGGAAGATTCTTCTTCAGCTTCCTTTAGCCATTTAATAAATGGTTCTGCTTTGACACGGATTTCTTTGGCAAGCTCCTTTGAAACGTATTTCTTTGAGGCCTGAAAGATACTTTGTGTGAACACTGAAGGAGTTTACACCAGACTGTACCCAAATACTGCCTAAACTGGAACTCTGATCTCACCCACTGCCTTCCACAGCCCATTTTTGTAAAGGAGGTTTCTTGCTGCACAAGCTACAGTGGAATGGGGAAGCCAGATGCAATAGGCTACCTTCAGGTTTTTAATTGCTGCAGTACATTACATACTGCCCTTTACCTTTTCTGCCCAGCCAAGGATGACTTCTTCTTCCAGAAGATCTGCATCATACATTTCCTTCAAAATATGTGGTATTTTTGAAATAAGCTGAGACTGATGCATAGCTACCACACACTCGAAGCCATGGAGAAGGTACCTCTGAGCTTTCTTGTTGTTGTGGCAGAACTAGAATTGTGATAAAAGCAAAAGTGATTGAGTGAACTTCTTTACTCTCTCCAGACTGAACAGAGAGCAGAAGCAGCTCTATGAGATTGCAAAGTTTACAATAATTCATACTATCTCTTCCCAGCAGCTCCCCCTAGCTAAGGAGAAGTTTAAAAATAAAACACTACAAAAAGTCCTTCCCCATAGTACCAAGCAACTGCTACAAAAAACTCCAAACAGTTGTCACAATGAATGCAGAAAAGACTGCTTACACGAAGGAAGTGACGTCTGTATTTCCTGATTTGTTCACGAATCTTTTCGTCAAAAAGGACTTCAGTGAGAACAAGTGGGCCCATGGCCTTTACATCCAGTCTCTCTGCTTCTGCTACAATGTCTTTGTCAGAAGTATCGATGACACCTTCTTCCTTCTTTTTCTAGAGGGAAACAGGTACAGAGAGAAACGTTTTAATGCCACTTGAGGTCTGCATTAATGCTCCTTGCAATCGTCCCTTCCCACTGCTCACAGAGCCAGTACTTTGCAGAGGCTTGAGCAAGTTGCTTTTAGTTTCCTTACAAACATTTTGTATAATTACAGCTGAGTGATTACATCAAGCCAACAACCAGAGGATAGTTACCTTTACAAAATCAAATAGTAAGTTGACTCTCTCTTCTATGGTTCTTTCCAGGTCTTCACTAAGCGTGAGGTTCTTCGCATGGTCACTGATTTCATCCATTCTGCGCCTCTGGGCTTCTTCTGTTGTGTCCTCACCCCAGTCATCATCATCCTCCTCCTCCTATAACACAAAACCAAAACAAGAGATCCACACAATATTACTGCAGGCTAAGTATTACCTGAGGACAGAAATGATATGGACTCAATAGCATCATAAACTGAAGAAATGTTTATAGCACAATTTGCAAGTCAAAGATCATAGAGAAAGTGCAAAAATAGGGAATAAGTAATGGAAGCTAAACCTAATTCTATAGCCATCTGCAGGGCTACCTGAACTGCAGTTCAGCCATTCTACCCACTACACAGGAGACAATCCAGGTGCCTGAAGAGGAGTGATAAAGGATAGGCAGCTTTCACTTAGCAAGGAGCACAAACGCTGGTACTGATGAGCTGATAAAGCTGCTATAGAGGAAAATCAGGGACCCTTCTATTCCAGCACTAAGCTCTGGATACAGTAAGACTTTCAGCTGCCATGCTGACCAGCAAGGAATGCCAGTGACTTCAGAGGTTTAAATCTGAGCAACACACCACACACCCTTATCTCCCCACTTTCCCTTCTACTTACCACAACCTGTGGAGGAGTAATCTCCTCTGGTGGTGGGGGTGGAAGTGTCTCATTGCTGGACACAGAACCATTCTCTTTGTCCTTGCCTTTTCTGTTCTTCTTCTCCTTTTCTTTCTTTCCTGTACCAGTGTCACCACTTTCTGCAAGTGAATTTTAATGTTTTGTTCTATGAACTAGAGCAAACTAGAAAGTCCCTGTACCTCTGCCAAATCCCCAAGTGGGTTTGGATGCTTTCATTAGCTTCAACTTATGGGTAGTACCCATCCCCAAACACACTCAGGGTAGATGTACATTTGGTGGCAAAATTCCCAGCTGCAGTCAGTGTCTTGCTTGTCACCAAGGTTGTCCAAGTCTATATAACAGGTGACCTCACAAAGCAGAGACCCCTGGAATAGGTTAGACTCTTCTATTATAGCAAGCTTAAATTGCAGCAGGCAACTAGATGCTTACTACAGAGTGTTGCTTGCACAGATTACAGTTTGTCTTTACTACAGTTTTTGCTTCCTACTCTCACATTTCATGCTGACCTAAAGGAACAACTGCCACGAGCTACTCTACCTACCTTCCTTCCTTTTAAGCTTTGTCCTGCACAGACAAATCCAGCTTTTAACAAATAGCTCTACTTGGGAAGGACACATTGTAAGGAGCAAAGACATCCTTCAACCTGATCCCCAAACACACTCTAAGAGTATGCTGGTGCCTGTCTACATTTCAATTAGAAGTGAGCTGTTTATTTTCCTACTTCCATAACACCACTAATACAGAAGATCTCTTTATCCCCAGAAGTAAGGAAAGGCACTTACCAGGTGGGTTTTTGAGAATGAACGTGCAGAGTTTATGGTTTGTGTCAAGCATGCCTCGATAGCCACAGGCTTTGCAAGAGTTACCTATAGTTTGTTTCTTAGGATTGACATGCTGTAAAGAGAACAACCACAAGTTAATTTACTACTTACAGAACAACTGCATCAGAGCCCGATGTCTACATTTGAAGCCAGATTTTTAAATACTTTGTATCACCCTCTAAAGACAAAGTTTAGAAGCAACAATTTATCCCAGAATTTATGAACTGTAAGAAATGTAAAACCGTCCCAAAGGGTAAAAGAATATCTATTTGATTTTCTGTTCATAGATACTGAAGTCTTTTACCTTTGCACCACTTTCACAAATGTCTAGCACAGTGTTTCCATAGTGTTACTGTTAATGCAGACATAGCACTCACCAGATCAGTTTCAGGATTCTCACACTCAGGACAGAGAACAAATTTTTTAATGAATCCATCCAACATGTCTTGCAGCTTATTCGCCTCATGAGATCCATTGACAATGTAACGGTCATTCTTAACATCAAACTGGGTCTGTGCTCCCAGCTCACAACCAAAAAATTTGGTAGGATCTGTAAAGGAAGAATTAGTCACTACCACACTCCTATCTTTGTTGTGACTCTTTAAACAGCAAGTAAACAGGCTACTGTTTTTTTCTGTCCATTACTTAATCCTGAGATAATCACATTTTTTCTTACAAATCTTTAAAGAACAGTATTAATGCTTTACTAGCCAATTAACACTACCACTTCAAACAGAAAAGCATTACAAAATGCTGTGTCATTCCACAATATTACTTACACGTTGGAGGCCGATTAAGCGCCTTTGCAACGTCAACCATGTTGACTATAACCGTCTTTATTCCATTTCCTTTGCCCTCCACCTAAAGAAAACAGATAATACTTTAAGGTTAAATGCTGGCAACAGCTAAACCAGTGTGCATTTCCCATTTAACTACATCAAAATTCTGCTCAGAAGTGCATCTCCACCCGAGACTTAAGGTGCACTTAGTGTGGACTGAAGGAGCAGACCCCTCCCTGCCCTGAGTGGCCAAGCACTACCATGACCTCTCTTTTCCCTCCTGGGAGAACCAGCTGTGGGAGAACACTCCCTGCTCCCAGCTGCTGCTTAGGAAGTTACCTTGGCAATCAGACGGGGCATTTTGTAGCGATAGAACTGATCTGAAACACTGCGGTTGACGTTGACAGACATTTTGCCTTATTAGTAGCTTTATCAATAAGATGAAGAGATCTTTGATTGCAGTTTTTTGGTATCTTCTGTCTGGAGAAGACGGGATGACATAAACGACTGCAAGAGTTCTCGGTCTCTGACATGAAAAAATTTTCGCCACTGAGGCTGTAAGGTTCTTGCTTGTACGCTATGTTTCCCCAATACAGGTACCAGTGGCTGCGCAACAGCTCTGCAAGTGTTAACACACAAAAAAATTAAGTTTACCTTAATGCGCATCAATCCACTCTCGCTACAAAGCTATATAAGGGATGAAATCTAGACTGAGAAAAAGGGAAAAGTACATTTGTTAAGCTATAGTTTTCTTCAACCTATGGAACCAAAATCTATCCTTGGCTTGTACTGGCTAAAGAACTGTACCACAAAGCTTTTCACCCTCCCATACCACCCTAAAACCACTGAACAGCCTACAACTACTTTTTTATACAAGTAACTCCAGCAGGAGTTCTGGGATCACTAAGGTAGGGCACGCTCCTCAATTTATTATGCAGACCAGTGACTTGCACCATAAGTGTCACGTGGTATGGTTTCAGGCTGAAGGGCACGGGGAATCAGGAGAAAGATTTGGAAATCCATTTCAAATTCCACATCATAGCATCAACCTATCACAAACCAAAGTCTGCCAAAATGTTGTGAAATATAAGACGAAGCAGCAGCAATCTGTAGCCCAACATAGTTTCTACAAGGCTTACCAGTTTTTGGATCGGAGTGGAAAAGAGTTGAAAATTACGTAATTCTCCCTCTCAATTATGGATTCTCATAGCAGCTTCTGTTGAGTTCTGACTTAACAATAAGCCTGATAAAGTCTGACAGAAGTTGCTTCACTGTAGAAAGCCTAGCAATGCAGAGGTACAGAGCAGTGCGGCAGCTTTTCCAGTTGATTTTTTTCTTGGGGGAAAGGGAGGAGGGGGAGGAAGGGGAAGGAGGATGAATCCTATTATTAAAGTTGCCTTGAGCAGTATTTACATATTTAAATTAACACGTGCCTCTATAATCAGATCTAGGAGTACTTAAGCCACAACTGGTTGACTACACAGGCAACCCTGACTACAGAGCATGGCTATTCTGACACGTCATCATGTTGTTATCGTTAATGACAGAAGCGTTGACACATTAAAAAAGCCTTCTTAGTATTTATGTGGAACAGCGTGCCTATGGTGCAACACGATCCAAGTTCCTCTGGTCAGGTTTACAACTTCTTTACACAGTAAGAACATAGATCTCTACGTGCCTTGTGTTCTACATTAGCCCTGATACAACTTTACCCTTCCTCAGCAAAAACTACACCGCGGACTCCGTTTAAAACACACAATTTCCTTCCCCGGGATGCCTAAAAAAAACCACCGCGTAGCCTGACCACGTGTTTGCAGAAACGCTGAGGAAGCAGCTCTCTCGACGACCGAGTTCCCCAGAAGGAGCGTACCGCTTTTCCTTCCTTCCAGAGTGCAGCACTTGTCTGCTGCAGGCTGAAGCTCCCTCTCCTGGTCCCTCCGACACCTCATCCCAAGCACCACCCCCCCATATGCCGTACACGGAGGAAAGAGCGGGAAGGCACACCGACCGGCTGCCGCGCAGCGCCGCGTCCCCGCCCCGCTCGCGGTGACTCAGAAATGCAGCAATTAAAGCACTGAGTCAGCGCC
>NW_005054303.1:6678232-6692364 GCF_000277835.1 Geospiza fortis | reverse complement strand
GCTTCCCCCGGCCCCTCCGTCCTGCCCAGTGTGTCCAGACTCTGCCCCGGGGCGGGGAGAGCTACTCCCTGGAGGGCAGTGACCCAGTGCTTGACATCTCAGCAACTATGTTACAAGTAATAATACAAAGAATTTAAAGCAATTAAGTTGCTGAAGAAGTTGTGTTTTTCCTGCACAGCCGGCTTTTGGGGTGTGGGGAAGAGCCTGTGATTTAACTCCCGTGTCATAAAGGCTCAGCGTTGCGCGGCTCTGGGTGCCCGGGCTGCCTTACAAAGGATGACACAAGTGTCATATGCAAGTGCTCTGTTCTTAGTGGAAAATGTTGCCAGCCCTATGGAGCTGAATTGGGATCCTGAACGAAATGCATGTCTCGATTTATTTTCACGTACAAAGCAGAAAACTTGCATCCTTTCTTCCCTGTTTCTTGTTCTTTCCCATCTTCTTCCATCTACACTGCTCCAGTATCACAGGAATTATATGATTTGGATATTTTAGAGTGTCAATAATGTTCAAGTGGCAAAGAATTTTTTCCTGACTTTGTAAATTGAGTGGGCAACCAGCTCTGTTACCCCTATAAAGACTCCCCAGCACAGCAATGCTCCTCAGTTCCTGTCACTGCCTCACTGAGTAATGTTGTAAAGCTTCTTGATGGCTCTGTGGGAGTATAGAGGAAAAGAGAGGGAGTGACAATAAAACCAGTAGTGACATTAAATGATGTTGTATACTCTAAATCTCTTTCTGCCTAAAGTTAGTTTTGATGCGTAGTTTCCCGGCCTGACTTTGACATCACATTGGTGTGGTCAAAGGAGACATCCCTCCTGTTGAACCTTGAAGTACATGTTGAACATTTTTGGTCTGATGTGCAGAAGAACTGCACTCAGGAAGGGGGCTGATAAATGATGTTTTCTTAGAAGTCAGGAAAGCAGGACTACTGCCACTTCCAGTAGCACACAGTGGCAATAAACAAGCTTGTTTCTTCAGTTGGAGCAACCAGAGAAAAATGTGCACATCTTGGTGCTTTCCATCAAAACCCTCATTGTGGCAGCTGCCCTTGCTGCATGTCTCCTTTCAGTATGTGGAATAGCTGGTTGTTCTGGCCAGGACACTGTCCTGTAAAGCATCATGGAATGGTTTGGGTTGGAAGGGACTTCAAAGATCATCTAGTTGTAACCCTTCACCATGGGCAGGGACACCCTCCACCAGATCAGCCACATCCAACCTGGCCTTGGACACTTCCAGGGATGGAGGGTCCATCATGTAAGTTTGTCTTGGAATTCACTATCAGTATTTGAAAAAGGTAAAAATTCTTCAGGATATGTTAAATGTCTCCTTGAGAAATACACGGCAACACTTTCTGAAATGAGAGAGTGTGTTAGGGCAAAATAAGGAAGCATCTCCAAGGTATGTGAGCCTTGGCAGCTAACAAGAGGGGAAAAAAGTCATAAAAAAAGTGTGAGGCAAGAAAAGCACAGCAGAAAATCCTTTGCTGTAAAACTATATGGCACATATAACTTGCTAAATGCCTCCTGTCTGTGGCTTTAGCTCCGTGTTACAACACCTAGGGGGTTAATAAATTACGAGTGTTAAAGTATACTGTTGCCAACACCACTTAGTGAGCCGCTGGGAGAGAGACCCTGGATTTGGTAGTATTTGACATTATGAAAAACTGAACTCTTACCATTAATAGCATAAAGAAAGATCATTGTAAAATATATAATATAAACTGACAAAAGTTAAAGAGGTACCTTTTAAGATGGTGTTTGTTCTGCAAAAAGCAGGTCTCAACCAGGCGAAGTCACATGACATTCTCCTGAATTATGCAAATCAGACTAAAATTGTGGATTATTGACTTCATGGTGCCTAGTTGTTGATTTTTTTCCTCAGTAGAAAATTCATTAACATTGAATGTTGGATTCTAAATATTTTTTTACTGAATCTTAATATTTACAGTTTGTTCATTTTAATATTTCAGGGTATGGACAAGACAGAAAAATATTTTTTCTTCTCTGACTTTAAAATGTCACAGTTTCATGAATCCTGAAGTTCATAGTTCACATTGCTTGTGTGACCTTCAAAATACAGACTGCTTGTGTACTTTGCATTTTATTGACAGAAACTATGCAGGTTTTATATGTAATTTTGTAGATACGACATTTTAAACGACATTAGTAAGTCAGGTTTTGCAAATGGTTTCATGTCTAAGAATAGGAAATTTTCCACAGTTGAATTTAGGGTGCATTTCCTTATCACAGAAATGTATTATTATTGCTGAGTTCAGCCTTGAACAAACCGAGTTTGTTCCATGTTGCCTTAGCTGGTTTTTATTAGAAATAACCAAGACTCAATGACTGTGACAATGCAGCAAAATCAAAACTCTATTGAAATTCTTAACATATTTAACATCTTCAGAATTAGATTTGTAATCTGAACAGTTACAAAGTGTTCTTTTAATCCCTGATTGGCAGCTTGATGTCCTTCTGTGGTTTATTCAGAGAGTTTGTCCTCTCTCAGTGGTGTGGCTGGCTGCAAACAATCCTAATTCAGGGCCCTCCTGGTGACCTTGGCCTTGAAGGATGTTTTGTCTCTGCTGTGTTTTCTCCCCGTGGCTGGGTCAGAGCTCTGATTTTGCCCAGTGCAGGCAGGAACATTAGCACCTGAGTAAGGGATTCCTCCTCCTTGTGCCATCTTCATGGCTTTGGCTGTAATTTCAGGAGATGGGAGGAAGGCCAAGCTTATCTGTAGTTACGTGGAATAGAAATAGCCTTTCTTCCTCCTATCTTGGCAATGTGTAGAGAAAGTTTAATTATTTACATGTCAGGTTGGAATAGGTAACCTTTAGGGAAGGTGGGTCCAAAATCCATGGGGATTGACACGAGGCATTGGTCAGTCACAAGGGCAGAGATTAATTCTGGTTTTACTGTTCAGGGGCTTCAGAGTCATTTCTGTCCAGCGCCTCACTGGCTGTCTTGGAGAGGTTCACTTTGTGAAATGTTTTTCTTTCCATGCTCTGTAGCACCATCATTCCTGTTAGTTATTATTAGTAGCTCAGGAATTAGTAAACAGAGAAAAACATGAGAGCAAGTGTGTGATGTTAAACACACATATAACCATTATTTATGGTAGTTACTTTTGTTGCTTCTATTACTATGCAGAAATGCTAAAATCTCCCAGCTAGTGTTTGGGTCTGAGTGCTCTGAAAGGGCTCAGTGTCAGCTGACAGCATGAGCTCTGCCCCAGATCTGGTCCTGTTGCCAGTGAGGTTCCCTGTACCCTCCCTCTTTCTCTTCCAGTGTATGTCTGCTGATACAAGGGAGTCACCACAGCAAGGAGAGGCAAACAGCTTCTCTGCAGAGTACAAACCAGTGTTTGATAGCAGTGAAGTCCCTGCCTTGGAAACATATTTTTTCTCTGTGTGCCTCAGCAATCAGTAGAAATGCTGGTGATAGGAATCAGGGAAGCCAGGCTTTCTCAGTTTGTCTAGGTAGCAGCTTGGCTATGGGCCTAACTGGCAACCACTACCATTATCCAGCAGTTGCATGCCTGTGGCTGGCAAATCTGCCTGCTACATTTATATGGTTGCTGAAAGAAGTGGATGTGGAAGATAAGGAGTCCCTGGGAATACAACTTCCAGCTGAGAACCTGCTGTCAAAGCTACCTGCCTGTTCATAATGCCCATTAGTAACCACTGCATTTACATTTCCCTGCTTCTTGTCATAGTCAAGCTTCAGACATCAAGATCTGCCTGTGTGTTAAGTGAAATCTCTCTTCCGGTATCATTTTAGCAATCTGCACTTCTATTTTGTTAAAGGAATTGCTCAGGCCCTCTGCAGCTGTTGTGCTTTGCCAACACTTCCACAGATTAATCTCCCTTCATCCTTTTTCTTTGGCTTCTAATGGTTTGGCAACCAGTACTGTGATTATCAGTATAGATTTTCCAGCAGATTTAATTTTAAGTAGTAAAAAAAAGAGTCATGAATACTTAGTTACCTTTTGGCTTTCTACTTTTCCTAAGGGAAATGTATGGTAGCCCCTGGTATTGAGAGCTATCTCCAAACCTCCTCCCAGTCTGGGGACACCCTGGAGATCTTAGGTGCTCTCACAGCCCTTCTCTTGTGAGCTAAAATGTGGCTGCTGATCTTGTTTCTAGGGGTCTGCACTGCTGGGTGCAGCAAGTTTTGCTCATTTCTTCTGCCCATTTGAGCATGGAGGAGTTTCTTTGCTATAGAACAATACAAGGCATTGCTGGGAGAACTGACCTTTGGAGGCAGTACTGAGGCCCATGTAGGAATTAAATTTGTGGTTCTGCTGGCAGATCCAGGAAGAGGATAAGGCATCCCAGATGCTTGGGCTGAAACGAAAGGAGAGGCCAGTTTAGAAGGCAAAGGAAAATTTTATGTTCTCCAAAGCAAAATCCTTGAAGGTGCTGCTTGGCTGGTGCTGTGCATTTAGAAACAGACAGACACATCACAGAAAATATTTTTTTCTCCTAAATCTGATTTTAAATTCCTAAGAGTTGCCTCTCTTGCAACGTTGAAGGTATTTTTCAGGGAACTACAGGTCCTAGAGGATAATGTTGAATTTGTACATCATGGCTGAGAATTTACTGCTTGTTTGGTGTGTTTAACCAGCAGCTTGATTACAGCTGGTGCCAGCTTCTTAATAGAAACACAGGGATTACCTTTTGTAATGAAGCAAATAATACATGACTGCCATGCAGTGCCAAAGGCTTTGAATGCTTTGGTGGTTCGCAGCTCAAATATTTATATTACTAAAATAAATTGTTTGCCAAACTACAAAACAAAGCAGGGGAGTGGTACTTAAATAGGAAAATAGAGGCAAAATCTTTGTCCTATGGTTTGCCTATGCCAAGTGTTATGTATGCTTAGGGTATTACACAGGCTAGTAGCAATACTAAAATAGCTAATAACACACATGGTTTCCAAGAGTGCTGTAATAAATTAAGTCTGGTTTTGGCCAGTGGGGATTCTTTGACACCAAATAAAAGCTGACTTGAAGCTCTAATAATGTCCTACCTGTGAATATCAGTGTGTTTGGAATTATGCAGGGGGTTCAGGAACAGGTAAATGGTGCTGAGGACATGGGCAGGTGCATACTCACACACAAACACACTCACCACCATTGCATAAAACTTGGTTGTTTAGGAAATGAGGCTAAAAATATCCTTGAATATGAATCCAGGTCAAACATGGTGTTGACTAAAAAGTCTAGCATGAATTTATTGACCTAATGTAGACTTCTGTTTTTTGAGAATGACCCAGGGGACACTGAAGGGAAAACATTTTTACAAGGATTTTACTGCATTAAGTTGTTTCTAAAATCAGTTTTTCAAAAATCTTAAGACACAGAGTTGGGCCAGTGGAGGCTCAAAGGCATAACGTAGGGTGAATTTTCCCTTGAAGCTCAAGGGTTTTATTTGAAGAAAAATCTTAACCAATCATAGTGGTTGTTTTTGAGCTTTTTACTTGGGATAGTCCTAGGTTACAAGCGTTCCTGAAACAGGGCTTTTCATAGAGTTGAAGTGATCTAAGATAAATGCTAATGATAACATGATTTGTGGCTACCACACTCATTTGGGAAACTGTGGCACCCACAACTGAATTACATTATCTGGTAGCTGTGAACATTTTGACACTGTAATTCTTTCAGAACTTGGATTGATTGTGTGCATGTAAGTGAGATCACATGTATGAAGCATTATTTGGCACTTTGTCCAATTTATATTTATTTCATCAGTGTCCTTAGGATGCCTTTTTCTTAAGCCTTATTTGCACAAGTAATTTCAAGTCCAGTAGCAGTGTCTGATGTAGACATGAGACATCTGAATAAGCTGCAACTTGTTGCACAGTTCTCCATGGATTTTGTATCTGCTATGTCTTCTTTGCAATAAAGGACACAAAGTAGGACTTCCTAAAGTTCCTCACAACCACTCCAACCTCTAAAAGATGAGATACTCAAAAAATACTCTGGTTGTTTTCAATGTTGTTTGCTGCATCTCACCCACAGTTAGTTTTTAATCATTCTCATGAATGATTTACTGTTCCCTTTCTATCATGTTACTTTTTCATTGTTGCCTCCAGCAGACAAAAAGCTTTCAAAGGGTTCTTTAGGGCTTAATGTATTGTTTGTCCTAGATATTTGGCATGACTTATTCAGACATGTGTAATAAATACACAGCTCCTCTCATTTCTGATTGTTTGCACATCTAAAACATATCCTTGTACTAGCCCTTGTGAAGAAAATTAACTCTACCCCAGCTGAAACCAGCAGAGATGTTTGACAGATTAATGCATGACCAGATGATGGATGAGTAGCCTCTTCTAGAAGAAGTTAGGAAGGGTGTGTGGGTGCAGGTGATCTTGAGGGTCATGTGTAAATACATGTGAACTCATTCAAGCCTGTGGGGATGCAGCATTTTATACCAGTGGATAATGTGCTGGTTTAACTCAGACTTTATTACTGAGGCATCTTTCCTGGTACCAGCTTTGTGCACTTACCCCTGATTATGGATATAATGCTTCTGTCTTCAAAGACATATGCTTATAAAAGATTACTTTTTGTAATCAGATATCCAGTTCTTTTGATTGGTGGAACCTAATGTGGCTAAAGAAAGCCTTTACTTTCCCTGCTTGTTTGTTTTGGTTTTTTTTCCCTGATGCACTGAGACAAGAAGTACTGGTACAAGGGGTTTCAATAGTTTAGTTTATCTGCTCTGACGGTAAGTCTCTGTGTGGGTCTGTGTGCTCTGAAGGATGTTTACTAGCAGACAGTTGCTAAAACTTCTTTTTATTTTATAGATAAAAAACTGTGAATCTCAGTGCCGCTGCTGCTCCCGCAGAGATTTGCAGTAAACAGCTGAGTCATACAGATGAAGCCTGAAATTTCTTCTCTCACAGCTGTGATGGAGTCCCACTGAGTTCCTTTGCACAGAGCCCTGAGTTAGTGAGTTCTGTACCCTGAAAACCATTTGGGTGGGCAGGAGGGTGAACAGCTTGTCCCCTGCCCCTCGTCCAGCTCTGTGCTAGCTCTGGTGCTCAGGAGGCATATGCTGGGATGTGTGCAGGCAGATTGCTCACAGCTCACTCACATCCTGGAGCAGCAGGGAATCAGGAAAAGTAGTGGTGGGCTGCCAAGTCTCAGCCTGCTGGCCAGGTTGCTTGAGAGTCAGCACAAACCTGCTATAGAGTGAGCCACTCAGGACTTTACCCTAGCAGAGGTCTTAAAGGCAGCTCTGTAGCTGACTTTGGGTTGTGGCAGATTCACCTGATTTTTGCCTGTTTACCTATTGTGCCACAGATCTGCAAACAGTGTTGTGTTTCCCATACTGGTTCTAACCTATCTCAGTGTACCTCCTGAGAGATCTTTGAGAGACATTATGAGTGTTGGGGAGGTCTGTCAGTCCACCTCTGTGGACTCTGCACAGGGCTGTTGCACAAAAGGCTCCGCCAAAGACCTGCTAATGAGAACACACACATGAATCAAAGGAGAGTCAGTAGTCATGGGTTTCCCATGGCGGTCTCTTTCATAACTGATAACTGATGACTGCTTCTCAACAAGTATATAAAAGTATCAGATAAAACAAATAGTCTTAAGCCTGTACTCAGGACCAGCTAAGCTTCAGCTATTTGCTCTGACGACTTTTGAAAGCTCATGGATTGCTTGCATGGGAGAGCTGTACCAGAGCTGAGAAAAGCTGTATATGTCTTAACTTGTGTTCTGTGCCTTTTATCTTGCCCATTTCCCACTGGCACTGACTGCATTTTAATCTTTTTAGGGGGCCTGTCATTGTGCTGTCCATGCTGCTAAGGCATGGAAAGACAGTATTCTGTTCTTAAATCCTGCTTTGAAAATCTCTTCATAATATGTCCCTAGAAGAAATTTCTGGTTTGTTTATTTTGATTTGTCCTTTGGCTGTGGCTGGATGCCCAGTCATGGACCAGAATCAAACTGGCTGAGTACCAGCCCAGGGTAATTTGCAGCTCCTTGTAAGCAACTTCAGTTCATTTTGGCCATGCCTCTGCAGCATTTCCCAGAGCCAGTCATCTGTGCTTCAGCTGATCGGGGTGCAAGCTGAACTCTGACTTGCCTGGCTGAGCCTGCCAAGAAAAGCATTAGCTAAGCAGAAACAGTGTGTGGCTAGGGGCAAAGGTGAGCGTGCATTAAGTATCCACATCTTGATACCAAAAGGATGCAGCTACAATCTAAACAGGGTAAAGGGGGCCTGGCATACAGACAGCTGCCTGGGGTGACCCAGGAGTGCTGGCCACGGTGCTTGCTGAGAAAGGCCTCTTTGTCTCCCTGCATTAAGCCTGCCCATTCTGAGTGAGATGCAAAACAAACGCAAGAAACAAAACTACATGGCCTTGATGACATTTTGAGTGAGATGGAAAACAAATGCAAGAAACCAAACTACATGGCCTTGATGACATTCTTTTGTTTCTTGGCATTGGTTTGTTGTGCTTAGAAAGGCCTTGAATGTGTGTATCTCATCCCCGGGCAAAACAGAGATATCTGTGCAGCTGGATTGAAGTTCCCCTCTCTCTTATATACAGTCCAGGGGATGGAGAGGGTTTCTGAATGCTGGGCCACCAGGTGGGAGACAGGATACAGATGCTCAAGCTCTTCATCTGTGTTTAGGAAGGAGTGAGGAGCAAAGGTGGAGAGGAGACCTTTAACCATCACCTACCCCTTTATCACCAGCTGTTGTCTGCCAGTATTTGTATTGCTTCCCTCTTCCCATTTAGATTACAGTTTGACCAGTGTGACCTGGATTTTCAGACCTTATTTTAAACACAGCTAACACAAGTCTTGCTTTGGTTGAAGCTCTGCTGTGCCCATGAGTATCTCTCAAAGAGACAGGAGAATGTTTCTTATCAGTTTTAGAGAGATAGTCTTACCAAAGTTCTTGTACTTCACTTGTATATGTGCAGTTCCTTTTTGCTGTGACAAGGCTTTACCACTTTGATAAATTACTCCTGCCATAGGCTATAGATAACAAGATAAAATAGACTTCACTTCAAGTTACAACTGGTTTTCTTTTCAGACTGTCCTTCGTATCTATTTCTGCACTGACAAAATGGTCAGACTGTGGACCTTGAAGTTGTAAGGCTGTGAAAGATACCAGTTCTGTGCTTCCCTGAGCTTTGACAGCATTCAAAAGTTTAGATCTCCACCCTGACTTCCATAACTTCCATAACTACCAAATGCCTGTTTGGCAAAATATTTTTCTTGAATAGCATGTCCCATATCTGTATGCAGCTTGGCACTGTTTGGTGGGGCTGTTTTGCAGGAACAAATAGCTTGCTGCTCCTGCAGTGGGTTCAGATCCAGCCAAGAGACATGTTGGGTGAAATAGCAAAGAGACGTGTTGGGTGAGATAGCAAAGTCCTATAGCAGTCCTGGCTGCTGTTAGTGAAAGGCAATTCTAGCAAAGTAAATGTTTATTTCTTTTAGCGGTCCTTTACTTTGGTGTCTGGTAGTGACAACCTCTGAGTTGGCATGACAGTAGCTTTGGCCACTTTCGGAAATTTGGGGCTGTGTGGGCTCAAAACCTCTGCCTTTTCATGAGAAGGCTGAGATAAGCCCCACATCTAAATTTCCTGTGTCTTACACAGGAAAACTCCCATTTCCCATTAACTAAGGAGCTTTAGAAGTTAAGCAACAATCAGACTCTCTTCTTTCTTTGTACCTCTCATGTTCGTTCCCATTTCAGCTCCCTAAGGGGAAAAGCAAATGTCATTTGCAGTTCACTGCTGTGTAGTACATTTATTGCTCCTGTCTTGCTCTCTTTCAGAGCATGAACCCAACCAACCAACTTCTTATCAGTTTGACAGGCTGTGACTGTTGTCCTGGTGACCAGAGTAGTTGCACTATCATCATGTACAGAAGGCAGAGAAAGAGATGCCTCAATGTGTGGGAGTAGCTGTGCCCGCACATGACATGCCAGGAAGTCACTGGGATACGTGAAGATAAGATCCAAGTCTTGGGCTGTGTATGTGAGAGATGAAGCAAAAACAAAACGGAGAAGCTTGAGAAGTTAATAGCTGTGAGAGAAGAAATGGGGCTGTGTGTAGGAGTAGCAAATGCTCTGCTCTTCTCAGCATCTGATCTATGTGCCCATAACTCAGCGCAGTTGTATTTCAGAGATACTTGCCCGCCAGCCTGCTGTCTTTTTCTACCCACTCCATTTCCCCCATTTCTTACTCAGGTTTATGGGCATGAGAAAGAATAATGTTAGTAACACTTATGAGTCACGTTTTCCATCCAGACACACCATGCTTAACCCATTCATACACATGTCCTTGTACAGAGCTGACTCCAGTTCACTAATTACTCACATGAATCAATCAGACTGATTTTTGCAGTGCCCTGTCATAGATTATCTCCTAGGTGCTGACAGAAATCCCTGCTTTGAGCAGCATATGATCCAAATGGATGCCAAGGAAAAACAGATGGAAAGAGATGGGTAAGGGAGCACAAAGAAATAGTGAGACATCATTACTCAGCACATGGGCAACGGTGTCAGCACACCAGCTGCCTGATGCTTGGGACAGCTTTTGCAGGCTACGTGGTGTGTTCTTGTTTTAATGTTGGCTGGTTCATGTAAATGTCGTCAGCTTTCAGCCATTGAAGAAAATGGGATGGTGTAACCTAGATAAAGCAGATCCTGGCTTGTACAGGCTATAAGGTATTTAGGGGATAAGAATTTATTCAGGTCTTATCTTTCGCCTACAGGTGAAAGGATTGTAGGAAACCTGGAGTTTCTGTCCTGAGTGGGGACAGCTTTAACCTGCTGGGGTGAAAGTGGGGCTCGAGTTCCATGTGTGGTGCTGTAGCTGTGGTTGCTATGGGGAGGGAGTGTCTGGTTAATCCTCAACCCAGCTAATCTTCCATAGCTAATTGAGAATTGAATACATTTCATTTACTGTAAAATCTGGGCTTTCTGGACACTCATTACCAAGTATAACTCCACAGTCATCAGCTGAGTTCTGCACTAGAAGCAAAATCATCTAGAATGAAAGGAAGACATGTCTGATCTTCTGCCTGTCTTGTTTTGCTTGTATATCTATGCCCCCAGCATTGCCCTTGCCTGGGTTTGCTTATCTGTGACCTCCAGAGGCCTTGCAGCAGATAGGATGCTCTGCTAGACCTGCCAAATCTCTGCTCACATCTGTGTATTCCAAACAGCCTGCTTGGGGTGCATTTCAGCGGCACACATTGCAGGCAGGAGCTGATGCAGCAGACCTGTCTCCTCCAAGGCAATGCCTCAGGGCAGGCTCTGTTTCAGGGGTGGTCAATAGGGAGAAGGAATAGGTCTGTGAACAGCATTAGTCAGACCCTGTGCCAGGACTCATGGTGGGATGTGCCACATCTTCTGGCTGAAGGATCGGAGTTCTGATGACTAACGAGGAGAGGTTTAAATATACTGCAGGATGGAGCTTCTGTCATGTAAAATTCATGGTGCTGGCAGGCCATTCTTAATAAATAATTACCCTCTCTGAGGAAGACATGTCTTCATTTCATGCTTGTAAAAAACCAGAAAGGAAAAAGGGATATTTAAAGAATGAGTCTGATGTGATTTTGAACTTGCTCTCCCAGCAGCTTTGTACTGGAATGACACATGAACATTCCCATGAGGAAAGGTGGAGTGAGGGGAACATTATTTTGGTGAGAGGAGGAGACAACTGGTATTTTCTGTTTAGTAGGAATAGAGGAGTTTCATTTTGCACCTCTGCAACACCTTCAGCTTCTGGGGTGGCTCTGTGATCTTCAGAGACATCATGCACAGTGCTGGTGGGACGCAGAGCAGGCCTGCACCAGCTCTCCTGTTACAGCACAGCTGATAACCCAGCTCCCATTGCACCTTTCCTTCTGCTTTTTGTTGGCCTGTGACTATTGTCCTGCACTCATTGGTACTTCTTCTGTTACCAAGGTCAGACTGTTTTCCTTTGGGCTACTCATAACTTTCACGGGTGTTTTGAATACTGAAATTTCTAAGATACTCATGAAAGTCCTGTGTACCTTGAGCTAGTAAAACACGATTATGTAGCCCTTCCTTTGTAACATGAGTTCTTCCTCTTAAGGGAAGCCAGATAAATGAAGAAGAAGCTACTGTTTGTTGTTGTTACAAAGGGCTCTTGAGCTAAATGGGACTCTGGCACCAACCACCAACTGCATAATTTCAGGAATGTGACTGAAATGGCTGGAAATCTGGTTTTGCTGCTAATGAGTGCAGTGAATAATTGCTGCTTTCAGTTCTTTTTCAAGGCAAGATAATAAGATAGAGAATGCATGTGTCAGTGACTGATTAAGTATATGTGGATTAACTGATTCCCCCCAAAATATGCTTACAGAAAATTCAGTGCAACATCACATGCGAGCTATTGCAGGTTATAGGTAGCTGAAGTCATCTATATGTGAGTATTATATGAGGGATGGAAAAAAAAGTTGGAAAATTTGGGGTGTAAGAATAATGTTTGTCCCAAACCAGTGGTTTCGCTGGGAGCAATACTAGAAACATGTGGCATATCAATGTTAGATGATGGGGTAGTAAAGCATGGATAAACCTCCAGCCAGCTTGTATCAACCAGGTCATTCCAGCTTTCAGAATATGCCCCATGTTCTTAAAACACCCCTGAGCATCCCTGAGTGTCATTATTCCTCTCTGTGTCTTAGACTCAGAGTTGAGTTCCATGCTAGGCCATGTGCAACAAGGCCTGTCCTTTCCCTGTTAATTTGTGCTGCTTCTGTTTGCAGGAGAACCTGCTGTTGTCTCCCCTGCATGGAAGATGTAATTTGTGGAACTTCATCTGCATGCTGTACCTGATGCTCTGTGGCACCATGGTCTTGCTGGAGAAAGAGACGTTATTTAGGGTTTGGAAGGTGAGTTGGGTCTGCTCCAGTTGTCTTAGCCTGTGCTGCTTCTTTTGAAGTTCTTGTTTCCTTTTGTAGGTACCTGGATGGTACCAGCTGGTACCTGAGGGAGGCAGGATGCTTGGGATGGGAGCTTCAGGCTTGAGATCAATTTCAAAGGACAGATGAAAGTAACTTTAATGAATTGTAGTGTCTGGAATGTGTTGGTGGATTGCCAAAGAGGCACTTGAGACCCCCTTATTCTGGGGTAGCAGCTCTTGGGCAAGAGACAGAGACAGAAAAAGGTGTCAGCAAACACCAGACTCTCCCATCCAGCTCAACCTCTTCCCTTTTTCTGTGGCAGGAGAAGATTGTCCCCATGCTTTCATCCTTTCAGCAGCACATTCTCATGTTCCTTGTGCAGCTTTGAAACCAAGAAGTGTTTCCCAGATGTGCAGAAGTTCTGGGCTGGTGGGGGTGTTCTGGGGAGGTCGGCAAAAAGGATTCTATGTGGAACTTCCCTGCTGCTGAGGTGACTCACCCAAGCAAGCAATCTCTGCTGGTTCCCTTGCACAATCTGCAGCCCATCATGGCCATGAGCCATCAGCCATACTGCTGACCCCGTGCCCTCACAGATCATATACATCTGTTTTTTTCATAAGAGTGGAAAGTCAGAAGACCCTTGGGCCTGGAGATGGGTTCCTGACATTCTTTGTTGTGGTTAATTTCTGGAAATTCAGGCTGTGGTTCGTCTGTTCTGACATATGTATATCAGTACCTGAGCTACTCATTCTGAATTCCTTCTACTGCGAGGAAGAGAATGAGGCAGTGCTGGTGTGCTCCTTGACTGGCCTATTTTAGATATCTGCATTCATTTGAGAGGAAGGACCCTGCCCACTCCTGTGTATTTTTCGCTTATAGAAGCAATCTGGATTATCCACAGAGATGTACACTTCTTCACACTGGCCACACAGTTAGTGGAAGGACTCACCTCCTCAGAATTTGAACAGTCTGATGACTTAAGCTCTGGGCACAAACTCTGGATTCCCCAGATAGGCCAGGTGAAAGCCAGGCAAGTAGAGATCTGGACACAGAAGGTCCTGGCTGCAGGGGTACTCTCCCCTGGCTTGTTTGTCTGATGGATATCTCTCAGGGTTGTGACCACTAACCTGCTAAAGGAAAAGCTGGTGCAGGATTTTGGTTTTGACTTGTTTTGTTAGTGCCAAGGAGGTAAGAAGACCCCCCAGAAAATAAACTTGGAT
>NW_005054303.1:6643896-6678206 GCF_000277835.1 Geospiza fortis | reverse complement strand
GCTGAGATCCTGGGTATACCCTTTCAGGAGTTGTGAAGATATGGATTTCCTATTATCCATCCAACTCTGCCTGATTCCCCATCTCCCACAACCCTCGACATTTTTTCTGCTCCATATCCTCATCCCTTGTTACCTGTGTCACTATCTTGCTTTTTCATATTCTCTGTGCTCTTGTCTGGTTCCATTTGCTCATTGCTGCCTGTGCTTTGTTTCACTGATGGCCAAGGCATGCAGCCTGCAAGGTCTCTCAGAAGTCTGAATATGCCTTTTAAAAAGAGGCCTAAGATTTCAGCAACCTACCCAAAGAACTAAAAAAACAAACCACTCCAAACAAGACAGACAGGAAAATATACAGTGGATCTTTCAGTGTGCTCATAAATAAAAGTCAGACAATCACATGCTTTTCTAAAAATAACAGCCTTAGCAAGTGTTTTGGTAGGAATAATACTGACCTAGTTTGCAGGTTGCCCACGTGCAAAACCAAAAAAGTTGCTGAGGAAAACCCATTGCCTGACAGAGAATTTGCATTTGCTGAACCAGATCTGAATTGAGAGGTTGTCAAACAGCTCTTATAGTCTGTTCTTTGGGCCATACTCTTAGGCAGATGGTGGGACTCTTGAGGATTTCCTGTGCAGGGCCAGAAACTGGACTCCTTGGAGGATGATCCTTGTGGGTCCCTTCCAAAATTCCATGATTCTGTGATTCTTGGTGGCCGCTCTGGAGGTTTCAGAGGAGAGGGGCTTGGGAAATGCTCACTGGCAGCATGGCCCACAGCAGTCACTTGCCTTCTGTGTGGGCTGGATGTGTAAGCTGCACCCATGTGGTACAGTCAGCAAGGGTCCACGTAAGCAGAAATCCTCTTTTGCAGCCTCAGTCTGGGATGTTCATGTCTGGAGAAGGGGCAGGATATCTCTGCAATCTGTGGACCTGAATTTGTGTATGTGAGTTTAGCTTTCTGTCTTTGTCTGTGGCACAAATTGAAACATTTTGGTGTTGAAGGAAATGACCCTTGACTGCCCAGCTCCTGACTGCCCCACAGACTCAGTCTGTGCCCCTGTCCTTGTCCCTGTGGCCAGGGCTGCAGCATAGCCCTAGAGCATGTTCTGTACCTTGGGGCATAAGAGAGAGTCATCCCTGTCTGCCAGCTCCTTCTCGTCCCTTCGGAGTGGATATTGTTCAGATCCTGGCCTGGACCTGGAACTGCTCTCTGTGGGCAGCTCAGCATCAGTGACAACCATGACAGCTGCCATCAAGGTAGCATCCCTCACAGTGATGGACACCCTTGGATTTCCTGGAACTCACCCTAGGAGATCACTGGTCTTTTGAGTATTATGGGTTAATATGCAAGATTACTGGGATGGGCATGTGCAGAGGCCTGATAGGATCTCAGGGAGATAAGGACAAAGTGGATCAGCAGCAAAGGCTGGATGAAAAGGTCCTTTCCCCAGGGCTGACCCATCATTCTGCCCCCCTGAGCCTACCATTATCTTCATATTATTGAGTGCCACAGGATGTGCTTCCCCTGTATTGGAGAACTGGCAGAAGGAGAAGTGTCCTGCATGGCCCACCAGCAGGACAGGGAATGCCTGTCTGAGGTCTCCCTGGGCCCCCAGGGATGATGATGTGCTGAGTGCGCAGCTGGGTCCCAGCACCCCCTGGCAGCGCAGGCTCAGCAGCCCTCTCTGGCCCATTTCCTCCTGCCTGGTGGGGTGTGAACCAGCAGCCCCTGATCCAGCACAGCCTCACTGCTCTGAGCTGCTGGGAAGCCACAGGTGCCTCAGGAACAGCAAGGTGGCCATGCTGCTGTGTGCTCCTGGTCTCCCTGCTGTGTGCTCCTGTCCTCCACAGCCTTGGTACATCACAGCCTCTCCATGAGCCTGGCTGCCTGGCCTGTCATCTGTGCTGCAAGGAGGTCTGTAGCCCTTTCCAGACTCTGAAATGAGAGCAGAAGTGTGTCAGGGAGTGTTCTGTGGAGATATTAATAAAGTTTTTAAGGCAAACGGATGCCATCGCTGTCCCTTAAGATCATATCCTCTTCCTTATTTTTCCCATCTCTCACGATAAGTGATACATGAATTTCTGACTCTGAGCAGCCTTGATGCTGGGAAATGCTCTCATTCAAGCAGAGAATCTAGGTCAGCTGCTCATAAGAATAGATCAAGCCTTCATTGAATGCAGTGGACAGACCTTCAGTTGGATGGGTTTTTCCCTAGCTTGTTTTGTTCACAGTGAGCTCCAGAAGTTCACAGGCATTTTGTGGACAGCAGCTATAGCATCCTGCCAGCAGGCTCAATGCAAGCATTACTGAATCAGTGCATCATAGGGGAAAATTAATACTATGAGGTACTAATTGTGATTTTTAATTTTTTTTTAACCTAAGATAGGGCCCTCAGTAATGAAGATTTGTATCTGTGGTCAAGAGGAACTGATTTGTAAGAACATATATTATAAACATATATTATAAAATGAAGTTCGAACTTTTTCTCTGATTTCACACCTATAAATAACTGCTCTTACATATGGCATCTAATTATTTAATTGTATATGCAGATTAGAGAGTCATTTACATGCTGTCATCAATGACAGCAACTAATAGCACTGGCAGTTATTTCCAGGAACACATGGTAATGCCAAAGGTTTTAAATATTAGTCAGTACCTGCCATATACACCAATATCTCTCCCCATCTCTTCCTTTTAAAAATGTTAGAATAAATTAATAATCACAAGGTGCATCTGCTTCTTCTTGGAATTAGTTGCAGAAGATCTGTTGTATTATATATTTTATAGAAAATTGCAATCTATCTTGGAGTTCCTGATTTCTCTGGCTGTGATGGCTCCTTGAGACTGGGAAGGAAGAGGAAAGAAAATGTTAATATATCTTTTCTCCATTTTATTTACATATGCAGAAGGTGGGGGGAAGGCAGTTGCAGACATGAAAGACTCAGGTCCCACTAGTATGAAGTGTGATCCACAGACATTTTTATCCAGAAGATATTTAGCCTTACTTTTGTGTAGACTAAATTGTTACCCATGGTAAGGTTAATAGGAACCAGGGATAGGGAGTGCCCAGTTCATCCTCTTGTCCTCATCAACAAAATCAGTGCAGTCATCTTTTTCCTGATGTAAAACAGGTTTTGAGCATGCCAGCTTATATTTTTGCTACCATGTTGCATGTTTTGCCCACATGTGTAAGATGTACTGAACTGTGAAGAGTGGGGTAGCAGCCACTCTTCACTCAGTGGGTGAACATACACCCATTATTGGGCTTGGAAGCTTCACATTAAAACCTTGTGCAGAAAATACTTTTATTGACCCATTTATTCAAACAGACAAGCTCCAAGGCAGCTGCCTGAAAATCCAGTGATTCTGTGCTGTGTCAAGATCAGCTGTGTTAACTTGGTTTGCAGTTTGTGTGGATTTCAGAGGTTATTGACTCCAAGGCATTTGTTGTTGTGTAGTCATGGAGTGTACAAACACCACACTGCACCACTCCTTCCTGCTCACTAAACAGATGTGTACAGTTAAGAGGCTGAATTTGAAACAAAAGGAATTTGTCAGTTACTTAAATCCTTTGTTGCCATGTGGCCTTAATGCTCTTTGTTAATTCATTTTCAAGAATGGCTCTTGGCTCTTGACAACCAGTAAATAACATATGCAGAAGATCTAAGGTCCTAACAGTGCAGATCATGTGCTTGTCCATGATGGGGAAAAAATAGCCATTCCTTTTTTTAGTTTGCTCAATAATTTAGAAACATCCTTCCAAGTCACCTAATTTTAGTTCCTCGAGGACCACATCTTCCTCCAGTGCAGGGAGAATCTTTCTGTGAGCGATGAAGGAGGCAGAGTGGCTGTGAAGGAGGCGGCAGGGGAACAGTGCCAGAGTGCTGGCAGTTGATGCTGTGCTGCTCTCAGGAGCTGGGAGGTGTCTCTGGATCTTTATATAGCACTGCCTCTACTCTGCTGAGACGTGGGAGGCATTGGAAAGATGAGATACATCCTGATACTGACAGCAGATGCATGCATTACAAATACTCTTCCCTTTCCTTTACCTTGTCTGTTCCTGATGCTTCCCTCCCCAGGTTTTGCCCACCTCTTGTCTTCTTGGTATTTTTTTCATTCCTGTAAGACAGGAATGGGTCTGAAAATGTTGAAGACCCTCAGGCAGATTCCACATCACGAAACAGTGCTGAATTTTCTAGTGCCGTTTCTCTTCTAAATGCTTTTCTGGTTTTGGAAGAAAACTCAGTGATGTAGTGTAAATGTTTTATCACCATGTGTTTGGGAAGCCTGCTTTATTCAGCCTGAACTGATGCTAATAAAAATTTAATGCTTCCCTTTGTGCTCATGAAGAGTTCCTCCCCAGGGTATTTTTCTGAAGTAGTTTCAGAGGATGATTGGCTCTCTCCTAGGACTCTTTTGGGTGCCTCTTGCTGCAGCAAGTCCCTCACTGTAGCTAGCAATGTCCAGTGCTAAGATTGCAAAAATCTTTCAAAACAGACCTTTTAACAGTGTGATTTGGCATCTTGGATATCCTGAGCTTTACCAGGGCTAGTGGCTAAAACAGACTGCTGCTAAGTGTGGGGTGGGAAAGAAAATCTTGCTCAGGTTGTGCAGAAGTGACAGGAGACACCTTGTGCTGGGCATTTCTGAAGATTAAGTGTCTATACAAAAGCTGATCTCTTTTCTTCTACCTCCTCTCCTAAATAACCTGTTCAGCCATGAGGATGAGGGCCCTGAGTAGTGTTGTTGATATACCCCAACCCATACTAATAAATGTATTAATATATTGATATATGACTACATTACATATTTATATTCCTGCCTTAGTTTGTAGCCAGACACACTTGCAGTGGATGTTGAGAGGAGAATCATTAGAGTTTTGATATTTTGTCAATATTGAAGCGTGCCTGGGTCCTGTCAGAGGACTCAGGGTGTCCTGGCAGCTGATCTGTAGATATGATTTTTAGTCTCCAGATGGTGTCTGGCAGATGTGCCTGTGGAGCCATGTCAGTGCACTGGGGATGAAACACTGAAGACTGGAATTTGCACAATCACTGGCCTCTTGTGGCAGCAGAAGAAGCATATGATAATGTAATGTGGATTTTCAGTCCCAAATCTCTGCATATGCTGCTCTGTGTGGGGCTGTGGGTACAGATGTGTGTAGGAAGTTTCCTCTGAAATTGAACTTAAAGTTTTTACTGCTGGAAAGAATTGATGTAAAAATGCACAGAGGAATCCTGTTTATCTAAGGCAAGTGAAGAGACTAAAATTTTTAGGCTTGTCTGTCCAAATGTAGATGGAATATTCATAATACAAACTTTCCCAAAAAATCCTTTGGAAAAAATAATGGATCATCTTGAAATGACACATGGTAGTGGCTGAGGTAGTGGCATATTAATCAATATCCATGATTAATTTTTTTAAAAACTCTTTCCATTCCTAGGAGACCAAGCAACATCTAAGTTGTAGATTTCCTCTGGCAAAGCTGTCCTTGGAGTTTTCCTTGGATAGCTCCAAGGATAACTTAAAATGATTAGAAATCAAGCTGCTGGGTGACAGCTCTTCAACGTGACCAGACTGGCTGCCTGCAGTGCTGTGGTGTTTTATGTGGCAGAAAACTTTGCTGAGGACTAAGCTGCCACTCTAAAAAAGTATTGTTTTATAGACTTGTTTATAGCAAGTCTTCTCTTGCTATGTGGATTAAGATATTCTCAATGCAAGGATTTTTAGGGCCACATCAAACCCTTCTATTGCCTGACTCTCGACAGTTCATCCTACAATTTTGGAGATTGTGTGTTTTATTTATTATTACTACTTACTATTTTACTTACTACTTACTATTATTACTATTACTATTTATTTACTATTATTACTGCTATTGCCATTTTTGTCAAAAGAGGAAGGATCTTCCTTAAAGCAATGCTTGTTTCATTCTGAAAAGAAAAAACAGAATTAGGCAAAATCCCCAGGAATTAGCTAAAAATGTTCTAAAAGAACAGCAAAGTAGGTTACTAATTAAATGAAAATTGAGGTCAGTTCAAAATGGGGTTCTCACAATCAGAGGGAAAACAGAGGCACTGAAAAATTTTATATCACATGCAACGTTATGTTTCAGTGTTCAGGGCAGGGGAAGGAGCAGTATCCAATTCTTTGGGGAACTTATTCTTTGGACTTTAGTGTGGTTGCTGAAAGTGCTGGGACCACCTTCTATTGCCTGACTCTCGACAGTTCATCCTACAATTTTGGAGATTGTGTGTTTTATTTATTATTACTACTTACTATTTTACTTACTACTTACTATTATTACTATTACTATTTATTTACTATTATTACTGCTATTGCCATTTTTGTCAAAAGAGGAAGGATCTTCCTTAAAGCAATGCTTGTTTCATTCTGAAAAGAAAAAACAGAATTAGGCAAAATCCCCAGGAATTAGCTAAAAATGTTCTAAAAGAACAGCAAAGTAGGTTACTAATTAAATGAAAATTGAGGTCAGTTCAAAATGGGGTTCTCACAATCAGAGGGAAAACAGAGGCACTGAAAAATTTTATATCACATGCAACGTTATGTTTCAGTGTTCAGGGCAGGGGAAGGAGCAGTATCCAATTCTTTGGGGAACTTATTCTTTGGACTTTAGTGTGGTTGCTGAAAGTGCTGGGACCACGCAGCGTCTCTGTCAACCCATCTGCCTGTCCACTCCTTGTAAACCAAATTCCTCCAGTTTCAGACAAATCCAGAGAAGGAGAGAAGTTTCAGATTAACTCTTCCAAAATGGCATAAAAATCAGTGGCTGAGCAGAGAAAAGCTACTCAAGCAAACACACTCAGGAAGAGAAAGGAAGAAGCTTTCTTCTTTCCCTTTTGCTCCAAAATTGGTAGCAAGTTCAGGGTATCACAGATCTCAGGCAGTGAGAGGTTGCATCTTGGGGCTGGGAGTCACTCTAGGGAAGCAACTCTGTTCCATCTGTTGCTATAGGAGAGGCTGCCTGTATTAAATATTTGTGCTGCTTTATTTGCACAGGCACACAGGTTATCTGGAGAGTACAGGGGATTTGGTGAGCACCAAGGCAAGGAAACAGTGTTTGTGTACCTTCAGACTATGCTGCCAGGTGGAGCCTCTGATATCAAATAAAGGCTGAATTCATGCTGTGTTCTCTTCCTTAGAGGGGCACTGAAGGTCTATCCTCTCCTCAGATGTGTATGTTTATGAAGTGTGTAAGGATGAACTATTTTGTGCGAGACACCTTCTCTAAGTTTGGTTAAAACTGGCTTTAATACTGGTTAAAACTGATTTAAAATCCACTCTTACACATTAGGGCAGGGAATCACATGAATACAGAGATATGCAACCTCTGGCTGTTTTTTTTTTTTCCTTAGGAAATGGAGTTATCTTTAGGAAATAAGAATTAATGTATGCTTTTCACAGATGATAAACATCTGACTGTGCACAATAGGCAAAGTCACCTCTTGCACACAACTGTGATGGCAACACCAGCTGCAATGTCAAATGTGAGGGGTAGGTACTTTTGTTTCTTTGTTGGTTTGTTTGTTTTGTATCCCTCCAAAAAACCCTACCTTGCTTGGAATAGAGACTTGCTCTTCTTTGATTGCTGATTAAATCAAAGGTGCTGTGTGTGAGTGGAGGAGCACCTTGTCTGACTGCAATATAGCTTCACAGAGTGGTTTTGCATCCTAGGAAGCCAACATATTTTTGTGCCATACTCTGCACATTTTATCATCATAATTAATATTCCTTTCTGCCATGTTTCACACCTTTGGTTCAAAGCACTGGAAAGTACCAGCATGTTCTGGAAACAAAAGAGGGAAGTGAAAAACCTCTCCAGATACTGCAATCCGTCTGCCTCTTAGGACCAAGTGTATTTCATATAACAGATGCTACTGAACACAAAGTTTCCATTGTCTATGCCTGACTGTGCTCATGTAATGCCCCTTTAAAGCAAGCAGAGGCATCACTGCAGTGCTGGAATTGGAATATTAATGTAATTGGACTCTTGTAAAGTCATTTAATTTGTAGTGCTAATAGTCTGACTTCATCTGATTAGCATCAAGACCAAACACCTATTGTTCAAGTCAGGCACACAATCCACTTGTTATGAAGAGATTTTATCTATATAGGCAGAAGAATTGGGAAATAGCAAGATAAAGAGTTAAGTCAACAGGGAAACAATATAAAAATTTCTCCAAGATGTTCACTTGTTTAATGTAAAATCCCAAAGACAAAGGAGTTACAGTTTTTCTGAGATAGGAAGACAGACTCTCAGTGATGTGGGGAGGCTGTGGACTTTTCTAGGAGCTCCAGGAAATGAGGGAAACTCCTGAATGCTGGGGATGTTCCTAGGAGACAAAAGGTTTCTCTTTCACAGTAAGCATAGTAAGGATCATGGCAGAGAAAATGACCCTGCTAGGAAAATCCCACTGTGGATAAATGGAGGCATTGAAACACCAGGAAGAAGGAGAGGGCTGGCTTCCAAGAAGTGGCTTTGGAGGAAGAAGAAAGTAATTTTGAACACCTGACAGAGGAGTTTGTTCAGAGGCAGCACTCTCCTTGTTCTTAGTCCTGTGTTCTTCTAGTTTCCTATTGCCCTTCTTTCCTTGGAATGGCTTCCCTTGGGTGGGCAGCTCAGGAGCCCATGGAAGGAGCAGATAAAATGTGGCTGTGCACCAGTTCCTTTGCCCAAACCAATGGGTTTGGACAGCAAACAATTCCCTTTGTATTATGTAAACTCTTTGTGAAAAACCTCTGTTCTAGTTTGATCTCAACACTTTATGTGAAGGCGTAGCTTCCCTGTGAGCTTTGCCTGTCTCAGCATAACAGCATCCATGGGAGCCCTGTGCTGGATGATTCCTAGAGACTCAAATCATCTCCATGTTTTAAGTGCAGAATTTCAGCCTAAGCAGTAACACAGCATTAGAGACAGAGGGGAGTGACCTGTACACCCTGTGTGTGCTGTTAAGGCACACAGAGAAGCAGAAAAGCAGGCTGCTGGTGGCCCCTGGGCAGCTCCCTTGTGCCATGTCCCCTCCTGCAAGGGTGCATTCCCCTCAGAGACAACATCCCTCAACCCAAAGCCATTGTGGGCAGGGGTGCAGAGTGGTGACAATGGATTGCTGGGGCATCACTTCCTGCTGCTGCTGGGCTCAGCACCTCGGTCAGAATGACCCTCTCCACCCTGCTGTCCCTTCACAGCCCTCCTGGCTGCCTGCTGCTGGAGGCCATGGCCTGCTCTGCCCCTGCTTGCCCTGGGTTGTGGGTGAGGGAAGGCAGGACACAGGAGCCATGGGCATTGTTGGTGCTGCAGTGCTCGGGTGGATTGTGCCCTGGGGCACTTTCATCCTGGGGAGTGCCTGACATTCCCTTGATTGAGTGGGTCAAGTGGTGCATGGAATAAGAGTTGGTCCTAGCCTCAGGATGTCAGTCCATCCCTGCAGTCACTCCCTGCTTTCCACAGGCTTGCATTGTATTCCCTTGAAAGAGGCTTTCTGGGAAAACACAGCAATTCCCACACATCATGCTGCCACAGTTTAGGGCACGATCTGCAATTGTGAGTGTGTTCAAAATCTGTGTACTGCAAGGAGTCTTGCCTTCAGGACTGGCACTTTGACATCTAATTTCCTTCCACAGAGAAGTCTAGGGAAATGTTTTTTGTTAGAGACAGGCTTGGAAAAATGCTGATGAAGTGAAACATAAACATATTGTGTTGGAATTTTCATGGGAAAATATTGCTGAAGGATTTCAGCACGCCTGGAATGCTTCTCTCAGTACTGACCCTCTTATTCTATTTTGTATTCATATACTGTGCAGCTATAACATTCCAAATGAAACATTGTGACTTCAGCCAATTAAAAATTAAGGTCAAAAATTAAAAATTAAGGTCAAAATGGAATGCATATAAAGCCTGTCAGTTTTCAACTTTATTCACGAGCTGGGAAAACACCGTATTTTGCAACCTCAGTATTTCCTACTGGCAGCAGCTCAAATGTGTGACCGCTGCTGGAATTTCTGTTTCTCTTTCCAAATGAAATGTATTTATTTCCTCCTCCCTATTGTTACTAATGAATCAAACAGCTTTGTGATAACATGCTGGTGGTATTCAACACTGATAAAAGAGCCAGAACAACATAACACTCACATGGTTTCCAAGAAGGAAACTAGTGGAATTTTACTATCATGAAAATGTAGAAAATCTTGGAAGATATTGCAGGCATTAAACTAAAAAAATATGAATTAACATATTTGAAACATTCTAGATGACATGTGGAAAAATCACTCCTTAAATTCATACCCCTGAAATCATTGTGGCATAGTGCATGGTTTTGAATCAATGCAGCTTGTAATGATTAATACAAACTGTCCTCAGCTGAGGAAAATCCTCAAGTTTTTGATTTAATCTTTATAATAACGGAATGGAGAATTAAGCTCAGCTTGTAATTCTCTTGCAAGAAGGGCGTGGTAAGGACAGCATTTCAACTCCTCTCCAAGTTGTCACAGCAGTGTAGGGACTTTAAAAAAATCTATTGTAAATGCAAGCTCCTGGATTTAAAGAATACTTTCTGTGGAGGAATTTATTCTGTGGTTTATGGTCAGAACCTTAAGCAGCCTAATATGGACTTCATGCTAAGCAGAAAATCTCCTCCTTTTTCTTCACTTGTGGATATTGGCTGGTGAACAGATCCATATGTGTGCATACATGTATGGACACACACACACATGCTGGATTGCTGCAATGTTATGCTGTTTATATCCATGTGTGTGTTTATAAATTTAAAATAATACATAATAGTGTACATAGTTGCTGGAATATTGCACATTCCAGAAGGCTGAGGTTGCTCTTATCTCCTCTGAATGCTGTTATTAGAACATGGAAACCAACACTCATTCTCTGCGCCTTTACATCCCTGGTGGCTCACACTAGGCTTGCTGGGAGGTGAGGGAAAACTTGGCTCCAAACCCAGATGTGATCTCCCTGCCAAAGGAAAACTTGGGTGCAGCCTGGGCATGCAGGGTGGGTGGAAAAGGATGTGTGTTTCATTAAAGTTGGTACTAATCAACTCCCTTAAACTGATAGGATTGTCATCAAGATAACTGGCAGTGCAGGGATATTTTAATCATTTAGAAAATGCCAAAAATCCCCTTGGCTTTCCCCAGTGGTTGTGGTTAGATTATGTATGAGGTTTTTGACATTATTTACCCAGAAGAGGGAAGGATTACATAAGAGCCTGGAAGCCTATAAAAGTGTCCTCACTTGGCACAGACAGGAACCAGGTTAGATTTTTTCAAAGGCAGCTGAAGCCTGTAGCTGTGCAGAAAAAAAAATTATCAGAAGAAGAGAGAACTTCTCTGGGAGAAGACACTAAGATTACTTTGCATAGAACTATTTCTCATGTTTTCTTCTGATAGTAATCCCAGCTGGACAGAAAGAACCTGAGTCTGCTTGGATCATGCAGAAGAGAAAGCATTCCTGGGCAGCCTTTGTGAGAGGAGGCAACAAGAAGGGGGAGAAAATGGCTGGGGAAAATGCAAGAATACTGCCCAAGGCCACACATGAGGAGAGAAAGAAGCAGGAGGCAAAAAGGACAGGGAAATTGAAAACCTTGGCAGGCAAATTGCTGAAGACTGTGGTTGGTGGGAAGGAAACGGTGGAGAAGGCTGGTGTGGAAGATGTGGCGGGGAATTTGCTGAAGAGGCCAAGCAGTAGGAAAGGAGAGGAGAGAGGAACGCCTGCAGGTAACCTTGAAGTTATCTCTGGGTCCAGGCCTGGATCTTCTCTGCCCCTCCCATCCCACAGGCTCTTGTTTTTCATCAACTTCTGGATTAGGTGCTTTCCACTCTCTTCCTCCCCATCCTTCACCTGAATTCTTGTCCCTTCTGAACTCTACACTTGCTACTCTGGGCAGTTCTGTATTTCACTTTTTATTTGCTTCACAAATGTTTCTCTTTACTGTTCTTATTTTTATCTCTGCAAAGACTCCTGATGTGTCTTGTGAGGAAGATGATGTATGTGTGACTGACACCCCAGCCATGTGACTGTGCTGTTCCTCCACAGATGGGAGGGGGAGGTGGGCTGCACACAGGCTGGTTGTGCCAATTAAACATTTCCCATGTGTTGTGTGCATCAAGGCAGGAAGGGTGCAGCTTGTAGGCCCCTCCTGAATAACTTGCCAATTGCTTTGCTGAACATCCTTGTATCAACCCTTCTCCATTTCATGTCATATTCCTCCCTCCAGTCCTGTTTGATTTAATTCTTACTTCACATTTGAGATGTTTTCATAGAGGAAGCTAGGAAGGATATAGGCAAAACATAGTAGAAGATCATACTCCTTTCATTCTTCACTCTACATCCAAAGTTGTATCCTGAATTATTTAAGTCCCACTGCTTCTGGCTTTACTTAACTTCCCCTGCATTCTCATCAAGTTCGATTTGTCCTCTGGGCTCTGCTCCAGATACCTTTGGCAAAGCTTAACCCTTTGTTGCTCAATCTTGTAATATGTAAAACACATGGAAAAAGCCCTGCAGCTCTGTGCATGTGTTGTGAGAGTACATTTAACTCTTGTTGGTTGACTGGATGTGCTAGGTAGGATACATTGGAAACAAGCAGCACTGAAAATCTTCCTTCCAAGGGAAGGAAGATTTGGTCCTGCCAGGGTTTCTGCAGAGGAGGCAGTGAATTCCTTCCAGGCTTGGCTTTCAGCTTTTGGCTTGTTCAGAAAACGTCCCTTCTTTAACTCTTTTCTTCTGGACAGAAGGTACATTTCTTAAGGAAAGATTGTAATTAATGAACCTTGATTGCTCACATGAGGAGGTCTCTGGAATGATGGCAGAAAGCTGCAGATTAATCTGCAGGACTGGTTAACCTGGAGGAGAAAGGATGAAAGAAATTTAGAAATAAAAAGTGCTTGCCCTGAGGAAACTGAGAGGTGCTAGTGCTAGACCTTAAGTGCTCTGATCTTGAGTAGATCCTGAGGAATTCTGGAATAGATATAAACTAGATACTTCATAACTTGGATATTAAAGTCCTATAGACAAGTGAACAAACAGCAAGTTGTGTTCTTACTGTATTGCAGAGGAAACCATCTGCAGATTCATTGAGCAAGGAAAATTTTTGGAAGCTTGTGATCAAATTCATAATCTGGAGCATTCTGGAAATGATGGTATGGGAAAGTCTGAATCACTTTATGCACTGCTGGCTGAACGAATGTGGACTGTCGTGGGAGAAGCACTCAGTGGAAGTGACAGGATGCTCCTGGAGCCGTTGCAGTCAGTGGGGGAATCACTGAAGTGGGAGAAGCAGAAGGAAGCAGAACGGCTTGGCAACAGCCTAGAGACAGATTCTGTTTCCACCTGGAGCCCAAACTTCTGGAGAAAAGATCTGGAGGAAAAGCTAATGCAGTACATGACAGCCCAGATTCCCCTGTTTGCTTCCTCTGCTGACACAGATGAGACTGCACTAAAGCAGCACCTGAGTCACCTGGAAAGGACATTTCTCCCCAGCCTGGAGCACAGAAGTGATGTCTTTAAGGAAGCAGGACTGTTCATCACCTATGCCCGCTGCTGTCATGCCTCTCTGTGTTCTCACCTTGCCACACTTACTGACAGTAACTGTTTCAGCTTCAGCCAGAGCCTTTTAATTTATGGATGGATCATTAAAATGTACAAAAGGTATGTCTGAAGGGCCTTTTTTTCCTTCCCCTTTCTTTATCTCTATTTTTTTTTCTTTCTGAGAACAGTCCCTGCTTCCTGATAACACAGTGATGATCAGGACTCTTGCTGAGTTTAGGTTTGCCCACTGTCTTTTTTATCTTCTGTGCTCTCAGAACCAGAGCCTTTTTTCATTGCAGTACTGCCTCTTTCTAAATCCTTAATACCAGATTCAGGGGTTTATCAGAGGTGGGCAGGTATTTTTCTGCTGGACTGCTGTTGGACATGCACAGTTTTCTGCTTTATTGAACAATTTCTTTCCTTGCATCAAGCCTTTTTTAACAAGGTCCCTAATACTCTAATTACCCCAGAGTAATTTTCCCTGGCCTTTAGGTCAGCATGGTGTTCTATGGATTTCTCTTGTTCTGCCCTTGATTCTCCCACTGCTTTATCTGGCTAGTAGTTTTCCCAGATGTTTTCTCTATTTCCTTCATTAGTGCTTGGATCACAGGAAAAACACGTAACAGATCATTAAATTCCTGCCCAAGTCTGGGGAAACAGATATGGCTTTCCCTCCGAAGAGTGGCACATCTGGGGCCCTTTGGACCAATGTGAATTCAAAGCCTATGGGTGTCATCAAAGTCTGAAACTTTCTTGTGATTTCTTTTTCCATGGTGTATGAGGCGTTTGATTCCCTGTGTCTGTGGTTTAATTGCTACTTTGCAGCTCCAATCTTCTTATGCCTAATAGTTCTCAGCCTTTTTGGATTATTTGATTGCTTTCATCCAAACCCACAGCTTCTCTATTCCTTGTATTAATTACACTTATAAACCCCTGATTAGCTCATTAGCAGTTCATCAGGTGGTTTCTTCCCCCAGCCAGCTGCTGAAGGAGGGAAGCTGTTTGGTGGGTACACACTGGCCATCATCAGGGACATGGTACATGTGGTCAGGAGGCATCCCTTTTGCTGCTGCTTTTAAAATGGTAAAACTTAGGAGTAATGGATTTATTAAATATTGAAAACTTTAATAAAAGTGGAGGTGAAAAATAATGTAATTTAATTATATAAAGAAAAGTCAAATATAGGAAAAATGTATTATATAAATGCAGAATCCCTTCAAGAAAAAAAAAACCCAAGCAGATAAGACAGTGACTCTATTAGTCAGATGGTAGTGAAAAGAATAGAAATGAGGAGAGCAGAGATGCCAGACTTCAGCATTTGATTTTTCCTCTCTCTAAATACAGTTACAACCTCTATGAAAGCTCATGCATAGATGCAGTTGTCTTGATATATAGCTGCTTCTTATTCCATTCAGAAAGAGTATGTGACACTTGCAAAATTGTGCATCCATGCAAGTGTGCTTGGGAGATTCTGCCTGAGCTTAAGAAGGAATTGAGCAGCAGCAGTGAGGGGAGAGGGGAACAACAAGCAAAACCCTTAACTTGGGCAGCAAATGTAGGAAGAAGAAAAAGAAACAGCACAAAAGCAAAGATGGCCAAAGGCCATTGTCAAGATCATCTACTGTGCTGTGGCTGCCCAAGCTTGGCAAACACTGCTGAGTTCTTGCAGGGCACCCTTTTGCTTGGTGTGAGGCTGTGGTGCCAGGCAGGGGCGCCAGGCAGGCGATGCTGTGGACCCACGGGAAGCTCAGGGAGCTGCCCATCTGTCTGAGCTCTTGTTTCTGTACACAGAGGCAGCCAGGCATGTGAGAGACCCGGGCACAGCTTTTCCCTTGGTGCACAGTGCCTCGTGTGGATCCTTTTGAAGACTGAGGAAAAGTTGCTTGCAACCGCACGGGTAAGAACTCAGGAGTTTTACCCCAATCTGCCGGTTTTATTCCCGTGGTTTTAAATTAAGAGGTGCCCTTGTTAAACAGCCAGCCCTGCTCAGGCATGTGTGGGTCCCAAGGTCTCCATCTTGACTGAGTTTCATTGCAAAGCCCAGGTGTGAAGATCCATGACTGTCTGCTGCCAAAGGGAGGCTGCCTTGTCCTTGTTCCTTAGCAAGGAAATGCTGGGACTTTTGCAAATCTCTCTTCATCCCATTGCTGTATACTCAGAGAGCTGCAATCTGCTCTGCTCAGAAGCCCTTTTATCTGGAAGAAAGGGAGACTATGGGTGAAACCCACTTCCTTATTGAAGGCCATTTCAAAATGCTATTCATCTTCTCTCCATCTCTTAATGATCCCATCATGTGCAAAACTGGGGTTTTTCTACAACCCCTTTGCCTCAGCTGTGCAGGATATTGAGGCTGCTAAATTTGCCTGTGTGTGGATCCTCACAGTCCTCTCCAGCCTGTTGGACTGACACTGCCGATGTTAGAGCAAAGAATATTTCCAGAGCTCAGCACAAGAAAATGTGCAGCTGGTGCCCACCCAGCAGCCCTCCACAGAGAATCCTGTCTTGTGATCCCACAGGTGACCCCAGCCCTGCGGCTGCAGCATCTCTTTCTTTTCTCAGCAAAGTTCCCTCTTTGAAGAATTCTGTTGAGACATGTGGAATACAAATGAAGCAGGGAAGATGTGTTGTGGCAATGGGGAGTTCCAGAGGAAACCACGTTATTTGGAAAACTCAGCAGGGTCTCTTTTATTCAGTTAAACCTGAAATGCAACAGCAGGAGTTACCACACTCAGCTCTCTTGCTTTCCATTTCCACCAGCCCCTGGGGAGCAGAGGAGGGGAAATTCCATGGCAAACTGCTGAATCATCCCTGGGAAAGTACTCTAAATTGCAGAGATTTTCCTCAAGAATTATTCCCTGAAGAACAAGAAGGTAGTCACAAACATGGAAGTAGAAGTGCCAGCTGGTGACAATATGCTTAAAGCCTACTGGTTTCAGTATTTAAGTTCTTTATGGGCTGTTTTTAACCATTACCCTGGGGAAGACCATGTGTTCTCAAGCTCCTTTTTCAGCATTTGTTTCAATGAAGGAAGTGACTTAATTCAGGGCAATGCCACTGAGGTTATCCTAGAGCAAGTCCCTGAGTCATTGACAAGCCCTCAAAGATGCTGAGTAACAGTGATGGGAAATTTAATTTTTTTTAGTTCCCTCTAATGTAATAGCTGAAGAATGCTTTTGCTTAACTGTGGGTTTTCTGTTTTCCTGATACACCATGTGCTGAGCTTTTGTGCCATGCTGCCCTGAGTTTTCACACCTCCTTGGATCCTGAAGTACCCCAGCTCTATGTGGTGCTGAGTTGTACAGAAAGAACCGAGCTGGAAGTGCTGGACAGTGTAGCACAGCATTGTCCCAGCTCATTTCAAACCTGGCCAGCTTGGGTACAGCTCCAGACTCCAGCTAATGAGCTTAAGTGGACATAAGCTGACTCCATATGGAAAAATTATGGATGTCTCTTCAGCTCAGTGGCACAGCTTATAAAACCTGCTTTATCCCTCTATTTCTGCTTCTAGGATAATTCAGCCCTTCATTATGCTAATATACAGGCAGTTGTTGTTGAGCAAATATCCTGCTGTTATCTCTTGACAATTGTCATACATTATTGTGCCCAAATCACATGGTGTTTGTTTTGCCACTTCAATGGATGACTAAAATTTCAGAATGAGAAGATCCTGACCAGAATAAGCTATGGTCTGCTTTGCTTAGAAATACCTGGTTTATCTTTGGGTGTGGCAGCCTGATATTTGTGCAAACTAAAAGCACTTTAAACAGAAATGAGTGCTGAGAACTGTGAGCATATCAGAAGGTGCTGAACCCGAGATGCCACGTGGAGTTCAAAACCACTTTGAAACTCCAATGTGGGGAATTCAGTCAGCTCTGCATGCAGGCAGCATTTCCCTCAATCTGGACACACCTGGGGCAGGGGAGCTTTGTGCCTTTGAGGTTACAAAGCTGGTGAACTGAAAATGCTGTTGCCATCAATTGGGTTGCCAGTCTGTCACCTCTGCCCTTGCTGTACTGGGGAATTTGACAAGAGTGCAAGGCAGACCTTGCAGCATGGTGCCAGGGCTCATTCTCATGCTCATTTACACTGCCCTGCAAAGGATCACTTGGCTCTGTGTCTTCTCCCCACCACCTCTGTATTTTTTCAAATGGACAGAAGGAGGACCGAGAAGTTCATGTTCTGCAGTCAGCACAGGTGTACTGACCATCCATGGATCTGAAGCCTTGCAACATTTTTGTCGGACAGGAAGAAATAAGAAGTAAACTGGGCCTGTTTATTACAGCAGAAGTTTTGGTCCTCTCCTCATTGGAGCTTTGGTGCCTGACGTGCTGGTATCACTACAAGAGCTACAGACAAGCAGGCTGTTTCTAATGCAGACACATAATCTGATCCAAAACAACTAAGTGCTGTCCTCAACAAGTTATTAACTGCCTTGCAGTTCCTCACTAAGCTATGCTTTGTCCCATTGTGGGGGGCAGGCTTGAAGTGTTTGTGCAGCTCAGCAGGGATGTGCTATCTCAGCACATAGTGTTCACACATTTGCTCACAGTCAGGTGATGGCACTTGTGAGGAAAGAAATTTTTCTGGGTTGTTTACAACTGCTTATTTGTCTTTGATTAACACTTTTCAGTGAATATGGGAGAGCAGTTGTTTTGAATATACATTTGATGAAATTCTTCAGCTGACAGCCACAAATTTCCTAATTCATCAGGCAGAAAAGAACAAAGATCAAAATGGGAGATCAGACTTTATATTCCTTGGAGGAAGATTCAGAAATGAAAGAATAAATAAGCAAGCCAGATTTTTGAGTTTAAAGCTTCTATAAAGGTCAGATCATGTTTTAAGCAACAAGTCCTTTCTCTGCAGTGCTAGTTTTGTTTTTACAGCCATTCAAACTAGCACAAGCCAGCCAAGTCTTGGGAAATTTCCCATCGTGCAGCCTCATGGGGCCCATCTCACCATGACAGTAGCTCTAAACACTAAGCCTGCTTCTCTTTGCACTCACAAGTCCCTGGCTCAAGCAAGGGAATGGTTTTAATTAATGCTGGCTGGTTTCTCTGGATGCTGGTTGGAGAGAGGAAGGGTGGAAAATCTCAACTACAGTAGCTGGCAGCATGGAGATGTATCTAAGCATTGTTTTGCTGTGTGGGCGCCTTCATTTGAGCTAAGCTAACTAGGGAAGACTGTAGATAACCCAAGCTGACACTGGGATGAAAGAAAGCTGCAAATCACTTAAACTCAAACAAACAATGTAGAACAAAACAGAAAAATGTTATTAGGTCAGCTGGAAAATAGCCAGGCTTTGGAGGCTTTGGGTTAAAAGAGACAGCCAAAAAAAATGGAGGCAGGAATTCATCTACTCCAAATGGATAATGAGAGGCTGGGAAACCTAACACGCTATGAATGCCATTGTATCTTAACTGTACTTTTTAATTTCCTTTTATCATTTAGAAGGAAGTGGGGAAAGCACTGAAAGAAGCCTTTGATATTGGGAAAACCCCTTGGGCAGATGCTGCAGTCATTGAGGTAAACTGGGGGGAACTGAAAAGCTCCCAATCTTTGGGGCAGTCATGTTTTTGCACACAGACGTGGGTATTTGGCAAGACCTAGTTTTGCATGTCTCAGTCTAAGCTCAGTGGGTTAAAAGCCTGCAAGCTGGCTGCCATACTTAACCTGTTTTCGCCCTGGGCATACATAAAGAAAAAAATACCTCCTTACAAAACTAAGGATAAGCCTGAGCTGATTCAAGCTGAAGCTGCATTTTCATACATGCTCCTGGATCTTTATGTAACCTTTGGAAAGTGGTGGTGTGTGTTACCCAGCCTGCTCAGTATGAGCTCTGCAGAGCACTTTTATAAAAGCAGGGAGAGCTGCTGAGCCATGGCAGTGCAGTCCCATGGCTGGCAGTGCAAGCTGCAGGCAGGCTGCTCCTGCTCATCCCTGCTGGGACTGCTGCCCTGGTGGGTCAGGCAGTGCTGGGGGCTCTGCAGAGCACAGCACAGGGCTCCAAGGGCACTGCAGGAGCACACCTGAGGAGCACACATACTGACACACTGCAGGAGCACACCCTGCTGACTCGTGAGCAGCACGTACTGTGGGCAGAGGGGGTGTGGATCACGACCTGCAGAAGGATTAAAATAAATCCTGGAGTTTATATGTGGGCTTAAGCGATGCTGGAGATCAGGGCCATGGCTGTGGGCTCTCATGACTGTATCTTTATTCTCTGCTTCCACCACCCCAGTGGCAGTCCCGTTTCAGGCCATGAGAGAGGGAAGTAGCTCCATGGTCCTTTGGAATGGCAACCTCAGGCATTGGAAGCATTGCAGATCAGCAGCAGCTGGTTTTCCTTGTGAGGATGCAGATTTAGCTGGCAAGCACTGGCTTTTCTGGCCCATCTCAGACCCAGGCAAATGCAGAGCTCACATCAGGGGCTGTTTCCTCCTTGCCTTGCCCTGTACCTGCTGGAGCCATGGAGCAGTGATGTGCCCAGTGATGTACCTGTGCTAGGGCGATGTTTAGCTACCAAGATGGTTTTTTTCCTGCCCCTGGCTCACACTGGAAAGTTTTCTAATGGGAACTAGGACAAGGCATGGTTTGAATCCCATAGTCCTCATATTTGTAACATCTGGCCATGCTTCAGCATGAGTGGATTCACTCTGTTGTGTATGCAACTGACAGGTTTGAACGCTCTGGGGTGGGTGATGGAAAAGCCTGGATTAATAGGAAAACCTTATCAAATTACCATCTCCTCAATTTTCTCAGGCTGACACTTAAACTTCAGATAGAAAATTATCAAGGTGTCATGGAAACTCATCATCTGTGGTTTTCTGACACTTTGGGGTGGCTTATTTTATCCAGCCCCTTTGGGTGAGCTTTTGCATCTGTTATGAGCAGTGGAAAAACCCATTCATGATGTGAGTCACCCTTTGTCTCTGGCTGATGAGCACTGTGAGGGCACAGCATATGGGTCCATCTGTCTCCTTTTATCCATCTGGCTCTCCTCCCCTTTGCAAGCTTTTGTTTCCACAGAGCAACTAATGGGCAGCATTAAGTTGCCACCTGCTCAAGCCTGCCCGATGTGGGGTGAATTTTGAGCTGTCTGGCACAGCCCACCTCCTGCAGACACCTGGGCCACCCAGCTGGGCTCAGTGGGGCAGGACATGTGCTGCAGGGTTTAACACACAGGGCTGTGTCGAGTGTGAGTTGTGGTGGCTGGGCAGGTGACACCTGCCCTCTTCAGGCATGCCATGTAGAGACCCTGGCAGAGGTGCAGGGCACACAGATAGGTCTGCATAACTCCTTTTTAGTGGCTGCACCCAAATTTATCTGCCAGGGTGAGTCAGGTAGAAGCACAGATGCTCCTGCAGATGGCAGGTCTATGTATGAGCTGAGCTGCCAGGCTGGATGTGGCCAGCAGATTACATCTGCAGGGACAGGCTTTTACCCAAGCTGACCACAACAAAAACAATGTGGCAAAGGTGTAGGATTAGGCATTACAATAAGGATGATGAAAAATACATTTATTTCCATGAGGATTCTCAAAACTGAAGCAGAAGTTGGTGCCTAGGGCAGAGGGATTTGCTGCAGGGTGAGCAGTGGGATGTATTCTGTTCACTGCATAGGGAACAAATGACTTTGGCTAGTTCTCCTCTCACACATTGAAATCCACAGATAATGACAGAGAAGACAGAGGCTGCCAGGCGTGTCAGCGAGAGCCTGGGTGAGAAGGTGGAAGCTGAGTGCCTGGAGGAGTGCCTGAGGTTCCTGGAGAGGTAGGAAGGATGCTGTTTTCCTCCTTGGTAGCATTCTTAATGCTCAAAAGAAAGAAATCCTGATGAAGCAGCTGGTGATGCTGTGTTCACCTGGATCTTGATGTCTGTTTCCCATTAAGCTGTTACTGACAACACAGCACTTCACTGCTGCTTGTGTGCTCAGTATTTGTAGTTGGACTAAAGCTGAGGGAACAAAGTGCATCTGGAGTAGCTGGGACAGGATAAAGCCTTTGGAGGAGATCTGGAGAGGCTCAGACCTTAAACACACTTGGGAAGAGGGGCAGCCAAGTGTCCAGTGCTCAGGCCTGGTCCTTCCTGACCTGGCTGTGCATCCCAGGCACAGTGCTTTCTGCTGGCTCTGTGGCAGGGTGGAGAGCTCTCCTCTGTCCTAGTTCTCTTAGCAAGATGAATGTCTTCTCATCTGGCTTCTCACCACTTCCTCTGGCTCCCTTCATCTGCTTTTTGTTCTTGGGTGTTTCTCTCCCCATGTATCCCCCACAGCAGAAAATGCCAGGACTGCTGGTTTAGGTTGTATTTCAGATGGAGATTTGATTTAAGATCCTTGGCCCTCCACATGATGAGAGGAAAGAAATTCCTATAAAATGGAGTTGTGCAGAAGCCCTTTGTAAGACTGAGACTCACAAAGCAGTTCAGAGACCTTGTGAGTTATTCATACACACTGAGACTTTGTTCTGCACCTTTATTGACAAAGCCTGAGCTGCTTCCCAGAAGGAGGTGTTGCAAATCAACCTCCTGCCTCTTGGTCCCTGACAAAGGTACCCAGACAGCTCCAGGGCTCTCCCTGCTGTTCCTGTCTTTTCCTTCCCCCTTAGCTGGGCAGGACAGAGACTTGGTCATGTTGTAGATCCCACCTGGCGGATTGAAACTGTGAGATGAAAAGACAAATAATCACACAGTATTTCTTCAGTGTGCTGTTGCTGTTAGATGTTATGGAGCATGCCAGATTAAAGGTACTTCTTCCTGTTTTAATTTAGCTATGAAGATGAAGTAAGAAGTTTTATCCAGCTTGATGGCTGCCCACAGATCTACAGCAGCTTATGTATCCTGGAGAGTTGCTGCCTTCTCAGGTTAGAAAACAGGGCCTCATGACATGGGGAGCAAAATGAGTTTTCTGCTGGTCTGATCTCCTCCTGGCTCTGGTATGAGGCCAACCTGTGCACACCAGCCTTTAAACATGGAGGAAGCCAGCTGCTGTCAGCAAGACTCCTTCAGAGCTGCCCTGGCTGCCCCAGCAAGAGAGAGGCTGAGATGGGGGTTGTGACTGTGGCCAGAGTCACAGGGCTGTACTGCCACTTTTTGCCAGCTCCCAGGCCCTGCAGGTGGAGGGGTTGCAGCCATCTCCCCCTTCCTGCACTGAGCAGGAGGCAGCAGTGCTGTGTCATGTGTGGGGACATATCCTGGCTAACCCCACTGTGGGTTGTGATGTCCTTCCTTTCCCTGGCCTGATCATCCTCCAGCAGGAAAGCTGCATAAAGGTTATGCTGAGATGTGTGTGCTACTGCACTTGGTAGGTGCAATCTCAAGTGCCTTGCTGAATGAATCCCCAAGGAATATGCCAGGCTCTCCCTGGGATTGCTAGGAGGGAGGGAAGCAGTAAAGCACAGAAGGGTGGAGGAGGATGTTTGCACCTACAAGCTAATTTCAGAAGCACTTGCAGCATCAGAGAAAACAAGGTTGCTTCTTTTCTTCCTGTGTAAAATTATCCAGGGATCTCTGGAGTCAGCAAAATGCCAAAATCCAACATATGCACAGTGATTACTTGACATCAGAGCCTTGTGTTGAGCCTAGGTAGCTGCTTTGTTTGTTGTATTTGCATGTTGCTGATGCTGGATCCTAGACTGAATACTTATGAGTCTTCTATGTAATCCTTCACAGCTTTACTGAGAATGAAGTTGTACACTGAGCCTTTCCACAATGTAGGATGTCTGGTTTCAAGCTGGTGATAATTTTAACCAAGATTTGCTGACTGGAAGATTGTTCTGATGGAAGATAATTGTCTTGTATTTGTAGATTGTCAAAGGCACATGGGATGCTCACCCAGACTCTGTTTGTCAATGCTGCTTCATGCTTGCTCATTTTTGAAAACACTAGAATTTTTATTGATCTGATCTCACTAGTGATGGGTACAAGTGGCATTTGTATGCACTGAGCTTTTGTGCCCCTGTGGCAGTGTCTTAACGAGCACACAAATGCAGGTCACTGAGCTAGCTTTGGACCTGAGCATGTGTCCATTCAATGACCCAGGCAGCTGTGTTGGTTGCAGTGGAAAGAGTTTTGATCTGAGAGAACAGTGTGATTTGATCTGATCAATATTTTCCATATTAATTTTTTAAACAGAACTGTCTGGCATAAGCTAACATACATTTGCAGTGTCAGCACTGAGCAGAATGTTAAGGTGAATGGATATCTGCACAGGATGGAAGATGACATTATGGAGCATTTTCTGCAGACCATCACCACGAAAGTCAAGGTATGGAAGACACATTTTAATTCTGACTCTTTGCAGACCATATGGCTGGCATGCACTTCCCTCTCATGTTCTGGTTTGGAAAAGGTGAAGCCATAGTTTGGCCTTCAAGCCTGGTATTCTCCTCTGCCTTGTCAGAATCTGTATGTGGACAGCTTCACATTTTCCAGTTTTGGGACCCAAGTTTCTCTGTTTGTACTGTTTACTGTTGTGCTGCCCAGACCCCAAAAAGTTGAATTTTGCCTGGTACCCATTAATTCCCAGCTGCTGGGCATCTTCCCAGGGTAGTGATAACTCACAGAGCCCAGGGCTGTGCTGGGTAATCAGGATGTAGAGAAGGCTGACCAGAAATGTGTCTCTCCCTTGAGATAAAGTCCCCTCCCTTCACACTTTCTATTATCAGTCTGTTAGCCCAGGCACCCTTCACCCTTGTGTCTGGAAAACACAGAATTCCAGGCTCCTGATAGTGTGTGATCCTGTGCATTTCCCTGGGAAGCTCCCCTGAGCATCTCCAGCCTCATTGCACAGCTCCCTCGGGCACGCTGGAGGCAGCAAAAGGAAAATGACAAGAGAAACTCTGGCTACACTGTGCAGTTTTGGTCTCAGAGCTCATTGCCAGCCTGTCCCATGGGCCCACACATCTGTGTGGGAACTGCGGGTGGTTCTGACAGAGCACCAGCAACCCTGGAGGGGGAACAGGAGGTCCAGGGCCCAGGTTTTCAGTCTTCCAGGTTTGGGCTTAAGAATTTAGTACATCCTTCCTGAGTCGGAATTGTTTCTTTCTTTCATGTTTTGATTTTCTTTGAAATAAAAACACAGGATGCTGCAGTTGGTGGAGAAGTCTGTTTCCAAGAGCAGAAAGAGCAAAGACACAATAATCTGTGTCTGTTGTTTGTTTGGTGTCTCTACATGTGGACCCTTTGACTCTGTCTGTTTCTTTTCCTCAGGGAACACTGAAGGACCACTTCAAAAAGTGTGACAGTGGTTTTGACCACATCCTTGAATCCTTAAAGCAAAACTTTTTGACCTTTGGAAAGAAAAAACCAGATATATATGAGGTAAGAAATAAGTAAGAAAGTGAGAACAATATGTTATTCAGGAAATCATCTTACAAGAAAGATTGAGAGGGATTTTTTCCAAGGGCATGTAGCAAACGGACAAGGGGGAATGGATTCAAACTAAAAGAGACTAGGTTTAGATTAGATTTTAGGAGAAAGTTCTTTGCTGTGGGAGTGTTGAGGTGCTGGCAGAAGTTGCCCAGAGAAGCTGAGGATGCCCCATCTCTGGAAGTGTTGAAGGCCATGTTGGATGCGGTACTGAGCAACCTGTTGTGGTGGAAGGTGTCCCTGCTCATGGCAGGGGGGTTTGAACTAGATGATCTTTAAGGTATCTTCCAACCCAAACCATTCTGTTCTGTGAAATCACTAAAACTAGTAATTGAACATTTGGATTAGTAATTGAACCTTTGGATGGCACAGTACTAGAAAATTAATCTAAACTGCAGTTTTCTCTGTTGCCAAATGGGCTTTTAAGTATCTGGTGGTCTCAGTCCAATACCTCTATTCACCAGGGTTGGGTAGTGACAGCTGGAACCTTCCTGTAATTTCAGCAGAGAACCAACAAGTGAAGAAATGTGGAAACTGAATGTACCTCCCAAATACAGAGGGGAATTTGGGCTCCGTCCTCTCCTACCATTGCCCCAATGCCATTATATTGGAAATTTTCCCAGCTTCTAATGTGTTTCTACCTTATTTGTAAGGATTATTGATCCCTTTGATGTAGAGTGGACACAGAGGGGTGAAAAGTCCAAATTCTCAAAGGGCACAGCATCTCATGCAGAGAAATTGGCAAACAACCTCACAAAGTACCCAAGTTTTTTCACCTTTACAGTAGCCAAAACAACTTGTCTAGGATCTTACAACACCCTTGAGTCTATCTCTTCAGCAATGAGGTTGGTACCTGGGGAATCCTCTCTTTTGTGCAGGCTGGATTTGCTGCTGCTACATGTGCCATGTGTCCTCCTAAGCACGGGACTCCCAGGTCGGCAGTCTATTTGTCAGTGATGATTTTAATTAACATTTTGCAATATGGGAAAAGTAATGGAAGAGAAAAAACTAGGATCTATTCTGCTGTTGTTCAAAGCCTGTCACTGGACATTATGTCACATTAGTGCTGGGGCAAGCAGCAACTCGCTGTGCCAGAGCTCTCTGTCTCTTGCTTTGTCTGTTTTGGACAGAGCTGGGGATTTCCTGTACCTTTGGACTGCAGCCTAACCCTGCTCTAACAAAATGTGGTTTCTGTGCAGCAGCCCACCCCCCAGCAGAAACACTCCCTGTCCCTGTCAGGCGCTGCATGGCCTCTGCACTGGGGTTCCTCAGCTGGTATGGGAGCTAAGAGGGAGCTGCCCAGGTGACTTCTCTGTGCCCAGCAACAACTGTGTGCCCCAGGGCCCTGTGTCAAGTGTTAGATGCTGGAGGGAGGCTGCATCTGGCTTTGTCTGCAGCCCAAGATCTCCCCAGTGGTAATTTGTTAGCCAAGACAGTGCTGCTGCAGGTCTGGAGTGTGAGTGACCTCTGGCTCAGCTAGCTGGTCTCATTGCTTTTGATTTGATGTCTCCACACTTACCATCAAGGTTTGTCATCCACATGCTGCTTGGAGATAGTCCAAGTGTTGGATCAAGCATTTTAAATTAATACTTAAGCAAAGAAATGGGCCAGCATGGGCAGAATATCTGCTGTGTGCCCTGGTACAGGTGTGGCTGAGCCTTGCTCAGTGCAGGGAAGTTAATCTGGGTATCTTTGCTCTGGAACAGGCCCTGGTCAAGGCTGTCAATGCCATCATTATTACAGAATACATGCAGGCCCTCCTGACCACTCCCAGGAAAACATCTGCTATGCAGAGGAGGAGGACTGTCAACAAGATAGAAGAAGATCATAGGATGATGCAAACCATCTTTAAAGAGTGCTTAGTAAGTCTTTGATATGGTTACAGTTTTGCTTTTTGTCATCAAGAACAATACCAGCAGAGGAAGAGACTCTGAAAACTGCAAAAAAGCTTAAGAGATTTTACCACAGGGGTATCAAGCTTCACTGAAATGACATTCAGATATGCTGACAGCTCTTCTGATCTGTCAGAAGCTGTTAGTTCATGGTTTTGAAATGTGTGACTGGAAGATGCAAGTTTTGCACTGCTGCCACTGACACAAGAATGAGGCGTGCTCCTCTGAGCTGGTGAGACAGCTCCAAAGCTGCCAGCTCCTCCATCAGGCCTCTGGCACCTGGCATGGGGTGGCAGTGCTTACCCTGAAGCCTCTGGAGTGATGAAGCAAACAGGCTGCTCCACATCTCCACACCTCCACCTGCTCTGTGGTTTGCCCTGTAAGGCTGTTCCTCCCTGGACATGGGGTGTGCATTGCCACCCCTCCATCCAGCCTCCTCCTTCCCCACAGGCCCTTCCCAGCCCCTCAGAGCTGGGATGATGGCTGTCTCAGCCATTTCCCTGTGCTGTGGCATTTCCTCATGGCAAAAACATGCTGATGCTGTTGCGGTTGCTGACGGCTGTGGGGAGGAACGAGTCTTCCTGCAGGGGTAAACACCTCACACCATTAGGAGGTGAAGGCACATTGCAGAACATTGGGTGTAAAAGCAGAGCCACACCTCTGAAGAAAAGTTGTGCAAAGTGCTGGTTCTGATTTGCAGAAACAACTTCAGAAGCTTTAAGAAGTCTCACCTCATAATCTGGTGTAATTGGCAGTGATGAACACAGCATCTGTAGGTGCCACCAGGCTGTCACATGAGTCCCTGGGTTACCCAAGGGCCAGGACTGCCCTGGCAGCAGCGTCCCCTCCTTCAGCTGGTGCAATTGGAGAATCACTGCTGTGCAATGTCCCTGGCATGGCTCATTAGCAGATGCAGGCTGAGGGTGACCAGGCATGGTGTTCCATACGGGGCTGGGCTGAGCAGCACAGCAGTGGTTGCAAAGTCAGTCTGGTAACAGGACTCAGATGTGACAGCATATAAACCCCCTTGGCTGCACTGGTTTTAATGATTTCACAAATGCTGAGTCATTCTCACAACTTGCCTATTTAAGTGCTAGGGACTGAAAATCTATTTTCTCACAGATGACTCCCTTGCAAGCCATATGTCAGCAATTCTTACCTTGTCCAATGAATAAAATGAAATAAAAATGATTGTCTGTAGGCTTCTCTAAAATCCTCTCAGAGCCATTATAATTAATGCATTAGATTCATGGCAGAAAGCTGGGAGCTGCCAATGCTTTTAGCTGAATTCCCACCTCTCTTGGAGTGATCGATCACAGATGAATTAATGCTTTCAGCAATTGAGACATGGGGAATAGCAGGAGGGTTCTCTAATCTTAAATCTGAAGTTTACCAGAAATGCTGTGCTCAGCATCAGCTTTGGATGTAATGTGCATGGAACAGTGCAAAGGAAATAGAGGAAATCTAATTATCTGTTAAAAGCCTACATTAAGCTTGGGTGAAAAAGGACCGCATCTGGTTAGAACGTTTTTCCCAGTGTGCTCAGTGTGTGCACTTTCTTACTTGATGTGAGAGCACTGAAAGCCTTGGAGGTGAAACGCACAAGAGATTTGCAGGGGACAGCCTGCTCCTTAGTCATGAGGCTCACGGTTCTGCATGCCAAATATGAACTCTGCTGCAGACTGAATTTATCGTGCAGTTGTTGCACAGGCTGCACCTGCTCCCTGCCCTGCTCTGCCCTCTCTCTGGGGTCTTCCTTCCCCTCTCCTCTCAAAACACATTAGAAAATACCTTGCTTCTCTCCTAAGAGCAGTATGTGTCAAAGGCGCTTAAACACTGCTGACAAAACACCTCTTTTTTTCCCCTTTAGACTGCAGGCTGTTTACCTCTGACCTTGCCTGCCTATGCAGTGCTTAACTAAATCTGACGCCTTCAAATTAATTAGCATTTTGTAATAGTGAGCTTGCCAAGTATGAAGCTGTACAGTACCAGTGCCTCGGGAGCTGAGTACAGCTTGTGCCCTGAGCAGAGCTAGACATGCTGTGTGCCTGCACTGCAGGGGGAGAGGGGGAAGGCTGTCTTCAAATATTATTATTATTTTTAATTTATGTTCATTGCAGAGGAGCTGCATGGAGAATGTGACCAGCTGTTTCTAATGCCCCCTGCAGATCAGGGGAACCTGGGCTTCTCCTGCCCCAGTTTGGCAACCTGTTCTCCAGGTTTGCTTTGTCACAGTCTCTGTTGATGTGGTGGCATCAATAATTCAGGGAAGCAATTAAATTGCATTACTGCACTGATGGAAAATGTGAGCAAGACCTGAAGCTCTCTTCCTGGTGGTTCATCTGCATTCTGCTTCTCCAGCTCTGCTAAAAATGCTGTGTGTTTTTTGATGAGACTTTTTTCTCCTGTATGCTCCAGATTAGAGGGAGATCATTCTGTGCAACATCTACCAACCATGTCATGTTTTCTACACTGTCCAGCCCCGTTTCCCACCTTTTTCTATTAGAGGATCTGTGTCCTCTATGCTCTCCCTAAGGTTACTTTTCTGTCCCTGGGCTTGCTTTGGGGGCCAGAAATGCCAGCATGTTTGGCCAACAAGGCTTGTTTTCACACAGATCAAGCATAGGGCTGTGCTTACTTCCAGAGGCAAACCACATCCCACGAGGTGAAATGGCCCTGAAAGGACAGGGAGTTTATGCAAAAATGAGATACCTTTGCCAGCTTTGCCAAAGGAAGAGCAGGAGGGGATTCTGCACTGCTGAAGATGGTTGCCCAGCCACCCTGGAAGCAATCTGTGGCTACTCCCCAGGTTCTTTTCTGCTACCCTGGGGCAAAATCAGATTTCTACACATGCACAGACACTCCTGCAAAGGTCCTAACCCCCACAGAGAGATCCCCAGTCTGACATGAGTCCAGCTCTTAATGTGCTGTGCTGTTTCTCCTGCCCTGAACACAACATTGCTTTTCTCCCCAGGGTCCTGCAGCTGGTTCTCTCAAGGATCCCATAAAAGCAATTTTAGAGCTTGTTCAAACTTCTGATCCTGAGGGGATGAAGATAGCACTTCTGCCCATTCTAAAAGAATTTCCTGACCTCAGGTAATGTCTTTGATTGCTTTGACTTCTGTACTTTCTTACATGATTACTTGAAACCAGAAGACCTACAGCAATATTAGTCCTGTGATAATTTGCTCTGTATTGGGCCAGGCACAGTGACCCTTTGAATGCACTCACTGGTGCCTGGTTTATATCCTTGTCAGACATTAACTGCTGAAGTTGAAATTTCCTCCTGTAAAGGTGGAGGATGGATGAAATTGCTGGCAACAAAGCAGAAATGCTGTGGAAAAGTACTACCTTAATGCAGAATTTACAGGAGCACATGTGTCAAATGTAGGTTTCAAGAACATCCTTAATTTGGGCATTTCATAACTTCCAAACACTTGGCTTTTGGCTTCAACACTTCACCACACCTTCTATAACTATTTTCAGAAGTTTCTAGGTGTATTCAGAAAGAATATACACTTGTATTTCTTACAGAAAATTTAACAGAATTGAAACACAGGTTTTACTAGGAAGGAGAGAGCTAACTGCATTTTTTCCACAGCCTGTGGTTTACTGCATCTATCTTTTGTTCTGATGTGCTGTGCCTGTGTTTTTCCAACTTAACATGACTGCAGTGTAGAGCTCTCTGTCACAGGATGCTCTGAAGGCCAAAAGTGTGAATACCTTCCAATGTGGGGCCGACAATTTGTGGCAGATTACTTCAGTGCCTATTCAACATGACAGTCATCTGATAAACCTGCAGCAAGGGAAGTCTCTAGACTTCTGTAGAAAGGACTGCTGTAGGCAAAGAAAAAAAATAAAAAGAAAGACAAAGAGATTATGTTATGCTTCATCTGGTTTCTTACCTCTTTTTTACTTTACTACTTTTGAAGGTGCTATTGAGCTAAAAAGCTGCTTATCTGATACAGCATAGCAATGATATATATATGTGTGTATACATAGTATAGGAAGTGGGCATAGAAAGTTCTCAGAAGACCCAGATCTCAAAGGAGGTTATCCTGGTGTGAGTGGATGCACTGTTCTTGACTACAACAGATTTCTCTATCTCAAACTGTTTGGCTTGGATACATTTGCCTTATATCCAATACAGTACTTCCCTGCTCAGGGGAACAGTGCCCTGTAGAACACAAATGCCGTAACCTTCCAGATGAACAAGAATTAGCTCCATTTGAGGGGAGAAAAGATATTAGAAATGCCGCCAAATGGTCAAATGTAGAATTATCTGAAACCTGTTATGTTAGATACAGGTCTTTTTCTAGGAATAACCTAAGCTGAACGTTTTCAATACTTCACAGGAATGCTGTGTGCTCTGGGCTTGGGACCCATGAGCTCAGCCCTGTCCCACACAGCTCCTGGGATATGGCCTCCCCCTTAGATAACCAGACGGTGTCAGAAAGCAGCTTCCAGTCTTTGGTCTGCTCCAGCAAAACTGAGGATATAAAACAAATGTTGGGGTTTTTTTCTTGGCTCGTTTACTTATTGTCCTCTTGTCCTTTTGGAAAGGAAGGAACATCTGAGTGCAGTGCTGGACATCAAAGATTCGCTCAGCCGAGAAGACAGAGCTGCTCTCTTGAAGGCATTTCATGATAATTGCAGGGAATTGGAAACAGAAGCAAACTTGCTTTTTGCAGATATAGAAGTAAAACCTACAAAATGTAGACTCTGTTGCTGCCTCTGCTGTTAGCAAAGGTGGGTGTGTGTGAGTGTGCTTGTGTGTAAGGTGTACCTGCCCAGGCACAGTTCTTACAGGGAGGTGGAGCTGTAGCCTCACCTCCCCAAGGCCCTCATTGCTCCATGCACTGGCTCTACTTCCCTCTCTCTCCTTCAGACTTCCACACCCTGGAGGATCATGTTGGAGACAGTGCAGGTTACTGAATTCTTTGATGAGTGATTCAGGTTACAGCAGGGACAAAGGAGAAGACAGGGCTGGCTCTTCCTCCCCATCTTTCACTCCTGTCTGTGTCCCTGCAGCAAGGTCTCTGCAGCATCCCCTCCCTCCCAGCTCTTACCCTCTGCCTGGGCACGGTGTCCCAGGCAGGTGCTGTTGCCTCCTAGCAGGACAAGACAAGGAGGATCATCTCTGTGATCCTCCTGCTTCTCTGGTGCCAAGGGGAGGGATGTGTGAGCCCCACCACTGCCCCCTCCATGACAACTGCATTAATTCAACCAGGCTTGGCCCCATTTAGCTGACTGTGCTGTACTGTGCTGTGAGAGCCAGAGGCAAGTGTGCCCACTGTGTACTGGCAAAAGCAGCAGCTGATGGCAGAAGGGAGGAGGGTTAAAAACAGAGGGATGACTGGCACTGCAAGGAGTTAAATCCAATGGTGAGAATTCCCAAGACTCATTTGGGGTACTTGCAGTCACCTTTCAGTTTCCCAAGAGAATTGTTCATAATCACAAATAGGTATTTTTATTTTTTTGTGAGGAGGAGGGGGCCAAGTTGCAGCGGATTTCAAAGTTAAGCAGTTCCTCATGGATTTAAAATACTGCTTAGTGGAGAACATGCAGCTATTTTCTTCACTTTAAATAATTGACAACTTCTTGCTAGTCCAAAGTTATCCAGCTCCAGCTCAGAAATGGAGAATTTTGTTTTATGTTGGCCAGGTCAGAGCCCTCAGCTATCAGAAATTATCCTGCTCAGTCAATAACTACAGATTGTCAGCAGTTACCTTCTGTTGCATAAGCTGACTAGACTGAGGTTGAGAAGCACAGTCCCTTCCCTCCTCCCCTCTCAGGTGTCACTATTTATTTATAGTTACCCATGTTAGCAGATCAGCGATGAGGTATGCAGGACTCTGCCCTCCAGGCACAGGCAGACAGCAGGCTGCCCTGGTAGCAGGGAGAGAAAGCAATTAGAGAAACAATTAATAAGCACAAAAGCTTCCCCTCCTAATGAAAACTGATTCTGATATAATGAACTGGCTGTCAGCTACTCATGTTTATACCCTGCTTTAAAGAAATTATCCATAGTGTCACTTTTGCTTTAGTAAAGATATCAAGAAACAAGTTTTTAAAGCATTATAAGTCCCTGAATCTCCTGTTTGCTGGGTAAATAGCTCCCAAATGGAGCAGACCCAGCTGAGTCTGCAGAGTGGCGGACACACATGCCTAGCACAGTAAAGGTGAAATCAGTTATGGGATGTGCCACCTCCTCCTTCCATGCCAGCCCTGTGATTTTGCTGCCATGCTCTGGGGTGTGACCTGTGGGCTCTCTGAGAACCTGCTGCTTCCCCCTAGCCAAAAACACATTTCTCCCTCCTGTATATGGAGGTGGCAGGACTTTGGAAAAGCACTGGTTTTGGTTGTTTCATGTTAGCATGAAATGTCCTTCCAGAAGAGGAGTGAGAAGGTTTGGCTGGGGAGGGCAGGCAGCAGTGGGCTGCTGCCCATGGATTGCTTAGCCCAGGAAGTGAGGATTTCAGCAGGTAAGTGTGGATACAGCTTCATGCAAGAGTGTGCACAGGAAGGATGTTTCTGCTGTTTGACTCTTGCACATGTTCTGACGAGTGCTATTTAATTATCCAGCTTTTTTCTTGCCTTCCCTCAGGCCTGCTGGGAGAAACATGAGGTCTTGCTCTGCTGTGCCAGTGTCTGCAACCACAGCTCCTTGAAAGCTTCACATGCAGCTGGATACATGGAGAAGCCTGTCAGCCATGGAAGACAAAATTTCTGCACTTTTGCAGGAAAACCATGAGGCTCAAATCCCAATCTTATATGTAAAGTCCAGGAGGAAGTTGAATGGGATATGGTTGAAAGACATTTCTTCAAGATTTCCTAGAGATTGCCATTCAGCTGAGTCCTGGTGGTTATTCCCAGGATGTGGCAAGTGTGGAAGAGAGTTTTCCCTCACTGAATTCCTCTCTGTTTCCACCCTTTGTTCCATGAAATCTCTAATGAAACCAGGGACTGCTGCACCACATGGTGTCCCAGCATTGCAACCTCCCTCCTGAGGGATACAAGACCTCTGTTAGGGAATATTGCCTGGCTGATTGTGCTGGCAATGCCTGCAGGTCTGGGTGCCTCAGTTTACCCCCCAAAGCCTGACCTGCACCAGGAGGCTGCAGACAGAGCTGCCTCTTCCCTCTCTCATGAAGGCTGTGACCTGCTTTGGGGGCAGCCTGCCATGGTGAGGTATGGGATGGGGACCTCCTCCTGTATGAGTTTTACAGCTGGCTCAAGAGCATAGTCTTGCATTAATTTTTGTATCTCAGTTACTGGAAATTTCCTCTTGGAGACAGTGGAGAAAAGCTCATGGGAAGCAGGCAGTGAAAGGAGCTGTTTGTCCCAGCCTCTGGGCAAGGGCTTTGCTAGTTTTCAGATGTAAATACACAGTTCTGAAGGAAAACCACTGATTTTTCTTCCTGGTTATCTATGGACTGGTCACAGGCCCCAAGTGGGCCAGGCACTGTGGGCCAGTCACCCTCCCCTCCTGC
>NW_005054303.1:6639927-6643869 GCF_000277835.1 Geospiza fortis | reverse complement strand
CTGAATTGCACAATTTCTCAGAGAAGGGATGTCAGACCCGGATGACAGACCCTATTGTGAGGGCAGGGTCAGGGTCAGCCTCTGCCAATGGGGATTTCAAGCAACAAGCCTTCCAGAGAAAGTAAATAAAACCATCTCTGACATTTCCATCACTGTTGGGTTAAAAATAATCCTTCAGCATGTGGACAGCTCTGGCCATGCACATGTCGATGTTGATGTGTGTCTGTGCTGTTTGACATCTGCAGCCACACAAGGGTGTGTTCTGCTTGGAACCAGCAGCTGGGAGCCCTGAGGGGCACCAGGCTTGCCATTTTTGTGTGCAGATCAATGAGGTTTTGTAGCAGCAAGTTTTTGCACCATGTGTGAAAACATCCACTCATGGAGAGACCAAATAAAGACTTGAGTTTGTCCATGAGATTTAATGAAGTTTTCCAGAGCCAGAGGGCCCAGGGATGTTGGCTGGGGGTGATGGGGAGAGGCAGGCTGGTGTGGAGGAAGATGGTGTGGAAGGGATGTCCTTAGGTACCCACAAATCACCTGTGGAGAGCAGATGGCGTATGGGGAGGTTCCCTAGAGGGGAGGCAGTGGCAAGGGAATGCTGGGTCACTCCCTAGGACTGCCTGAGGTGATCAGGGAGGGGAGGAGAGGCTGCAGGGAAGGAGGATCAGGGATTTGCCTTGTTTAATGGAATGGATGAGGTATTTTAACCCACTTGATTGTGTGACCTGAACTTCCCAAGTGATCCAGCCTCCTCCTTTCTAGCTTTCACCCTAACCTGGGGTTAAAGCGCTTGTGTGGGATTTGTGCCACTCTCTGAAGAGGGCTGGGAAGCAGGGTCACACTCAGGATCCTCCTGCAGGATTATCTTGTGGCCTCGGGATGTGGGCAGGGACAGCCCTGTCATTGCCACCAGCCTGCCAGCGCCACCATGGATCTGTGCTATGCATCTCCCACTTGGCCTTTCTTCCAGTGACTCCACCTCTGTGAGCAGGACAGCATCACTCAGAGGGTCCCTGCACAAAGTCTCTCTCCCACCCCCTTTTCACTCAAGGTTTCACTGGGATCCCCTTGGCACAAGGGCTGTGACACTGCCATGCTCACCCATCACCCAGACACAGCAAGTTTGGGATGTGGGCAGGAAGGAGTGACAAGCTGCTCTGGCTCTTTTGGAAGCTGTGCTCCATCACCTCTCCAGCTCTGCTCTGGGCAGAAGGGCTCTGTGATGAGCAATGATTTGTCACCTGGGTGCCCCACACTGCTGGGGGCCAGGGTTTGGCTGGCTGCTTTGAAGTGCTGCTACAGGGCCTCACCAGAATTCCCCTCATTTGAGCTGCCATTTCTGAGGGTCACCTTCAGGCTTGATGCTGAGGGCAGTGGAAAGCAGATGCTCCTTAATTATGCTGCAAGGTCTGAGGAAAGACCTGACATTTGCTGAGGTGCTGCCTGTTCTTCCCTGGTTTATTTAGTGGCTTTGCCAAGGATGTGACAGGGAATGGAGGGCTTGATAGTGAAAACCACAGGTAATACTCTGGGACATGCTGAGCTCTGTTGGATATCAAATGTGCATGAGGAGAATCAATCCCTAAAACTGTGAGACCTCAGAGAAGGCAAACCTTCTGATGGCAAAATTAAATAGTAAATTGTGTTTTATTCCTGTTCCTCCCAAGAGGAGCCTGTCAGTGATGAGAAACTCATATGTTAATCCCAATATTAATCAAAATAATTTGCACCCATCTTTGAGGCTTTCCTCTCCAGCACCCAGCTGGGAGTGATGCCTGGTCCACAGGTGGGGAAAGGGGGGGCTGTGTGTGGCAGGCAACATGGCAAAAGCCACCATAGGTTATTACTGTGGTCCCAGTTCATCACTGAAGGTTGATTATAAAGGCTGAAATGCCTTCCTTTACTGCAGCACCCCAGGGTCCACGAAGAAAAGACGAGGAGGAGGCGAGTGCTGAGGTCTCTGTAGAATGGAAGGGCTGGGCTGGATTCCCCAGTTTCCCCCGGCGGCCCTGGGAACACCCGGGCTGGGAAGGGTACACTCCTGGCGCCATCTAGCGGCACTGGGACATGGAAAGGGCCGTGGCTCTTTCATGTTTATTATTTGCCTTATTATTACAGGGCATTACACTCCTACGTGATGTATCAATTGTGTGGGCTATGAGGGGCCCCTTAGCAGAGTATGAAACTTGCAGGACAACAAAATGCTGGGAACTCAAGCCTGCTCCAAAGTAGGATGCCCAGAGCACTTAGATGTGTCTGCCTGCCAGATAACCAGCAGGTTTATGGGAAGATTGTGAAAGACAATGATGAGCAGGATAGGTGGGGTGTGCCCTGTGCTTTACAGAAAGAGCTGGAGCTTGTGAGTGTGGAGAGGAGAGGTTGAGAGGCAGTGCTGCAGAGCCAGGACCCAAAGACCTGATTTTTTCCCACCCCACAGCAGCTGGGCTTCCTGCTGCAGCAAAGGGCTTTAGGATAAGGTTTTAATTGTCTGAATCTGACCTAAGGCCATATGGGCACCTGAAGATGGGTTTCTGCCCTCACTCTTGGGTGACTCCCTACCACTTCATCATATGGCTCCACTGACAGCAAATTAGCAGCCAAAAGAAATAATCCTGCATGTGTTTGCCTTTCCTATTTGCTTTTCAGGAACCCTGGTTCCACATCTGAGCTCCAGCTGCCAGCTTCACACCTTTTAACACTCCTGTCTCCTGTTGCTATCCTGCTTTTCAGCCTGGTCCCAGCTGCCATCCCCAAGCTGCCGCTTGCTCCAGGGGCCGTGGTTGCCTGTGCTGTCCAGCTTGGCTCACACAGCCTGTGTGGGAGCATTGCCTACTGCCCCAATGGGCTGTTCTAAAAGCGGTGCCAGTCTGCCAGCAGTTTAAAAAAATGGACTGAGTTTAAAGCAGCTGCTGGGAAAACCCCTGTGTTTCAGGGCTGGGACAAAGTACTTGCAAGAGCAGACTGTCTGGAGCTGTTTGTTATATTGTATACCCTTGCAGGGTTTTGGAAAAATTATAAAGCCTATCTTGGTTCACAGATGAGTATTAGGTTTTTTTTTTTTCTTCACTGTATTCTACTCTCTGAACTTCTCCACATTGGTCTTTTGTGCCTAACAAAATGGGCTTGTGCTATGAGGAATGATGTCATTTTATTTCCTTCCAGGCTGCCCAGTGCTGAGAAAGATCCAAATTTTCATTCCCAGACACTTGCTGCGGTTGCTGCTGATGGTGCCACATGGGTCCACGGCCCATTGTGCCCATGTCTGCTGGGGTCTCATCCAGCATGGTCCAAACTTTGGAGGGAGAGGAGGGTCCGGGAAAGGGGAGGCGGATAAGCCCAAACTGAGGTGTTGCAGCTCGGGCAGAACCTGGGGTGGATGTTAAATATGAGTTTTCACTGTGGGAGAGGGGGGAGAACCCTTCAGGGTGAGGCTGAGGGATGACCCCTTAGCCGTGCCGCTCCCCTGGCACAGGGCCGCGCTCAGGGCAGCCCCAGCCCCGGCCAGCAAAACCTGCGGGAACGGCCGAGCCCACGCGTGGGGCCGCGGAGCGGAGCAGGCCCCTCAGGGCTGGCACGGCAGCGTTCCTCCTTCCAGGCACGGCCCAGTGCCAGGGCCTACTGTGGCCCTTTGGCAACTGATAGCTGATGCTCCTGAGCCCTGTCCCAGCGACTTTCAGCTTAAAAACTCAGGACAGCGGAGCTGGACTTGCTTGTGGAGAGAAATTTGCCTCCTCTTTGGACCATCGTGAGTCCTGTCCTAATACCCACATGGGCCCTGGGGTGGCTCCCTGGTCCCTCAGCCTGGGGGAGCTTCCTTTTTCTGTCATGTTTACACTTAGGTCTCCCATAAATTCCCACCCATTTACTTGTCTTTCCTCCCTAAGATGTCAGCCCTGGCAAAAGTGCTGTGCCCATCCCTGCTTTGCCTCCATCCCTGCCGTA
>NW_005054303.1:6630496-6639900 GCF_000277835.1 Geospiza fortis | reverse complement strand
TGCCTCCATGGGCTCTGGAGCTGCTGCAGCTGTCCTGGCTGTCCTGGCTCAGAGCACAGCAAGTGTCCCGAGGAGTCCCGGGGCAGGAGTTTGTGCTGCAAGGGGAGAATGCCACGAGGAACAGGGTGCACTGTGTCATAGCTCAAACCTGTGGTGGCTTCTTTACAGAGGTTGTCCTGGGCTAGTGGGGATGAGCCTTCTGCTGTTTCATGTCCTGCATGGTCATTGGTAACTGCCCTGTCAGCAGCACTTTCTTGGCTCCTTCTTACACCAGACAAGCCCAGGCTGGTGGGCACAGGCCACAGAATCATAATCAAAAATAGTCATGCCTGAAATGTTTTCCCCAAGAGTGCCTGATAGCCATATGGACAGGGATTACTGTGGGCACAGTGGGAAATGTCTCTGCATAACCAACGCTTGTTGCAGGGAGGGAGGAGAAGTGGCAGTGACTGCCAAGTGCCCATGCCCTCTGAGGCTCAAGAAGCAGAGCTCTGGCATCATCTTCCCTACAGCTTACCTAAAAACCAGGACCCTGGAGGAATATGGAGTTGCCAGCAAACCTTGGACATTCCTAACATATGAGGAAGAGTTGAGTGGGTGGTTTCTGAGACTGATCAAGGAAGAACTGAAATCACAGGACAGAGCCTGGTATCAAAGCCATTGTGGAGCTGAATTTCCCTGAAGACTGCTTTTGCCTTCCCTGCTTTGCCTGCCTTGCTTTGCCTGCCCTGCTTTGCCTTGCCTTCCCTTCCCACTTCCCATTTCTTTCTGGAAGCAATTTTTAGTTATTTGAGGGCCAACATAGTAGTAGTCTAGGCCAAAGTAGTCTAGGCCTACTTTCTTTTCTAAATTGGTGTGGTTCTAAATTTTCTGTGTTGGTTCCTTCAGTGCTTTCTCAGACATCACATTTCTGGTCTGTCAGTCATTCTGCCTTTTGCCTTTTGGAATCTGGATGGACACTGCACAAGCTCTGGCAATAACAGCTGGAGCAGGGGAGTTTCTTTCTGTGTTGTCCTGGTGTCCCTCCTTTTTGCATTTCCCAGTTGGAGGCTTCCTTTTTCACAGCAGTGTGCTGACACAGCCCGTTCATGACCTGTCATTACTGCAGAATGTGTTTGAATTTTTGCAGAGTTATTACTGAATGGGCAATTTCCTCCCTGTGTTTGTACAGTTGTTTACTTCTGTTGCATTGCCATATGCTGTTCTTGTTGCGCTTGAACTGCATCCTATTGTTTTTTTAATTTTCCTGGATAAATCTGAGATCAGATTTTGTCTCCTATTACTGGTCACCATGCTTGCAGTTCCTGGATCTCTCATAAGCATTCTCTGCATTTCAGCATTCAAATCATTAATGATTCCGGCTCAGACAAGGCTTCTGTGGACTTGCACTCAATACCCCCTGTAGTTTTGCTCTGATCAGGGATCTCTATCCAGTTTTGTGTCTGCTTCCCAAAAGCTTTGCAAAAGCAGACCCCCAGCCCAAGGTCTCTATGCCCACAGAGGTGTGGTGCTTCCCAGACCTGTGCCAAGCCACAGTCAGCCCTCACTAATTTACATGAAGGGTACTTGTGACAGTGTTAAAAACTTTGTTAAAGTCAACAGCCCAACCATCCCACCTGACCATGAACAAGAAATTCCTTACTGTGAGGGTGACTAAGCACTGATTTTCAAAAGGAGCCTGGACCCAATCGAGGTACCATGAGTGACATGGTCCAGGTCCTGCTTGAGGAGGCAGATTGGACTGGATGACCTTCATGGTGCCTTCCAACGTTACCCATTCCATGATTCTGCAATCCACAGCTGCTCTGCTTTCAGGGGAGTGAAACTCCTGCCCTGGAGGGAAAGCAAATAGATATAGGCAGAACAAATTTAATTTAAAACAGTCTTGATGTATTGTCTTGGTATCATTCTCATGCTGAAAACTCTTTAATTCTACTGATATTTTTCCAGGAAATGTTTTTGAAGATCAGCACTGCTTGCTCTTGCCTAGGGGAGCTGCCTCCCTCTCAGCCATTGAGGTGGATGGCTGCAGGAGGGCTTTTCCAAATACATTGTGCTGGGACAAGTTGGGTAGATGAAATCCACCTCTGGAAACCTCTGGTTTATTTAGGCTGCAATGGGGGCACAATTTGTTAGTATTATCTTATTTCATTTACTTTCTGGCATCATCATTGGCATTAGCAGCCCTCTCTGCACGTGTGACCTCCCCTGGGCTAGTGCAGCTTCTGGGGGCTGGGCAAGTGCTGAGGGGGATGGCAGAGCTTGCTTAAGCCAAGGCTGCTGCTGGAGCAGATGCACCTCTGAGCACTTAAAATTGTGTTCCTGTGGTGTTTCTCATGCCTCAGTACCAGCATCTGTGCTTCAGCTTTCCAGTTGCTCCCCAGATGCCTGTGCCACGGTTTTACATTCATCTCCTGGAATGTGAATAGCTTGTTTTTCTTCATGTAATTCCTTCTTGAACTTCAAGGGATTAAGGAATTTATGATTCAGCTGAATTCCCAACATGCTGCACATCCTCCTACCGCACTGGGAGGTTTCTTCATGCCTTTAATACTATGTTCTGAGGAGCTGCCTGCTCATCTAAATTCCTCTTTGCTCTTAGACCAACGTGCCCCAGGATCTTCCCTGTTTTATCTGTGTCTGTAATCTGCCCTCACTTCATTTTTCCTCTTCCTTCTGTTCTGAGAATTGACATTTCTCTGGTCTTCCAGTATCTGGTCCTGTTTTCCTCTGCCCAGAGCTGGATCCTTTCTCCCACCCATGAAGAGGGGATCAGAAAGCAGTAAAGTGTACTCAGTGCAGAGGTGAGGAGCACTTCCCAGGGTGTCTGTGGAGGCTCAGGCTCACAAGGGGCATCCTTAGAGTTGAAGCAGGGCAGCCCCAACTTACAGCTAAACTGAGCTTCTCTGAAAGGAGTGAGGGGGACAACAGCAGAGCAGGGGACCCTGGAAGGAAAGTGTGGTCTCTCCAAAAGGTCAGACTGGGGGATATAAGAGGTCTGAGGAGGAGGATAGCACAGAGGCTGAGGGCAGCCATGCCTCACCCACATGTGTGCCTCCAATGCTGACAGGCTCTGCCCAGCACAGGTCTTTTTTGGGAATGGGGACTATCCTCAATGGGTGAACTCCAGATAAACCACTCCTGCAGCTGAGCTTCAGGCTGAAAAGTCTGTAGGATCCCTGGGGACAGTAAGGCACATGGCCCTGGGCATAGCTGTCACACACCAATGCTGTGCCTCAGTTTCCATTCTAAAGCTGCAGTGCTGGTACTGCATGTCCTGCCGTGTTTTGTCAGGTGTGTGCCCGCTGTGGGAAGGTGCAGGCGTTTGTCTGTCCTGTCTCACTGCAATGCCCTGCAGGCAAACCTAAGCTGGTTTCTGGCTCATTTGTGTCCCGGTCTTCAGCAGGCTCTGAGCTGGCAAACCCCTGAGGTTAAGCTGTTTGTTTAGGGCTGTCCCTCTCCAATGCCAGCAGAATTCTGGGGCTTTACCGAAGGGCTGTGAGGATGCAGGAAAAGAAGCGATTCTGGTAAATCACGTGCCTCAAGGATTTTGAAACTGTCCAGGCTGCCAGACATGACACAAGCTCAGATTTCAGCATGCTTTAAGCACCGTGTCAAAAGCAAGGCTGCAGCTACCAACAAAGGCTGAGCTTGGCCTGAGTCATTTGCTTGGAAAATCCAGATCCCAGTTCTTCCATTTGTGGACAAATAACAGAACACTGTCCTAGAGGAACAGCATCAGTATTTATGACACTGTTCTGGAGGAACAGCACTCTGGGTTCATTTAAATGCCATCTGATTTCTATTTTCATAAAAGCAGAGATGTTTATGTTAGCCTCAAATGATTTGCACAATGCTGGGCTGCTATGTTTTCAGCACTGATGAAATTTCCCTTTCACCTCAGAGAGGATGCAGATGGGTGCCTCTCTCCTGGCCATAAGTAAGGATTGGGGACAATTCCTGTGCTGGCCAGGTTCTCCTGGGACTGCCAGGCTCTGCCAGCACAGGCTGGGCAGCACTGCTGTGCCACTGATGTGCTGAGGCTTTGATACCAAGAGCAAAGGGTGTTCCCCAGCCTGGGCTGGCACTTCCAGCATCTCCCCCAGGGCTGTGCTTGGAGCTGATGCCAGGGAGCCTGGATACAAGGCCAGCAGCCTGTCCTCTCACAGCCACTGGCTTGGGGAAGGCACTGTTGTTGGCCAGAAGGATCTCCCCTGAAGTCTCCACTCCATGCCTGTGTGCAGGAGAGATGTCCCAGTAATGAATGTGTGGTCATTAAAGGGTGCAGGATGGGTCTAGATCATGAACAGAGGTTGCAGAAGCTGGGCTTACTTAACCTGGCAAAAAGGAAGATAAAGGACAATTTGACAGCAATCCACATGAAAGGTGGTTATGACGGTGACAGTCAAAATTTTCTCAGTATCAGCAGGTGATACACCAAGGGAAAATGGGCACAGGCTGCGGCTTAGAAAGCTCAGGTTAAACATGAAGGAAAAACTTCCCTAGGAGAGGATTCAGGCCAGAGAGGTGGCAGACTTGCTGCCTAAAGGTTGTTCAAGACTTCTCTAGGCAAAGACACAGGATGACCTGGGTTAGTGTTGGCAGTGGTCCAGTTTTGAATGGGAAGGTGGAGTGGAGCCCCCAGAGCCCCCTTCCAGCAGTGGTGTCATCCTGTGAGCCCCATGGCCAGGCCAGACTGACTTACAGCTTGTGTGAGTATTTATGTGGAATGCAGCATCACTTCGCTGACTGGAAATAAACAGGAGGTGAGGGCTCTGTGGGCTTTTGGCAAGTTTCTTCCCAAGCATGGTGCAACAGGGAGGTGGATGGAGCAGAGGGCTGGGGTGAAGGACACATCTGTAATTTTGTAACATTGACTTGTTGTACTAAGAGAAAGGGCAAACAAAGAGAGGGAAAATATAATAGACTACAGGTGTTTGCATCTCCTCAAAGGCAGGAGTTTTTTTCTTCACCCCACACCATGTTGGACAGACAAAGTCCTACCAGGGACCAGATATGAGCAGAATATAAGGACAGGAATTTCCTTGTGTCATTGAATGGTCCTTCCCAGTCTGAGACATGCTGGCATCAAGGACCTACATTTTTGTATTGCTTCCTGGGAAGCAAGGCCTCCCAAGAGGCTGTGGCAAGGCTGGAATTTCCCACAAGGCTCTGCTTTCTAAGTCATTGAACCAAGATGTGGTGCTTGCTTGGAATGTTTGTTCTTGTTGACATGACTGAAGAATAAACACATGTCCCAGCTGCTCACAAGGACATGAGGCAGAGCTCCAGGCTCCCATTAAGTCCAGAGCAAAAGATTTGGGAGTTTTTTATGAGGTAAAGTTGATTGGAATTAATAAATGCAATTTATGGGATTTATAAAGGGTCTCTTTTAAAGACATTTTCTATATTTAACATAGCATCATCTCTGTTTTGTTTTTCTACTGGGTGACAAGAAGAAAGAGAACAGAAGACAATTTTGGTGAAGAAATATGGGAAGACTGATTTACCAATGTGACTTCTTACACTGCTTTTGGAATTGAATATGAGGTTTGGCAATGTCTGAGGGTGACCTTCTACAGTGTCACTCCCTGCTTCTCTTGAATCTCTGGGCACTACATCAAAATTATTAAAATAAACACAAATTCCAGATAGTATGGAGCCAAATGACCCAATCTGCAAATCTCAAACATTTTGGACATCTGGGAGCGGGGGCAGGATTGCAGCATGGCTCAAGCCAAGCAGCCCAGCATCCTCTCCATGCCAGTGTCAAGAATAGGTGCCCAGAGATAGCTGGAGTGGTAGGAGAGGCACAGTCCACCCTCTTATACTCTCCCATACCCCAACACTTTTCAGCTCACACATTTCCCGAGCCAGAGGAGTGTCTGTATTTGAGAACACTCAATGTTGTTTTGTTCCTTCTGTACCTTCTCCATCCCTGACTGTTCCTGCTTTCAGCTGAGCTTTTAGTAACCACAGCATCCTGCAGCAGGAGATGCTGCAGCCTAATTACACCTTGTGCAAAAAAAGCTTCAGTTTTCTGTTTTTGGGTTATGCACCTACTGTCTTCATCTGAAACCTCTTGTGTGGGAAGAGACAGTTTTCCTCTTTTCATCCTATTTAGTCTTCCAGTATTTCACAGCCTCCCATCCTCAGCTGGCCCATTTCCAGCCTGAGGAGTCCTGTCCTGCTCATGCAGAAGCTCTGCCATGTCTCTGGACTTTCTCCTCTGCTATCACATCTTCAAGGCAAAGGGACCCAAATGGCACAATTTCTGAGCTGGTGCTGCCATGAGTTTTTGTTATGACATGATTTTCTGCTCCAGATTTGTTCACTTTTCCCCCCTCTCTTAGTAACTCTTCACATTTAATTTGAGGTTTCTTCTCTCTTCCTTGCATTAGGTAACATTTCTACAGAGTTAGAAATGCTACCTAATGCCCAGGGTCTCATTTGGTTCCCCTGTTTTGTATGTAAAGCAAGAATTTGTTTCCCTTTACATAATCTCCTCTGCCACTTGAACACCTGTTTGCTAAGCATCATAAGGTCACCTTTACTGCCATGAGCCATTTGGTATCATCTGCAACAGCTGTCACCTGCCTGTCCACCTTGCCTAGGTTTCTGCAGACATCCCAGCACAACCCTGCATAGGAGAGCAGCCCTCCAATATGAAAATTGCACTGTATTTCCCATCTTTGCTCTGTTACTTGTCCTTGTGAGAACCTTTCACTTACCTATTGCTCCCCAGTTTCTCTCTGAGTCTATGGCAAGAACTTTCCAAATGCCTTTTGGAAACCTCAGTAGGTTACAGCCTGTGCTTCCTTGCTCTCCCCACAGAACCCCTGGGGGTTGCTGAGGTGCCAGGCTGGGCTGGTTCTTCCCTGGTGAATCACCATGAGACAGGCTGGTGACACCTGACACAGGGGGCCAGACTCTGTGGATGTCTTCCAGGTTATTTGAAGGCCTCCAAGAGCTGCCCTTGCTGCAGGGTCTGTGCCTGCCACCCTGCAGACCCTGCTCTGGAGGGAGCTGGCTGGTCCCTGCTCCAGTGGAGGACACTCCCTGGGCATGGAGCCACACTGCAACGGGGATACTGATGCTTTGTGCTCCTCCAAGGCTCACCAACAGATTTAAGCACTTCCCACTTGAATCTGCTCCAAAAGGAGACAGATCTGCCAGGTTTCCTAAGTCTTTGACACCTGTCTGTCCAAGCATATCACAGACCCGCTCTTTTTCCTTCCACACATTACATTTGAGCTTTGCACCTCAGGGCAGGTGGTTCTCTCCTTGCCATGCCCAGTGTTTTGAATTTTGTTTCATGAGAATGACAGAGCAGCAGATGGGGACTTGCTGGTGAGGCTGCTGCCTTACACCAGGGATGTCCCAGATGTGGTCTGGAGGACAGCCCATGGGGAGAACCCACAGCACCTATGACAGTGGCATTCCTCCTTCCTTCTGATGATCCTGGAGGTTGTTCACTCAGTTTGAAGCAGATAGGCTTTGAAGCTAAAGCTGTGAGTACAGAGAGGGTCCTCAGCTTTAGATCCTGTAGATGCTTTTTTCCAAATTCAGAAGTCAATATGTGAGGGGAACATTGTGGCAGCGAGTAAGCATGTCTGTGGAAATGACACACAGATGATAGCTAAGGAAAACAGATTTTTGGGGTTACTTAATGGTAAAACCAGTATTTTTTGTTGTGGTGGAGAAATGACCCATTTTTGAGTGGGAGGGAGTGCACATGTTTGGGGCTGCTGTTCATGTGACAGTCACCCTCTCTTGGTGTGTCCCATGTGGGGCTGGCCCCTGCTGTTGGTTTACAGCAGTGCAGAGCCCATGGGTTCCAGGGAGGCCTTCCAGAGTGAGATGCAGACAACTTTGAACATAGGAAAGTGATTTAAACTGTCAGATTTCCAGGAGTCGCCAGAAACAAAATTGTTCCAAAGCTGTAGAGTTTCTTTATGTGGGTCCTGAGGCCCTGAGCAGGAGTGGAGGTGGACAGCTGCCCTGGGGCATGGGATGGAATTTGGGTTATTTCCTCCAGGATGGCTTGGCTGTGATGTTCTCCTTGGCCAAGGACACAATGACCTTTCTACATCCCTTCCTTTCTATAAGGTAGTTAAAAACTTGCTTGTTCCAGCCTGCAAAAGCTAATTTACAAATGAAGTAAAAACCTCTAGGGCTGTGACACCCAGCCTTCAGCAAGACCAACACCTTTCTGGAATACACCAAGAAGTTCCAGGAAGAAAATTCTGCCTCAAAGCATTGACTTCCCAGAGCTAACCTTCTGTAGGAAAATACAGTGTTTCCAGACTAATAGCCTTCCATATTCTGGTCTTTTCCCAGCACAAATAGTTGCCCTGTATTTTCTGGCCAATTAACCTGTGTTCATTGAGATGCAGCTTGGCAGCATGAACAGACACGGTCAGGGAGAATGGAAAATTTTATGTTAAATCTTGTGGTAAGAATTCACTGACTTTGTTCAAGGCTGGAAACTTTCAGATAGAAAAGTGAAACTGAAACGTGTGAAACAAGAGAAAAATTGGAGTTATTCACTGAGCAACAGGGGAAGTGTGGGGGAAGTGACCTGTTGTGGCAGAGCTGTGGTCTTGCTGCACCAACAAGATATTGCAGGATCTTTACATCTTCTCTGATTCCTGTGTCCATCATTTCTGTTATTCCCTGAATATGACTGTGTTTAGAGGTGAAGACTGGCACCAGAGACATGTGGGCCAGCAAGAGCAGAAGGCAAATATTATCTCTAGGTCCTGCTGCAAGGGTGGTGAGGTGTGTTTCATCATGCTGGAGCAAGAACGGCTCTTCCAGGTTGACTCTTCATTTTTCACACAGATCCCATCATGCATCTGGTCAGGGATGATGATAGAGGTGCTGGGAGGAGAGGAGATGAACAGGGATGGGGGCAGTGTATGATAACAGCATTGTCTGATGAGAGTCCTGGAATGGCTATGGTCCAGAACAACTGAAACCATCCATGAAGTGGGATTACAGTGCTTGGCACTATTCATGAGCTGTCTGTTCCTCATTTGCACTGCTGTCCCTGCCACATCAGTTTTGCAATAGCTGAAGAAAAAAGCAAACAAAACCCAGCCATTCATGGTGGTCAGGGAAGGAATGTGAGACTCAGAATTCCCACAGGGATGTTCCCTGCCTTGTCCATGCCCCAACAACATGCAATGCTGGGACTTTCCAAGTCACATCTTGCATCTACTTGCTGGCACCTTTTGTATCACAGTGCCCCAGGTGTTGCACAGTAGATATCAGAAGGGAGGGTGGTGGGAGAGTTTGCTCCATTTCCAAACTTGTTGCCTTAGTCTGACTGAAAATCTAAGCTGGTCTGGTGGCCAAAAAGTTCCCAGGGACCTTTGGGCAGGGCTCAAAAACCAGCTGTG
>NW_005054303.1:6603203-6630478 GCF_000277835.1 Geospiza fortis | reverse complement strand
AATGCAGAACAGCCCCTTTTCCCAGTGCACAGACAGAATAAGCACTTGTCACTGAGCTCTGATCCTGGGCACAAGGGACCATCTAAATAGACAGTTGGTCCAAGGAGGGCTGAGGGCAGGAACCTCTTCTCCCACTGAAACAGCAGTGGGGTTTGAGTTGGTGGGAGCAGAGTGTGATTTCTGCAGGACTATTGCTGTGCATCTGGTCTGAAAAAAAGGGTAGTCCACTTCTTGAAAAATGTTTTGACTTGGCTTGATTCCATTTATATTGGCAGTTGAAGCATGTTTCAGTGGTACCAGGCAAATCCTTTGCATTGGAGATATAGCAAAGCAAAGGCAGCACCTTGCAGCAAAGATTTTTAAGGCTAGTCCTGTCCAGATTATCTATGTGCTAAATCTAAGCAGAAAAAAATGACTCAAAATCACTTGTGTAGCTAAAACCAAGTATAGATATTTGTATTATATTGAGCCAACTTGCAAGTTCTAGACTGAACTATACAGGCTGTTTGCATCTGGTTTCCCCAGCCATTGTTAAAGAGACTTGAAGTTCTCTTGCCAATGTTTTCTTGAAATGAGGGATAAGTTAAAGCAAACAAACTCAAAGTGAAGCAAACACAATTCAACTGCGTGGAGAAAAGCCAATAAAAACAATGCTTATGTCCTTATTTTTGGCTTGACGTGGGCTGACCTATTTGACACACATTGTGACATCAGCTGGACTGGGACATGATGATATATGTGTGTACTGCTCAGAGACAATGGACAGCTCTGTGCTAAGAAGGGTGGCTTGGTTGGGGACCAAAATGGCCTCTTCCCCACAGAGATACCAGGCTAGAGAGTGTGTTGGGCAGGAAAGGAAAGTGAGACAGCAGAGGAAACATGAGACCAGGAGCTGAGCGGGCATGTGCATTCCTGGGCTGATGAAATTGCCATCTGTCTTGGTTCTCTGCAGGGTAAACACAGCGCCCACAATGCCAAGGAGGCTGAGGACAGCAATTGTGCAGCTGCTGGTCTGAGGGATGTTCAGCTGCCATGGGCTCCCTGTGCACCTCTGAGCTTTGCTTGTCCATCATGATCTCTCTAGGTAGATCTTAGGAGGAGTTTTTCAGCCAAATGTGCAATTGCTACCTGGGCTCTGACTGCAGAGGTTTCCTCCTCTTCACATCTGAGCAGCCATATTGGGGATTTCAAAAGGTCACGTCACTGATGAATTATCTGTTTCCTCCCTGTGATAAATGAGAAAGTTCAGTCTGCTTTCCAGAGCTACCGGATCCCCTCTAGGACCAACACTGTGTGTCCCTGACACTCAAGAGGCAACTTGGTGTTCACTTCTTCTTGCAGCAAGCCCCAGAGCAAAACACTCTCCAAGCTCCCCATAGCCAACCCTCCACGCTGCACAAACACAGTTAATTCCTTTGTTTCCTTTTCTTCTTGGCTTAGGTGGGTTCTTGTCAGAAGTAAGCGAGGTAGAAACATCCATCAGGACCCTATGGGGATGGAGGCTGCTGACCCCATGATCTCCAGTCCATCAGCTGATCCTGTGCCAGCAGGATCAATGCCCACTGGGAGGGGTTCCTTGGGACCCCAGCAGGCACAGCTCAGCATATTTCTGGCTTGGTGTAAGTCAGGGACATTTCTGCCCCAGCATTATGCAGTGCATGTGAACACTCTCTGGTTCTGTGGTCATCTCCTTCCTGCTTCCCCCTCAACTGATCTTATAACATGCAGCAGTTAGACAGTTTGGTCTGGCTATAAGAGCTGGTAAGTGATGCTTGATTGCTGTCATCTTATTGCAGGGGTTCCATACTGCTGTCTCCTTATTGCCAAAGTTTCATACCTTCTTGGTGTTTCTTGTGAGCAGCTCCTCAGAGCACTGACTCTTCTTCACAAAGCAGCCAACTGACTCCAGTTCCCTTGTTAACCAGCTAACCCACTCTTATGTAACACTCTTCTTCTCATTGGTTACAGCTGTGGGCTGTTAAAGTCAGGCCTGTTCCTAATCTTTGATAATTGGCCCAGCTGCAACTCCTTAGGGGCAAGATTACTTTCTACATTATCTTTATTTTCTTATATTCTATCCCCCTACACTTGATGACGTTCATTAGTAGCATTATTTTAATTCAACTGCATGAAGGACAGATGGGAGAGCAGTCCTATGCTGAGAAACACATGCCTCTGCTTTAAGGACATGCTCTGATCTGGGTAGATCAGAGCTAGGAAAGAGCTCTGGCCAAGCAGCTCGAGAAGGGCCTCTGTTTTCTGGATGCTGTGACTGAAGGCAGGGCTGAGTTTAGGACAAGATGCTGTTTGTGGGACTGATCACTTACAGATTGGTGAAGGTGCATCTGCAGGGCTGTGGTTCCTGTGGCAGAGGGGCAGTGGAAGGCTGGGTAGGGCACTCCTTGCTCCATGTTCTCCTGCTGTGTAGCTCAGTTTTGGCTTGTCGCGCACTGTTACCTGAATCTTCACCCTCAATAGAATTCTGACCTCGGACTGGCTTCTGCGTGCAGCACAGCTGTGGCTGACAGCACTGAAGCTTTGCAGGTTGATGAAGAAATCCTTTTTGGAAAAATAAACCTCTGCCTCACATTGTGGTTACACCACACCATTTCTTGCCATTCTTGGTAGTGTATAGGGGGAAGGAAATAACCCATTCTCCACTTGTGTTTTCCCAAGAGAAATGAAAATGCATTAAAGAGAACAGAAACACAGGAGGGTCAGACAGTCTGAGCATTGACAACATATCATCTGTCACTGCTGGTGCTCATGTGAGCTCTGGCAGCCGTTGCCTTGCCTACGGTTCCAGGACTGCTTCCAGCTGATTGCATCGCTGCCAGATACAGACCCCCACGTCCTGGCTGCTCAGCATCTGACCTTGCACACTGTGTCTCCCTGGCTTTCACTCACAGTTCTGATGTCCCTCCCGTGGCTCTGCCTATGCTCTCCTGGACACTTTCCCCAGCTCATGTACTGGAGACCCACAGCCATGCCCCCAGGAGATACCTTTGCTGACCTCACGTGTCATGTTCTTGGCTAGGAGTGTCTGGGGGAGCTGGGTCACTGTGTTACAGTGCTTCAGCCCCTGAGTGTGGTTTTGTGGTGTCTTTGGAGATGGAATGCCATGGTCTGTTTGGGATAGCCCATTGCTACCCAGTCACCTCATGCTGCAGTCACCCAAACCAGGTTAACGTCAGTACAAGCACAGCCAGGTGTTCATAGTCTGTTCTTGCACCTGAGAGCTCCATGGCTTGTACTCATGAGAGATGGAAACGAAAGTACAAAAGGCTCTCCTGAGTCACAACCTGCATGAATGTTCTACCAGAGAGGCTTCCTGCCTCCTCCTGCTCCTATGCTGTAGTTTGTGCCCACCAGGAACCTCTGACAGAGGCAGTATTTAAAGAACTTTGCTCAGAGACCAGCTCTGGGTTCCCTTCCTGGTGCTGATGCTAGGTCACCCTTCCCTTCCTCAGCAGCCATCCTCCAGGGACATCCTCCCAGGATGTCCAGACATGTATCACCTTTCTCCTGAGAACTCTTCCAGTTCCCTCCTTAGTAAGGAGATGGACAACCACTTGCTTTCAGTGCTGGTTGTTTCCCATCTTACATACATAGGCAGAGACTTCCCTCCTACAGCGGCTGTCTGACAAACAGCTCTGCTGATAGGAGAGGCAACATTACCCCTGGCCCTGGTGACTTCTCAACCTGTCCTAAAGAAGAACAACTCTTGCACCAGACCTCACAGGCTGCCCCAATGACACACAGGTGAAACACCTAAAAAACCAACCATGTAGCTTATCACTGGCTCAAGAGAGCAGCCACCTCAGCTTCTGAGTGACTGACATCCACCTTGTCCTTTTGGGCATTTGTACAGCAAAAGCTTCAGAATGCAGAGAATTCAGAATTTCAAGACTGCCCATTTGACAGTCCTGAATACTGGAAGTAGTGATAGTAGAGATTGAAAGATGATAGCATGTTTTCTGGTTTTTGAGTAATTTTTTACATTAGGCAAGAGCTGCACATCAGGACCACTGAGATTCTTGATGGCTCATGGACCTGGACAGAACAGAGAAGTCTTCTGTATGTTGTTTGCATTTCTGTCATAATATGTTAAAGCTCCTACAACACTGTGAACTGTGAGCTCTTATGGCCTGAATTTTCTGATATTTTCCTTGTAGAGAAAGTTAGCAGAAAGAATACTACCAAAACCCATGCTGGGACTCAGATATCTAAGGCCACACTATGGCAGAGCATGGGAACAGAAAGGGGATTTCACACATCAGCACAATCAGCTCTTGGGTCCCAGACTTCCCAGTTTGAGTTGCCAAACAAAATATCCTGATTAGCCCACTTCCTGTGGAGGAAGTCAATCTTCCAGAAAACTGTTATTTGAAGGGCTGAAACTGGGCAAAAGGCTATAGAGTGTCTGTAAGAAAAACAGTTGTGTGGCAGTGGCATGTGTGGGGGCGCTGTGTGCATGTGTGATGCACGAGCCTTTGACTAAGAAATTATCTATGTATTTATTACAACTCCAGTTTTCTGCTCTCAAAAATCTATAGATTGTATTGCCTCCATTTCTGCCAGGGAAGCACCCCTACAGAGGATATTTCTGTGTATAGAGAGGTAAACAGATTGCAGAAATCTGCTGTGTGTTGATTCTCTTCATGATGTTTTGCATATTACATGGAAGCATTGCTACTCATGTACTACTGGAAGCAAGAACTTGCTTTTCAATTCAAGCTATATTGAAATGTATGAAAATTGACAATTCATAATTTTGAATAATAAGCTGAAGTTTGCAGTATAGAGTTGTTCATATGAGATAGTAGAAAATTACAGTGGAAAGAATAACATCATATCTGGGTAGACACAGTGTTATTTTGTACAGAAATAGGCTTTTATACAAAGATAATGTTACATGAAGAGATAGGGTTCTGCCTGCGGTCTACAGGCAACATTGAAGGGAAGGTTTTGAGGGAGGTGGAGGGTAGAACTTGTCCTTTTCTTAAGTGTGGTTTCCACCCAAGAAAAGTTGGCTGAAGAGATTGTTCTGGACAATGCATGAATCTGGTCTTTCTTCAAAAGCTGCTATTGATTTCATGCTGTACGTGCTGATCTGACAAAACGTTCCCCAAGTAAATGCAATCTGAGCCCTTTGAGAGAAACTTCATAGAGAAATCAAATCAAACAAAAATGGGAGCTTGGGCAGTTCATGCATTCCACAGTAATACTTTAGTCTTAGTGATATTTTTAATGGACCTGAACGGGATGCTGAGCTGGACAGTTAAACAAAGACTTACAGAGGATTTTTGAACATGGCCAGAGGCATGGCAGACACCTGAAGGCTGCACTCCCACCTCAGTCTCTGCTTCTGCAGCCTCCTGTGTTTCCCTTACTGACATACAGCTAAGGTTATCTGGATTACTCCTCATGCTGGGGTTTTTTGCCAGCTCCAGGACTAACCTGAGGATCTCACCTGTGATATCTTCACAAGCTCCAAGGCTGCTCCAGCAGCAGGTCTAGCTCACACAGCATGTGCAAAAGTTTCCTCCCCTTTTTCAGTGACTCTTCCAGTAAATCTTAGGAGGGGTCTTTTTGCATCCTGGTGGAGGAACACAATGCTGCTCAGTTCTGCTTTTTGCAAACCACCTGGGTCCAGGCAGGACAGCAATGACACCTCTGAATGCAGTGTGACCTCTTCAGGTGACATTCCCTTCACACCCACTTGCCTCAAAGCTGATGTGGTCCACGGTTGTGGTCAAGCACAACGTTGTCACAAGCAGGTGGCTGCCAGGATCCTGCTGAGCTGAATGCCTCTCTTGGGGCATGGGAAATACCTCTGGCAGGGGGAGTGGGTAGCTTCAGCCAAGGTTTTTGGTTCTGTGTAGCCCCATGTAGATTGTGAAGGGGCTGTGTCAAAATGAGTGAAGCTGGGGATGGGACCTGGGCTGAGACAAGGGATCTGCTGTGCAGCAGCATGAAGATGACAGTCTGTGTTCCACAGGTCAGATGGTTTTCACCACTTCTTACAGCCTTGGTGTAAAGGGGACAGCAATGAAACCAAGGAGCAGAAACAGCCCTCTAGTTCATATTGAACTAGGACATAGCACTGTTAACTTTATCCTAAACTGTGCACTTGGTTGAGCTCTCAGCTACACTGCTCTTGCCAGTGGGACTTGGGGGTTGGCTTCACGCCTTTGGGATAGAGCTCAAAATCTCTTGAAGACTCCAGGACCAATATTGTTCTACCTAAGGACTTGTTACAACCTCCTCCCATTTGAGAGGAGTACTTTTGAGTGCTCAGCTTTTCTGCTAAATAATAAGATTTCCTCTTTTATTAGTCCATTATGAGAGTTATTACAGCTCAAGTGCTCTGTCCTATTTGGATAAAAACTACTTAGATAAATAGCACTGAATTCCTTGACCTCAAATGATGTTTTTTTCTGGGCGCTGGTACATAATTTGCCCTTGTGTGTCCCATCTGCTGGAAGGTTGAGAGAACTGGGAGAATGTGGTCCCAGGGCCTCATTGGGTAGTGCTGGGAGACATCAGGAGACTTGTGAAGAGCTGAAAAAAGGAGCTGAATACCTGAGAGACACAGAGAAGAGATGAAAAATGTCACTGTAGGGAAGCCTCCAAACTGGTCAGTCCAAAAGGGGTTTTTAAAACCTGATTTCTAGAGGAGAAAGCCCCTGGTAGCAAGGAGAAATGGTGCCCAGCAGGTGTGAACATTCACTTCACAGTAACCTTAAAAACTTCATACTGCTTTAAAAAAACACAGTTAACTTTTCCTCTGTAACATGCCCCTGAACAGCCTTATGGGTGTGTCTGCTCCATTGCATTTCCTCTCTTTCCCCTTAGGAAGTGGGATTCACCTCTCTTCCCATTACTATGGATTTGTTTCTTTGCTAGGGTGGAAATCCATGTTTCCTGCATTGATGAGTAATTCTTGAAATCCCCTGACATTAGCTGCCATCTATTATTGTGGCTACAGGAAAGCTATTTTGTGTTTCAGGCATATCAGTGTGGTGGTGTTGCCACATCCTCTTCTAAGTCATGCAGGAAGGCAGCAATTACTCTTGTGGATTTCAATCTACAGCATGGGAAAGCATGATTTTGCTAGAGCCACGCTCAAGCTCACTTACCTCTAGTCCGTTCCCAAAACATCCTTCCTTCCTGGTGCTCCTGCCTGTTTAGTCCCCAGTACTGGCTTTTGACCCAAGCAGGAGGCAGGTGATGGAGCAGCAAGTGAAACCTTCCTGGGAGATGCCAGACTTGCAGCCCATGTGCCCTAATTCCTGTTGGGAAGGAGGCTCTGCCATCCCACTCCTCACTGCAGCTGTGCCTTTCCTGTGGGATGCTCCATGCATTGCCAGGCTTCAGGTCTCTTCCCACTGGATTGGGGTTTCCAGGTTTTCTTCTATTAAAGTTCATATTAGCTATGCTAAAGGCAGGATTTGAAAATGGATGTTGGCAATTTGTTGCCACATCCTTGGTGAAGATGTGATTGCACATACATTTACATTTCCTGCTTTACAGCAATTAGCAGGTGAGGAATGTGTCACCCGGGCACGTCACTGAAGCCAGCACTGTTCACCTGGAAAACCCCACCCACCAAACCACTTTGCTCTAGTGTGTCTCTCTCTTAAAATCAGCACACCACCCAATCCTGTGGCCTTTAGTTCAGTGCTGTCATTTCTTAGTGGATTTTAGAGAGAGGATCCAGGCTCAAAGGGAAGGAATTGCTGACATTCTGGCTTCTTAACCCTTTATTTCCAGGTCAGCAGCTCCCAGAGTTTCTCATGAGGCTTTAACAAAACATTCCTGCTGGTTTTTTTTCTCCCCATCACACTCACACTTGAGTCTGTGATCTCTCTGGAGGTTTTGGCTTCCCCTGCAGAAAGGGCAGAGGTTCCCCAGGGGTCCCTGGGGACTCACACCACAGGTGCTCCTGCAGGAGCAGAGGAGGGAGTAATGCCTCAGACCATCCCCTGCTATGCTGTGGTTTGTGTCCTTTGCACTGCAGATTGCAAGTCTTCTGTCAAATGATGGAAGTGCCAGGTGCGATGGATGGGCAGGGAGCCAGGAGTGTTGTGAGTGTATGTCTGAGCTCAGTCTGTGCCCACTGTGGTTTCTGTTGTGCGCTGATGTGCTGGGGACACTGATGACAGCAAACAGGGAAAGCTGGTAATGCTACAGCAGCTGTGCTCAGGAACCAGCTTTCCTAACTGTTCTGTAAAATTGATCCTATTTTTTTAATCTTTGCAATCTGCTCTGCCTCCAAGCATCAGCAGAGGTTGCATGATAAAGAAAGTCGAGCCATGCTGACCTCAGAAAATTTTATTTACGTAGTTTTTAGAAGTGCTATTTATCATATTGAACTAACACTGTTATCAGAAGACATTTGTGCAACCTCCTGAAACTACCTGGCTGTGTGTAATATGCCACCTATAAATAAATGCCATTTTAAATGTCGAGTCATGCGGGAAGATAAATAAATTAGTTTCCTGGGCTCATTAGAGATGAAAGCTGGGGTTTTATAGCAGCATGAAGAGATTGCACAATGCACTTCCATATGGCTTATGAAATGTGTATGAAAACCATTTTCTCCTACCCATGCTAATTATGATATATAAATAGATACTGTTTCCCTTTGGGCACTTAGCTGGATTTTTTTTTTAAAGATCAGTGTAATCACTTGTATGATGCATTTCTGTAGGCCTTTAACAGATCTCTAAATCAAAATACATAATTTTATAGCAATAAAGTTACCTTTCACTAATTGGGAAAGAAAATGTTACCCAGTAGGTGACAGTTGTCATAAGTGCTCAGCACAGTCAGAAGTCATTTTGGCATTTGCCTTTAAACTGTAGCTGAGACAAGTGTTTAAATAATAATTTTTTAACCCATATGTCTATATGAGTTTTGTGTGAGTGTGCTTAAGGAACGAGAGAGTGATTTGTGCTGCCTGTGGCCAGGCTGCAGACTAAAATCAAAGCACTGTTTTTCACTCGTGGCACAATTTTGCTGCAGGACCTGTTGGCAGAAGATTCCCCTGAGCATTTGCCACTGGCCACTGCTAGTGAGCAGCCCACTCTGCTCAGTGAATGTCTAACAGGGGCAGCAGCAATGCTTTTCCAGCCTGTCTATACAGGACTGGTTCCCCTACTTGGAACCAGTGGGTGATAATTCACCAGAGCAGGCTGGGAGAAATGGCCCTTTGAAGGACAACATAGCAGTGGCAACACAGTAAACTGTCACTTTTCTAGCATATTTGAATACTGTTTATTATAAACATTGCAAATTAGTATCTCTAACTGAGAACAAATAAAATTGGATGCAAAAATACACTGGTGGTACATTGCATATACATATAAATATACATTATATAGTTTGCACAGTCATCAGGCATCTTCCTTCCAGACTGACTTTCTACAGACTGATGCCAAAAGTTGAAACAGAGGAGAACAGAAGGGAAAGGTCTCCAAATATACACAGTGCTGTTTTGGCAAGTGATTAAGTTCCCAAAAAAACTGTGCTGTAAGAAACAAAACACAGTTTCACAAGAGACTCATTTGTATTTTCACATCGTATCTACCTCACAGCACAAGGGGAAAAGAGTGAGCAAGAGAATGGTGACACATACAGGGTGCTCAGTATGTATTGATGACATTTGAGACCAGTTCCACACCCCATTCAAAGCCTGTGTTGTTAATGGGGTCTGGAAGTCCTCTCCTTGGTAAGGAGGACTTCAGTAATATCCAAAGTGTTTTACCAGCTGCTGCTTAACCCAGACAATCCATTTCAATAGGCAGCTCGCTCCCAGCCTCTGTTTGAGGGGTCCCTCCATGCAAATGCACTGGATGGGGTCACTGCCAGGGGCCCAGGATCTCCCACCTCACAGAGGTGGAGGAAGCACACAATCCCCCAGGGCCCGTTCTCCACTGGAAACCCCAAGGCTCTGGGCAGTGCTGCTGCCCTGGGTCAGAGCCTGCAGCTGCTCCAAGGGGGCTGGCAGGAGCTGCTGAGCTGCAGCTCCTCCTCCCCAGGAACCTCGTGCCTCTCCCACCAGCCTAACACAGCTACCCTGCCTGGCTCTGAGGAAGGCAGATGGATTGCAAGCATGCTCACATGGGACTTTCCCAACATCTCGAGAGTTCATGGGATGCTACGCATCTCTAAATGTTGGTTTCAGTTTTTGTTTCCCTTAATTTCCTTAGAAGATATAAAGCTACATAGGTGGTGCCTGCTTGGTCTGTGATGTAGCCTTTGTGGCACCCTGAGAGGTAGATGGAGTGCAGAGCTCCAGGGCAGTGTCCAGGCAGAGAATGTGGTGGCACCAAGGAGACCTCAGAGGGAATCCATGATTGGTGGGAGGAGCAGCCCCAGTCTTTGTGGGCACTGCACCTCCCATGGGTGCACCCTGTGCCCAGCCCCACATGGAGGACAATGATTCCCACAGAGATGCTGAGCACCAGACTGGGACAAAGCACTTTCCATAGGAAAAGGTGGCAGTGTGTGCCATGCATTGCTCCAGGAGATGGTCTCCATCCCCAGCTCACCCCACAGTCCAGCACAGGGCAGTGCCAAGGCATGCCATGGTCTAGGACACGTTGATGCTGGAGAAGAGCGGGGCCCTGGGCTGTGTGGATGCTGTGCTGTCTGCCAAGTAGCCCAGGATGCTCTTGAGTTCACTGCGTGACAAATTGGCTTTGATGTGAAGGAATGCTTCCAGGTGCCTTTTGCTGTGGAAGAGAAATGGGCAGGTGTTATTTCCTCCCACACATCTCCACATGTCAGGGCCACTGCACCAGGATGTGCCTCCCACCCTGTGGCGTGTGCTGATGTCCCCTGTGAGTGCCAGCTCGGTACCTGGCAGTCCTACACAAGACCCTGAACTGTCCTGGGATGTTTGGGGTAGGGAAGGGAATCTCCAAGTTAAAGGAGAAAATCAGGCCAGAATTTGGAATATATCAACAGGCTTTTATTCATATCTTCCTTTGCTTTCTGATAGGACTGGGATGGCCACAGCCTGGAAGGCAGCTCCCACCCAGGTTTATAGGCTCAGGCTGTATGAACCTCACCTGTATTCATATTTGACTGCTTTCTGGCTCAATTAAAATTCTTTATGAGTACTAGCAAATCTGTTTCAGCATCTCTTACCGGATGTCTGGGTATGTTGTGGCAAGTGTTGCAACTTCAATTTTAATAGCACCTAAATCCTGAAGTCGGATTATTTCAGCCAGTTTGGGGAGTGCTGAATTCAGCCACGTGGCTTGAGATCCCTGCAAGAAGAAAAAGTGGTTAGCAGGACATCATGGGGGTGCAAAGTGCCCCCCACCCCAGGAGCTGCCCCCTGAGGCTGTTTCTTGGCAAGTGGAAAGGACACATCAGTGATTTTAGGTGCCTCATTGTTTTCAGTGCTGTTTCTGCCTCAGGCAGCCTTGGAAAAACTGGATTAGCTTTTTGATGGTTTTTAATCCTTTCACAAATGATGTGTGGTTTGCCATAAGACTGAGACTTCCACATCCACCTCAGCAGAGTCTATCTGCTCATTTCCTTTTCCTTGGGTTTCTGCACTGCCTGGTGTGTGTACCAAGGTCTTTAATCTGATGGGCCAGGTGAGTCACTGCCACGTGCTGCTCTGCCCCAGCTCCAAACACAACCCTGCCTTTGGCATCTCCAGGTATCGCCAAAATCGGGTAGAAGCCCCAGCTACAGCTTCTTCCTGACCATTGGAATTTCCAAGGTGCAGCTGCCTGACCTCCTACCCACTCTGTGTGAAAGATTTGTTCCTTCTCCAGTCAAACATGCATGGGGTGATGGAAGACAGGTTTTGGCTTAGCTCTTAGTTTTTTTTTGCAGGCAAAATTAGAGGCATGGAAGGAGGGAGATGATCTCAAAAACCAGAGAGGGGTGTTCCAGCTGTGGCTCTCATTGAGAAATTCCATGCATACCACAGACCCCCACACTGCCTCCTTTAGCCCCTGGTTGACCTAAAAGCTGCAGCATCAGGGAAATCAAGGGTGAGAGGAAACCCAGACTCCATGCAAGCTGTACTGAAACCGGAAAAGATTATCTAAGTCTTTTGACCCTCTTAGTATAAACCTTCGAAAGGAAACTGCCTGTGGGACAAAGGAAGATGAAATCATGTCTCTCCAAGCAGGGAGGGGCAGGCTGCTTACAGGGAACCCTTTCTGCCTATAGGCATGTAGAGACCACTTTCTGCCTCAGGTCCTGCCTTCCAGGAAATTAAGCTGAGTTGAAAAGGTTAACAAAAGTTCCCAGAATTACTTTCCTGTTTTTCAGTGTGTCTGTGCCCTGTGCTGATGGGTTCATGGCAAGCACTCACGTACATTGCTGGTGCAGAAGGCTTCCAGGTCAGCAGCATTCTTGGAGATGTGTTGGGCCAGAGTTTGCTGCTGTGCTGGAGTTTTCAGGCTGACCTTCCTCTTCAGCAGCCTCACAATGTACTCTTTAACCAAACGGGTATGGATCTTCTCCACGATAGCCTGTTGGGAAGGAGAGGAGGCAATCATCATCCATCTCTCTTTTGCTTGGGGACATAACAAACCATGTGTGTGGATGGAGGACAAAACCATCCTGGGTGCTGTCAGCCATGCCCCACCAATGCCTGCAGCAGATTACACAGCAGGAACAGCCCTGGTTGCCAGCCTCCCAAGAACAGTTACAGCACATCCTAGATGCTGAGAATTTCTTTGTGCTCTAAAAGAATGGGAATTTCCAAATGTTTATTTCCTTCTGGGAAGAGTTTAAAGTGAAGAAAAGATCTCCATGTGGTAAAGGAGTAACAGTATTCCAGAGAAACAGGAATTCATGCTGTTCTTCCTGTTCTTCTCTCTAACACATAAAACATCATAATTTGTCCCAGCTACTAAAAAGACAAAGACAGGAAATCAAATATTGTCTTATATTATGATATTTCATATATAGTCCAGCACCAGGGAGGATGTGGTTCTGGCTCAGTTCTCTGGGATTTGTCCCATTTGCATCCACCTCCTCCAGCCCCTAGGGCAATCAAAGGAGCAATGAGACTGAACCATGCAACTGCATCTGTGTTTCAAGATTGCTAAACCAAATCTGTAATTAAAGCCACATGTTGGGTGGTCTCTAAAGCAGTTTCTCTGCATCAGAGGTGGTTTGCTCTGCAAACAGTGCAGCAGAGCTGCAGGAGTCTGCTTCTGTCAGAGGAGGGTGAGATTTATGTGCCTTATCTGGGTAAACTGCATGCTGATGGAAACCCTGCCTGAGAAGCTTCCTGATACCAGGCCAGCTCACCAGAGGTCAAGGCAGCTCAAGCCACAGAGGATCAGAGCTGAAAATGCAGCCCCAGCACCCCAGAATCCCTCCAATATTTCTCTTGGACTTACATGGTAAAACGGGTCCTTTAAGGTCTGGAAGTCTGAAATATGTTTGCTGGTGGTTTTAATGATCTCATTCATAATTTCACTGCTGGAATCCCACTTATTCTCTGTAAACTTCTTGTACATTGGCTGAAAAAAAGGAAAATCTGCTAAGTTACCTCAAACAACTTCTATGCACATTATCTTTGTCATTCCTACATGTATCCCATGCAGTGAGAGCATGGTGTGTAGTCCTGTGCAGAGGTGTGTGGTGATGCCTTACAGGGACAGGGGAACAAAGGACTGTGTCCCCTTCTTGGCTCCTCATGGTTAAGAAGACCAAGGACTTGAAAGGTTAATATTGGAGGTGTTTTTTATTATTTCTGCTTTTTCTTTCCCCCTCACCATCTTGTCTGATTAAAGAATTATGGAACCATCAGGGGAAAAGAAATGAATCCTTATGAGATGCTCACAGTTTTTCTCAGCCACAGTAAATAAATATAAAAATGAAAAAAAATTGCACCCCTGTTCTCTCGTGCCTTCCAACAGGCTCTACAGAGAAAGCAGGAGAGATTGTGACTGAACATTCCTGACTCCTACGCTTCCTTTTCCTCCACCAAAATTGCTTAACTCAAAAAGATTGTGTTATATATATATAAACAAAGAAAAAAAAAAAAGGAAGCCAGAAGTACAGAAATGCCCTTCAGGTCACCTTTATGGGGAAGCCAAAAGCTGCGTAATTGCAGTTTATGCCATTAGTGATGTCTTCCTACAGTGTGGAGAGCAAATAGCTGCAGGTTGAGACTCTCCCTGCTGTAGCTGTTGTCTCAGATGCCATCAGCAGGTTTTATGTTCACCTGCACAGTCATGCCTATGTCACTGCACCCATTTTGCCTGCAGGCTCGAGGACCAGCTCAAGGAGAGCTTAGTGGGAGTTTTCCAGCAGCAGTGTGGGTTAGGATTGATCCTGTCCCTTCTGAACTTGGCTGGTTTGAATCAGAGATTAGAACAACAGATAGCATGGCAGGAGAACATGCCCTGCCCTGGTATCAGCTGAGCCATGGGGCAGGAGGATGTGGGGCACAGATATGGTACCTTCAGCTGGGCAAAGAGCTGTTGAAGCAGCACATCAAAGCCACTGTTTTCAATATCAGCAAGAGTGCTGAGGATATCAGCTTTACTGTCATCCTTTTCTGCCACATATTTCTCCGTGTAGTCTCTGAAAGAAAATACCAGTCAGGTCAGAACAGTCTGTCCTCAGAGGAAAGAGAGAGAAATTCAGAGGTCTACAAACCTTCTGCAGGCAGATGGACCTACCTCTGCTCACTCTGGAGTACCTCCCCTCTATACACTGCCTGCAGAGGAAAGAGCAAAACCTTTTCTTTTGGACCCTTACCTAAAATTCCAGCAGTTGTTAATATTTGCAATCACTATAGGCTTGTAGTATGTGTGCTTCTTGCTTTTCTCCTTGAAGTCTTCAAAGGCATCCCTGTAGCTGGAGGGGAGATGGGAAGAGGAGAGGTGGGTGAGTGGCTGCCCAGGTGCTGTGCCAGCCCCAGTGCCCACAGCCCTCCCCAGCTCACTCACCTCCTCAGGAAGGCTGGCAGCTCCTTCAGCAGCCGACGGGACAGCTCCTCACCCACAGCCTTGCTGATGTCCTCAGCTCGCTTCTGGCTGCTGTAGATACTCTAACAAGCGAGATCAATTTTAAATGTTGCCTGCTCCAAAAAGGTCAGGTTTTGGGTAAAAGAAGCTGCAGGTTTGCTGGGTAAAAGAAGCTGCAGATCCTTTGCTGAGAGCTGCACCCAGCTCTCCTGCATCTCCCCCTGCAACTGATCCAGGGACCACACAGAGCAGCTATACTTAGCTGAGAGGTTCAAAAGGAGCATGAAGAAAATCTAGAAAACAGCTGAGAAAGTGAGCAATTTCACACTTGTTTTTTTTTTCTTTTTTTTTCTTTTTTTTTATGTCATTAGATTGCATTTAAATGAACAATTTAATCGAAACAACCTCAACACATGAGAGGTTTATTTTTTAAAAATAAACTCAACTAATCCTCTGCAGCCAGAGGACGGAAAGGGGCAGCTCTGCCTGTGGCACTTTCCCTGGGAGGAAGAAAGAGACTCCCCGTTTCTCAATCAACTGAGCTGGTGTCCTGTCTCTGATGCTGGGGATGCAGAAGAAATTGCACAGGAGAAGGAAGGGAGTTTTTCTTCCTGTTTTGCTTATAGAGGTGTTTGCCTCTGTCCCATGGAACAGCAAGCCCAAGACAGACCATGGTTTTGAGCTTCCCTGTACCACCCACCTCTGCTACCACTCTACACAAGTGACTTGGCCTTTTCCTTTTCTGCATTGACCATAGTTGGTCTCAAATCCTAAGCAGGTAAAGGATGCAATTGTTTATTTTTAATATAGCTCTGTATTACCTGGATAACAAATATTCCTAGCAGTTCACTCTGAAAATGCCCATTTAGCTTCTCTGGTTCCTTGTCTTCTTTCCATCTTTGGATTTCTTTATCTAGACATCTGCTCAGTGAATTTTTGACAGTAACCTTTAGGGAAGGAAGAACAATGGCATTTACTACAACATGGATGCAACAGCTCCTGCCTTATGCAGGTTTTACTCACCCACCCACCTTTTGCCTGGCTCAGCAGACCTTTTCCTCAGCCCTGGCTGGGATATAAAGGTTCCTTGTTAGGAAATGACTTGACCCATGACTTCACAGCAACAAGGACAACCCCCTCATGACACCTACACAATAGTAAGTTGAGTATTTTAAGGTGAGAGTGAAGATCCCGTCACACCTCCACATCTGGGGGATCAGGAGGGCAGGGATGGAGCAGTGGGTAGGAAGGTTGCAGCAGCTACATGTGCCAGAGCCCAAATTCCCCCAGTCACACACTGTGTGTGTCAGTCTCAGAGCCACCTGCTTTTGCAATCCTTTTTCATGAGCTTTTCTGACACCACACAAGTGCTGGAGAGGGAAACAAAGTGCTCTCAGGTTTTCTCTGCTCTGACCCCTCTGTGCTGCAGTGAGGCTTTGGAAATGGTCTGTGCAGTGTCTGGCACATACTGCTGATCCCCCAGTGTCCCGTTCATGCGCTTTGCAGACCTCACACCACCTCTCCCATATGCAAACCATCACAGACTACACTTAAACTTGGAACTCATCTTCTCATTTTCTGGGAATTCCAGCCCCAAATGCCAAGAGCACTAAGCTATGGGAATACTCTAGTAGTGGCTTCTTGTTTTCATTAAGGGAAGGGTGATACAAAAACCAGAGCAAGTTTTATTTTCTGGAGAGCAGGCAATTCTCCATCAAAGGAACAGATTTGTCAAGACCAGAACTCCATGCTCTGTGCTCACCCAAGGTCTGGCACCTCTGCAGATACCAGGAGTAATCCAAGATCCTTCAGAGACTCCTGTGAGAGGGACCGTAAGTCCCTCTGGAGATTTATCAGACAATGAGAAAGTTGCCCATAAAGATCTGTTGTTGGATGATTTTCCCCCTGTTGCTACCACATGATTTACAAGAACAGAGCAGTTCTTTTCTCATGGCTGCCAGGGCTAAGCAGAAGTTTGCTCTGCAAGTCCCATCTAGCAGAAAGGTGACCTGCTCCCCAAAAACAAACAAAAGCTTTTGCTTCTCCCTGAAAGGGTGTGTGGTTCATTGGTGAAGAAGTGCGTGTCCAGGACAAGTCACAACTTCTCTGAGGAGTCATAGGGAACAGTGAGGGGAAGAAAAGGAGTAACTGAACCTTTCTTACCTCTTCACTGTCAAGGTATTTATTTTCAAGCTTTTTGCTCAGACTTGAAGGCAAAAGGCTTCCAAGCTTAACTTTATCCAACTCCATGGCTAAAGCATGATCATTTCTCATGTCTCTGGAATGAAAAAAGCCAAACAATTGTATTTTCCAAGGGCAGTGTAATTTAAGACAGTTGTTGATGCAAATCACTAACACTTTTTGAGGGTATCAGTTGGAAAAAACAGATGGAAATGTACATTGTCCTCAGTCCAGACAGGACTTGGAGAAGCTGAATGGATATGTGCCAGGGGTGAGATCTGTGAGGGTGGGACCACAAGCAACCTTGTGAATGGAATCATGGTCTGTCAAACTCCTGAGTACCAGCCACTGTGCTCTGGTGGGGATGGGAGACCTGAAGCAAGCAGGGGAGTCTAGCCTCTGGACATGACCTCTCTCCATCCATACAGAGAGGTGAGCAGATGGAAAGCTGGTGTTTGATCGCTGGGAGGCGGTCCCTCAGCAGACACCTGGACGTGGCCTCTGGGAACACTCCCAAAGCAGCTGCTACCCTGGCCAACACTGTCCCCAGTGCTGGGCTGAGCCCTACTCCTCACAACTGCTCACTCCCAAACACAGGCTGGTTCAGACCTGAATATCCTGATCTAGAGCACAACACTGGCTGTGGAAAACTTCTGGGATCAACACTGAATCATTACACTCATCAGTGGAACACAAAAAGGATAAAGTGGAGCTGAATGACTTTGAAACAGAAGAAACATTGCTGGTGTCTTGACTGGTTTACACCTAAGAAGTGAAAGCCCTCAATTCTCCACTCAGTACTATTAGCCACAACAAGCAATGTTTTCAGTTCAGTAACATACTGAGTTTATGGGGACCCTTAGATTGTGTCCTCTCACAGGGGCACACCCCTGGCTCTCCTAAAGGTGAAGAAAACATAGACTGTGGGTAACACCTAAGCAACATCCTCCATGCCCAGGATAATTGCATCTCAGGTTGTTCTATTTGTTGTCTGCCCTCTGGTACAAAGGGCTGAGATTTCCAAATTTTCCAAGAGTGAGCCCAGGTCTGCAACTGGAATAGATATCAAGGCAATGAACCTGATCAATTTAACCCACAGATGAAGCCCTAAACATTTGTGTGTAGGTTGCCCAGCAGCCAAAATGGTGAAACAGCCCTTCATTTAGAGACTAGCAGCCTTGAGAGTGTCCCTTCTGGCTATTCTGGCAAGGACTGTAAATCAGCAGATTATCAGTAACACCAGTAACTTAGCCAGGTACTGGACTGCACTGCAGTAATACTAACTCATAAATCAAGCAAATGCCTGGGTTTGCAGCCAGTGAGCCTGTTTTGATTTCCAGGGGTAAACATGTATAAAAGCCCACTTACTTTGGATAGAAATTGTGCACCCACGAGAGAAGAAGGTAAATATCCTTGTCTTCCAGATGGGACTCAGCATTTTTCTTTGCCTGGGAGGCAAAATAATTGTGGTAGAGTTCTGCGTATATGCTGAACACATTAAACTCAGGAGGATAAAGCTTATTAATATACTTGGCAACCACTGTCAAATCTTCTTTCATTGTCTTTCCCATGTGCAGGAGGTTCTGGCCGACTGCAGAGAGGTTCTCAGTTCTAGGAGTACGGCTTGTGTCTTTCATTCGAGCCTCTACCGACTCCTTTACTGTAGCCATCCAGAGCTCTTTCCATTTTCTAGGTCTAAATTGCATATTTTGGTCAGGTGGATTCTCTGACATGTAGTTCTGATCTTCTTTCTCCTGTTCTTTCAGAGCCTCCACTGCCTGCTGTAGCAGATCTGGGTTTGTTTTTGCAAGCAGCACAGAATCCTTCAAGGTGCTGAAGACTTTGTGTTTCAGAACTTCATAGACAGACTCGATGTCCTTCTGACTGGTGTTCAGTTCCTCCTCACTTTTGCTAGACAGGCTTTTCTCCAGGGCAAACAGATGTTGAATGGCATCACAAAGCTTTTGCTCTCCAAGGAGATCCATGACTTGTTTGACTGGTGAAAACAGAACAGCCTTTCTTTAACCAAGAGTGAAGATTTAGACTTATGTTTTATAAAAATGATGGCTCTGGAATCTTTTAAAAAAATGCTTATACTTCTAAAATGCTAGCTCTTGGGCTCCTACACCATATTGAAAGTCTGTTTAATTAAATATCAGATTATTTCTAGCTTGCCTTCAAGTGGGGCAATGGAAATTTGAATACCCACCACCAGTGTGCTGCATATGGACAGCTATTCACAAGCCACCTATAATTGTTTCCAAAATTTAGTCTTGTGGAGTTAGTTGGTTATTGCTCGTCCCTCTTCCCATTAATTTGACCTCAAGTCAGAAGTACGGCATTAGAAATAATGTAGACGGAAAGATGTAACTAAAGATGTGCTGAAGGAAATACCACATGGGTTTTCCAGAAATAGATTTGGCACAACCTGACCTGTGAAATTGTTTGGGAGGACACATTTAGTAAGCAAGACAAATACAATTCAACTATCTTATCTGAACTACAGCCAGTTTCTTGAGACAGGGAAACCTGGCAAAATTATATCCCAAAATAAGATTTGTTAGTGTGTAATGGAGTACCCTGGGTGGAGAAAGCTTACATTATTCATGAAACTCATCTTACTTCATTTATCCTTAAAGATTGTGGCACAAAAACTGGGAGTGCCCTTTTGGCATCTGCTGATTGCACAAAGTTCAGAGACATTATCGAAACTGAGGGCTTGGTGTATTTTACAGGAACAATGGGATAACTTGAATAGTAAATGAGCTGAAATTTAATAGCACAAAACACCAGATACAAATCCCATAGAATAAAAGTTACTTAGCAACAAACATGATTTTCTGCTGCAAGCTGGATGTGAATCAGCTTGAGATGGAGGAAGAAGAGAGATGCCTGGAGAATTAGTAAATCCTTACTGGGAGGTGGTAGTGAACGTGTCAGTTATGACCCCAGGATGTACTCAGTGAGAAATATCCAGCTGAGATGGGAAAATAGGAATATATTGTGCCACACATTGGTGGTGTCTCATTTGGAATATTTTCTGCAATTCTGGTTGCTTAAAAAAAAAAAAAGACATTGGGGACAGGGCAATGCAGCAGTAAGGACAAAAGTACAAAAGACCTGTTTTCAGCAGCAAATTCAAGGCCAAGAAGGAAAACCCACCAGTTAGGGAAAGCATTTGACACATGGAGAGAGAGATGACAATTAGACAGGTAAAAGCTTGTCTGGAAATGCAAAAATTTGTACTAAAACAAGACTTTGTAGGAGGAGATGGAGGAACAGAGCTGAGAGTTACACCTTGGTTTCTTACCCACCCACAGTTCTCTGTGCCCCCATGGGAAGCAGAAATAAGTTTGTTTTGGACAGAAAACCTGCAAATGGACAGCTGAACAGCTCCTCAAGGACTGTACCCTTGGTACTAAAAGACTAGGACTTGAGGTCATGTCTCCCTCAGCTCAATTTTCTCCAGGCTTCTTGGAAAAGTCACTTCAATCTATCAGCGCCTTTGTTTCCCTAGGGGACAACTCCCTGCCTCATACAGCCCCTCTAGAGGAAACTATGGCCCATGAAGTGGTGCAAGGAGGATGGAGGAGCACTTACCACTGGGTGGCTTGGTCTTTTTAACGATTTTAAATGCACTTTTAAGCATTCCCTTTATTCCTTTGTTCCCCTTCTCAGGGCTGTCCCCGGCAGAGATGCAGCTCTCATTGCTCGTGATGGAAGAGGCACGTGAAGCTCTGCAGGCTGCCTCTGGCCTTTCTCTCATCTTGTCTTGGTCCCTGGACCAGATCTCATCTGCAGAAGGTTCAGGACAGGCAGGGACTGGCTCAGCTACTGATGCTGAAGTGTTTTCAAATGGCCTGTTTGCATCAATGCAACCCTCCGATCCACTGCGTATTCCAAAAGGACTTTGGAAAAAAGGTAACATTTTCATCATTTTCCTTCTAGCCTGTAAATTTCAGGGGGGAAAAAAATCAGATTATAACAGTTAGGAAGAAAAATACCAAGGAGAAAGTGTGGCAAGGCATATGTGTGGGCAACATGGAGAATGTTACACATCTGGTATGAGTACAGGAGAATTCCTGAGCAACACCATCCAGCTAATGTCCAGTCCAAATTAGAAAAAAATCAAAGACCCATTTTGAGGATGATTCAGATGTCCTGATTTGAGACCTTGAGCTTGTCAGGCTCTCCCATGGGATGCTGTGTGACTATGGACATGAGCATGGATGGGCACATGAATGATGTGGGTGGGATAAATGTCCTGTGCCTTCAAAGCAACCACAAAGCTCTCATACTCTTACATGGCATCAGAATCAATTCCCACCTTACTCAGGGCCTTTTTTTCCTCATCTGTGCTCAAGGTAAGTGGGAACAAGTCACGAGGATCAGGGTAGTTTAGCCTTGTTTAAACAAACATGATCCTGCCAGAGTCCTGCATTACCACCAACACTCTTACACTACAAATAATTAACAACAGAAATTTGTTATTGTTACAACTTCTTCTCAGAATTCATGTTTAGAATTATGTTCCTCTATAATTCAATAGATTGCAAAATATTTATTTGCATAACTATAACCATTTTTATGATGATTATAATTATGCAATTATTGTAAATAAATAAAATGACTCATAGTTTCCAATCTTTATTCTAATAATGCTTTAAATAAAGCGACTTTCTAGGAGACTGAAGCACATCTGTATGAAGAACTCTCAGGCAAGTTTTGGTTTGCTTGTACTGAGTAATGGCAGAAAAATTAGACTTCAAACAAATGAAGAATTTGGCTTCAGTTATACAGCCACAATGTGGTGATCTTCAAATACCTCTGTTGAGTTTATAATGTTGATATGTCTTGTGCTGATACAAAATTTGATACTTATTTCTGGGAGAACTTGTTGGAAGACTGTGGCTTTTCATTCTAAGTTATACAGAGAGCAGTGAGAGCCTGGCTTTGCTGAGAGCTTTCCTTCTCCCTGCTTTGGATGCCAGGCCATGTGCAGGATTAGTAATGCTGTTACCCTCTAAACACAACAAATATGAAAACTCATTTGGGAAGGAGTTCTGCTTGTATGAGCAAGCAAAGGGGGCCTGAGCACCAGAACTCAGCTGACAGGAGTTACAGAATAGTCTGAGCTGAAAAGGACCCACAAGGATCACCAATTCTAACCCTAAAGTGAATAGCCCATACAGGGATTGAACCCACAACCAAAGGCATTATTAGCACCATACTCTCAACTAAGTGAGCTAATCCCAGGTTAGCCAGCAGCTGTGCCATGGCTGAATCTGTGCACACACATCTCCCTAGCACATGAACTGAGGAGGGGAGGGGGAAGGAAACCCCCTGCAGTTCACTCCAGCTATGCTAGTCAGGATGACCCACTAGAATCCTGAAAGCAGTGGGAAAAAAAAGTTCATTTTTGTTACATTTCCACCACAAAAATACCCAGAAAAACAACCAACCAACCCCAAAAATTCATGGCAACAGGCATGTTCTGCAAATGACTTGGACTTGCCCAGTTTTTGCAGAGCTCTTTTCATAACCTGCATTTCCCAACACAACACTGTACATTAATTCTGCCAAATCCCTTCCTTCCTGTTTGTTCAAGCACAGACTCATCTGAGTCCTTTCTCTCTCTCCTATTATTTCAAACAAAGCATTATTGGGGTTTTTTTGTTTGTTTTCTAACCAAAGAAAGTACCTCATCCCTTCTAAAAGGCTAAGGTCTTTCATTTTGATGAATGATGATCACAGAGGTGGACTTTGAAGATTTGGTTCTTCTTCAATGCCAAGATAAATGCAATAGATCTTTGAAAAGCATTGAAGTGACACTACACATACAAGACTCCATAAGGGAATGATTTAGCTGGTTAGAATCTGAGTTTTTAACATCTGTCAGAACTTTGTCATGGTAGTGCTCAAAAAAGCCAGGCTCAAGCACCTAGGTAAGGCTGTCGATGCAAAAGCTGCCATGCTCTCACATTTGGCCAGCTTGAACTCTTGCCCAGGGATTATCATGTACCACTGCTGGTTGACCTGTGTTTGTATCTGAAGCAGGAAAAACCATTAAACCTCAGCTGCCACTTCTGCCTTGAAATGCAGCCCCAGTCTTAATGTCAAGGGGTACCAAACACTCCCTGTCCATCTCTTCTCATTATTGTTAGCTAACCAAGACCTTCTTACTGTAAGAAATGCTTTTAAGAAACTTACAGAAAAAAATGCCAACACTTTCTACAAGAAATACTGAGCTAAAAGGAGGTGGTCCTGGTTACATCTGGGGTGCACAGGCAGGAGATGCTGTGCTAGGACTGCACCTCCTGCCTCTGTCAGGACGTGCTCCTGCCCAACATAGCTTGGCTTTGGCTTTGACAGCTGCAGGCTGCTCCTCTATGCCTGTGCTCTTCTTACAAATCAAACCCTCTGCAAAGGAGTTTTAGCAGGCTTCTAATTTTTTTAGCAGGAGAAATGCTAAATCATTTCCCAGAACTGAAATTCAGGTCTTAGGAAATGTAATGGTTTGAGGTCAAGAGTTGACATTGTTCCCAACTCAGTATTATTACTAATTTACTGTTATCATCGTCATCCTCATTATTGTTATGTGGCAACATGGTTTGTGCCAGGGGAGCCTTTAGCTCCAATTATTTCTGACACAGCATATTCAGCTTCTGGTTTCAAACCAGAAGAGCAGCACACCCCCTGCCACCGTGTCCAGATGCCCTGCAGCACTGGGACTGTGTGCTGTGACTGCTGGTGTGGCTGTGCTGGGATACAGCGAGCTCTCTGCTGATCACAACACCTACCTCTGAGTTGGAGCTTTTCTGGGATGGGCAGCAAGGGCAAGGGAAACACTTGGAGCAGAGTCAAGACACAGAAGGACCCAGCCTGGACTCTGGGCACAGTGGCTTCCCATTTTCTCCTTTTCCTCCTCAAAGGAAACAGCTTTCATGCAGAATGATCTCATTGGCCAGGGGCAGCTCATGGTGTGCCAGAGAGCACTCAGGGGAAGAGATTTATTAATTATCCCTATTCTCAATTTTTTTGCTGAACTTTTTCTTGACTTCTTTTTCCTGAGCTGCTGCCAGTATTAACAAGCATTTGTTTGGATTTTTGGTCCTCTCCAGCCTGCTGACATACTAGGTCATGAGGATTTGTATCTCATTTCAGTGAACATCTCCCATTCTCCCACAGCCTCTCAGAAATCCAGAGTTATCTAGCAAAGTTATCTGCCCACACAAAAGAATTGCACTGGGCCAAGCCATCTTTGAAGCAGCAGAGCAGTGCAGGCAGTTTGAGTTTAGTGTACCTCAGACCATGTGCTGACACATAAACAAACTGCTAATTCATCAAAGCAAAGAGTCCAAAAAGATGCCAGACTCAATCTCTGCAAGCTGGGAGCCCTCCTAGGAGGTGAGGGGTTTTTCCTACTATTTTTGTTATCTGGGTTAAGTACTGAATGGAGACACCACAAATCTGAGGGCTCCCACTTGGCTCTGCCTGGGAAATCACAGTCTACAGAAGAGTTGGGCCACACAGAGCTCCATCTTGACCCTCTACTATGCTGCTCACATCCATAGTCCCATCTGCAGACCCCTGTGAGACACCCACCACCCAATATGTGCTCCAGCAGTGTCCTGATGGTGGCCAAGTTCTGCTCCTAATGGGGAGCTGAACTCCAGTAAAGTTCCAGTAAACTTGTCTCCAGTAAAGAAGCCAAGGCAGGAGCAGAAACTCCCCAGAGGACTCGATCCATGTGCCTCAGCATCACCAGGCAGCCCTACAGGGCTGGGGGTGATGGGGAACCCAAGGGATTCAGGGGAATGGCAGTGGTAGAGCAGGGAAAGGACCCCAGGGCATCTCACCTGGCATGAGAGAGATGCTTTAAGCCAGCATAAAACCATGTGTAGATACAGTTGTGCAGTGCAGCGGTCATTTCCAAACGAGACTCTGATTTCCCTAAACTACTGACACACCTGAAAACCATCCAGTAAACCATCATCTCCTGTTGTTATTGAGAATCTTTCAAACAGAGAAAGAGAAAATTCTATATATACACTGTTGTTGGGAAAAAACAGAGAGAATGCACTGTATTACCCTAATTTTTTCTTCTTCCTTCAAGTCTGAGCAGCATAATTTTGAACTGTTGCTGCTGAAAGACCAACCAGATGCTGCTGTCTAGAGTTTTGTTTTCATAATAAAAACGTTTTTAGTTCCAAAGCCAAATCCTTCTTTAAGGCCTAGAGTTTCAAAGTTCACTGCTAGAGCTAACAGCGACTGAGAAGATAAATTCCCTGGGAGTTTCTCTCAGCACTTTCAAATTCTTTGGCTTTCCAGGCATCTTTTATAGAGAAGGTGAATGAAGCAAACCCAAACCTGAGCTCTCTGCTCCCTTGTGATTTGCTTTATCAGAGCTGAAAATCCTCAAAGTCCCTTGGTGGGGGGCAGGCAGCTGACACTTTGGGCAGTGTTTCTTCAGGTTTTCTGTCCTGAACTTGGGTGTCAAAGTGAGGCACCATGGCTTCTATGCTCCAGTCACAGAAGTCTCTTCTTCACTTTGCAGCAGCCTCAAAAAGAAATTCTACTTTGAACACACCAAGGATCCTAATCCTGGGGCTGAATTTTTCAATTTGTGCTGAGGAGCTGATGCAATGGATATGGGTCTGCTGCACAAAGACAGAAGGGTATTTCTATAGGATTTTCAATGCTCTGGGAAAAGGCAGGTCCTAGGAGCTGTGGGACATCCCTGACAAAGAAAAAGCAGTCACAAAAGGGCAAGCACGGCAATGCAGAATTGTGCCAGCTTGGCACAGTGACCCTGGCAGGGTGCAAGTCCCAGGGGCTGCCCAGGGCCATCCAGGGTCCAGGCTCTGAAATGGTGTTTTTTCAGTGCAGCCAAACTGAGAGAATCACAATCCAATTACTTTCCTGTGGTTTGGGGGAAAATCACTTCCTTTAAATAGAGACAAAGAAGAGAGGGCAGAAGTGCCACACTGGATCTGAAATCCAGCGCCAGATCTGCGTTTAGGACGCTTTGGTGCCTAATACCTTCATCTGGATTTTGGGAAAGGTGTTGGAAGGCAGAAGGGTAGGAAGGAGTTGTATGGTTTACAGTAGTCACTGCTTGAGCCTGTGCCCTGAAATTTAGGGGAAAAGCAGCACAAATCAGACCCAGCTGTCACAATGGAATTACCAGGCACATATCCTTGCGGTGCCCAGCCCTGGGATATGCCTGGTGCTCCTGTTCTGCCAGCAGTCCGATTTATTTCCCATTCTGATAATTCCAAGGTGGGGCTGAAACCCGTCCCTGTGCCCGGCAACCCATCCTCCGTGGGTGCCCCTCGTTCCCCACTCTCGGACCCAGCAGAGAGCCCCCGAGCTCCCCAGCAATGAGCCCGGAGCGGGGCAGCGGCTCGGGAGAAGCGGAGACGCCGGCGAGGGGAAGGGGAAGGGAAAGACCCGAGACTGACGGACTTACTGTGCGGCGGCTCCCGGGCGGCGGGGCTGGACGCGGGCCAGCAGCGCTGAAGGGGACCGAGAAATCCCCTCCGCGGGGAAGCGGCCGGCAGCGGAGCGCCTGGTGCCGAGGGTCGGTCCGTGCGGAGGGAGGGGCTGAGCCCGGCGCCCTGTCCCGACAGAGTGCTGGATGCCGGGCTTGGCTGAGTGATGTGTCCCATTGAGGACTTGGGAATGCGCCGTCAGGGATAGAGCAGGTGCCTCCAAAAATGCCGTGTTCTGCACCTGAGGTGGTCATCTCTGGGTGTGCAAGCAGCCTGGGGAATGAGGAAAGGGACCTGAGACGGCAAGTTGAACATGAGCCAACAGTGCCCTGGCAGCCAGGAGGGCCAGCCGTGTCCTGGGGGGGATCAGGCACAGCATCGGCAGCCGGGCAAGGGAGGGGATTGTCCTGCTCTGTTCTGCACTGGAGCAGCCTCACCTCGAGTGCTGGGGGCAGTTTTGGGTGCCACAATATAAGAAAGGCATAAAACTATTAGTGTCCAAAGGAGAGCAACAAAGATGGTGAAGGGTCTGGAGGGGAAGCCATATGTGGAGCAGTTGAGGTCACTAGACTTGTTCAGCCTGGAGAAGACAAGACTTAGGGAGACCTCATCACAGCCTACAGCCTCCTCACAA
>NW_005054303.1:6601611-6603193 GCF_000277835.1 Geospiza fortis | reverse complement strand
CAGGCACTGATCTCCTCCCGATGGCCACCACAGACAGGACCCACGGGAATGGCCTGAAGCTGTGTCAGGCGAGGTTTAGGTTGGATATCAGGAACAGGTTCTTCACCCAGAGGGTGGTTGGACACTGAAACAGGATCCCCAGGGAAGTAGTCATGGTATCAAGCCTGCCAGAGTTCAAGAAGCATTTGGACAAGGCTCTCAGATACATGGTGTGACTTTTGAGGTTGTCCAGTGCAGAAATGGGTGTTGGACTTCATATATAGGTCCTCTCCAATCAGGATATTCCATGATCCTTGAAAGCTTTGCTTTCTGAGCAGGGCACTGCCACCAGCAGGCTGTTGGGGATGAGGTGTATGACTGAAAGCACAGCTACCTGTATCTGGGTCCTGCATTGTGCCTTCCCCAGAGCAGGGCTCACGGCACTTCCCATGGAAACATGAATACCCTCCAGCATCTTCAGAGTGGGGATTGACTCCCTGCCTAGAGACTGAAAAGGACAGGCTGCCTTCCTTACCCCAAAGCCTCTGAAAATCTGTGTTCCACTTGTGGATGGGAGACCTTCTTGAGCCTTTCAGTACTTGAAGGGGGCCTATAAGAAAGATGGGGACAAAGGTTTTAGCAGGGCCTGTTGCAATAGGACAAGGGGTAATGGTTTGGAGCTGAAGAAAGGTCAATTTAGATGATAGAAAAGGAAGATGTATTTTATGATGAGAGTGATAAAACACTGGAAGAGGTTGCCCAGAGAGGTGAGAGTTGCTCTCTCCCTGGACACATTCAAGGTCAAGTTGGAGAGGAATCTGAGCAACCTGATGTAGCTGAAGATGTCCCTGCTCATTGCAGGGAGGTTGGACTAGGCAACCTTTAAAGATCTCTTTTAACCCAAACTATTCCATGATTCTGTGACTTGTTTTCTGCTCCGGATTTCCAGCCACCAGCATCTCTGGCCATGGAGTGTGGTGTCCCTGTTACCTGGAGAAGCACGCTGCCACAGCAGGGGCTGGCTGGAGGGCCTGGGTGACAGCAATGGCTGTGGGAGGCCTTTGCAGAGGGTTTGAAAGCTGTGAGGGCTGTGCTGTCCCTTGCTTAGATAGCTTCAATGGGAAACATCTTCTGCACATATCTGGATGAGATCTGGGTTGAAGCAGTTGCCCTGCAGGCAGAAAATCAAAATATTGTGGTCCCTGCAGAGCCTACCCTTCCCCCTTTCCTGGGAAGCTGCTGTGGGGCAGGGAGTGGGGCAGGTAGAAAGTCCAAGTGCCTGGTTACTGTGCTTGGGAGAATTTCTGTTTTACATCTGATAGCTTTGATCTGATGCAAAATGTAAAAAATGGTCCGGGGATTTAAAGGTGAGTGTGAACAATGAACCTGGTGCTCCTGATGTCCACACTCAGCCCCTGTGTGGCCACAAAACTTTTGTAGGGGCTACTCAGGTCCTGTGTGGGGACATCCCCAGCAGCAGACATGCTCTGGGGCCATGGCTTGTGCTGGAAGGTGCCCAGTTGAGCTGGCACAGTGCTGGAGAGCAGATGCCTGTCCTGGTCTGTGCTTTTTGGCAGGCATCCTATCTGCTGGCACAAGCACC
>NW_005054303.1:6593934-6601585 GCF_000277835.1 Geospiza fortis | reverse complement strand
CAGGGGAAAACCAAACCCTCAGCAATGTCTGCCAAGACAGGAAGCAGAAGCAGAGGGGCCGCCCTGATGGGCAAACCCATGATCTTGAAAACACTGATTCATGTCATGCCAGCCTTTGGCTGTGCTGGGCAGAGGGTTCCCCTCTGGGATTGCCCCAGGGCTGGGTCCCCTTACTCCTTGACAACCAGTGACCAGGAATAACCATGGTCACAGGATGGAAATGGTGGGTGCCACATGAGCCTGAAAATCATTGGAAACAGTGCAAGATTTGGCCCTAGAGTGCTGAAACTTGCTCTGTATTTCATCACCTCCTCCAATGCCAGTGAGAAAGGGAGAAGAGGCAAGGTTTGATATTTGCAGTTAGAGCTAGTTTGGGGACAGCTGGAGGTGAGCTTGATGTTGCATCCAATGACCTTTTCATGCAGGAATATGGCTTGTGGGAGGAACCAGGGTGTCTGGTGTGGTCCAGGGGTTACACACACACATGCACATACACACACACACAGAGCTGTGGGCATGGCTGGGGAGGCAGTGTTTGTGACTGTCTGAAAGCAGAGCATGCTGTTCTGGATGCAGGAGGGAACCTGGGGCTGGTTCCTCACATCCTCAATTATGTGATCCCTGAAGGATGCAGGGATGTTTATCACAGATGTGCTGGGAATCTGCATTGGGAAGTGACTCAGTGACACATCTCAGATCCACTGAAACCTCTCTTTAAATATTCAGAGGGTCTTTGCACTTGGTTCAGACAAATGTTTTATCCCCAGATTACCCACTGGGGGCCCTGACTGTAGAAGACTCTTGCAGTTAGGGATGGGGGAAGTCAAGGGAGTCTGATGCTCACCTGGTATACATCTGCAGCAAATGTAGCTGCAGATTTGGGGGCATCCTGGGTTGTTTTCTTGAATAAATGTTTGTATAGAATGATTTATGCGGGATCCAAATTAGATTCATATAATGGGATCTGGTGCTGGGCTTCATCTCCATCTGTTTAAAGTTAATTTCAGTGGGGTCAGGGCATTTCTGCCAGCAGAGAGGGGAACAAAAAGCATCTTGTTATTTGGTTTTAAATTAAAAATGTAGAGTTTGGGTGTCATCCCCTGGCTGCCCTTGTTTGCCCAAACCAAATGTATCACAGCACTTTGACCTCCTGCTGTTCAGCAGCATGACATTGCTTGTCTGTGTAACCTGATTCCTGACACAAGTATCTTGTTCCTACTAAAATAATATTGGGTAGTGGGTAACCAAGTTAAATCAGGCTGCACATCTTCCAGTGCTGCACAGGAACTTTTCTGTGCTCTGTAAGTAGTCAGTGTATTGCACAGGGCTACACTGATATCTGTGTTTATAGTTCTCAGAAGTTAACTGAAGTCTGTGATCCCTGGAATCCAGGCGTTTACACCTCACTTCTCTAATACACAGGATATATTTCTCACCTGAAATTTACACTTAAAAGCAAGATATGCTTCAGAGATTTTTAACTTTATTTTGCAGCTGCTTGCTTACTTTTGAACAGTGACTTGCATAGGATTGTTTCCCCCTTCTCAGTTGAGCATCAAAGTCAATTTTACTGCCAGTCCTAATATCCAAATTTAGCTGAGCAGGAGCCTGCAAATGGGGTGTGTCTCTACTAGAAAAAGTTGTGAATTCTTTGCATTAGACAATGAAAGATCTACCTGTACAAATGAAGATACTATCAACAATAAGCATTTATAAGGAGATTATTTTTGAAGTGTGGTTTTAATTTCCTCTTTCAGGGTCCTGAAAAGCTATTATCCTCATTGTTAGCTAAAGGTGTGTCAAGAAGCAGATTGTCATGAGGGTAAAGATGTTCTTCCTGGAGTCCATTAATTCAATATGGTTATTCATTGAATGGTATTTGAGATTTTTGTTCAAACTTGCTTTATTACCTTTGTTACCAGACAGGGAAGATAGTAACATTCCTGTGGAATTTTCTATGAGTATAACTTATTTGCACTGAGCAATTCCAGCTGTGCACATTTCAGAGTAGAAAAGCAGTAGGTCTGGGTGCAGGTGGCTGGCAGCAGCTTTCTGAGTAAGCAGGCACTCCTTGCCACCTTCTGCTGGGAATATGTGGCTATCTCCTGGAGCTGGGGGGCACACAAAGCCGAAATAGAGGGGCCTGAGTTAGTGCTTGGAAGAGTCAGTAAATACTCTCAATGTGGAGATGGACTGAAAAATCAGGGTCAGGTAATACCCATCAGCTTTTCCACGTGGGATGGGGTGTGCAGCAGCTTGGGGAGGGAAATAGGGAAGGATGTCCCTAGGGTGGCTGACCTTCCTGCAGTGCTGGGGGAGGCATGTGAGGCAGCGTGGGGTGAGGGTTGCATGTGCTATGACATGAGCTGCTTGTAGCTCATTGCTTTTCATCCTCCTGTGCTGGGAAATAGCTCTTTTATTTCTGTGCACTGTGGGATAATTTTATAGAAGTGGGATCACGTGCAGAAAGGGGTAGCAGAAGAGGATTTGGGGTCCTCATTAGAATGTGAGGTAAAAGACCAAGAAATTACACCTGCCGCATTTCTCTGTCTCTTTTCAAAACTTTATTAAGTTTTAGGTCAGTGAAAGAATGAAAGTTTGAATTCTGAAGGCTGGCTCAGCTCTGCAGACCAGAGCAATGTCAGCTAGGTCATGAAGGGGCCCAGGTCTTCTCTGTGAGTACAGAGACATGACAGGTCAGTAAGCTGTGGAGGAACTTGCTGGCTTCAAAGGCACTATCACTGCTCAGCAGCTGGGGCAGAGCAGCCAGTAAGTGGTTGGAGGTCTGGAGGAGGTGGATCCAGCTTTCAAGACTTTTGTGCATTTTAACTCTGATCACTTGGGTCAGCTTGCAACAATATTATTTCCAACTGATTGAGGTGTCTTCCTCTCCCCCGTTTGTGATGACTACAAGTAATGAAAAGGATTTTTTTTTCTCCATCAGCAACCAGGCTGAGAAGAGCTATGTGTATATACCAAATGCTGGCCTTACAGCACAGGGACAGGAGCAGAGCCTGGGCAATGGGCCTCTGAGTTCATCAGCAGATTGCATCACACAGTGTTTACCACTGAGGAGAAAGTTCCCATGATAGGCCATGCTTTGTGTAAGAGATATAACCAAGGAGTGGTGGGCAAAGATTGGATACCCAGGACTTCCCAGACAATAGCAGAAATCACTAGGATGAAGTTTCACTCTCTGTTCCAGTTTCAGTATGTGTCAGTGAAGTGAGAACCTCCTAGACTGAAGCTAACTGGACTTCCTCTAGGTGCCCAAGACGAAGGCAAGTGAGTGGAGAGCACCTCCTGGGGTCCAAGTCTGAAACCTTTCAATGTGAAGGAACTGTTGTTTCTAGCCAGTCTGAGACACCTGTGAGACCACAAGATACAACATCTCACTTTTCCTCTTATTTAATTGACTACTTCCTGGCCCCAAATGTTTGTTTTCATTGTTGTGCTTCACAACCCTTGATAATTATGCATGTGCTAAGTTATATGCTTTTAAGTACAACATCCTTTGGCTTTCAAAATTATCACAGAAGCACACCAAGGGATGGGTCTCTGTTCTCTTTGAAGCCTGCTTTTGGCCTTCTCCAAAGAATTCCATGTGCAGGCTATATTTTGTGGTAGGTGGGGAGCAAACTTTTCACTCACACCTGTGGACGCTCACTCTGAGGTTAAAGGGAACCTCAAGTTGGCCAATTCTAGTATTATGTTACTACTTGAAAGCAACATGTAAACCGAAGATCTTGAAGCCAACCAATATGAAATATTTAAGTATTAATGCACTTACCTAACCTAATGTTCTCAGATCCAAAAAGATTCCTTCCTCCTGCAAAATACTTTGTTCTTTCCAACGTGAACCCTATTGCCACAGGAAGAATCCTGACCTTGTGCTGAGAAGATTGATCTGGTCATGATTTTTTTGAATCCAGGTGTGAAAGACAAGCAGAACCATGTTCAGCAGAAGCATCCACGGCAGCAGTTTATCTTCATCCTCTTGTCATAGTTCTGCCTCTGTTGTCTTCCTCTTCAAGTGATGAAAACCTGTTTTTTCCTAGGTCTGTTTGAGGGAGGTTGGTGTTGGAGGTCTGACCTGCAGCAAAACTGTGATTTGATAACTTCAACAGTGTCAACCCCTCTGGGGAGCTTTTCTACCAGTGGTACCAGCCTCACACGATGATAGTTTTGTCTTCTCTGGTCATATCTGGACCAACAAAATCCCAGAGAACTTCCCTGATTTTTGTTTCTTCTGGCATTAGAGATACTACATGCCTGAGTAATGAGCCAGGAGCTCAAACCTGACAGGAATGTCCTAAACCTTCATCAAAGGAAGGGCTTGCATTCAAGCATGGTCTGCATCCCCATCCTGGTATTTCTGCTTGAGGAGTGGTCGTAGCTGAGGCTGCTGACACCTTTGCTGTGATATTCTGGTGGAGGAGGCATCTGTCCCTGAGGCTGCCCTGGCACCCTCCCCTGGCATTTGAGTGAGGGAGGTGTGCATTTCTGTGGTTGCTCTGACATGGAGAGGGAGGAGGGATTCATGTCAGAGATTTCTGGCCGGGGCAGCTGTCCCTGACATGCTCACAGTGGGCAGGAGACATCACGTGCTGGAAGGGAAATCCCCTTGACCTGGCAGCCCTGGCAGCCAGCTGTTCCCGGTTTGCTATCCCTGGACCTTCAGCCAGGCATCTTCATAGCCTGGGAAAAGTCACCCATGGGTCAGAGGGAGTGATATTGTCCCTGTGTTTGGTGCTGCTTGCAGTCTGATGGGCAGCCTCAACATCTGGCATGTGATGACTTGGGGAGGAACAGCAGGTGCTGAGGGAAGGGCGCAGCTTTTTCCTTTTCACCTGAAAGAAACCAGAAGTGTTCTTCCTGTGTGGAAGTTCAGTGTTCTAAGCACAATTCACCCCAGGGGAGTGGAAACTCCTTCCTTCTGTCCTGTTCCTGTTGGGAAATGCAGGGCAAGTTGTGGGGTCACAGCATTGGCTTGGGGTTCAGAGCAGATCTGGAAGAGCTCTTGGCTGAGGCCATTGTGAGGGATTCACAACTGCCTGTAGCACAGATGTTCTGAAAAACATGGCTCCTTTGGAGATGGTTCAGGGATCTCTGACTGAAAAGCAGCATTATTTTTAGCATCCCATTTTAGAGGTACTCCAGTGTCCCATAGTCCTTTCTTTATATCAGCTTATGCTTGTTTCTTTCTATAAACACTGCTTCTCTGTTTATAGCTTCCTAATGCCTTTGAAGTTCAGCACGAAGACACAAGGGGCTCTGTGAAGCCAGAAAAATTTGTATGTGTGCTTCCAAGATGCAAGTTGCTTTTCTTACAGTGCTCCTGCATTAAACAGGGGTCTCTAAGTTGGGGATGCTTTTCACTTGTATGTCCTCAGGGGCTAGCATAGCCATGGGCTGAGAGAAGGCAAATGGGAACTGCCTCATCAGTTAAGCTACAAGAAATGGTGCAAGGAGCCACATCCTGAGCAGCATCAGACACTTGTGCTGTCTGCAATGTGCTCCAGATGTGATAGCACAGCTGGGCTGCACAGCACAGGGCTGGGTGTCGTGACAGAGCTGCTCTGTCAGCTGAGCTCAGGAACTGCCAAAACCACCCTGAGTGGTTTCCTGACACCCAGCAGCTCCCGGGGTGTGAGAGGAATGTCCTCATCCATATTTAAGAGCTGGGGCTGGGCCATGCCTGTCCTCACCAGTGCTCAGCTGGTGGATTCTATCCGGTCACCCACAGGTGTATCTGGGCTGGCACAGGGCTTGTGTGCAAGGGATGAGAGGGCTAATTTTAGATCAGGGAATGCAACACTGGAAAGGTCACTGGATGGGACCAAATCCCAACTGGTCCTCATGATGGCAGCAGGTGTTTAGGCCTGGTGGAACTAATCATGACCTCTTTTCACTGCAGTTGTTTTACCCTAACCCAGGTACCTCCCCTGGCCCAGGACTCTCTCCCTTGGGGCCTCTCTTTTTGCCCAGCAGGAAAGGCTGTCCATGAACTCCCCATCACAGGATGGTGGAAAGTACTGGGGGAAAGCACCCAGGAAACTGCAAAAACAGTATTTCTGTTTGAGGTCTTGACAGTGAAACACCAAGAAGTTCTTCTGTTTTGAACTTCCCTGTAAGTCCTCAAGGTTTTCCCCTTCCTGTTCCTGGCCTTTCTCCTGTGGCATTATGCTCATGTGCTCAGGCAAACTTAGGCTTGATAAGTGGTGCAGAGGGAAGTTTCCAGGGGAAATCCAAGTAGCCATGAGGACAGCCTGTGTTTCAAGCCCTCTGACTCAGCAAGGAGCTTATTGCTTATATTTCACTGTTGAAATCAACAGAGTTATTGCTGCCAAGTTTACTGACAGTAGAGAACAGCCCTTCATTTCTTTGTAAATAGGAACATATTTCTGAAGGAGATTTACAGTTCTGATGACTGAAATTCCCACTGATCAGGCAATGAAATGTTCCTTTTCTCAAAAAAACATCTGAAGAATCTTGTTGGATCTTCAGGGCAATAACCTTTTCTTTTGCCTTCCCTGCCTTGGCACAACCTGCACCATAGGGCTGGATAAGGTGCTTTGCTCCTAGGATTTTTCCCAATAGCACAATGGCCAGACATGGATTCTTCCTAAACCACTTCCTAAATGGATGAGTTGTCATAATTATTTTGAACATCACCTTCAGAGAAAAAAGGAAAATATATCTAAAGTAAATAAATGTGAGTGCTGGATAGGAAATCCGGTGCTGGGATGTAAACTCAATAATTTGGATGCACTATGTAAAGATAAGCAGCCCCATGTGTGTGTTTTTAACCCCTCCAGGCTTCTCTCTACCTGCATCAAAAAGAAGCTGTTTCACTCATCAGAGGTTGAAAGGGTTATATATATATAACGTTATATATATTTATTTTTTTTAACTGAGGAAAATAATATTCCTTTGAGGGTTCTGTTTGGTACACCCCATGCAAGCATTTTCCCAGAAATACAGCTGGAACAGCAACAATGCAATTCATTTTTCTTGCTGTGACTAAAACAATGGCATCTAAATCCACACACCAAGGCTGAAGGTCGACTGATTGTGGAGACATAGTAGTTCTTGTTTTCAATGGATTGTGAATAACTTTGGGAAATGGAATAATATTGCTGTGAGTTGTCATGCCTGCCTACGGGCAGTTTTTTTAACTCAAGATTTTCTTCTGCTTTGGATGTTTAATAGAACAAAATTAGATATTCATCCAAGTATTCCCACCCTGTAGCAAGGCAAAGAAATCCTCTTTTTTAAAAAATTAATTCACTTAGGAGACACAACCTTGAGCTGTCTTAGTATTTAATCAGTTGCAAAAGGCATTTTGGTGGAAATGAGAAGTCCCAGACCCAAGGGTCAGGGCCAAAAGCAGAGGAAATTGTGCGTTCAGGTTTAGTCTCCTCCCTGCAGGCAATGCTGAAATGTCACATGTGGAATTCCATGTGGTGCTTCCAAATAACAGCTCCTTTCTGAGCTTGCTGGGAGAATATCTTACCACAGGCAAATCCAGCTGTTGAGCTGTTTGGGCTGTTGTTTCTCTCCATGTCTGCTCACAGACAGCGCTCCTGTCATCCCAGGAATGGTTTTTGTTTCAGAGAGTGACTAACAGCTGCCTAGCAAGGCACTGGGT
>NW_005054303.1:6580883-6593923 GCF_000277835.1 Geospiza fortis | reverse complement strand
GGGCTTTTGCTGGTGCTTTGGAGGCTCAAGGCCCTTTTGTTTGAAGAGCTCTCAAGACGAAAGCATGAGCAATTCATTCCTGAGCTCCAGCTGGGGCTATGAGGAGAAGATGACAGTCCACGAGTGCATGACGTGCTTTTGGAGACGAAAGCCACCAGACTTTTGGCCTTGTGCTGCCTCATGAATCCCTGATGATTAATTCCATGATTGCCTCTTACCCATTCAATGAGTTTCTATTCATAGCACAGTTCTTTCAGGAAATATTTTTCCCCCAAGTTTTGGAAAAAAGTATTGAGAAGTTGTGAGCTCCTTCACTCAGGAAATGATCCCCAGCACTTTGTGCCTTGCTCAAGGTGCTAGACTTGTGGGATTAGTTTGATTTTCCCTTCATTTCAGTTCTGGGATTACCTATGATGTGCTTCACCAGGAAGTACTGTTGGATAGGAGCCACCTGGTCTTGTGGAAGGTGTCCCTGTTCATGGCAGGTGGGTTGGAATGAGTTGATCTTTGGCATCCCTTCCAGTTCTAACCATTCTATGATTCTGTAAAAGCCCCTGGTGGTGGGGATGACATGCTGTCCTCAGCAGTCCAGCCCTGCCAGCAGTAGTGGTGGTTTTGCTGCTAACTTGGGTCTACTTACTTCAGTAGAAGCTTCTCTATGCCTGACCCCCACAGAAAACTGAGAGGAGCACATTCTTTCCCTTTTGCAGCCATTTCTTAACCGACTGGAAGACATTTATCACATCTGTATTCTGGGCCTCCCCTGGAAATACTTCCTTAGTCCATAGACAGAAAAAAGTTGAAGGCCACTGCTCTTGCACTAACCAATATTAAGCAAAGCTCTCATTCTTTATGAATGCAGCTTGTGAAATCATTCCTGTTTTCTGGGCTTTCTTCTGATTCTCAGCCTCTCTTTCCCAGCTGCAGTTTGCCATCCCCTTCCCTGGGGCTGAGTGCAGCCCCCTTTCTGCCTTCTGGTTTGGTTTGCTTTCTCTGCACTTCTGCACTGTTCACACAAAAGCAGTTCTGTCTTGCCTGGCACCAGTCTCCTCACAGTCCTGGGAACCAAGGTATAATCCTGCATCCCCTAGCAAAGCCATGGCATGTCTCCAGTGCCACACTCATTATGGAGCTCAGGCAATGGGCCTACTTGTGCTGCCAAGCACATTGCATGCCTAGCCAAACATAAACTATGCCTGGTCAGATGTCTTGGGACTTAGGTGTCATTTTAAATGTCAGACTTCAATCTGCCATTAACTCTGCCTCATTTAGAAAGAGCTGCAATCTCTGTTCAGCTTGCAGGAAAGCCTTACACTGAAAATTCAAGACTTTCAGGTACTATGAAGATGGCAGAAATACTACAACAGAGTTTTCTGTGCCTTACATATTCTTTTCTGGGAAAATGTATTCTAATGGTGTTGTATGAATTTACAAATACAAATTGAGAGTACTACACTAGAAGAGTATTTGCCGTGCTGTGTGTGACAGGGATCAAGGCAGGTAAAGTTCATGTGCTCAGTGTCCTCAAGCTGGGACTAGAGAAAGGTCTAGTAGTTTTTTAAAAGTTAATCCACTTTTGCTACCCATTAATGTACATCAGCCTTCACCTTTTCCCAGTACTGTCTTTTTGCTGTAACAGTGATAGCAAATAGTTTAAATCAATGCTCCAGCAACCTGACTGCTCTCTTGCTCAGGTTTTATGGGGGAAGTGGGCCAATCCCAGTAGTAATGTCATGATGTCTTTAGCGGTATTACATAAAATTGTCCTCAAGGAATGGAGATGCACAGTGATGCTGAGCAGAGCATTCTGGTATCTGTCCAGTACCAAAGAACCAAAATGACTGGCTCTGGGGCAGTAAATCCAACCAAAACAAGATTTCATGGAGAAAGATGCAAAATACGGAAGATAAATGTTTGCTAACCTCTGGTGCTTGGGAGAAGAGTGATATCTAACTACTAAAGCAGTGAAGCCTAAAACTAATATAACTTTTCAGTCATCCCTGAGAAAATAATGCCCTGGCACCTCTTGTCATCCCAGCTGTGTGCTGGGGTGGTGTCAGGCCACATCACCAAGCCTGTAAAGTGGATGCAATACATCATTCCTCTTCTTACTGATCATCCGTAATATTTTAAACCAACTGAGAGATAATTTCTGAAAGATACCACATGACAGGGAGCTAAACATTATAGTGGCACTGCTCTAAAAGACTCTTTTCAGGAATATTTCGACTGATTGATTATGATCCCCAGCTGAGGGACAGCCTCCTGGGCATTCACTGCAGTGTCTTGGTACTCTTCCTTTCTTGCTTCAAGTGAGTCTCTTTCCCATACCTTTCTTCCAGGGAAGAACAACTTCACAGAGCAAAATTGGTGAAATGGTGGCATCTGATGGCTGGTCTCTGATGGCAAATGCCAGCTCATGCACCCTGACTGCTGTCACTGACCTTTGCTTTTCACTCCAAACCAGAAAAAACAGTATTGTGAAACATCAGAGACCTCTGAAACAAAAAAAAAAAAACATCTTTCACCACCCACACAGCACTGTCAGCTGTGCCAGATCTGTGCCTCGCCCCCCCAGATGCAACCTTCACTCCTGAGAAGCTAAGTCTGGAGAGAGTTTGGCTTTTTCATTTAGTTTGATGCTTTTGAGACAGCATTATACACCAGAGATGCATCTGCACATAGTAGCATGGGCCATTTGGGGTAAAAGTGAGAAGAGTGTCATGAAGGGAATGTAACTCTATGCTGGGATAGGAATAGGGATGATGGTGTTTTTCTTCACAGAGAAACAACAAGCAGAAGGAATTAATAGGGTAATAATTGAGCTTCTTGGCACTTTGCTATGAGAGACACATATTCCACATTTAAAAGCCCTGGGAGGCCTTTATTCTTTTTTTTTTTTTGGAATGTGAAATATGGCTGTAATGAACACTGAGTCTTCCACAGAAGACAGCTGGACAGCAGCAGCTCATTTTGGAAAGCACACCCCTTCCTTTTAGCTTGCTCAGCTGGCTCCAGGGTCTGCTCTGCAGCCCAGACCAAGCATCCCCCTGCCCAGAGGTACCCCTGCTCCTCACCTATCCTGGAGCCCCCTCTCCAACTTGCACAGCTGTTGGGGCAGGGCTGAACCATGGCCTTGCCATGATGGGGTTAACCTTAAGCTGCTTTGCTCAAGAGCAAGCAGCCAGAGAGCAGCAGCTCCCAGAGGAAGCTGGCTGTGTGCCTGGCACTCACAGGATGCCAGGCTGCAGGATCTGAGTGTCTCAGGAGAGGCTGTGACAAAAGGCAGACCATTGTGCCCAGCTTTCCTCCATGACTTCAGGGGAGCAACTTGCTTTTATTAGGAAACGGAAACCAAGCACCTTATCTAATCCCAGGGACAGGCAGCTGGGGCCTGAGGAAAGGCAGTTGCTTTGTGGAGATCTGCCAGTAAAATTATGAGATTGAAAACCCCAGTATACATTTAAATATTGCACTTGTGAAAATGCCATGGTTGCCTTGCGTGAGGTGCTTGGATGAGAGATGCATATACGGTAAAGGGAAATTTCTGATGCACAAAATCTCTCACTGAGGCTTTTGTGCCTCACATCTGGCACTCCAGGAGTGCAGCTTTACAAGTCTCGGGCCTAGCTTGCAAACGTCGAAATCCTCTTTGTATCTCTCCCACTCAGTCAATCCTTCTAACAAGAAATGTAAGTCTCTCAGCACTGATGCCCTTCCCTGCTGCTGGGAGGGGGAATGTATCTCACAGACCCATGGGGGATGTAATCACAGGGCTCCCTGCTTGCACCATGTCCCCAGGACAGGGGAGGGGAGCTCCGAAGTGTTCATGTGTTCTGCATACCTAAGGGAGACTCAGATGATATTTTACTTCTCCTTCTCCATAGCAAATACAGGGAGTCACCAAGCTGAGCGTTTGTGGGAATTGTCATGAGATGTATTGAAGAGTGATGCAGGGTAGAAATTCCGCCCAGGATTTCCTGCTCCAGGCCCTCAATTTATACCTGATATTTCAAAGCCATCTTTAGAAAAACACCTTATCTTGACTGTGGAGGTAACAAGTCTTCCTTAGAGAAATTTTCATATGATGATTGTGAATTAAAGGTGCACTCTGTGCTTCTTTATTCATCAGAACTTTTCCCTTGGTCTGTCACCAGTGCCTGCTGCTCACCCAGGCTGAAATTTATACTCGTGCAACCCAAAGCAAAGCAAACAAAAGAGACTCACTGCTGATGCCATAAGCTCTGCTGCCAGAAAAAAATAATGTTCCAGGCTATGCTATGTCCACATTTATCAGTTTAGTAGGTCATAAACCCATCTCTGTAAAGTCTTAGATTAAATCCTGTGGAGGGCAACCTAAAGGATAAATTGAATTAAATAAAATCAGATTTATACAGCTTTAGGCTGCTGAATGCTTCTTTCAGTCTTCCCTGCAGATGCTGGATGTAATGCTTTGGATCCTTCATGGAGTTAACCCTGTAGTGATCCATGCCCATCAATGGGATGATGCTGGTTTTTACCAGATGAGGATCTCATCTGTAGCACTGTCTGTCCACCTCACATTTGGTTTCATACTGCAGTCAGACTGTAACAGATTTCTTAAAATGCATTTAAACACTCAAGAAAATGGACTGGAGGCATGGTGGCACTTTCCCCAAGTCAAGGAGAACTTGGAGCCTACCCTCCACATGGCATATCCGATCCAGACATGCCCGTACACACAGAGATGTGATGGCATGAGCAGATCTTTACTCCAACAGGAGTTCTGCAAGGCAGCCCTTGACTGAGGAGAATCTGCTGAAAGGCCAGAGGGGCCATGGGGGCCACCCTGGAGGGGAGAGCTTTCCATGTGCTGCAGGTCCTGGCCATGGGGTTTGGTTACCCAGTGTTTTCCTCCCCAGGCAGGTCGTGGTTTTCGTGGTTTCTGGCCTCAGGTCACAGCGTCATGACCTTGTGTCATGCCAGCTCAGCCAGTTGATTTGTGGGGAAGGAAATAAAACTTGGCTCCTACCACATCCCTGCCCGAGCTCTGCCCCTCAGTTGCTCATGGGCACTAATTATGAGGGAGGCTCTTGCTCTGCTGCTGTATAATTATGCAGAGCACAGTCCAAGCCTTAATATAGCGCTGAGGCCTTAATATAGCCCTGAGTGAGCTGCTTTTGGTTTTCTCCTGTTCTTTGAAAATATATTTAATCTTATACCAAACAGTGGAGCAGCCTCCTAGCAGTAGAATCCATATGGAACATGAGGTGGACACCGTGCCTGGGCTGGAGCTGCTGCCCAGGAGCTCTAACAGGAGGTTGATGTCTTGGTGCATTTGTTGTCTTTGGATTTTGAACTCGGGGTAGCAAGTTCAGGAAACCACTCCTTTCTCCACAGCAGTCAAAAATTTGGGTTTGCAGAGGAGCAAGGTGGGTTAGCAGATTTTGGATCATGTGTAGAGGCAGTGTAGGAGAAGGCAGGATGCTGACTTTGTCCTGTGTTAGAAGCAGCTGCAGATTACTGGAACATCAATTTCAGCGAAGAGTGTGCCGCCCTTCCCTCTGTTGGAGCTCTCCTGTGCTTGGCACACTTGCTGCAAAATCGCCGCTCTCCTGGTGCGCCCTAGCCCCCGGAGCGCCAGGATGGCCAGGATGTGCTCCTTCCTGTAGAAACCAAACAAGACCTGGCTCAGATCTGGCCAGCAAAACCAGCCCAGAGCAAGTTGGTTGTTGTGAGCAACCAGCAGCTGTGCTGGAGACAGAGTAAGGCTCTAGCAAAGTGCCAGGGACCAACCCCTCACCACACTGGAGGAGCCACCAGGATGGGAGTCTGCAGCCTCTGGAGGTACCAAACCAGCGAGCAGCAGCTCCTGCCACACCACACTGATGGGACAGCCTCCTGCTGCTGGTGCTGCAGGGAATTTCCTCCTCTCTCTCCACACCCGTGATGCCCTTTGCGTGTTTTCCAGAGTGGCTGTGGACCTTTTGTGTAATGATTATTTTGAGATGACTAATGGAAGTGCTAATATTTAGGAAGCTGATAGACACTAATTAGATTAGAGCTGGAAAGCCAGCTTGGAAATATACTCTGTTCCAGTAATCTCAGTGTATACAAATTCAGCAAGGTCTCTGGGAGCTCAGGGGAAAAATTAACAGGGACCTGAACAGGAAGCAATGCAGGTCCAGCAGGTTCCGCCTTGTTTTCCAAACTTCATTGTTAAAATGATGTTACTCAATAATGGAAAAGCAGAAATTAAATAAACCAAGAGGACAAGCCTTAAAACCTGGGTTGGGTCTGAGGCTAATGATGAAAAAGTAGCACAAATCACGGCCTTGTAAATGGCTTTTCTGACTGGAAATTTGTTTTCAAATAGCCGTCGTTGATGATTAGCCGTCATTTACCTCCCCCATCCTTCCCAGAACAGGCACTGCCTCTTTCATCTTAGTCTAGCCACTATGATTAAACCCTTATTGGGGTTTATTTATTTGTTTGGTTTTGTTTGGTTTTTTTTGTTTGTACCTATCATTTTTGTAAGATTGGTATGATAACCGAGGAAATTGCTCAGGAACAATTGTTCCTTTACATGTCCATGTCTTGAATTCCCCCACACAGATAAGCCTGAAGAATACCTGAATCACCCAAGTTAAATCTAGTTATGAAAAATTTTGAGCCTCAGTTTTGGGGAGAGGTGAATATATTTAACGTGATCTTTTTTCTCAATATTTGAAGATCCACTACAGTCTTCTAGCAATTAGTTAAATCTTATGGATTATTTTGATTGCATAAATGTCATCCAGTGCTGAAACTTTTGGTGTTTTTTGTTCAGGTTTTTTTCTTTTTTTCTGAAATTACTCTGATGAAATGGAATTTATTGCAGTCTGTACTACTGATACTCATTCTCAGTGGTTGAAAGAAGAGCTGTAGAAGAGAAGGTAACTTCTCATTTGCAGCTGCTTAGCCATGCACAGAGCTAGTCACTTTCTTTACTTTTCCAGGAGTTTTAAATTTTCCAGATGCAGCCTTGGAACAGAAAATGGAAAGTACAAAAGAAAGAATTTGTAATTTATTCCAAAATTTAATGGTTGTGTTGAGGCCGTTTCAGAAATTGCAGCTGAACTGTGTCAATGGCTGCCACACTTTGAGGTCTGAGCCTGGGAACGGGAGACAAACTATTTGCTCCAAATCTGGACCCTGCAAATTGGCAAAGTGATACTGGTGACGTAGTGGAAAGCAAACTGGAGCTTCACTGTGAAATACGATTCATTTAGAGCAATAAAATGGAATTCAGTGATAGAATGCATGGGAATGGTTCAAAACTGTTTCAGGGGAGCTCTAGACTTGACATTATGAAGCATTTTCTAAATGAGGTGCTGGAGCAGGCTTGGACTGGATTATCACTGCAAGTCCCTTCCTAATAGACTGAAATAGTTCTATTCTATTCCATTCCATTCCATTCCATTCCATTCCATTCTAAAATGAAAAGGCTTTGAAGGTAATTTGTGTGCATTATATGATACAGCACACAGGGGGAAAAAAGAAAAAGTATGCAGCCCTAAAGAGAGAAAAATAAGTTGGGATTCCCACTGTTGCTGGCATCCTGATCTCTAATGTGTGGCTACTCACAAAGAGAAGCTGAAGGGCTCAGCCCAGGCACAGGAAAAGCTGGTGCTGTTTGGGATGGAGCCCAACAGTTCTGGCATCTGCCAATACACATACCTGATATCTGGATAGTCCTGGCACAGCTCCTTGACATATGCCTTGATCTTGTCTTTTTTCTTCTCCCCAATGATACTGGCAATGTGATATATGACAGGGAGGAGCCAGTCAGCTTTGGAGCCCTGTGGACAAAGAATCACACGGGGACATCAGGGACAGCAGCACCTGCTAAATGCCTTTTTCCCTGCGGGGAGAGCAGGGCAGTGGGATGTAGTGGAGTGACCAGGACTGGTGCAGGCAGGACAGGCTGCCTCAGGCAGGCAGCAGGGTGCTGGGTGGCAATGGCAGGGCACCACTGGGGGCTCTCCCAGACCTGACCCTGCACTTCCTGATTCCCACGAGCACCCAAGCAAGGCAGACCCCGAGCAGGGCATTGTGGCTGTGGTCCAGCATAGTAGTGGATGCCAGAGACTTCACCTCCTGCTGCCTGATAGTTTTATGTGCCTCATCTCTGAGATGGGATTTAGTGCCCTAGATACCTGACTTTCCAAAAATCCAATTAATTCAGCTTTGACTTCCCTGAAAATCCCAGACTGTTGCTGTGAGAGATGGAAATGTTAAAGGTTAACAACTCAACCAACTGCAATCATTGTTTTTGACCTACAGACCCCTAAACTGCAACAATCAAGTCTTGTTGCTGGATCTACAGGTGGTGATACCTTCCTCTCTGCTATCTGCTTTTATCCTTTCTTTCTTTTCCTTATATATTTTCTTAAGTGATATTTTTACACTTTTATAATGTTATATTACTAGAGGTAATAATGACCAAAATGGCTACATACCTCCTTTTTATTGTATTCAAATTGTTTTAAAATAAACCAGACATACACACACACATCCATTCATCATCTATCTATCTATCTATCTATCTATCTATCTATCTATCTATCTATCTATCTATCTATCTACATCTATATATCTCACACCAGTCATTCAGTGTTGTGCCACTCTAATCTGGCCCAAGGGATTTATTAACAGGAACCTCAGTTACCCCACCTTCATGGTTGGGTTGTAACAGTTGTCCTGTCACAAAACACTCAGACTGCCACCACTTTTTCCCCACACCCTGCTGTACACAGACTCTGTGCCCAGATGGAACTTCTCATGGGACTCAACTCCATGAGCTGTATCCAGGTCAGGGATCCTTTGGTGACAAAGTGCATCCCATGGCCTGAGGGAACAGGCCCAGGAAGAAGCTGCCACAGGATAAGTGTGATGAACCATGAGGACATGAACCACCCTATGCAGAGCTCCCTGGGAACACGTTAAAACACCAGGTGCTGCCATCAGAGAGCTGCTGGTTGAACGTACACAAGCTGCCAATGCAGAGAGGCTGCCCGGCTGGAAACCCACACCATGAACCTGCAGTAACCGTCCTGCTTGCTCTTTTTTCAGCACTTCTTTGTTTCTTGTGGCTTTGTCCTCCTCAAGAGGTGGTCTCTGCCTGGTCTCTGTGAAGCCAAGTGGGAAAATTGCACCTCTGGGAGTGGGGCAGCCAGGGAATGCCAGGAGACAACTTCCATACCTGATCAATGAGTTCATTGTGAATGATTGCAGCTTCCTGGCTCATCTTTCTGCTCACTTGCTGACATGTATCCTTGTTCATTTTCCATCTGGGTTTGATGATCTGTGTGACATATTCCTTCACCACGTATTTATGAACTTCATGTAGAAGCTCCTGGTTAAAAAGAAGCAAACCTCATGGGGTTTTTTGTCCATTCAAGACCAAGGCAGTGAGAGAGGGCAGGGAAAGCCCTCAGGTCTTTGGCAGAACCTGAGGGCATGGAGGAGGTACAGGAAGGCAGCACACCATCAGTATACACTCACTCATACCTGCAGCCCCCAGAGTTATAAAGAGAAACCACTGTTGCAGAGGAGTCTGCAGGTCTTACCACAGCCTGAAAATGATGGTGTGGCCTCTCAGCATTCCTGTGCCCAGGTGTGGGACTGGCTGCCTACCTGCCCCAGGGGCTCCCTCATGTGCTGCAGGTGCTCTGAGAACTGCGAGACTGCCGATGCCAGAGAGTCCGGCCTTTCCGTTGCCAAAATCCAGTTCTTGGTCAGGATTTTCTTAAGGAGTGGCTGAAAAAAGACCAACTCACTGATGGCACAGGTATGTTCAGAGTAGCTGGTGATGGCCTAGCTGAAGGCACCCAGCTATACACCTGATCTAGGCTTGAACTGAAAGCACAGAGCACCCCTCTGCATGAAGGCACACGAGGAGCAGGCTGGGTTTCTCTCTCCACCCCAGGCAATTCACACCCATGTCTCCCCTTCCTGGGTAGGCGTCCCAGTGCAGAGAGGAGAAGCATCACACCCTGAGCAGGAATTGTTTTGGCATTAAAGGCTTATTTAGGATACCTCATTTTCTTGCTCTGTGCCACCTTCTGATTCACCAACTCTATTTCTTTAGGTAAATAAATGTGTTTTTCTAATGTATTGGGGAAGAAAGAGATGAGAATGTTAATCACAAGCAACTCAGGCATGACTAGAACAGGCTGTGGTGGGCAACCATGCCAGTGTTACATGGAAACGAAAATTCCCTTAGTAGTGAATCTCTTGGAAATTAGCCCAGTAATCCATCACCTCTACAGCCTTCTCCATAAGGAAATGAAGTGTTTGTGTTCACAGTCCTTCCAGGAGGCTCTGTGTACTCCTGCAGACCTGTATGAAGTCTTGCTGGGATTTTCCTTCTGCTCCTTGCTCTGATGTGGTAGTGGGGGGAATGGCAGCTGGGAGCATCTCCAGCTTTATGCCTCATGGTTAGGGATGACATGGGACTGATGGCACTGTTTTCCATCTGTCCTGGGTACAAGGTACTCTGACTAAGTGTCCTTAACAGGTTATTTTCTTTTGTTGGGTCCCTAGAGCTAATGTACCTTCATATAGAAACAGCAATATCTGCTAAAGACTTCTGGCACCTGGGATACCCTTCCCTAAAGGTCAAATGCAAAATATCCTTTCTCTGGCATATCCCTTTTTCTCTTCCCAGCTCTCATGATCTCTGTCTTTAGACTCCTGGCAGTCTCCTTCCCAATTATCTCCCCCCTTGCTGTGCTCCAAGCCTGCCTGAGAGCTGTTTAGAAATGCTTTGACTCTGCCTCTCTCAGTTCTCACGACATTTCAGCTCTCTTGCTCAATGCCTTGGCTCAGGGCCTTTCCTTGTCTGCTGCTTAGGCTCCAAAACAAGATCTGCAGTCACTGGAAAGTCCCCTTGGCCAGGAGGGCTTGGCTTAGGTTGGAGAAATTCCATGATTGTCCTAGTTTCTGGAAGTTATGTTTGGGGATTTAGAAAGTGAATTAGGATAAGTGAGAAGGGGTGGGACCAAAGGCTTGATTTCCCCCATCTCTTCTATAATACCAGCTGGAGCTAGCAGACCCCAAGTGGCTGAGAGCAGAAAGGTTCATCTACAGCACCTGAGAAGCACAAACTTCATTGCAGCATGTTGCCTTTTACACCTCTTAACACAAGTCAAATTTTATCAGAGTTTTATCAGTTGACACAAGACCTTTAGCATTCTCATTCTAGAGCAATCAGTCTTTTGTCACCATGGAAACAGCCTGGAAAAATCACCCTTACCAGAATGAATTCTGTCCTATCTGAAGAGGTTTCTGAGAGACTGTGATGGTAGATCTATGAATCAGTAAGTCAAAGTCCTGAAAAATCCAAATTATTTGATAAAAGGAAAAGTGTCCCATTGGTGGTGTTCAGATGGCCTCTCCCGTGCTTCACTTCAGATAAAATTTTCCCCACTGCTTTGCTTGAGAGACTGGAAGCTGCTAAATATCCTTTTCTTTTGATTGCTAGTAACAGCTCGAAAAATGTATCATTACTCCTAGCAAAAAATTGCCAGGATGCTGGAAGTGTTGCTTTTTAAGGGGGATTTCCACAGGTGTTAAATACATTTTGGAAGGACCATAATGTCATGTGCTGCAAAATGAGGTTTAGCTGGTGAGACAAGGGAAGGGCAATGACCCTCAGCGGCTGCACATAACCCTTATCATAAGGAAATAATGTGGCCAAGATCCTCTTACCTGTGTTTTTGTTCTTAATTTTGTTAAAAAAATATTTGTGAAGTTCCTTGTCAGAGCTGCCAAAATCTTCTGCAGTTCCTCAGTATCGACTTTAAATGCTGTTTCCAACCCTGACCTACAGAGAGACAGAGATCACCAATGAGTTAAGGTTAAAATGTAAACTATTACATGGCCCTAAGCATCTTATCTGGATTGGCATGTTGGATATTATTTTTAAATAAACTTGTGTTTCTATTACTTCCTCTTGGAAACACTTACTGAGTCCAAGTAATGGCTCTTTTTGCACAATCCTGTACACTGAAAATTATTCATAGATGAGTAACTGTGGTTAAAAACCCCCTCAGATTTCCTCATCAGGTGCAGTGACAGTGCAGCCATGCAGAGCAGTTGCGTAGGCCAGTTGCTTTTTCACTTGAGCAACATCTCTGCAAAATGATTTCCAGGTACCTGGGAGAGAACTGGGGGCTGTGGGGGGAAAGTAAATAATAAAGCCAGAGAAGGGAAAGCTGCTGACCCCGTGTCCCCCAGAGCCTGTCTGATTCACTCCACACAATGTCCATCAGCATCAGCTGGATGGTAATGACAGGGATGGAAACCTGTGGAATTTCCTAAGGACAGTGCATACTTCTGCAATGTTTCACCTTACAAGAAAGAAAATTTCTGAGAGGTTAACGAAATTCCTTGCATGTGTGTGTGCTTTAGCAGCATTGTGACCTCCTGGCTTTCTTCTCACTTTCCATCCCTGTCCCACTGTAACATGCTCAGTGTTGGTAAGGAGGGGAACTGAGGCAGCACCACCACAAAAAAAAAAAGGCATCACCTGTGATGCCTTGAGCATCCCTGGATGTGCCACATCCACTGCTGTAACCACAGAGAACAGCAGGTTCCTGTCACTGCCCAGATTTATATGTCTGATGCTGCCCTGGCCGGACTGCAAGGCACCCAACACCATCCCTGTCATCCCAGGCTGGAGCTCAGGACTGTAACTCTGATTGAACACCTGAAGTCTGGGTCCAGCATCCCAAGAAATTGTGCTGTTAGGACACCTACCTCTGCCCCACAAGTCATCACCCCAGGCTGATGAAGGTTTAATTGACTCAGGAATAAACTCATCACCCAAACACTGCCAGCTCCCTGCCTGGGGCTGGCGTCTCCCTTCAGCCCCTCTCCATTGCCCAGCAGGGAAGTGGCAGCAATGTCCCGCAGGGGCAGCAGGAGGCAGGGAAATCCATTTCCTCGGCGATGTGAGCATTGCTGGGGAGACCGTGCCATCTAGAGACTTGTTGGCGGTAGTGCTCGCTGCGGAT
>NW_005054303.1:6562421-6580873 GCF_000277835.1 Geospiza fortis | reverse complement strand
GAGCCGCAGCACGAAATCCCCTCCATCCCCCGAGTAATTCTTGGCATATGCATCCCTGCCGGAGCGGTGCAGCAGCTGGGGCTGGAAATCACACCCCAATCTTTCGGGCGGCCAGAGCCCACGCACTAATCCTGTGGTGTTCTGCCGGGCTGACAAACAAAAGCATCACATCTGCATAGCAAAGATGTTCCCAGATGCTGATGAGCCCCTGGACCTCAGCACGGGGCTGATGGACCAGACCCTGGGACATGCACTCACTGGCACCATCCTATTTAGGGAGGAGTGCTGGATCTTTGACAGTCAGCCTGAGGATACCTGTTCTTCAGAGGCACTTTCCAACATGTGGCTTGAAGTAACTAATTCATGCAAAGCTCTGGAAGTTCCAGATACCAGCAGCAATGGCAGGCATTTATTTTTGGGTTGAGTGCTTTCATGGAACCTCCTCCAGCCCAGTGCCAAAGGCAGCCTTGAGGCCATGTTTCTGAGTTTATTCTGCTAACCTCCAAAACAAAAAAAAGAAAAAAACCTCCCCTGATGATGAAAAAGATGCTCTGAAAATGAGTTCAAAACTCTCATGCAAGCACTGCATCCATCCATAATTCTGTCTCTTCACACTTGCGGCTTTTATTTGCATCCCTTGGGGGAAATCCTCCCATGAGGATTTCCCTCCCTGGAGGCTGAGCACCCACCAGGGCACCTCAAGGAGAGCTTGGACTTTCCTTTCCAGATCCTGCAACCCCCCCAGACCCCAGAAAAGCAGCAGTTCAGCCCGGGGGGAGCAGACTTACACCAGGTCATGGAAGCTGTTGATGTAGGCAACAAGGTGGGGCACAAAGCTGGGGCTGTCCTGGGCAGTGCTCCACGCCATGAACTCCTGCTCAAACCTGTAGGAAAATACAGCCAGGTATCACTAACAGTGTGGCGCTGAGGATGCCTCATCTTCTGTGTACATGGTGGTGTCAGGAGACGCCCATGGCTGGCCCAACCTGTCCCCTCTGTATGCAGACAAGTTTTTTCCAGCTGTCATAACAAGTGTGTGCAGTGGAGGGAATAGATGGCAGATAATTGTGGGTTTAGGATGTGCTCGCTTGAGCAGGTACACAGCACTTTTGGAGAGATGCCAGGGATGTTGGGAGGCCAAATCTCTGACTTTTCCTCATGCTGAGGGTTTAATTGCAGGTGTGGTACACAGGCTTGTAAGTCTGAGCTTTAATTTTTCTGGCTTTTGGGGCAATATATTATGTGCCTTTTGAGAACACAGGGCTGATTTTATAACAGAAGATGTATAGGAATAGGGCAGCACACCTATCTTCCCTCCCCCCAAAACCTCACTATGGTTTTTAGGTAATTGGATTTTTTTTTTGTAGCACCAATTTCATGGGTTTGACAGCTGTTTCACAGCCAGATCCACGCTGAAGGCAGGAGGCTGTGTGCTCAGGCAGGCTTTGCCTGGTGGTCCCATTCTTTGTCAGGGTAAAGAAACCTGCTTGAGCTGGCCCCAGCCACTTGCATCTCAGGTTTGTTTAAGTGAAAGCTTAAGTTTCAGTGTTCCCTTAATCTGAGAGCCCTGTCTGCTACAGCTTGCATTTTATGCAGTTTTTGGTTTAAAAAAAATTAAAAATAAAGAAAAGGAAAAAAATAAAGAAAAAAATAAAAAGGAGAACAAAGAAAAGGGAAAAAGAAGAACAAAGGAAAAAAAAAGAAAAAAGCATTATTTCAGCAATTTCATTTGGACACTGGGTAGATTTTAAGGGACTTGGGAGGCAGCCCAGCTGTGTGTCTTGCCAGGATATAGTAGAGAGGGTCTCATCAGCCCTTTCTTATGCTCATAGCCAGACAAAACCACTCAGCAGGACTCATCCCAGGATACCCTTTTGGGCAAACAGGCTTTTGGTTTGAGTGGTCCATAAATACTGCTTTCTCATGACTGAAGCTGCAAGTGACTAGTGTCCAATGTCACAAAAGTCCTGGCTGATGGGACTGCAGTGATCCCATCCCTTTCCAGGTAGCAGCTATTTCCCAGACCTTTGACATTAGATTTTTGGACTCACCGAGTCCCATCTGGGTCTATTTATGACTCCCTCCAAGCTGTTTTGCAGCTTGCTATTTACTGGGTTCACTGTGATCTCTAGTTCTCCCAGGAGCAGCCTTGTACCTGCTCAGTGCCAGTGTCTGGTCCAGTGCCTGGACCTCTTTCCTGCGTTTTTTACCAGTGTGGAACTCATTTAGAAAGAAAGTACTGCCCAGAGCAGTGATGACCTGGGTATGAATTCAAGCAGCTCTGCCATGCACAACTCAAGCATTTTTGTTTCCAGGCCTCCACTGATAGCTCCAGATGACTTCACGTGCTCCCCAATGATCTAGAAAAGGGAATGAAGAAACTCCAGTGAGTGGGACAAGCACTGGTGAAACATCCTTCCCAAAGACCTCAGGCAGCTTTGGCTGGTAAGAATGGCTCACCTAGCAAAGGGGCAAACAGCCAACTTGTTGCCAGGAGGTTTTCATTAATCTCTGGCAGTTTTAAAAATTATAATGCAGAATGGGCCAAGAAGCACCAAATGATTTGTGGTGTCATCATTCACCCCTAATGGCCTCATGCCCTTCTGCTGTCTGAGTGTGAGTTAGAGGCAATGTTGGCTGTAGCTCTGGGGTGTCCTGGTGTCATCCCCCTCTTTTGGGGGAAATTGCTGGAATTCCCCCAACCCTAAGCCCAAGGGGAGCTGAGCTGTCCCCATGTATGACCCCATGATAAGAGTGACTATAAGCCCCATTCTTGAGGGCCCACACAAGCCCCCTTCTCAGGAGTGATACCAGGGCAGCAACAGAGGGTCAGGCATCACCCTCAACTCTTGTTTGCACTGGAACCCCTCCCAGATTCCCATTCTCACAACCTCAGCTGCACTTCTGGACTGAGGTGTGTTGCAGTACTACTCTGGTGCTTCCTGTGGCTTCCTATCCATCTGCTAAATTATTTCAGACCTGCCTTCCCTGTGATCACATAATGTGTCATATTCCTCTATGGAAAAAGAGTCACATCAGTGGGCAAAACTCTTTGATTTTCTTTCTTTCTTTCTCTGTCCTTCTCTTTTTCTGTTAGTATTATTTAATTGAAGTGACTCAACCAATTGAGTGATGAGAATTAATCCAAACCCCTCCTGCCTTTATTACCCTGTAGTCCCTAAGCTAGTAGGGGCTTTTGTTTTTTGTACTGTTTAAATTGGAGTGGCTGTCACTGCCTACAGCCTTTCCCCAGCTTCCACAGCCCTGGGACAAAGTTGCTCTTTAAGCCAAAGGTTTTTTCAAAGAAATCTTTTCTTTCCACCTTTTTTCCAATTCTCTTTCTTCTCCCTAATCAAAGAGGTTTAGGGACTTTAAAATCAGTTGCCTATTATGTTGCTGACACAATTGACTGCAGGTTTAATTCGCAGCTAGAAGGCAAGCGGGAGAGCTAGAAGTTGTAATAAACGGCATTTTCTGCTCTAATTTATTCTGCCAGTGTGTGACTTACATAAATTATCGCAGGAGGCGGTACCTCCACCCCAGAAGGAAACGATCCAGTTTCCCTGGAGCCACAGAGACACCTCCCCCCGCCATCCCCCCACTTTCCCCCAGCTAATTAAATACCGTTTGAATATCAAAAGAGACTGAGGTGTGGTAGAGGTTTTCCTTCTCTTCTAAATGAACTTCCTTCTCCCACTTCTCCGTGACCTCCAGTCTCAGGATGTTTCCAAAACAACTTTTGATTTTCTCCTAAATGTTAAACATAGGAAGGAAACATGCAGCTCAGGATAATGAAGCAAACACAAGTGCAGCACTTCGCTGCATTTTGCTCCATCAGCACACATGGCATGATAAGGTGAGCAGAGTCAGGCCTTGCTCCAGACCTCAGGAGAAACCAGGAACTGTGCTTTGTGTGTGTGCCAGGTACTCCCAAATCAAAGGAGAGTCATTCTCCTGGCATGGAAACAGTGGATCAGCTGTTTGTTTGATTGCAAAGTCCTCCAGCACATGGAATGCACCAGGTCAGGATTAAAGGTCAAACGAGTCCTTTCCAGGGTACAGCCAGTCAGGTAAGCAGCAGCGCTGTTCAGTTCTGGCTGATAAATCAATCTTGTTGCTGGTGAAACAAAGTAATCTTTCACCAGCGTGGTGGAGCAATACTGATTTCATTCAGCTGGGTACCTTGAGCTCACCTTGAGTTGTGCCCTGATTCAGAAATGATTTGCAACAAAATGTCTGAGCCCAGCAAAGAGCCTTAGACAGGGTGCCAGACAAGGACTGCAGAAAGACAACGGAAGGGGCTTCATCAGAGGACACAAACCATGAGTGTGTTCTCTGGTGGGGATGCCAAAGTCTGCCAATAGCACACCTCAGCTGGGCGGGAGGAGATCCCCCACAGGGACGAGCTGCTGGAATGCCTTTGCCCCTGACTTTGCAATGCAAAGTACAATCTGCTGAAGCCCAGCAATGATCTTTTATAAGTGTCTGCCATACTGAGTGGCTCTGGTACAGTCCTGTTGGCTCTGCTTGGGTGCCCAAGGTGGCATTCAGGAATTTTTTGCTTTAGAGTACAGGCCACTCTGTGTGGGGCCAGTAGGACTCAGCACCTGGTGGGGCTGGAAATCACTCCTCTTTGTCTGGGAGGCTGGGGCTCCTGTACCTTCCCTGGGGGGCACATGGGGACTAGGTCAAAACTCTTACCTTTGCAGAAGCAATGTAGTCATTTTTTAGTTTATCCCAATCAGCTGGTGTTAACAGCAAGGGCAGGTTTTCTGTCTTAACCTCTGGTTTGAGCTCAGGATGACCCAGAAAGAATTCACTGGAAAGAATGAAATGAAAAATTGTAATGCCTCAGAGTGTGAATAAACTGATAGAATATTCATGCAGCATGAGCTACATAATTACTAAGCCATGAGAAATATACTTAAAGCTTAAATTGTGCCACTTGTTTTCAAGGTTTAACAAGAAAATCTTTCCTTTCTATTCAAAATCCTAATTATTCAAACCCAAAATGATCTAAGGTTCCAGCCCACTTCAGAAATCATGAGACTTCTGAGTTGTTTGGACATGAAAAGTGCTATGAGAATTTACTTTTTAAAATAAACAACGTGAAGCTGACTCATTTGACTAGAAGCTTGCAAAATGCCTTTCAGGGTAATTCCTGTAGTAGTGCATTGCTCTGGAGTTAGCCCATCTCCTGCCTCCCCTGCAGTGTCACATCACAGCTCATGCCAGCCTGTGTTTGTCCCTGTGCACTATCCTGATCCAGGGGAGGTGGCAGAGCAGGACCTGGAGGGCACTGCCATGCCTGGGACATGAGCCATGCTCCGCTGCAGATGGAAGTGGTGGGTGGACGTGGAGCTACAGTGTCTGACTCCAAAGAGGGCTCAGCTGACACCATACTTCGCTGCTCACTTTCCTCTGGACTGACATGTAATCAGGCCAGCTGATTAGCACAGAAGCAGGGGAATGGAGGGAGTGCCTGTGTTCCTCTCTCTGGAGCAGGAAAAATGTTATTAGGCTCTACAATTGAATGTGCTGCTCCTGCAACCTGCCACAGACTGTGGAGGCACCACATCTTACAGGGCAGTGAAGGTGGAAAAGAGAAAGAAGAAAAAATTCATGCTCTTGATGATGGTGGGGCCTAAGTTTTGAGCTGTCATCTTGTTAATCAAGGAGCACGGCTGCAATGTCCTACACACAGCTTGCACATTTGCTCAGCCACCAAAAGGAGTTCCCATTGCCACACCAGCACTGAGCCCACAGCTGGGTTCAGATACAAGGACTGTAATGTACAAGGTCAGGCTGCTGCAGAGTGACTGCTCAGCATAAAATAAGTCCAGCCTGCTGGTAGTGTCCTGGAGTCAATGGTTCCGTGGTCATAGTTCAGATTTCCCAGAGATGAACATCTCCACACGTGGAGCATTGCACAACCCAGCTGCTCCTTTTAAAGGAGAACACAGATTTAAATATGGACTCTCCACCACAACTGAAAGGACAAATGTGTACTCAAGGGGCCTGTTCACACCTCTTTCTTTTTTTTTTTTTCCATTTGTTTGAATTGTAACATCAAAATGAGTTTGGGTCGGTCAATCTCTTCCTTTTTGATTATTTATTCCAAGAGACAATGAAGTTTTTTTGAACGGGAAAATCATATGGAAATAGCCCAGAACAGCCAGGTGACTGCAAGCAGTGCCCAAAACAACTACAAACTCTCAATAAACCCTTTCACAGCAATTTAGAGAAATATGGCAGGGGCACTTTTCCTTGGTACAGAATCTGACTGCTGAAGCTCATTTTTTTCCTTGCTATCCTGCAATGCCAGGATGGGGCCATGCAGGAATTTCCCTTCAGATGAGATCTGCAGGGATTTGTGATGCTGAGGGGGTTACATTATTATGGTGGGGTTTTAAGAGCAACTGGGTTAAGTTCACAGAAGAAACCTCTTGAGGGCTGTTCAAAACAAAGGCGACCTGCAATGGAAATGTTTCTTACCCAAAAGCTACCCCAGGCTAGGGGTGTTCTGGGCAGCAGTGTGCTGCTGCTTGCCTTGCTCTGTCACTGCCTCCTTCTGACCATTTTGATCCACTGTTTGGCTCAGTGCTGATACTCCTGCCTTCACTCCTTCTTTGTTTTATTTGAGGGCTGCCAATGGGTTTGTTTTTCTCCCTTCCTTGAACATCTGGTTCAGGCCATACCTGGAGGCCAGCTACCAGGACAGACACAATTTTGCTTTGACAGAGCTGTTTTCCCATGCTTATTTTCCAGACCCCTGAACTGCAAGGAACTATGTCTTAAAGCCCTCCCATTCGACCAACAGACACATCTGAGACAGAGCCTTTGTTTTCATGTGTCTAATTACCTTTGATGATGACTTGACTCCTCTTTTAGAGGACTCTGACCCCATGCATGGGGGTTAATGTGGCCCATTTCCAAACGTATCACAATTTTAATTAAACAGGAAGAAGACATCCCCCACAGGCCCTTGCCTGTGCCTGGAAAAGTCACTGAACAGCCATTGGATCTTGCAAAATATATGCAGAAAGTAGCACATTTATCAGAGCAGGTTTATCAAATGCTGGGAGGAGCTTCCTGGCACATGGGAACTACAAGTGGGAGAGGGAGGGGAAAATGGGGTGATGTAGATCTGTGAAATGCAGTGAGTGCATAATCCACAGACCTTTGTCCCCCACCTATTAATAGATTTGCTATCTGGCTCCCCTGTAGTCACTGCATCTCTCTTGCTTGCTTGGAAAACTGAAAATGGCCTGGTGCTTTTGGAGTACCCCACAGCTCCACGGCTCCCTGTAGGAGGCAGAGGCATTGTGGCAAACACAGCAGCTCACCTGTGGTAGGTGTTGGCCACCCAGTTAAGCAAGGTGTAGAGCTCGTGGATGTCCAGTGGTCCCTGGGAGAGTTCTTGCAAATGTGAGGCAATAGCATTGTGAAAAGCTTCCACATATGTGTCACACACCTGGTACTCCTCTGGATAGCTTTTTTTTACTGATGACTTGATTTTCAGTAAATCTTCCTTCAGGTGTTCCTGGAGGAAATGTAAGTGGAGATCAAGCCAAGAAGTTTCTTCTTCCCTTGATGCCATGGGTGCCTTCAGGACTCTTTTTCTTGCACTCTCGTTGACAGCTTCCTTCCATTGCTCCCTCCACTTTCTGGGCCTGCCCAGCAAATCTGAGCCAGGATGAGCAGCATTGTCTGTGCTGGAATGAGCTGCTTCTTCAAGGGCAATTAAAGTCACCATGGAGGTCAGCATGGTATGCTGTAAAGTGGGATCCTCTAGCGTTTCCTCCACTATGGACTTGATTGCATTTGTGATGGAGTTATAAAGCAAATCCACATCCTTGGATTTCCGTACAAGCTCCTGGGGGTTATCGCTGTATTTCTCAGAATCCCGTTCAGAGATGGTCTCATCTTCCATTAGCTTGATACTTGCAAATGCTTCCAAAAGTTGTCTCTTCTGAATAAGTTCATTGATTTCCATTACTGCAGAAACAGGGGGAAGGGGTTGGGACAAAGCAGGCATTAGGTTACTGACAGGTTGGTAACAGGACAAGATGCCCAACAGGGACAGTAGTCAGGTCCCAGCAGTGCCTCTGAGACTGTCCCTGGGCCCCCCTGATCTCCTCAGCTCCTCTTGGACACAGGAGAGGAAAACAGTGGGAAAGCAATCACTGCAAATTGAGCCACATCCCCAAACAGCTGGTTACAGAGACAGGAAATACCAAAAAACCTGCTGATAGCGCTGCAGGAAGGCCTCAAGCAATGGCTGGTGAGCCTGTACAGAGGGACACTGGAGGCTCAGGCTGCATAAAACTCTGCCCCTCTGGCTCTGTCCCTCTGCTGGTGTGGAGATGAGGTGGAACTGGCAGGAGGGATTGTTCAGGATATGCCTTACCAGCAGGATTTCCTTTAGCATGGGTGTCCTTGTTTTCCTGCAGCCCACTGTGCTCAGCACAGCTCTGCTGCTGTGTTGGCCATAGTGGTGTAGCCCAGCTCAGACACCTCTGGCTGAAAGGGCATTTCAGTGTGCTGCCCAAGAGGGCAGGGAGAGTGCCCAGGGGTCTGGCAGGGGCAGTGGAGGGGAGCACAGCAGGACAGACCCCTTTGGGTGTCCTGAACTCTTAGGTCAGATCTCTCTCTCCATGGCTGAGTCCCAGCCTACCCACAAGCATGTCCTCAGAGATACCAGGGCCCTGAGAGAACCTCCTGTCTGTAAGCCCCGCAGTCAGGTGCCAAGCACTGTCTCACATCAGTGATGTTTTTTTCCCAAGTGCTGAGCACTGCTGTTCCTCAGAGGTTTGGGGAGTTGTGGACATTGTAGGGGCATCTAAACCTCTGGACCTGTGGTGCTCTGGTACTCAGGTCTCACATGGTTCTCCACTCCTTTGATTTTGGCACCCACTGCCAGAACGGGCTGGTGTTGGCTGGGAGGAAGTCACCCAATACTGCTCCTCCCAAAATGGCTGAGGTCTACTGAGTTTCCCACCTGTTTTGTAAAGTCTTGCTCATACAAGAACCACTGCCTATTTGCCAGTAAGATAAAAAGTATTTGCCATGTGTTGAGGAGATCCAAGAGCACTGTTAGCTTTTGAGAGAGCCCGGGAAGCTCTCACCCTCTCCATCTCCCTAACAGATGCTTTGAACAGGAGATCCCACTCTGACACTGGGCATAAGAAAAATACTAAAGAGAAGGGAAAGGGTGTCCCTTAGACATGTGTGGACACTGCTTCTGGCACATACACATACAAAATGATACAGAAAAATTGGAGAGCACTCAAAGAAGGACCAGTTCATAGCACATCATTTCTGTCCTTAGGCTTGTCTGCACACAGGTGTTATGCCATATGTACCAAGTAATCTTTGTAGCATAAGAGTATTTTTATGAAGACAGAAATATGCCAAAAAACCAAACTACTGATGCATCGCAGAACACATAGATCTTTGAGTGCCTACATGGTGCTACAGTTGCTTCTGCACTCAGAAAGGAGGGAAATTCTACCAATTAACTTACTCTCTTCTAGCTAAATTAATATAAAACTTGTGTTTACACAAACGCTTGCAGTGAGAGACTAGAGAAATACATTCTGTTCTGTTTATCAAAGTGAGAAAACACCATTTAATCACCGTCTAGGATAATTATACAGGGAGGTGATGTTGGGTGCTAAATGGATCTTTAATTCAGCAATACAAGATCAGCCAGCTGGTGGTTGAAGGAAGACAATTGAAAGGCAATTAACTATTATGCAGCTTAATGGTGCACGTGGTGGAATCTCCATCACTTGCCATATTATCTCAGGATGGGATGTGCTTCTGACAGAGCTGCTCTAGTCCAGGCCAAACACAAGCTATTGGGCAGAGAATGGGCCTTATTGGTGCTATTTCTCAGCTCGTTTATTTCTGGAGATCAGAAAGATTGTGATAACATTTTCTGCCACTCCTCATCTCTGACCCTTGGAGATCAGACCAGCCAAGTTTATAAGATGGGCTCAGATCCAGCTTACCAAGCTCACAATGTATCAATGTAGAGCGGTAAATCACTTCCCAGCACAGTAGAGCACATTACAGCAGTGAGGCAGTGTTAGCCCATGCATCTGATCCCTGTGGCACCCTATGCAGTGCACCAAGAATTTCTTTCTAGAAATTTAGGCTGAGGAAAGGCCAAGTCATGTTTCACCTCAGTCTATCTCCAGGTGAATGGATTGTAGCACCTCTGCCTTGAGAAGGTGGAGGACAGCAGCACTCAAACCATTATCAAAGCCATTGCAGTCTGCTCACACCTGGGGAAAGGTGAGAGCTGTGCTAAAGGGAATTGTTATAATTTGTCTGAGACCTATCTATAAAATTCTGACAAAACACATGACAGCAACCAGCCTGAGGAAGATCAAAATCAAATACTTGCAACACTGCTGTTGTGAGGACAGGGGGAAAGACAATGCAAGAGAGCAAAATATCTGTGGAAGTCTATTTGCAAGGCAATCTCTAAGATGAGGAACCAAAGTGGAGCTTCTAAGCCAAATCAGAGCCAAACCATCTTTCTTCCCCTCTAGGCCTTGCAGCACCCTACAGAGCACAGTAAATTAATGTTACATTTATCCTGCCAGGAAAATGGCACTGGTGGTTTTGTGTCTTACCTGAAAGAGGTTTTGCTTCAATGGGCTCACATTTTTCACCAACCTTCTCCATGCTATTACAGATTGTGGGTTTGTTCTCCTCATAGCTCCTGAGTGTTTGCAGAAACCTTTTTGCATTCCAAGTGCCAGTATCTTCCTTCCCTCTCTCTTTCTTCAGACTTCGTTTTGATTTCCGGATGCTCAGCATTGTTTTAATGCCTCTTTCAAAGAACCCACTGTCCCTGCTCTGCCAATCTGAGCTGCTCAGTTCAGAAGTGACCTCCATCTTTTCCTCCCCTGGACTCTTCAGTGGAGAGGCTGGTTCTGAGGTCACACTCCTTGTGTCTAACTCCATATTTTCATTTATCTGGTCCTTCAACAGGAGGTTTACCAAACAGGTTGATGGCAATCACTGAAATGCACAAAACAGCAGAATTAGAGATGTCCTTAAGAGGGTATTACTATGTCTCCAAAGTCAGTCCTGGACTGAAAATCTGGCCCATTCCTTTCCTGTGCCTAAATACAAGGCCAGAGCAAGATGTTGTAGCCTGTAGCTGCTGAAACAATTTCTCTACCCACAGACAGCAGATGCTGGCCTCCACCTGGTGCTCTGGAAACCTTCATTTAACTCCATAAAACAGGCAAGTGTCAACTATTTCTCCAGCACCAAGGAATCGTGAGATATCAGAGATGTTGAAATTTGTGTAAACATACCATTTCAGTGAGTAACCAGATAGAGTTTTACTTTCCATTCTTCTAGGTGGATTTCCAGCCATGCAAGAATAATAATCTTCCTGAATCTCACTGGGTCGTTTCCACTTTCTGATGTGAATATGGCATCTTTGGGTTTTTTTGCTACTTCTGCCCTGCTCAAACCCTGAGCTGCTCCTGCTGCTGGAGGAGGCCCAGGGGTGAGTGGTTCCCAGCAGGTGTCTGAGCTCTGCTCTAGCCCCTTCCACCAAAGCCACAGCAGTCTCTGCACTCTGAATTGTCATGGTTACAGCACAGGAGGCAGTACAAGGCAGGAAGGGTTCTCATCACTCATCCTGCCTCAGAGCACTGCATCGCAGTGTGCCAAGGATGGGGATCTCCAGCATCAGACAAACTCTGCACAGGCCACAGGGCATGCTGCAGGAGATTCCAGATTTCTTGTCAGTGCTGCTGGGCTGCAGTCACAGCCTCTGCACTTGCTCAGTTTGCCCAGGTGTTTGGGAAGAGGGAGGAGAGAAGTTTTGCCTGCCCTCCCTTGCAGAGGGCTCCCAGACCAGCTAATACAGCCCATTCACAGAGCCATTGTACATTGCAGTGCCCTGAGAATGGAAAATGCCACATTTCTCCAGAGCAGGCTTAAGGCATCTGAGTGAACCGTTCAAATGATTAGAAACATGTATTGCTTGAGGTGACACAGGAACTGCCTGTCTTGGGTCTGTCCAGCCCACAGAAGCCAGAGATTGAAAAATAATTGCAGTCAATAGACATGTTGGGACTCTAGAAATAGATCTCATCCTTCCTCAGTCAGAGTTTTGCTCCCTTGTGCATGGTTATTTCACAGGCTGTGAAGTGCAGGGATGACATCTTCCCATGGGTTTGCTGAGCTGCTCACCCAGTGGGGCTCAGACCCCACCTCACACACTCTCACAGGAGGGAGTATTTAACCATTCACTGCCTTGCTCAGGAGCTCACCCATCACAGCCCACACAGAGGGTGGGAGGGAGAGGAGGGCACCCCAGTGCCCAGGGATTGCAGTGAAAGGAGGCTGAGATCTCAGTTCAGACTCTGTAGGGGGGTTCTGCAGACAGAGCGGAGCAGCAGCAGTGCTCAAAGGGGTGACCGACGTGGTGGAGAGAGCCAGGGGAAGAGGAATAAAAGGTGTGAGCCCATGAGAAAGGAAAGGAATACATACCCCAGTACTGACAGAAGTGATCCCCTCCACAGCAAGCTGGGATAGCACAGGTATGTTCCACAGAACCTTGGAGCAGCTCCGTGCTGCAGGAAATCCAGGACAGATGCAGGGCAGGTGAGCAGCGCTGCAGGACAGAGCTCCGGGCCAGCTCAGCCACCTCAGCTGACTGGGGCACCATCCCTCACACAAGTGCTGGCCGAGGGGCTCCCTCTGGGAGTGGTGCTGCTCTCCATCCTCCTTTACCCTCTGAAAAAGGCTGTTGAAAGTGGGAAAAAACTCTGTCTGCTCCTGCCCAAGAGCTCCAGCACCTTCACTTGTTTGATCTCTGGAAAAGACTCAGCACTGTTTCACTTTCACTACACTCAGCATTTAAAAGAAGAGGTGGGGAAAAAAATTCCTGATTAATTATTACCCTACAAGGTGAGACAGGGCCTTTAGCCAGAGGTTCTACAATGGGGTTAGCTGCTGCATTGAGATGGCCTAGGGCAGTGAAGGGAAGGAGCATTTCATGATGAAGTCCTGTCCTGATGGGCTGAAGCCCCACATTATCTGGGTAGGGGGTTCAAAAGCAGCTCCAGAGCTCCTATGTGGAATGGCTGCATTTCACCCCCTTCTGCAGGTCAGAGTTTGTGCAGGTCACGGGTGGTTTGGTCCACAGGTGGTAATGATTGCCAGAGTTGGGTGAGGGACCGGGAGTAATGTGTCCCCTGGTTAAATATTTATATATTCACATCCTCACTTTGCCCTGGGGGTACTTATTTTCATGGGGTGCTAGCCCTGGATCTCTCCATTCTCAGAGCATCTGGGAACCTTAGAGGGACCTCAAAGCAAAAGAGCACAAAAAAGGGGCCTTGAAGGTTTAAACAACACTAAACACAGTCACTTGGTTTGTCATGGAGTTGTGTAAAATGATTTAACCCTGGGGCTCCTTTAGTGCCAAGATAGAGGCAAGTCAGGCTGCCAGGTGTCCAGGGTCCTGTGTTAAAGCAAAAGGGATATATCAGGAGGAGCCACCGTACCATGAGCAGTGCACACTTCTTTGCTTTAGAAGCTTGCCAGCATGCCACCTGTCCCTGTGATAAGGGACATAAAAGAGATTAGTGATTGATAGATGCAATAAATGGCATTTGGACTTTGTGCTGTGCAGAGGAAAATAGAGGGAGAGAGTGGAGGACAACAGTCTCCTCTACCTCTGGGAGAGACTGTGTGTCCAGGAGATGGAAAGTGTGTGGGGTGGGAATAATTATGATCATATTAAACAGGAAAGTGTGGCAGCATGGACTTGGTGTGAAATTGCCCTGATGGTGAGATGGGACTGGGCAGAGCATTGTTTGTGGCTGCCCCATGGTGCAGGGGGAGTCCTGCCTGAAGCTTCCCTCGGCCAGGCAGTCCAGTGCTGAGCTTTCTGTCCCTGGGCTCTTCAAAGTCATGTGTAAGCCAGAGACTGCCCTGCTGTACTGGAGAAAACCATTACTGATAATGCTTCTGCCACCTGGCAGGCTGACAATGTGAACAAAGGAATGAGCTATTTATTCAGACACAGGTTGAGGGGTGGAAAGCCCCTTTGGACACAAAGTCCAACTAAACCTCTTTCTATCCAGGTTTTAATTGCCTCATTCACAAAATATTTACATGGTGTTGGTTTGTACAGACAGGCTCACTGTGACTGGTGTGCTGCCAGAGCAGGCAGCAGGTCCAGCATGGATGGGGTCTGATCTGGGCCTCTCTGGGGGCTGTCAACTACCCCAAGACACAGCTAGCACCAGGGCCTGCTGGGATGTCAGACAGAATCCTGAGGGAGCTCTGAATCTCACAGTCTAGGTCACCTCTTTACCTACAAGACTTTCTGTTGCTCTCTCCTAGCAATAGCTCAAGGAACGCTCCTGTTCCTGGAAATGCCAACAGGGCAATGCTGTTTCTAGGTGTCTGTCCACACAAGGTCATGGGAAATGAAAATTATACTAGGTTTTGCAGTTGTTTTCCATTTTTCTTCAATTATGGCTTTGCAAAGTGTTCTGTCAAGTTGTAGAAGCATTAAAATCTGCAGGGGTGTTACTGTCTAACAGCTCCCTAATGCCCTGCACTCACAATCCTTGGTGAGGCTTTCAACTGCTGCTTTGCCTCCTGACCCTTTGGAATATTTGGTTTGGGGTTTATTTGATCCCTCATCTCTTCTCTGTGTCTTTTGCTCATATTTGTTGTCTTTCTCATTTCTTTTCCTGCAATAACAGCTGTGGAGCAGTGTAGCACTCCAGAGGTGCAGTGTTCCTTGGCAGAGGTGAGGGGCAGGGAGAGTGGTTTTGGGGAGTCCCGCAATTCCCTCCATAGCACTGAGGTTGTCATCAGCTCCAAAGACCAGGAGAAAAACATACTGCTGAGGCTCCAGGGGAATACTGACATGATGCATGGGCAGAAAGCTGCGCCAGATGCCCTCTCACAGCCTCAGCAACCCAACTGGCACAGCCCTGGTGGGGCATGCTGTGACCCACTCCTTTTCTGCAGCTTTCACTTGAAATCTCACCCTGTGTGGGTGGAAGAGACCCCAGAGCTGCAGTAATTTATTGCAGCAGTGAGGTTTGATATTTTTAACAGCATGGGCAATGATGGATGAGGCAAAGACATGCTTGGAGGCTGCACATGCCTCTGCAGTCATTTCCTCCTGAGGAGTGGTTTGCAAGGAAATGAGAGATATTGTTTCACCTGAAATATTTTCCTTTCTGCTTTTAGGTTGAGGGAGGTTTGAGCTTAAGCTGAAAAGTCCATTTGCAGGAAAGAAGCAGGTTGTGATTTAGAGGCTAGTTTTTACAGAAGGGATGTTGGCCCCCAGGTCTGAGTGGAAGAATTTGGAAGGTGCATTTCTGTGAAACACAGGAGTGTTACCACATCTGGGAGAGGATGTGGTCCAGACCTAAGGACCATGTCCTACACTGTTCCTGTGTAGCCATGGGAGGAGACCACTTGAACTAGTACATATCACACCAGGGAACAAAATCACAAGTGCTCACCTTTGCAGAAAGGTGGCCTAGGAGGATTTTCCATGAAGGCTGCCACTTCTGTGGAAGTCCATCCTAGGTCCTTCTGAAAGTTAGACATCAAAGTTTTCCTTCCTCTTCTCCTAGAAAAGGTCTGAAACAGGCCTGTTCAAGCAGGATCTCTCGCATTGGTTTTCTTCTTTTGAAGTGAAATTGTTTTAACACCTTCAGCAAGCCGCCAGCCCCATGTGCTATGCCAGCTGTGCTGAAGCATGCCAGGACTCATGTAAGCCTAACAGGAATGGCAGGGCTGGGAGACAGGCTTTGCCACTCTCCTGATTCTTGCTGCAACAACCCCACAAGCACGTTTTGCCAGCAGGCACAGACCAGCCCTCACTGGCTCCAGAGCTGTGTGGTGCAGCCAGGGCTGGGGCAGTGCCTGTGTGCTCCTCCAGCCTGGCAGCAGCTGTGCTCCTGGGGATGCTCAGCTGGTGCATCAGGGATGCACTGTGGTGAGCATTTCCTTCTGCTTGTTTGTGACTGCTGTGAGCTGCTGGGTAGATGGATGGTAATTGCTAATAGCTGGCTGTGCAGGTTTGCACTGGTTTGCAGTGGGCATTAGCAAGGCCAGGTGGAGTCCATCAGCCCAGCCTCGAGACTGAAATGTCACAGCTTATTGGCTTCAGGTGGGAGCTGCTGTGTCCTACTGAGCAGGGTGCCCTCATCCCTCTCATCACAGGAGCTGCCAAAGCAGAACTCAAAGAGCAGAAGTTCTTTGTGCATGGCACTGACAGTGGATTATCTGTGATTGTGCTTCTGCTCTTACTTCACCCTATGCTTTGCCAAAACACCCGCCTGCCACCACAGCTTTTCACCGTGGTGCGACTCCACTGGCTTCAGTGGGATGGAGTCTGATGTCCAAAAGACCAAGGCGTAACTAGCCCCACTCCTGGAGATGGGGCATTGAACTAAACAGTGAAAATTTCCCCTTGGAGCTGGCTAGGGCTGAATGTTCCCAGTGGATAGCAGCCTTTGAGCAGGAATAAAGTCCTGCTGAGCAATTCAAGAAAAGTTAGACTACTCTGTCATTTAAATTAGGTGACTAAGAGCAGACCACTTCTGGAGCCAAGGCACCTGCCTGCTGTGCCTGTCACCACAGCTAGATGTCTGCTGTTGAAAATGTGTCATTGAGGCCAAGGACTGAGCTGGGAGCTCAGCACTGCCTCTGCTGCAGATGACAGGGAAGTTGTATAAAGCAGGAGCTTGTGCTTCTCCTTTGTGGGATTTTGCTTTACTGCACCAAAATTTCCACTCTACAGTGCTCAAAAACTTTGTCAAAGCCAGGTTAGCAGTTGTTTGCCACATTGCTGCAGGACATTCTAATGCACAAGGACCTTGAGAGAAATCAATGGAGCTTTGGGAGAAGCCTCTTTGCTATTTACCCAGCTGAACTTTCTCCAAGTTAATCCTAGGCTTGGTTTGATAGAGGGAGGAAAGGTGCTTATCTGAATAACACTTTGAGTCCCTGGCTTTCTTCCAGTGCTGAAGGGTTCTTGTATCACACCTTTTTATTGCCCACACCAGTGTGAGTTTTGGTGCCTATAGCAATGCCCCAGAGAAGGGAGAAGCAACTTTTCCTGAACATCTACCTGGATGAAGCCTGACCTCTGGAAATCTGAATTTTCTTTACCTTTGGTGGATGGGAAAAACTGAGAACTAGTGCTTTATTTAAATATATACTTCTGTACCATTTTTTTAAAATTAGTGTTTTTGAAGTTGCATTGAAGATGTTGTCACTGTAATCATTATATTTCTATAGAGATTATAATGACTCCTTTTGAAGAGTTAGTCAGTCAGTGCTTAATTCACATATCAATGATTCCATAAACCCTAAACCCATAAATCTGCTGAAACTGCTCAAATCTATTGTGCTAATGAATGCTTACAGAGGCTCATCATTGCAGAGATAATTCACTTAAGGAGCTGCCCCTGTGAGAGTGGGTGGTCAGTGATGGCAGAGGGGCCTCATCTCTGTGAGGCAGCTGAAGGTTTTATAACCCAGCTATGCTCACAGTGAACATTAGAGCCCAGACACTCTTTTTGGCTGATAGTCTCCAGACTATTTCATGTGCAGTCCATCATTCTGACCTTCAGAATCTTTCCCATCATGGAGAGAGCTGGGCATCATTTCTGTGTGATGGTGGGGTGGGTGGAACCTGCTGGTGCAGAAATCATGATGTCATTTTGTTCAGAGTGAACTGGTTAAGCCATAGCTGGTTATTAAGCCAACAAAGGCAGTAGCTCCTAACCAGTTATTAGAGTGTTTGCAAACCCTTGCTCCTGCTGCTGCAAAACACTGGGCACCTCTTCTGGCTTACTGGAATCTGTCTAATGACGCTATTGTAAACCAGTCCTAGGAGCTTGTCCTTTATTTTAATAAATGCATAATCTGTATGGAAAACTGGAGACCAGTAGAAAACAGTGCCAGAATCCCCTGGAGCAGCAGGAGTGTGGGCTGCTGCCAAGGAAATAGGTGGGAAACTGCATGTCCTCATGGCAGTCAAGTGATGCAGGTATATAATTTGAGTAGCCCCAAAGCACTCGGCCCTGACAGGTGTCAATCCTGCTTGTCCTTTCAAGGGAGCCAGTTCACTGGCAGTGTTTTTCTTCCCCAGTCCAAGGGGATTTATATAGCCCTGTTTTGAAACCTTTTGGTGTGGGGGTCTATAATGGATCCCTAATTGCAGAAGCATAGCAGGTGCTGCTGCAAAAACACCATCTTCTTTTTTGTAGGGTCTTACTTGGTTTAAAACAGTGACAGGAACACTGAGCATTGCTTATATGTGCTTATATGCTTATATTGCTTATATGTGCTGGCAGACTATGTCCCCCCTCCTTGTGGCTCCTGCAGAAATGGGTGCAATGGCAGCACACGTGCCACTGGAGAGGCTG
>NW_005054303.1:6544855-6562097 GCF_000277835.1 Geospiza fortis | reverse complement strand
CCCGCAGGCGGCGCCGGCTGTCGCACCAAACCGGGCTCCGGCGATGGGTTCCCGTGTGCCCCTTTAAGAAAGCCTATACATCCCATTTCCCCGGGGAAAAAAACAAGAAGGCAAGTGGAGCAGATGTAATTCTGCAGTGCTGGGCTGACTGTGTGAGTATGTCAGCGGGAGGCTGGGCTTTATCCAGGGTGAAACAAGGAGAAGCTGCCGGGAGTGCGCTTGCCTCCGCCGCGGGGTTCGTGCCGCTGGGAGGGCAGAGCTCCCACTGGGGTGTGTGGGTGTCCCGGCTCCCAGGGTGCTCCTGCAAAAACCTCGCAATGCTGCAGCCAGAACCTGAAAGTAAAAAATGTGCTTAATTGCTTCTATCTGCTTCAGCATCAAAAATCAGTGAGGCATTGTTGGACCTGGGGAGACAAAACCGACTTTCTTCCAACTTGGGAAACAAAGACTTCAGGTTTACTGTGTTTCCCTACCTCCACATGCCACTACATCACACAAATGCATGCTGTAGTTGTAACCTGTCTGCATGTGCTTGCAGAGAGATGGCTGTGTTCACACACGTGCCTATGCAGGACACAGCAAAGGACCCCAGGATATCCCATCTCCCTTTATTCCAACTCTTGTGGTGAACATTTCACCCTCCTGTAGTGTCTCTCTCTGCTTCTTTCCTTCTGCAATGTTCTAGTTCCAGCAAAGTGAGGATTAAAGCACAAAATAATTTTTTATTTTAATCTCTGTATAGTGTTCATGAGACATCTTCTGCTTCTGCATCTGAGAGTCACTGAAGGTCAGTCTGACTTTGCCCAACAAATCTAGCAGGAATGGAAGCAAACCACGATACAAACTTAAGACTCAACTTTTCTCTGTGGAAAAGGGATGAAATCCAGCACTTGCAGAAGCACAAGAGTCAAAGGTATAGGTTGCAGAGACCCGCATTCCTCAGGGACCTGACAGCCCAAACCCTACTGCTCTCCTAGTCCTCGTGCCCAACAGTGCCTTGGACCACTCTGCTGAGGTGGGCTCAAACTTCAAGGCAACAGAGCCGTGGCTTTATCCCTGAGCTCACAGAAAATTCTTACAGGCAATTTTGTGAGGTTCCTGCGGTGTCAAACACGCTGTGGCACAGATGAGATGGAGCAATTGGCATCATCTGCACCACCTCCTAGCTGGGCAAACCCTGCCAACTTCTCTCCTCTTTCATCAGCAGATGTAGTTTAATTTGACCTAATGCTACTGACACTGTTTTGAGGACATTACGTGCCCTACAAGTCACAGCACAGCCTTGGTATGCAGAAAACTCTATTTCCCATCCCTCCTAGGACTGAGCCAAACTCGCCTCTGCAGAGCCAAGGGTGTGCTGGGAGTCTGGTGTGAGTTGGAAAGCTGGAAGATGGATGGAGCTCTCAGTGCTGTGTCAATGCAGCCCCCACAGCTGTGCCACCATGGAGCTGGGCTCTCCAGGGAGCTCTGTTCCCACTGCCTGGGCAGTGTCCTGGAGCCAGCTCTGCAGTTTATAGTGGTGCCTGTGTCCCTGCTGAGCACGTTGCTGTGGGCACAGCACCCATACCACCCCAGGGATGAGCCTGGGACTCTTGGCTGCTTCTCAATGCTGCCAGTGTCACACAGCTTTTCCATTGCCACTACAGGAAAGAAATAACAATTTAAAAAATAATTTTTCAGCTCATCAGAGGGGAGTGAGTTGAGCTCTCTGTCTGTTTTTATGGAGCCCCACATGAGTTGCTGGCTCCTGGTGGCTGTCAGCAGCATCCCTTCCCAGAGGGAGCTGTTCTCCTTTCTCCCTGCAGGGAAGCAGCAGCTCCTTCCTGAGCACCCAGCTGCTTCAAACACTCATCCCACGCACTGAGCAGCACTGCAGAGCTCTGCCTTGGCCATGCAGATGGACACCTTGGAGCTGGGCAGTCCCAGAGGGAGCAGCAGCACCCGTGCCAGGCTGGTGCCATGCCCAGGGACATCCTCTTGCCTGATTTCCCAGACCGGCAGCCACACTGAGGAATCTGATGGGTGAAAGGGAGAAATCAATTTATGATTCAACCAAATTTTAAATTTTTCAATGTTTCATTTTGTTTTATTGCTTTGTTTTGGTTCTTTTTAAGTGTTTTACATGAAATCTTGCCTGATCTTTCCTGCCTCCCTCCACTTTTTGCTTTCATTCTATGGTTAGAACTGGCCAGCAGGAGGTGGCAGGTGATGCCTGGTGTCCTCTCTGGTGTCCCCCTTTATGCAAGCACACCTTGGCAGCCAGACCCTCACCCAGATATGTACAAAGTTGCCCAGCCAGAGGTGGCTGCCTGGCCTCGCACCAGGGACTGCTTTGTTGGCTCCAAAAGGGATACTGGCACCAACCTCCCATGGCAGTGCCTGGCACGCATGCTGGAACCACAGAGCTTTGCTCTGAGTCAGGCTTCAGTCCTCTCTCAGGCAGGAATTTGGATTTTGGTCCATATCTAGCAGTTCTCCAGAACAGCAAACATAGATGTGTTTAAATTAACTAGATTCCAAGGGCACTGACTCTTCTGCATTGTTTTCTAATCAGCCATTTGAGACACATTTTCTTGGAAGGTGTGAATGAGGATGAGAGATGATGACACTAAGGTGTGTAAATCCTCCCTCTCTACGATTGCAAAGTAGCAACGGGAGCAGTAAATCACATTTTAAAACCTAGCACAAATATTTTCCCCAGCCTGCTGAAAAATCAAAGGATAAACAATGAAGCTAAATTTGTATTGCTTCTGTGGCTATGGCACATTTTGTGTCCCGCATTTTAATTGCCTCTCTAGCTTCATCTGATAGCTAGACTGATGTTTTCTAAACATGGCCTTATGGTGATTATCTTTGTACCACATCACAGAGAAATGTCAGTCATCTCCTCTTCTTTGACCTATTAAACACTTGTCTCTATTGACTTTTATCAGATTGAAATAATATAACCAATAAGCCTTTTTGATTTTCCTTACTTGGTTTCTCTGTTCCTTCCCTATTAGGTTTTGTTGTTTTTTTCACCATCATATTCTGTCACACAATTCCCACTCCACTCAAGCTGCAGTTGTGGGCTCTGAGTTACTCATTGCAAATGTAGTTTGGCTTCAGATTTACTACACACTGCATCACCTTGTACAACCCATGGTGCTACAGCACCGCGCTGAGATGGAAATAATCTCCCCCACAAGCCCTGACTCAGGTCATTATGTGCAAACCAGTAATTGCACTGGTGTAATTTATTAAACCACAGCCTCCAGTCCCTCCATGCCTTCAGCAGCACTGATACATGGGGATGGTCCTCATCCCTGTGAACAGCCTCCCCAAAATCTAAGCACAGCTTCTGCTTCAGCTTGATACTTCCTATGAATTTTTTATATCTTTGAGGAGCAGGTGGCATGAAATTAGTATGGATTTGACTCATGCCCAGCAGCTTTGGTGGGAGCACAGCTGCCAGACACTGGGCACTTTTGGGAAGTCCTGTTACAAATCACTGAGTCAGGCTTCCACATGTTATGGAGTCCAGTGGCAACAGAAAAAGTCAAATAGATGTCTAAAACCTGACCTTGAAAAGCCAAGCATCAGAATACATTGTAGAAAGTTAGAACAGCATATTTACCTCCTGTGTTGTCTGTCAGCAACTGAGGAGCACCTCTGGATGGCTGATGCACCTGACAGCATTTGAATACAATGGTCAATAGCCAAGATCTCTCAGTAAGATAAAAAGCAGGACTTGGCCATGGATGTGGACCAGGACAAATTAATGCATCCTGTTTGGTTCTGGTCACAAGCCAGCTGCTGAGTTACAGCCCATATCACATCCTTAAGCTTTACTGACCCGGACTGTGGACAGATAAGCAGGATAAAGCCACGAAAGGCAAATAGTGAAAGAACCATTACTTGGGACAAAGGTCTGTGCCCTGTTCTTCTGGTTTACATAGAGTTTTAAAGAAAATAGGGTGTGAAATTAGTGCAGGTACAGTGCTTCTGCTTCTTTGGAGGTGGAGCTGACTCTTGGTGAAGGCAAACCCTGGCTTCAAAGTTTTTTTACAGGGGATGTAAGGTCTGGACCAAGATCTGACAGTGCTGATTGGTGTCACCCTGCCCGCGTCTGCTGCAAGAATAGCGAGTTCCCAGACCCCTCCCACGTTCCCGCAGGATGTGCACAGCCCCTGCCAGGAGCCCTTCCCCATCGCCGCCGTGTGTGGAGCAAACACACAGCAGTGTTGACACAAGCAGCAGCCACGGGCACGAGTGGCTCCCGCGCGGATCCAGCGGAGCGCGGTGCCAGGCACTCCCGGCTGTGCCAGCAGGCACCGCCAGCAGAGGCTGCGCTCAGATGAATCTGCTTCCTTTTGTAGGCGCTCAGGAGTCTTGTTGTGCCTCAACACACCAATCCCACGCAGGTTCCCAAAGAGGTGTAGGAAGTTGGCAGTCACATCCTGCCCCCAACCTCTTCCCTGCAGCCCCTCTCCTTTCATACGTGCTCCATCACTGGATTTTCCCTGGGAGAGGCTACAGCACCCGTGCTTCTTGGAATTGAGTGGCTTTTAATCCCGAGACAGAAAGCAAAGTGCACTAAATTTAGAGAGACTTTTTGCCCTACCTCCAGGAATATTTAACACACCAGGTCTGACAGGCAAAGGCTTTCTCATGTTCGGACTGAACTAGTGCATATTTGAAATTGTTACTGGTATGGACAGCTAATTCCCTTCTTCCACCATCCCTCTGGTAGCTCCCACATCTGCTCCCCTGGAGGGTCCACACTCTGTTAGGGGGCCCTACAGATGATGGAGAGCAGAAGAGGCAGCACTGAGTGGGGGGAAGAGACAAGAATAAAATACATTTTATGAAGGAAAACAAGTAAAGACAACAGAGGAAAAAAGGAAAATAGCTGTCAGAAATAAAAACCCTTTCAGCAGAGGAATGAAGACAGATGGGAAGGCAAAGAGAAACAGTGAACAAAGAAAGAAATGCAGAGAAGTCAAGGAGAGGTTGGGGGAAAGCTGTGCAATCATTTGGCACCAGCTCCTTGCATTAGTTCCCTGAATATTGTGTGAAGCGGGGGTAGAGAACTGCGGATTACTGGAGTGTAGCACCACAATATCGTGGGCTGGCCACTAAATTACCATTCAGAGAGTCTCTTGGCTTAGCCTCGCTGCTGCCATGAGAAGGAGCAGGATGTAAGCTGAAAAACAGATCTATGGAAAATAGGGTTGAGGCTAGAAATTCCATTATATTCTTGGCACTTTGACATTTTTCCTCCCCTTTTGTGAAATCTCAAGGGAGCGCTGCCTACTCTCGCAATAATAATAATTAAAAAAAAAAAGGTAGCATATGAGTTGGCATGGTAACTTCATCTGCTAAGTAACTAACATGTAGGATTTGCTTCTTGAACTAGAATAATAATGTCAACAGCCCCCAGGAAGATGCTTCCTTGTGACTGACTGCCTATTGTCACCTGGATTTCATGCTTCACTCACACTCGGTGCCCTTGGTGAGACTCGCTGTGGTGCAGGGACAGACCTGTGCTGCTCTGACACCAGACACACATTTGCTGGCTTCCTACGTTACACCCTTCAGGCCAGCAGTATTTGGACATGTCCACATGCTGGTTTACACTTAATCATTGTTATTCTTATTCCTGAAAGGTCAAAATGTTTCAATTGTGCCCATGCTGGGACCATTGGGCTGCTGCCGAACATGGGCACCTGTAACTCCCAGTAACTCCTGCTTCTGAGCCTTCCCTGCCCATGGGAACAGGCCAGGAGGTTCCAGTGCTCCTGCTGAGCCTCCCTGGGCAGGACAGACATCCTCAGAGTGATGCTGGCCAAACAATTCTTCCTTCAGTGCCTCCAGAAGGGGCATGTGCACTGCTACCCTGGAGAGCCGAGGTATGGAGAGCTCAGTGGAAGCAGCAGCAACACAGGGAACAGAAGAAGTGGAAAACAATTCTTGTTGCCAGTTTCAAAAGATGTGGAAAAAAAAGGGGGGAAAAAAAAAAGAGAAAGCAGCTTGATACTTTATTTTGCCCATGTTTATGGCTGAGGATTAGCTGTATGGTTGGACTCCACACAGCTATGCTCCTCTGCTCCTTCTCCCAGGGTAGGTTCTCCCAGACAAATGTACAAAATGCCCAGTGCAAAGAAAGAGGGTTGCCTGTGAGGAGTGGGGGTGGTGAGACCCTGGACCAAAATGGAATTGCTCCTTTTCTTTCTGTGTTTTTATGTCCTGCAGATGGCTTTCCTTCTGGGCTGGTGAGGGGACTGTGACCATCCTGGTCCAGGAGCTGGTCAGCAGCAGTTGTCCTCATCAGAGCCCAGGGAAGAAAGGTAAGGGCCAGGGTATCATCCAGAGAAAACTTTGCATTCTATGGCATGGCTGCTCCTGGGAGCTGGCTTCTCTTCTCACTTCTTGTTTTAGATTCCTGCATCCTTCAGCTCTTCCTTTTCATGGGTCCCACGTAGTTTATTTTTGTCCCAATGTACAGACACTGTCATACTGGTGTGAAGATGACTTGGATCAGGGTGGCTTGATTTAAAAGACCACAAATCTGGCAATACCACTCCTGGCCATAGGTCCATCCAGCCCAGCATCCTGTTTCTGAAGGGCATCATAAATGGGTGTGCAGAGAAAAGCAAGAAGAAAACAGATACATCAGATACTCCTGCAGCCTCCAACCATTTTCAGCTCAGGGCTTCCTGAGCTAAACTTGGTTTGCAGCGTGCATGTAGCAACATTCTGTAGGTTCCTTTCCCAGGAACTTCTCCTGCTTCCTCCTGAATGCAGACTTTTAGCATACAAAACATCATCAGCAAGGGGTCCCATAAGGCCATCTACTCTCTGAAGAACAACTTGCTTTTGCTTGTTTTGAAGCTGGGCTTCACTATGAAACAACCTTCAATTTCTGCCCCTAATTCCTGTACTGGAAGAGACAAAGAATATTTCCTTCAGTGTACAGGAGAAAATGGTTTCAAAAGACACCTGTAAATTACAGTGTGGCCTGAACAGTGAGCTGTACTGCCCCAGTGCCACTGATTTCAGTTCAGTGCAGCTAAGCAGCACCAAGCAGGTCACAAGCCAGCCCTGTGTGCTCTCCACAGCCTCTGCAGGCTCCATCCTTGATGATAAATTAACACAACTACAAAAAAGACAAGTTGTAGGATATCCAAAACCTTTCTGGGCCAGGGTTTGTCCAGTTGTTCCAACATATCAGCTGTTACAATATAAGATAACACTTTCCTTCACTCCTTACCTCACTTACAGCCTGGGTCTGCCACTGCCTTAGCACAGCTGCATGTTACCAACAGTGTGCTGGCTTTGTAGTCCCAAAGAGAGCATGGTGAGTGCAGAGATACCTGAATGAGTTTTAAATGAGGGAACTCTGCTCCTGTTAAAAGTGGCCAGCTGCTAACCAGGCTGCAGTGTCCTTGAGCCCCTGTGTTTCTGCCTGGCACAGCACCCAATGCACCTGGGTTGGGGAGCTGCTTCCCAGGGGGTTCCACTGATGCCCAGCTCTGCTCTGCCCTTTCAGGGCTGGTCCAGAGCCAGTGGGTCCTCGTCCACACCCCACCACTGAGGGTCTGCTGCAGGGTAATTCAGCCTCAGCATCCTGTTGGGTAGGGTGGCTTCATCCATGAGGACATTTGGTGTTTTCCAAATGTGGGCCCATGCCTCTCTGCAGGCATTTTTTAAATGTGAGGGATGTCTGGTTTAAAGATTTTCGTAGCACACAAAGCTATTTAAAACAGCTGAGTGCTAACGTCCTCAAAGGAAGATTTATAAATATTTGCATCCAGCTCCCAGTGGCACAATAAAAATATATTGTACTTTAGATAAATGCTTTGCCTAGAGGAGTCCCAATAAAGTCAATGATCTTTTTTGTTTGTTTGTTTGCTTTAAGTGAGCAACAAGCTCTAAGGCCCTTTATTTCCTTCACTGATCAGTGATTTAGAAATATTCCTCAGTGCAATCTCTTCCCTGTAGAGCTCCCTTTATTCTTTCTATCTATGCTGGAGAAACAGGCTATCAAAAGCCAACAGCAGATACCTCATAAACATTTTACTTATTTTTTATACTATCTAAAGCAAGCGTGAGGCACACAGGGCTCTCTCAGAGTTGTTTCAAGGTTTCCAGAAGAGCTTTGTGAATGCAGGATGATGGGGCTGTGTTTATACCTTGTGTGGGTGGCAAACCCTCGGGTACCTGACTCCTCAGCAGAGGGGTCTGTGAGGTGCTCCTGTCCTGTGATGGAGCAGTGACACACCGCCAGCAGAGCGAGGGTCCAGCAGCATCCCTGTGGGAAGTGGTGAGCGACAGACTGGCACGGATTCAGTAACCTGGAGAACAACGAGGGCTGGGAACAGAGAGGTGGAGAGCGTGCTTTGTGCTACTTTGTGAGGATCACGTTGTAACGCAAGGAAAACAATCATGACTTGTTTGTACGGGGCCGCCTCCCGCGTTCCTGTGCAAGCCGCGCTCCGGCGCGGTGCTGGGCTCGGTGTGTCACCGCAGGCACCACGCACCCTCCACCGGTGACTCAGGGATCCTGGGGGAGGCAAACAAAAGGAAGCTCGACTCTGTTCCGTGATTTTTTTTCCCTTACACAAAGCAGGAAAGAGGCCGCAGGCAAGGAGGCTGTACCCAAAGCCCCGCCACTGCTGAGGAGGGGGATGAGGGAGGTGTCAGACCCTGGGGATGGAGACGGGCTGCTGATGGGGTGTTCTGGCAGGCAATTCTGCTGTGCAGGTACCCTGTGAAACAGCTCTGCCAAGGGGCTTTACATCTCGTTTTGTCTGAGCAAGAAATCATCCTTCTCTTTGCATGGGGCACCTGTGAAAAACCAGAGTGTAACTGGCAGTGGGCAGCAAAAAGCCCCACTGAGCAGGAGTCATTAAAGCCACATTATTTTTGGAAGGTGAGAAGTGATATAGAGCAGGTGAAATCCCTTCACAATTTTTTGTGTGTGTGTCACTAAGAGCTCCTTAAGGTTATTATTTAACAAGTGCTAATGATAAGTAAATACTGCTGATCAGCTGATGGCTTACAGCTGAAATATGTGAGCCAACAAAACTCCTTAACTATGGTGGATGGTGGCACTGCTGTTTTTGCCACAGCTGTGCACAGTAATTTGTAAAGCAAATCAACAGAAAGGCATCTTTGATGACTTTATTTAGTGCTTTGTGATAGTGTAAGTGTGAGGTGAATTGTGATGCTGCTTGTTTTCTTGTGGGTGATGCTCCTTGGACCTTCTGGAGATCAGAGAGATTCTTTTCTAACCTCCTGTAAGGGCAGGAGGAGCCAGAGGGAAGGAGAACTGAAGCTAAATGCTGGAGGGGAGATGTGTGCATAAAGATGCTGAAAGCTCTGGTGTGAAAGGGCAGCTGGAAGCAAGGACCTTGGGATGAGAAAACAAGACTTTCTATTTTGCTTTGTGTTGGGGCATGAGGATGTTGAAATGTCAGGTTGTGAATGTTTTGGTGCTGGTTCATCCACATGAAAATGAATTTGCAGTAGAATTTTGCTTACTGTTGCCTATATACTTACTTTGGGGTTCATTTCAGAGTGACTACTTCTTCTCTTCCTCAAGCCAAATGTTTTGCCAAAGATGCTCAGAATGTTCTGTGAATGAGCCCAAGGAACAGATTTCCTGGCTGATAGAAACTGGCAAGGCTCCTCCAAAGTCGGGCAATATTGGGAGACAGTAATTTTGGACTGCTTCTAAAAAGCTTACAGATCTGTAAACTAGTGCACTAAGTTGTCTAGCAATATTATTTTGTGAACTTATATAAGTTTGCAACAGAAAACATTTTAAAAATTGGCTCTCTTTGCTTTCCTAATGCTATACCAGGAGACAGAAGTCAAAGTAACATCAATGCTCCAATTCAAAGGCAGAAAGGTGGGTGTTTTAGGATTACATTTAACACTTTACAGATAGATAAAATCAGGCCTTTTCTTGGGCCATATGAAGAGCTGAAACCCTTTTTATTACGATATAATTAACACTGAGTGTCATTAGATTGGACACAGAATTGAGGCATCTCAAAGCCCAAAAGCTGCAGTAAGGAGGCTTTAGCAGCCCTCAAAGTTCAGGCAGCATGTAAGAGCCTTGCTGATACTGAAGGGATCATCTTACTTGACATCAGTTTGGTTCTGATACTCCTGCTGAGCTCCAGCCCATGCCCCTGGTCATCCTGACACATATCTCACCTGCCAGATGTAGGGTGCAGAGCTTCTTCCTACCAGGCAGTCCTAAAATGGACAAATGCTTTTCATTTTCTCAACCTGTTCCAGCATAAAATTATCGACATCTTTGCTTTTATATTGCAGGGATGACACTAGGCTGGTTTTCACTTGGGGTTTACCTATAACAGGGTTCATTCAGAGACCCTTTTGCCCAAGTTTTGTAGGACACACCGAAGATGATTCTTCACTCCCCTGCTGCTGGTACAGCTGCATGTGGACCTGTGCACTGTAAGATCTGAGCAGTTTTTGTTGTGCCTGACCACTTTATTCTGAACATCTGCAGCAGGCATTCATGGTAAAAGCTATTTCTCTGCTGTTTGCTGGATTTACCTTTCCTCTGACCTCTGCTTAGTGCACTACTGCTGAAGAGCTGCAGCTTAGTGCTGGAATTCCACTACTGATAGTGGGAAAAAAACCAACCCAACCAAAAGTGCTATCTGCAGTGGATGAAGCTACCAGATTTAGGAAAACTGCTGCAAAGCTAAGTAAATGCATCAGAAACTCTCAAGAATCCTGTTTCTAGGGGGTCCTTTGAGGACAAACTGACTTTTTTCCCCTCTGATTTTAAGATTTTGTTTGCTGCTGGCTGGTTTCAAACTAGGCTGTTGGTATACTGTTGCATCCTGTTTATCACTCAGGACATAAATGTTGTTAGATAAGCCCAGATCACTGTTCCAAACCTGGAACTGCAGTTTCCATTAGAAAGACCAATTCCTTCCAAGGAGTGAGTATTGGTTCCAGCACAGGGAGAGAGAAGCATTTGGTCTGTTACACAGTAGTAGCACTGCACATTTCTAGATGTCTGGATGGTTCCTCTAGATTTATATAACTAAATATTTCTAGCTTATCACAAATCTTCAGCCTGAAAGACAGAAATGGGGAATATAGGAGAGGTCTGTAAAATCACAGGAGGCAGTGGGAGAGTTGAATGTGTGAGGGTCATACCCTTTCTCTTGTCAGTGTGAGAACTGAAGACCATCAACTGTAATTAACAGGAGGTTGCCTCGAAATGTAAAAGAGGTTAATTGTTTTCCACACAGTTGATCTGTGAATTGCGTTGCCAAGGGATGTAGATGACAGAATTTTACGGGGACTCACAAAGTGAGTAGGTAGTCAAGGAAAATTAAAATCCACTGAAGGCAATTAAATGAGAGGGTGGTTTTCTGGCTCAGTGAAACCTTAAATCATAGGTGTTTGGGGTGGGAAATGAGAGTGGGACATCCTTGTGGGGGGAAATAAATCACTCTATGCATGCTCCATACCTGTGTCCTTTCCCTAAACATCTCTTGTTGGCTGCTGTTGGAGCCAGGACATTGGGCTGGATGGACCTTCCATGTGACTGCTCTGGTGTCAGACAACGTCTGCCACGTGAAGTCTCTGTCTGCCCTGTCAAAGCCTTTCTGAGAGCCAATATGAAATGATCACATGATAGCCGCTGTTCTTCCATTTGTTTAAAGGATGTGGAAAATATGGTCAATGGAAGAATAGGACAAAATCCAAGTTGCATTAGAAGCCTATTCTTGACAGTGTTGTGGGCTTTGCTTAGTGCTGGTTTGCCAGAAGGATTGCCTTGGAACAGGCAACAGCATGCTTTCATTCTGATTGTTGCTGTAGATTAAACCTACTGAGGAAATTTTGAATTTCCCCATCCTTGGGGTAGATTCCTTTCCCAGGTTCAGCTGAGGAGATAAATCTTTGTTTCAAAGATTTCTTTACATAGCTGCTGAGAGAAAATGGCAGGACTACAATGGTGTGTTGCTCTCTAAGTCTGTACTTTGTTGGCAATCACTTTGAAATCCTCTAAGGTGATATTTGCTCATAATATAAAATTCTACCTTTATGATGATAAAAATGAATTTTGATTCAAGTAATATCTATGAATTAAAAGGTCTACTTAAAGTATTCTTTGTCCTTCACAGATAGAGTATTTCCATGTCAGTGGTGATTGAATCACTGTGATGGAACTTGGGGTTTGGGAAGGATATCACACACTGCTTTGTGCTTGCCATCTCATGTTCCTGGGCAAAGCTGTCAATAACATTTAGATTTTTCTCTAGCTGATCTTTTGTAGCTTCAATCAGGAACATACTTTTCATCAGTCTTTTTCTTCTCTCTGTTAATAGTGATGGAATTCAGAGCAACCTGTTTATTTTCATGAGAACTTCTCCTATGGTATTTTGACTTAATTTTTGCCTTTTTATCTCCTGTCCTCATGAAATCACAAAACTCTGCAATATTCACATGCACGTGCCTGGCATACTTTATTGAGAACTGGGTCCCATGAAGATAAGTTGTCTGAGGGCTGGAATTAAAGTTTTCTTGCGCATCTTAGAAGTTTTATTTAGTTGCTTTTTGCACAATTACTTGGAGGGCAGGAGAAGCATTTGGGTTCCTGGCTATACTGTCCAGAGCTGCCTTGTGCATTTATGCAAGCTCTTTGTAACAATGAGAAAATTTTTCTAGTAATACATATTTCACTTTTAATTTTTCTTGGGGAGAAAAGTGAGAAGTTGCCAGTGATTCCCAGTGCTGTTGCTGATGCCCACTGATGTTGCCTAGTTCATTACTATCTGTCCTCACTTGTGCAGTCACCTTGTCTGTGGAAGGTTTGGTCTTGGAACCTTGCTGTAACAAAGTCTTGGATGACATGACAGCACTTGTCTCCATTTTCTGTCTGCACCCTTCTTGTTTATGGGTACTGCTGCATGATTCCAACAACATAGTCCATGTCAAGGGTTCTTGCACCTATTGCTGCTCTTTGTGTCTTGGTGTCACTCAGAGGCAGAGCAGTGTCCCCTGTTCCTCCAGCCAGGGTGCCTCAAAGGTTCATCACTTCCTTGCTCCTCAGTGTGGTGCAACCTGTTCCTGGTTGTGCTCCCTGGTGCAGAGCAGGTCACTGCTCTCTCCTCCTTGCTAGTGACTCAAGCTGGATTTCCAGCTGATGTTCCTGAAGGTTCATAGTGGAAACCAATCTTCAATCAGTCTGTTTCTCCAGGCCGGCTTTTTTTCATCATACTGACTTCTGTTTAGGATCAGTCGGTAGGGGGCCGCTAACTGGTTCAAGGATCATAAATAACCATCAGAATGCTTCCCCCATCTAAGAGATACCTTCTGACAGGCTGAGTTGTCAGCCTGGTCCTCCACTTAGAGTCCCCAATCCTCATCTGCATTTCTAGGCCTGAGGAATCAGTTTTGCCCAGCCTGTATAATTGTACTTCCTAAAGCCCTGCCACTGTCAGGTCAGAAATCCCCCTGGTGCTGTGCACTGTGAGTACATTGAGAAGAGGGTGAGGCATCATGTATGGCAATAGATTGAAGTTTAAGTCCCATGTACTCCTTTCTTCTATGCTCATTGTAAGAGAAGTAGCAAAGAATGTGCAAAGTTAAGGAGAAATGAGCACTCAGTCATCTTTGTGTGAAGATGGTACAAGAATTGTTTTGTTTCTTGTTTTTACGTTAGCAATTCAGCTCTTGTCTGCCCTGTTTGTTTTTTGTTCACTAGAGAATTAATACTATTATGACAGTGCAAGTAAAAGCTGATTAATTTCAACTTGAATTGCTTTTCCTATGAAATGTTTTAAGCAATCTGTATTTAGCTAACATTTATCTAACTCCACTCCCAACCAACAGTTGGAAGAAAAAAAATCTTTGCAGTTCAACACCTCCTCCTCTCCCTGTTTCACTAGAAGCTGCAAAACCTCCTACTCTACTTCTCTAGATCTTCTGAGGAGACCTCTGCCAAAACACAACTTGATGTTGGATTCTTTTTTTTTTTAAGTATAAAAAGCAGAAAACAAAATACTTCCAGCTTCTCATACACAAAGAATCAGAACAGGGCATGAGTCCAGCTTGTTTCCCTGCCTATATTTCCTGAATGTGTACTCTCACAAAAGCAACCAAGGCTCTCTGCTACAGCTCTATCCACCAGCCTTGCTGCAGCTCTCTGTATCAAGCTATCTCCAATGTGACCCTTTTCTTTAAGGTGGACATCAAAACTGGGACTTTCCCAGGCTTCTGAATGTTTGGCACAAAGGAGATACTGTCTTTGTGAGCCTGAGACAAACTCCTCGGCGGTGACACCAGCCTACAGCAAAGACTCTGCTTCTTCCTTGTAGGCATTGTTTCTATAGGCACTGACCATTTCTCATGCAATTTGTGGGTGTAGAGGGTTTTTTTGAAGTTGAGCATGGACAGGCTTCCCAAGGCTTTCCCAGGAGGTGGCAGGCAGGGAGCATGTGCTCCACAGTCTCCTGACAGGATCAGGAGAGGCTGTGCTGGAGTGAAATGGGCTGTGCCCAGGGCTTGGGAGCAGGCCTCCTGTTCCACTGTGTGAAGGAAATGGAAGAGGCTCCCAGCCCAGGCTCCTGGCCAGCCTCAGGGTGAGGTCCCAGCTGGGACAATTGAACGAGCCCTGTGTAATGTCCCTGCCTAGTGTGGGGCCATGCCTGTGCCAGGGTCACTGGGCAAGTGTGCAGGGCAGCAGCTTGCACATGTCAGGCCAGAGCCAGCAGAAGGAAGCTGGAATAGCAGCCTTTTAAAAAGAGGTTCTTTTGCCTGCCTAGAAACTCTTTTTCCTTAAAACCTGCTGATCAGTTGGGAAACTTCACTGCAGGCCCCTAACCCCTAACAGCAGCCAAGCTGTCTATTTTCCTACCACACATGAGAAGTTAGCCAAGTCTGTTCCCATGGACATATAGGCAGTGGTAGCTCCAAGAAGACCTTATAATTTATTTTTTTTAAGTCCACAAGTTTCTTCACCTATAAGACCACAGCTTCTAGGAAGGCTGTTACCTCTTTCCAGACTTTACCTGCCACAAATGAGCAACAGCTCTGGTGTCTCGCTCGCATTGCACAACCTGTCTCTGCTCAGCCAAAGCTGCAGGTACAGTCTGGGACAACTCAAAGCAGATTTGCCTGGGAGGTGGTCTCACCCCTACCTTGTTTCCAGTCTCTAGACATCCTGAAGGATGTCATAGGATGCCTTCTTGCATGGGCAATCTCAGATTCACTCCTATGAATTGGCTTTACAAGCTCATTGTCATGCTACTGTTGCCTCAAAGAGCAGCTGCAATCATAGTTTGACTGATGGTCAAGAAATACCAATATTTCCAGTTACCTCTTAACAAAGTGTTGTGAATTCATCAGTCTCTCATGAGACACTCATCAGGTGCTGCAAAGTAAAACAAAATATTCAGTATCTGGTAAGCAGGGGAATGCAGAGACCTGGTGCATCTCTGAATTCAGCACATGTCCAATTCACTGGAAAATGAAATGTCAGCATCCCCTGCTCTTCCAATTTCTCCTCAAATACCCTTTAATCCCACTGTGTGAAACCTGCTTCAAGCTTGACTTCTATTGCAACCTCTCCACAAGCAATAGTGCAACCTGACAAATGCCCCATATCTGGGGATGTCCCAGGTCAGCTCAGATGCCACTCTAATGCCTCCAGGCTAAACACACAAATCTGTACAGAAATGTCATTACTTTAGGAAGCATGTGTGAACCTCCCCCCCCATCACTGATAGCTTTCTTCCCCATCACAAAGGCTGTACAAAGAGCTCCTCTCCAGAAATGCTTTCTGTGAGTTTGCAGGTTGGAGGTGGTGGCTGCTGCCTTCCTGAGTTGATTGTTGTCTGGAAATCACCTTGGTAACTACATTACAACAACAGTCCTGGAGACCTGTCCTTTCTGAGCAGCTTGTAGAGTAAAACTTGACAGCTTGCAAGTTAAATGTTGGGTTTCCTGATCTATCCTGCCTGCTGGGAAATAGGAGATAGGACACTGAGCCTTGTGCATGGCCTGAGGTCATCCTGCCTGCTATTAGTCACCAAACTGTGGTCTTGAAAGTAGGAGCAGGGTTCCTTGTATAGTTGGTTAAGAGAGAGGGATCCCCCTCTGCTCAGCCCTAACTCTGGCTGTGGCACCCTGCTCAGCCCCCATCCTGAAGCACTCAAAGCAGTTGAGGGAAGACAGGATCTCTGCACAGCCACCTTCCCTGGGAGCAGGCTGGAGGTGATGGATGAGAGTGTGGCTACATTTCTCACCCCACTGCCCATGGTGTACTGTGAATTGAATTGCCATTAACCTCTGCCCTGCTAACTGCTGCTCCTTTGTCTTAATTACACACACAGGAGCTGACGGTGCCTTACAGAGCTGTACACAGTGCTGACAGAGCATGGGGCTGATGTGCACTCCAGCTGGCCTGAAACCAGAGGGAAACCCTTCTGAAACAAAATCAAGCCCTTTAAAAGCAGAGGGGACTAGAAAGCTCTGAGAGTAACCAAGCTGTTTGGCTTTGATGGGAGATTTTGTCCTGGACCAAAGGAGAAACTTCATCAAAAATTTTAATAATCCCCACCAGCAGTGAAGCATTTGCTGGGAAGATGGTGTTCCATGAGCACATTATGTGCTTTGTCAGTTCTTGGTTGCTTAATTTTAATATTTTATTGAGTAACTGAGATTCTCCCCTCTTCTGCCTTTAGGGTGATGTACTGTGAAGGCTGCATGATGTGGAGACAGATGGAGGGAGGGGAACTTCTGTCTGACCGTGTCGTTCTTCACCTCTTGACTTTTTCTTTTCAAGAAAAAAAATCTGTTTAAAACAAAAAATGCTGCTTAGTGCTTGTTTTCAGAAATTCCAGTTTAAAACCCTTGTTCTTTTTTAAAACTTCTTGTCAGCTGGAATTGTCATCTTGACCTTGCCACCTCAGGCAGGCTCCTGGAGTCAAATGGATGGGTCCCAGGCTTTGCCTCAGGCCAGGTTTGGGCACCTGTGAGCATCAGTGGAGATGGATGATGTCTGCAGAGGTGACAGAGGTGTGTGCTGGGACCACCCCATGTCCCTAGAGAAGGCAAGTGTGAGAAGGGCTCAGGACTGTAAAGCACCAGGGCAGGCAGTAGGTGTGTGATGCCAGGTGGTGCAGGGGAAGCAACTCAGGGATAATTAACCTTACGCAGTGAGGCTGAAAGGCAATGCACATAAAACTGCTGAAGGGAAAGA
>NW_005054303.1:6524765-6544791 GCF_000277835.1 Geospiza fortis | reverse complement strand
GGAAAGAGTCTTTCCCTGCTGTATGGGTTGAGGAAATCATTGTCTCAGCACTGTAGGGGCAAGTCTGAGAGCTGAGCAGGTAGGCTGCTGCCCCTTATCCCTGCTGCAGGGACCAGGTTCATGCTAGATGACAGGGAATCCATTTGAAAGCATTTTTATTTTCTTCCATGTACTGGAGAATACACAATTGATGTTGAATTCTAAAGGTTTCCACACAAGTCGCTCTCGCTGAGGCACAACTTTTGAGATTCAGTTGCAGCTGTGGGAAGGCAGTTTCCTGGGATTTGCTGGTAAGGCCAGCAGTCACTGGAATGGCAGACCTAAGCAGTGCTGCTGTGTGGCTGAGCTGGGACAGGCTGGGTGACCACAGCTCCTGGCACATTGTCACACTGCTCTGTCCCCATCCTGTGGCCTGGGGGAGTGTAAGGGCGACGCTCCCTTCCCTGCTGACATTTCAGCTGGGTGCAGATGGCACCAACTTGTCCTCTGTTTAACAGGGAAGGTCATGTCTGGGCACTGTTTCAGGCTCTCTGCAATTCCCAGTTGCTTTAGCAAATGGAACAGCTTGAGAATGATGTTTCCATTACAACTTGGGCTGCTAAAATAGCTGTTTCCTGATGGCCATTGGAGGCAGGGCAGCAGGTTTGGGATTAATCCACAGTGTTTGAGAGGGTTGCATTTTATTTTATTTTTTTTTGTTTTATATTTTACTCTATTTGAAGTTTTTTTTTTTTTTTCCTCTGCAGTCTCCTGACATTTTGTACTTGCTTTCACGGAATATGACAGAGCATTTAAATATTAATGGCAGACTTGGAATGGAGATGTATGACTAGGCATGGCTCGTGCACAGGCAAAGCTGGTTCAAAAAAAACCCTCCAGAGGTAAATCAAGCATGTGAAATTTGAGATTTTGTAAAAAATTTGGCTGAGTTTGCAAACAGTACATCTAGCTCTATAAAGACTTAAGGGTTTTTTTGGTTGTCAAAATAGCTCAACCAGATGGCAATAGGCTATTTTTGAACTTCAGTTACATAATTTTGCTAAATATTTTTCCTTTCTCCTCCAATTCAAAATTATCTGTAACTCAGACTGTATTGGTGCTGTGTATGGCAGTCTCCTGACAGAAAGGCATTCCTAATGTGTTCCCCGTGTTTGGGGGCAGCCAGGGCCAGGCTGCCTGTGAGGGGAGAGGAGCCAGGAGCTGAGATGGCCCCAGCTGGGATGTGCCCTCCCCAAAATGGTCCCACAAGGACCAAAAAGAGGGACAGATGGCTGTGGCGTACATGGGCAGACCCAAGCACAGCAACACCAAGGAGGCCAGGTTGGGCAGATTGTAGATGGGGGTTCCAGGTGAGGAAATTAAGGGTCAGGAAGGAGTTTTGGTGCCCAGGGAGGAGGTACAGGGACCATTCAAGGTATCTAAGGGGAACAGCAATGCTTAGGAGAAGAGGAGGTGATGGATTTGCAGTTGAAAAGGTCCCAGAGGAGTCAATAAATTTAACCAAAGCAGAGGAACACTGCTCTGGGGGAAGGCATGAAGCTGTTTGTGCTCCTCACACCAGTCTCCTGCACCAGAGTATGATGGGTTTTAGAAGAAAAATGATTTTGTTCCCTTAGTTTTAACCATCCATTGCCACAACTGGAATGGTGAGAAGGGAAGAAACTGCTCTTTTTCAGTCTTGCAGTGACAGGACTGCAAAGCTCCAGCTGGAGCAAGCCTTGCCTGAGAGCATAAGGGCCTGCTGACAGGGTAGAAATCACACTTCTCTGAAAACAATCTAAATAGCTTTTGAAGAGCTTTTTGCCTCTTTGAGGGACCTCAATTTGAAAACTCAATTGCATTTTAAAGGAGAAGCTTAAAACAAGTTTTAATAAATACTAGTTAAGGACTGTTTTCTGAATTTTGTTTTAATAATGTAAAAAAAAATTAATGTTACCAGCATCCTATTACTCCATAAAAATAACCAGAACTCATGATAAAACAAATAAAAATTGTAACTGTTTTTCCCTCTTCCTAGTAATATTTTCCTGTGGACTTGGTCATATGCATGCATTTGTCATGGGTTCCCAGTTCATCACTGAGAACACCAAATAACTCCTAGCTCTAGAACAAGACGGGGAAAGTACTAATAGATGATTTTCCACCAGAAAATTTAATTTTTGTGCAGGAAAAGGGTTTTTTTAAATGACTATATCTTGATAATCTTACTGATATTACTTGAGTGAAATTGATGACGATAGAGAAGAGGTCAGAAAGGCTTTGTTCTCAAATTTGGCTTTTATATCAAAACAGATGCCTTAAAATTCTTTCTTGAGAATTTGACTCACATTTTTTATTGAAATCTGGCCTATTTTTGAGATTTTTAAATAGGATGTTTGCTGTGAAGAAGAATTTTGGTTTCCTGCCCAGTACTGACAAGGTGTCAGGTGTCTCAATTGTGACTTCTTCACAGCAGTGCTCCTGTATCATCCCCTTGTGATGGCTCCTGGTCACGGCAGTACAAACCTTGTTGGTCTTTGGATGAGTGAGCAAGGGATTCCTTTAAGGCATGGGGTCAGTCTCAATTTCTCCCCCTCTCTGGATGCCCTACAAGGTTGCCATTACCTTCTGTGTACTTGTGAGTTTAGCCCTGCCTCGGGTGCTCCTGACACTGATCTGCACTGTGGTAACATCTTGGTAGGGCCAAGAGCTCCAGGACACCAACCACTTGCTGTGAAGAGCTCAGGGAGGGAAGTCTCCTGAAGTTATTTGTAGCAAGGGGGAAGACAGCCCTTTCTTTTCTTTATTTCTTTAATTTTTCTTTCCTTTTTCTTCAAGCGAACCAAAATAAGTGCTTCTATACACAAATATTTCTGCAGTATCACCATACAGAAGGAGAGGGATGGGTGGCTCAACCCAGCCTACTTAGCCCAAAAGAATAACAATTTTTTTTGGGTTGTTCTGATTTCTTAAAATATTTTGATTTGGGATTAAAGCCAAAAACCCTCAGCTATTTTCTCAGCCCTAATTTGAGCTCTCAGGAGTGGGGTGTTGCCTCTCTCTACTGGAAAGAGAGATGATTCATCAACCTACAGAAGTCTCATTGCTCAAATCTCCTCAAAACATGTCTCTGCTGTCACCCACGGTGTAACATTACCCCACAGCACACATCCTGTGTGGATCTGCCAGTCTCTCAAGGTTGTCTGCCTCCTTCCTATCTGTGGCACTACTGCCCCTGTGCATGTTGGGCAGTGCTTGTGTTTGCACTCCATGAGAGCTGAGGGCATGGCAAAGTGACTGTGCAGCTGGGAAAGTCCTGTCTGGATCTCTGGCTCTGTCCTCTCTCCTCTTCCATCGTTGTCTGTAGTTCCATGGCTGTGCTGGCTGCTGGCACACATCTCACATGAGAACAGATCCAGACCCTCTGCAGCTGACTTGCCTCTAAAAGTTGCCCAGATCACTGGCAGCCACACCTGCAGGGATTTCCCACTAGAAAGGAGGCAGCTAGCCCTGGTCCCACTGCTGGCACACCACAGCTACAGAACCAGCTGAAGCAAAGTGGCTTTGCTGCTTTTCCAGCTCTCCTTCCTCCTTTGAGCCAGCTGGAAGGTGAACCAGCTGTAGGAGCTGCCTGTAGACAGTGTCCCTAGGCAGTAATTCCGAAGGGCCAGGATGTTCAAATGAATGAATACCTGACTTGTCTGAGCCTTGACAAGGTGGGAATTGCTAATTACTCTGAGGAGAGAGCCTTCAGAAGTGCACTGCCTGTGAGTTAACAGGGTGCAGAACCTTTTTCCTCCAGGCCTACAAAGTTTCTTCAGTCTCATGGATATGGGCTGGGTCTCCTGACACCTCACAAATGTGCCATTTTCCAAGGCCACTGGTGTGCTCAGAGCTGGTCTGGAATTACCCAGGAATAGCTTTTTCCATAGCAGTTACCTGGTTTTATGTATGAGACATTTTATTCTGTGTTGAATGTCCTACTTTGTTTTAGCATAAGAAACTTCAGATGAGTTATTTAAGAATGGGGATTGCACTTACAAGTAACACCCTACTTGAATCTGATTTGTCTTTCAAGTGTCGGCATGGCCCAAAAATCAGTCTAGGAGCCAGTGGGGATGGTTGCACCAGAGGGAAGCTTTTGCTGTAGCAGGACTGAGCTGCCTGGTGGGGTTGGATCAGTGGTGTTTGCTGTCAGAGGGAGAAATAGAGGCTTTCATTCACAGTGATTGTAAAGGAGAAGTCTTTCACCAGCTTCAGGGCTATGCCATTTTTTTTCAGAAGCCTTTTTTTTTTTAGTTCCCTCAGGGCTTACTGATGAGAAGATGAACTCAGTGCAGTGATTTACTGAAGCAGTTACAGGTAGAGCATGGCTGGTTGCTCCTGGTCTCAAAGTCCATCATCTAGGTGTCCTGGGCAGTGACAAACTTGTGTTAGACCTGGCCTGAAATAAAGCTGATGCAGCTGGAGAGCTGTTCTGGCCCTGTACCTACAAACTGGGAATGCAATTCCCCTGGCACAGACACACTCACAGGTTTGGGCTGGTAGATGACTTTTCTATTTTTTATAAAGGGGAGGCTCTTAATTATTTTTTGTGTGTACATTTAAACCTCTAGGTGAGAGGAGAAGACTGCTTATTTTTCAGCTGTGAGAAAGGGGATACCCTCTCCTTGGTGAGGATGTGTGTGGCAGCAGCAATCAATATCTGTCTCTGTCAGGCCAGCAGCAAAACACCAAGAGACTGAGCTGTGCCATGATGGCTGGAAAGGTGCTTAGACTGAATGTGGTCAGTACTCTGTCCCCTCCCAAACACAGGAGCAGTCAGTCAGTCCTTTGTGGAGAGCCATGGCCAGAAAGCATCACAGATTTGCAGTCCTGGGAAGGGACAGAGCAGATGAGAGACCCAGGATCTATATTAATGATAGCCCCAGGGGGTTGCTGGGTCCTCATTAGAGCAAGTGCTGATAATATTCTCATGCTTATGGTGATGTCTGCTCTTTCATTCCTCCATCAGCAACACCTCCCACACCAACTGAGCTCAGTGTCCTGGAGAAGGGAGTGTTTGAAGGTGAGGTCAAGGTAATTTCAAGAGATGCTAAAAGAAAAAGTAAGGGCAGGCTGGCAGCCAGGAAAGGAAAATTGGCCCCATTGTTAAAGGAAGAAAAGCACATCAGAGAGCTTTTAAAATGTCAGGAGTGGAGTATTGCTGTTTGCTCTTTGCTTATTGAGTAGAATTGGAGGGACATTTGCCTTAAATATACCTTCCATAGCAATACACAGAAACATGCTTTTTAGTGTACTTTAAACATAAATTGTAATAGTCTCTGGATAAAAAGGCAGTCATTATTTCTTCGAGCACACTCTCTACTGATGACCAAATGTTCCAGTGTGGCAGACTGGTAGCTTTAAAAATAGCTGTTCACTCCCAAGGCTCTGAACATGGCTGGGAGGTAAATTAAATGTTTGACTGTGAGAAGTCATTGATGTGGTCCAAGAGCTGCAGCCAGCAGATCCTCATTTCACTGAAGCCAGTGGAAACACAAGACAGTGGGAAAAGGTTGCAGAAAGAGAGAGGGTTTGGGCGTCTTCAGGAAGCTCCAAGTCTTTTGGGAGCTGTTTTAAAAATCATTACTTGCTGAACTGTTAAAAATCCCAGAAAACTGGGTGGAAGGGCACTGTCAAGATGCCATGGCTGTGCCATTTCTTAAAGTACTTGTCCAATCTCTTGTTAAATATCCAGAGACAGAGACCCCACGTGCCTCTGCTCAGCAGCTCCAGCTGCACCAACCCAAAGCTCTGCGGGGTTTAGTGTGAATCTCCCCTGTTGTAACTTGAGCACATTATTTTTGTCCTACCCACAGCTGTAATGGGGAAAAATGTGGGTTTTTTTCTTTTCTTCACATCCTTTGAATTCTTCTTCCCTTTTCCAGAAGAACATACCCACCTCTTCTGACCTTCCCAAGGTCAAGTCGTGGTTTTGGGTCCTTGCTCACCCCAGCTGTTGTCTCCTCTGAACTCCCTCCAGTGAATTAAAGACCTTAAAATGTCTCCCAGCTGAATGCAGTAGTTGAAGCTAAAATTTTACTGATGTTAAACAGACTCGAATTACTTCATGTGTCTTATCAGCTGCAATCCTGTTTGTATGTCACAGTACAGTATCTGGCTTTTTTACAGCAGCGATGTTGATTTGCAGTCAAGGTGTGACCCACTAAAACCTTCAGGTCCTTTCCTACGCAGCTGATACCAAAGTAGCTTCTTATCTCCCATAAGCAGGAAAGCCTGTTCCTCCCTCTAGCTGAGAGTTCAAACTTGTCCTAATTAAATTTCATTCTACTTTTTTCAGAATATTTATCTTTCTAATGATTTCAGGGGGTAACTTAACACTCATTTATGATCCAGCACGGATTTGCGTGTCCCATGCTGGAGCTATTTGCAAATATAATAAGGATCTTTTCTATCCCAGCTCCCCACTACTCCCACCCTGTGTCCTGGACATGGCACTCCAGCACCAGTTTGTTCTTCATCCTGGATTTGATACACATATATTTTCCAATGGAAACATACTTGTGAAATAACTGTGACAAAAGGGAGGGCACTCACTGGAAAGTTTCATTTTTGGCAAAACAGCAATTTCATGAGAAATTTCAGGAAATGTGAAACTATTGATTTTGTCTCCAATTGTCAATTTTCAAAATAAAAAATTCTTCTTTTTTTTTCCTTTCAGTCAAGTTTTTCTTTTCCACTCCCTACCCTCATCACCACCTCCTCTCAACTTTTCCTCCATATGCTTGCCAGGGAAAGTACAATGTTCAGATATTTTTTCCAAATCTTCCTTTTTCCACTGTCTAACCTTTCAAGACTTCAATTTGAAAAAGTTAAAGAATGGAAAAAAAACCGTGTGTAAACAAAAATTGCTGATTTTTCTAGGGCATGTGTGGAGCCTCTCTTGTGCAGGGACACAAGGAGGAGAATCCTAGTTAAGAAAAACTAACATTAATGTCACTCAGTGGCCAAGAGCAAGCACCAGGGAAGAAGGGAAAGCACTGCAAAAGCAAAATGCATTAAAAGGCTGCAAAAAGGAGATGTTCTGCTCTGAGTTGGCAAAGCCTAAACACATTCACGATCTGAAAAGGGTTGATAATCTCCCTTCTTCCTGCCTTCCTTTGCCCTGGGCAGGTTTTTCTGATGGGCTGTATCTCCTCAGTCTGGTTCTGCTTCTCATGGGGGTGCCACAGACAGGTCTGAGGGCCTCTGTGGCTTTCTGTCCCATCTCTGTAGGACTAGGTACATAATTTTCATACCATAGCAGGAGTAAGAATTTTTCATTTTCAGGATGAAAGCCAATCCTTTTTTTTTTTTTCTTCCTTGACATTTCATGTATAGAGCCAAGAATGAACTGATTACAAAAGTACAAGGGATAAACTCTTCCATAAATTTAAAATACAGCACTATTACTTTTGGAGAGGGCACAAATTGTGACTCAGAGCAGGACTGCTGACTGGAGTTCAGCTGGCCAATGTGTCATCCCAGAGAGCAGCAAGGCTGCTTCTCTCATCTGCTGGATAATCCCCCTCCCTGCTGAAGGCAGTAATTAAGGGCCATGTTTTCAGCAGCCCTACAAAAATAGGCTTGTTTGACTGCAGGAACTGGACAAATTGCAGCATATGTAGGTAGCACCATGGCACAAATACTGATTTTCCACATGCACCCAGAGACACCAAGGGCTTATTTTGGGTGAGCCATTGGAGATGTGGCTGGAGCTGCCTGCATGCCCTGCTCCAGAGGCTGCAGCTGTGCCTACAACCCACATCCCACAGGGAACAAGGGAACACTCACCACACTTCCCTGGCTCCAAGGATGACTTGAGGGGGCAGCAAGATTTCAAGACCCTCTTGCCACATTGAAACAGGAAGAAATTCATTACAGTGAGTGTGGTGAGGCCCTGGCACAGGTTACCCAGAGAAGCTGTCATGTCCCATCCCTGGAAATGTTCCAGGCCAACCTAGATGGGCCTTGGAGCAACTGACCTACCGGAAGGGGTCCTTGCCTGTGGCAGGTGTTGAAACAAGGTGATCTTTAGGACCTCTTCCAACCCAAACTGTTCTGTGATTCTATCATTCTTCATGTCTTGAACACAAGGCAGCTGCTTCTTCCCACTCTCCCATGATTTCAGCCTTGACTGTGACTGAAAACCAGAAGAGGTTGCTCAGGTGGTGGTGGTGTTTCCATCCTTGGAGATATTCAGGACCTGAGTGGCCCTGAGCAACACAGTTTCTGTGCCCTGGCTGTGGCTGTTGCCCTGCTGAAGGCTCACTGCCAGATCTGTGGCTGTTCCCAGGGCTTATCAGACAGAGAAGATCATAAGCTCTGGGCTTTTCTGACAATAAACAACTTGAGTGTCCACTACCTTTTCTTTTCAAACAAACTGATGCATTTTATGATGGTTGTTGATAAACTGCACTTATTTCAGAGTTGTTGGAAATGCCTTGGTGATTTTTCTTCATGTTGCTGTTAGAAATAATTTGTTTTCCTTTTCTAGGTAAGCAAGCACAAACATGACTCTCCCATCTCTGTCTTCAGATTTGGAATAATCAAGTTAATTACTGACATTCTTTATAACACTTGGTATTTTCAGCCTAAAGACATTCTGACATTGAAGGCTCTGAACACACAGGGACAGTGGAGAGGCTGCTGCTCCATTCTCAGGTAGACCCTGGTGAAGGCACAGTTAAAAACAAAAACTTTAAATATTTTGCTTCATTTAACTATCTCAATGACAATCTGTTTATCACATGGAAAGCATTTTTTACGGCTTCTTAAAGGTTTGCCCAACGTTTTGGGCATCTTTTTTCTTTTTTTTCTTGCTGAATGAAGAACTCATCCTCTCACTTCTCAATCTGATGGAGCTGGAGATTTGGGATAGATACTCATATACTAATTGTGCAAGACAACATTTACTGAATAACCTGCAGCAGAGAGGGAAGGGACTGCAGACATCTTTATTGTCTGCTATTAATTGGTATACCTGTTGCACAAACTTGTTGGTACCACGGGATGTAGCAGTGAAAGATGAAATCATGGTAATTGCAATCTCCCCTCAAGCTATCATTTAATTTACATTTTAATTAATTTATGTTGAAGCAATTAAAGGCATGAAGGAAAGAACGTGCCAGTGTCAATTAAGGACTGTGAGTCAAAGAGGAGAGTTTGGTTCAAGACAAAGTTAATTTAAAAATAATACTTTGTAATTTACAGTTCTGTTTATGTGACTTTTCTAAGTTCTTTGGAAGCTTGAATAAAAGAAAAGAAAGTTCTAGAATCTTTGGCCATTTTGAGACATCAGTGACTTCCTTAGTTTTCAAATGGGGAAACTGAAGCAGAGAGCATTTGAACATCAGTTCTTTGAGCCCAAGGACAAAAACCACAGCAGAGCTGGAAATCAAATCCTGAGCTGTAGAGTAATCCAGGTATCTTCCTTACAAGAGCATTCTTCCAACTGGCACACAAAAAGGAATTATGAAAGACATGTTTTTATGGGTAGGATGATGTCTTTGCTACACAGATCTCATAACCTGGCCTGTGGCTGCTCAGCCACTTGATGTTCTCAGAAAATGGCTGTTAATAATGACAGCCTTGCTGTGATTTTAATATTCATTGTTTTCTTAAAATCTCAGATCTTAGATGCAGAAGCTTAATTTCTTTTCAAATGAAACTTAAAAGAACTTAAATGTATATTTGAATCACACCCAGTGTAGCATATCTTGACTTTTCCAAGCCACCTCCACAGTTCTGAAGGACAGATTTGGGACTTTCAGTGTTGCTGCTGTTGCACATCAAATGGGAATGAGCCTGGAGGTGCTGAGCTGCTCTGAGCAGTTGGCAAGAAGTGGCTGCCCCTCAAACAGGGGGACAGCAATGCTGACTTCAGCTGTTTGGACAATAGATTAGTTCAGCTCTGAGTGCCAAAGTGGGGAAAGAAAGCAGCTGGGTTTGCTGTAATGGGAAATACAAATATCTGAGAACTAGGTGCTTTCACAGCAGCAGCAAATGCAGGAAACTGCTTACACTGATGAGGAGACTCAGACACCAGGAGGTATCAGGCTAAATCTGTGCTGAGGTGCAGCAAAGATATGACAGGAGATTTATGGTCTTTTCATAGAGAATTGCCTGTTCCCCTATCATAGTCCTATAAATTGTATAAGGGAGGGCACAGGGCAGAGTTTTCTCTTTGCCTGATACGGGCAGGGATAACACACAGCCCAGCCTTGGAGGTGATGAAGAGAGAGGGCTGATCCCCGGAAATCATTGGTCTCCATGCAGCAAGACACAGCTGGGCTGGAGAAACCCAGGGAGAAAAACCATCTTTGCAGGAGCAGTCTGAACTGAAAAGATAATTTACTTGTATGCTGACTAATTTTGATTTTCTTCCACGCTGAAGGGGTTTGTGTTCTCTTCTGCTCACAAAACCCGGCTCTCAAATTTTGTGTATTTGTAGAGCTCAGGGTGGGGAAGAGGGCAGGGTGGGTCCTTCCAAGATTTGTCTGACTCATGTCTATCATGAGAGGCACTGGCACCAGTGGAGACAGGTCTGACAGGGGTGGCTGGGAGCCCCATGAGCAATCAGGCTACAAGGATACTTCTGCCACCAGCATGGGCACGGTCAGAGCTGGCTTGGACACCCTGTGTGTGCTTGCCTGGACAACTGCATCCCCTGGGGAAGGCAGCATGTTCATGCTCTCACAGGGGGCTTGCAGAGCCATTGGTGTAGGAGCTAACCCACTTTTCCTGGTGTTTCTCCCTGCACTGTACCTGCAGGGAGCACATCTCCATATTTCCCTGCTGCTCCTCGTCACGGCAATTGCGCTGGAATTTGAAGGGTTTGTCTCATTTCTTTAACCTTTCACCATTGTGGAAGGAACTTTTGAAAACAGCTTTTCAGTAGGGCTTGGAATTCTTCTGCTCCTTTTGCCATGCCTTTCTCAGTGCATGCGACAGGCCACGAACAGAGCTGCAAAAGAGGTGTTCTTGGTGCGAACAGGAGGGGGAGAGAAGCAAACAGGAGGAGCAGGCTGCAGGTTCTCCACCAGAGTTTGCTCCCTGCCTCCTCGCAGAGCCTCAGGGACGGTGTGTCCCTGCCCAGCACTGCCTGGACAGGGCTGCTCTGGCTGCCGTGAGCCTCCAGCCTAGGAGCATTTCCACACCATTATAGCCAGAGACTGGGGCACTCCCGAACCAGCCCTGGGCTGGGGAGAGGCTGTGCTTTACCTTCACGGCCTTGCAAAAGCCACTGAAAGCAGGAGACTCCTGGCTGGGGAGGGATGGGCACAGGAGCGAGCTCCCTGTGTCCCTCGGTGGTGGCAGCACTGGAAACAGGGCCCGTGGTGGCTGAGCTGGGGACATGTGGCACCAGCTGCTGGGGGGGACAGCGAGGGAACCGCAAGGAGCAGTCAGGGAAATGATTGTCTTTGTCCTGCAGGGAGGAGGTCGGGTGGAAAAAACCACGAGAGATGGGATGAAAATCAGCGAGGAGAACAAGGTCCGTGGGCCAAATCTGCCGCAGCTGCCAATGTCATCAACACAGGGCTGGCGGGAGCCACCCTTTCCAAACACGGCGGAGGACGTTGGATGCTCTCCCAGAAGCACTGCTGCAAACCCACCCAGAACGCTCACGACACAGGCAAAGAGAAATATTATTCTCATATTTTAAAAATACAAAGTCTGATAAGATATCAAGGAAATGGTGCCGGTTCGGCCCTGCTCCCGCTGCCGGGGGATGCAGCACGTTACCCCAGCCTGGGGACAGAGACTCAGATGTTGCACTGAGTGTGGCAGGGCAGGTGCCCAGGACTGAAGGGATGCTCTCTGCCAGGGAGCTGCTGTGACAGTGAAGGCACAGTGGGATGCATGGAGGCCCTTGGATCATCCTCCTGCAGAAGAGGAGCTGTGGTTTGGCCTCGCCACAGTGACCGTGAGCTGTGTGGTGGCCAGGCCTGGCCTCACCACAGTGACCATGAGCTGTGTGGTGTGTCTGGGCAGCTCCTCCTGCCAGCCAAGCACCCTCTCCTGACACGGCTCATGCCCTCACCCTGTCCCCTGAGACAGCCCCAGGACACTCCTGCCAGGGAGAAGTTGAGCTTCCACATCAAAGTGGGGTTTGCAGCACCCCTCAGTTCACCCCTGGGTTTTAAGCCACAAAAAGCCCAGCACTGCCAGGCCCTGAGCTGCAGGAGATATTCTGAGTCTTTCCTCCTCTGTTCCTGCTCCCATGCTGTCCTGCCCATCACTTCCCAGCTGCCTGTGGAGGGATCCCTGTGTCTCCCAAGCTCCAGATGTTGCAAGCACTGACACTTGTTCAAATCTCCCTACAGATCATTAACATGGGAGAGCAGTTTTGTGAGGAGAGGTGAAAATTTTATTAACATTCTTTTCATGTGGAAATTGTACTTCTTCTCTATAGTCTGAGTGATGAAAGAGAACAGCTGTGTCAATAGTCCATAATGGGAGAGAAAAAGAATTGTTAACAGCCATATTGGCTCTTAGAGAATGTTCACAGGCTTTGTTAGAAGCTGGCTGCACAGCATTAAAGTATTGAGGGGGTGAGGGGTACAGGTGTGCTCAGAGCATCCCCCAGCCCCTGCAAGGCACATGTGAAACTGGAGCTGCAGGAGAGTCCTAAAAGGTGAGGCCAAAGTGCCCAATGAAGATCAGAGCTCAGATGCCAACCAAGGTTTCCTGACTGGGACTTGTGGAATGTAAAAGGTGCTCATCCATGCTGCTGAGAAAGTGCTGCTTATGGAGGAGAAGGAGCAGATCGGGGCAGATGTCACTGAAGGACAAAAGACAGATGTCTGGGGAAATCTCAGGCAAGAGGTTTATCTTTGTGCTAGCCAGAAGGTTCTGGACCATAAGTACCAGAGCAGAGGTAAGGAGCAGTGGCTGCTTGGTCCTGCAGGGACTACAGCCTGCAAAAGGGAGCTGAATTCATATACCCTGCAATTGCTTTGTGCAAGTTGAGGAGGATTTTGAAAATAACTGTATTTTTTTTCCTTTCAGATTTTTCAGCTCCATATTTACCCATTTTCCCCTGAAATGCTTATTACCCTTGCAGTAGATATTCCTTTTTATTTACTCCTCCTACAATTCCAGGGTAATAAGAATTGCTTACATTAGAGTTCAGGTTGTTTTTTTCACTGCTTTCTTTAGCTGAGAAACCTTAGAAGCACTTTCCTAGATAAAATACTGAAGCTTCACATTTTAGATAAGTTGGCAGGTGAAATGTAGTGACATCAAATTAAAAACATCATCTCTTTGTCATCTAAATGAATGCTTTTCCATGCAATATCCAATGTGATTTTTCCAGAGAAGGTAGAGAGAAAATATTTCTATGTTCTTTTCATTTTTTGTGAAAATCCCTCATGACCCTAAATGCCACAAGTTTTCCATGTGGTTTCACTCTTATGCAGTGAGATGCTTTATCTTAATTTTAAACATCCAAAATCTGAAAAAATTAAATTATTTTTCTTCTAGAAACCTCTGGTTTTTCCCACTGACTTCAAAGAGAATAGCCTCATGTCACCTGGCATATCACCATGGGTCAAGGAGTGAGCAAACAAGGTGGAAGGAAACCCTCCCTGCCCACAGATATATCTGAAAACTTTGTTTTGTGTGTCCTGTATATTTAATGGAGCAACTTGGAGGTTCAGAGTTATTTGTTGTGGTAGTTAAGCTGCTTGATGCTCCTTTGGGCAAGTGCACAGCATTTCTCCTTCATCTGGGAGGAAGGCAGGAGCCCTTCAGAGCAGAAATTAAGAAGATTGTCAAAGATGGTACTTGATTAGCAACCCCCTTTATGCCCTATCCTCGGCATTTGATGTGGGCAATCAGGAAAAGGTGTTGCCAAGGCTACAAGGTATTGTCAGTCTGCCTTCCAGGTCCTCTGTGCCTTCTCTTCTCCCCCTAATTGTGCCCACACGTTCTGTTTAAATACCATCTGCCTCAGCTGCAATTTGCACAAGTGTCTCAAGAGGCTTTGCTCCTCATTCTCCCATAATCTGCCCTTTGTGTGCTAACCCTGCACAAGATGGTCTTGTTACAGGGAAAATACACTTGCCTTCGAAGAATGACAAAATAAGGATGTGAAGTAACCAAAGGCAAGCAGGTCAAATCTGAGATCAGTGTTGCCTGAGCCAGATTCCCTTGCAGATAATTCCTGAAAACATCTTGGGATCAAGCAGCAAAGCAAGAATTTGTCATAACCTCTGAAAGGGTTAATAGAAGACCCAGTCTTTATTGAAGATCTGTCTGCTGCTCATTACTGCTTAAATTCTACAAAAACCCCAACTGGTATCAGCAGGACGGTCAAATGGGGAGTAATAACTTTGCACAGTGACCCATAGCAGCAATGTGGATCCAACTGGGTTTGAAACTGGTTGAGTTTCACAGGTTAGATGCTGATCTCTTTCTGCTTTCAGTCTCCCTTTCCACAGATTTTGTCTATTTTATATAAAATAAATTTAAGGTGGGCTGGTGGGGTTGGTGCCGACATATAACATCCCTTATACAACCAGTCTGATCCCAACACCACTGGAAAATTATTTAAAAGTAGGACTAGTCCTTCCCAGCAGGTACACAGTAAGATATTTTTCAGTGTCTTACCAATACCTATGCATTTCTGGTAGAATACAGGAAGAGAATGTAATAGCCAAATAAGTAGAATTTATTAATAATGTCAGTTTCCTCCTTCTTGCTCTTATACTCCTACAGGAGGTTAAGCAATACTTTTGCTGAGAGCATTGTCTTTGGAAAGGCCCACCAGCATTCTGTTCTGGGCTGTCCTGCTAAGGCTACCCTTTATTCAAGCTGCTTGGCTGAAGCTTCTGATTATAAGACCCTTTTTTTCTTTTTGTCTAGTCTGCAGTCTTTTCCTGTTTAGGCTAAAATGTAACATTAAGAGTGTTCTGACTGAGACAGGTCAGAATATATTTACTGTATACCTAAAAATGTTAGCCTAAAGTAGCAGTTTCTGAGAAGAAAGCAGAAGAAAGCATAAAGTTTTGCCCATTTTGTGAAAGAATGGCAGGAGTGATTTGAAATTTGATGGGTGTCTTGTATCAAGATGGTATTACTCTGTGAAAAATTCCCCTAAATGAAGCCAAATGAGTGAACTTTCAAATATTCACAGTTTGCACAGGAAAAGATTTCCTGTATTTCACAGGTGATTTCTTCAAACCTCTCCATTCCACAAGATCTGTGCACTGCAGGGGAGGCTGTCTCAAAGCAGTATTGCAGCCTCAGTTCCTCACAATCATTTCTGCACATCACCACAGCTCTGGATCCAGTCTGGAGCTTCCCTCAGGATCCAGCAGGAGCAGATGTTTTCTTCAAACAGAGCCAGCAAAGAGATTTTTCACTTCATGTCTTATATTGCTTTGTATCTGCAAACCAAGTGCTGTGCCTTGTGTCAAGTCAAGGAGGAGTGGTTAGGGAAAAATTGGAGCTGCAAGGCTTCTCTTCTGAGTGTGACTCTGTCAGCCTGGCAGAGTCTTCCCTGCCTCTTGGACTTTCCCACTGGTGATTCCACGGGTCAAGGCAGGAACCCTGGAAAAGGGGCACTTCTCTTCTTATCTGTGGGTAATGCCTTTATTTGTTCCTGATGTCTCTGCACATCCAGTTTGGTCCCTGATTTATCAGGTGCCTTCATTCCTGTGTGCCCTGGGATTTTTATCTCAGCTAAGAAGGTGGGAGAATGGTGAGAAGGAGTCATAATGGACAGAAGGCACTGTGAGAAGGAATAGAGATGAGCAGGAGGCAACTCTGTCATAGTCATCTGCATGGCTGAGGAGAAGAAGGTGTCAGATCTGTGCAGGAGTTTCTGAATTCCTTGCTTTTTGGTGTGGGACTGTAGGTTCAGAGTGAGACAGAGGATAAAATGGCTTTTGTTCACTGTCTGGGTTTGTGGCAAATTTTGAGTCACCCTAGGACAATCACAGGAGGGTCTTCTACTACAAGGATGACAGAATAGTTAGAGAGTTGCTTATACAGGAATAAAAGAGTTGCAGAGATTGGGGCTGCATGAGCCTTTTACTGACACCTTTAACAAGCACAGGGGGATTGCCTTCTCAGGGCAGTTAAGTGTTTATCAGTGCATTGGCCAGCAAAGTCCTGAGCTGGGTGGAGAAGTGCAAACTAGGGAGGAAAGGGGGGCATACAGGGCAGAAAGCTGGACACCCTTGCTGAGCACAATCAGGAATTGTCTCCCGACTTCCTTCTGGAATCCAGGTCCAGATCTGTCTGTGTGTGTGGAGGGGGAAACTGTTCAGAACACATTGAGAGTTGTGATTGGCTCTGGGTTCACAGCAGTGGGGCAGCTGATGGTGTGCTCCTATAGACCTCTTCCCTCCTGGAAGACTGGACCGTCTTCCCAGGTGGAGGTGACACCTCTCTCCCCTTCAGCACATGTCACAAGGGGACTGACAGCAAATGGGACTGGCACGAGTGACCCAAGTTAGCAGGGGTCAGATGCTGGAGAGAGGAGTAGAGGGTGGTTTGATGCACACCCAGAGCCCAGGGATTTCTGTACTGGTGGATTCTGCTGGGTGTGCTAAAAGGTCAGCAAGGTTTCAAGCCAACCAGCCAATAGCTATTTTTGGCTCCCATTTTGCAAACACTACATCATAAACAAAGAGTTATTTTGGTCCGTCGGGATTGCTCTGATAACTTTGCTCAGTACAATGTTAAATAACCAAACCCCACAGGAATAACAGCACTGTTTTATAATCCCATATTATCAGATATATAGAGGGACACAGGGGTGGGTGGGTGGAGGGGAGAGCTTAAATCTTTTAACAAGTACAAAGGAATATTTATGTTATTCATATCATCACAGTCCACATATTGCAGTGATTTGGAGTATTGTGTAGGTGTGCACAGAAGTGTGGATTTTTAAACAAGGGGGTACTTGTCCCAACAGGAGAAAATAGCTATAGCTATTGTCATCCACCACTTCTTAGTAATGCCAGTGCACAGTGTGGTTGGTGTGACAGGGAGCAGCTGAGGCACCTGTGGAGCCCCCCTCCCACACACTCTGTCACCATGGCTTCCTCCACATCTGTGCTGTGGAAACACCTCCCTTACCCACGGAATTCTGGTGGAAGTGAAGCGTCTTGATTTGTGAGTCACTGGTAGCACAGCTACAGCAACAACCATGGAAAGAAAGTCTTACCTGCTTTCTTTCTATGCTTTCTGTCACACAAGACCCAAATAGAATCAGAGTTGCCATTTGCTGAACATTGTATGGACGCAGGAAAGACAGCACATACACAAAGACCTTGAAAATGTCCCTGCAGATGACATAAAGGAAAGACAAAAAGTCTTTTAAGGTCTTTGAGGTCTCTTTTTAAGCACAGAGACCTCAAAGACCATCTGCTCCATACTAATCAGATCCAGCACATTTTTTAAAAAAATTCTATTTAGGTGTCAAAGAAACACCTGCATTTTCAAGCACAACCTTCATGGCAGGTGATCACTACATGGAAAAAATCTACTCCCAAGAGTCCAGATGGCAGCAGTGAGAAACTGACCTCCTGTAGAAACACAAAGGGGATCCCCTGAAAACTGGACACTTTGAAGCCACCTTCCTCTGACTACCTGTCAACAGTGTCAGGGAGGTTGGTGCTGGATAAGTCACTAAGCCAAGACATCCTGAGCACCAGGCTGGGACAGTGGTTAATCTTTTTATCAAGCCCACCATTCCAACCCACAGAAGGCTAAAGAAAGCTCCCTTCTGTCTTGTCTTGCCTAATCAGCAGTGGATGGTTATGGAGAAGAGGCAAACTTGTCTCAGGTGTGTGCAGTGAAAAGGCTCAAGGTAGCAATCACATAGATTGTTATAAAGAGATGAGACATAAGGAAAAAAAAAGACATATTCATGTGGTAATTCTGTCCTGTAAGGTGTTCAACATTCAATGGGACACAGCCATGAGCAAGCAGCCTGCTCTACCACCAAAGGTAGCCATGCTTAGAGCAGGGTTGGACCAAATAACGTCTATAGGTGCCTCCCAATCTAAATTATTCTGCAGTTTTTCTGAGTTGAAAAAGGTCACTCATCCTGCCTGAGTGGCTCAGTGTTGTCCCCAGGAGGCAGCATCAGGATAAAGCCATCGCTTTCAGACCCAGGGGCTCAGCTGCTTGGTGCACACACTGGAATGTGAGGAAGCCTCAGGAGTTTTCTTGTCTGCCTGAGGGATTTGGCCACATTTTCTGCCTCAGATTGCTCTGTAAAGCACTAGGGAATTGCAAGGCTGCAATTTACTTTCTATACCTTAAAAAGCAAAAAACCTTCCTCACTTTGCACGCAACAAACAGCTGTTCATCTGCAAAAGGAAAAGACAGACCTCATGTGCTGCTGCTCAGGGCAGCCAGCTGGCAGGTAAATGTGGATTAAAGTATATTGTGCAGTGAGGACTCACTAGAGCAAAATTTGAGATCCTGGAGTCTCACTTCCCCTTGTCCCCAAATCTCTCTAGACAGCAGTCCCTGAGCTTTGTGTTTTCCAGCTGACCTGGTGGAGAGGAGGCCCTGGGATTCCTTTCCCTTCAGGGCTGCCCCCTGTAAGTGGGGAAGGCTGAGCCAGCCCCAGGAAGGTTCCTGGCTGCAAGAGCTGAGGAGAAGCAAACACCCCCTGACACCAGTGTAAGTCACTGGGAGAGGCTGGACCAGAACCACCTCTTTCCTCAGGATTTCCTGTAGCGCAACTTGAGCTTCCTGGTGTGTATGAGGCTGGCTGTGAGAGTCCTGCTTCCCAGGCACTGCATCTTCCCCTGTGCCTCCTGGGCAGCTGCTGTGAGCCCTCTGGTGAGGCTGCAGGATGCACAGGAGCCTGGCCCCAAGGCTGGCCCCTGTGTTGGTTTAGCACAGAGGCACTCAGGGACTGGCCCACCATCAGAGTCAGCCTGAAATGGTGACAGAACATGAATTTCCAAGGCAGTATCACCAGCTAAGGTTTTTTTGCTCTCTAGATCACATTATCTCACTGGAAATCTAGCAACTGGAGTCATGAGACTACCAGAGAATTGCAGTTTGGGAATTTTCTAAAGGTGGTTCTCAGCTGTTTGTGCAGTAGTGACTGAATATGAAGTACCTCTCCTTTTCCCCTGCTGTAAAAAGCAGTCAGGGAGCCCAGATCAACTTGCTTTAAGTCTTGCACTTTTAAGCCAAAACTATAGAACTTTCTAACACCAGGAGTTGACAGTCCTATGGCTCAGAAGTCCTTGTGCCTAGACCACCCAGTCTTTGCAAATATCTCCACACATACAGGTGTCTTCAATTTGGAATGTATTTTGCAAAAGCTGCTCCAATTTCTTGAAACAGGCACTTGTTATCTTGAACATTCACATTCCTGAGCACTGGCCCCTGTTGAGGTATTCATGTGTTTTTTGTCTGTGTGATGGAGAGGCTGCTGTCACTCAGTCAGAAGGAAGATAATATATGCAGTTGCATATTTGGGTTGTTCATCTTTTGGAGTGCTGAACAGACTTCCTAAAGGATGCTTCTATGCTTTGTTCAAGTTTCGAAATGAATATCCCAAAGAGGTCTGCATTTTCGGGCTCAGAAAGGCTTTCAAAAACAATGAATCAAAAAGGGCATGATTTTCAAAGAACTTGTATGGGGAATTTATGTCTTTGCTTCTTCCAAGATGAAAATCCTGATGTAGCCTAATAATTTATTTAGATGTTTGCCTTTAAAACTTAGCTTGTGACTTCTCATGGGAAACAGAGGATGGGTAGATATAAACCAACCTATGCTAAATGGAATGAATAAGACTTCAGGAAGAGAAATCCAAAGGACATACTCTTAGTGGTAGAGTTAAGCTGAGCTCAAGCCCAGTGTTACCATTTCACTCATCTGTGCACACAAGACCCTCTGGCAGGAGTTTGATGGCACTGCCAGCCAGATAAGCTGACAGGAGTAGGAGCAGAGTCAGATTGCAGAGAAGAGTCAGGCTCAGAAACCTTCCTTGGACCACTCCTAGAATTTTCCACCTGTGCCA
>NW_005054303.1:6518291-6524721 GCF_000277835.1 Geospiza fortis | reverse complement strand
TTTGGGGCAGCACAAGAGGCTCATTACCTCATGTTCACACCCAGCCTTGCTACCCCACAGGCAGTGATGGAAATCCAGCGCAGGTGATGTGAAAGCAAATCCTGAACAACTCTGCTGGGACAGAGAGAGGGGAAAAAAGTTAACCTGCTGCTGAGAAACAGTGCCATGTGTATTCCTGATTAGCTTACATTGAAATATGGCTGCTGAGAGGTTATTTTGGTGAAAAAGGCAAGAGCTTATTGTGTCCCTTGCTCTGCTCTCCTCTCCACATGGGTGGAGTGTCACTGCAATCAGCTGGAACCCTTCCACATACAGCAAACGGCAGGATTAGCAGTGATGTTTTGCAAATATTCCTCTTACTCAAATAACTTATTAACCGAAATGCTCCATTGGGCTGTAATCACTAGTAGGATTGTTTTAGTTTATAGTTTCTATGGTGAGAAGTGTGTTTCTGGAAGCTGGGCTGGGTACTTTTTTTTCTCTGCAGTTGGAAACATTGTGTTGAGGAAAGTGGAGATTGTTAGACGTTTTGAAACCTGTTCTGCAAAAGAAGTTCCCTTTTGAACAACTGATAATAAAATTTAATTTACGTGATGCTACAGGCTGCAGGCTAAATTGCATGGCTGAGTGGTTATTTAGGAAGATATGGAGTTGCTAAAACTAGATCCAAGTTCAAAAAACAACCTGACATTGCCGGAGTTTGCAGATCAGAGAGTCATCACAGAGCAGAGGAATTGAGGAGCTGGTGGCCCCACACAGGATGCTGGGCTGTGGTGGGACTGAATGCCATACAATGCAAATCCCAGTATTAAGCACAGAATCATAGAACAACCAGAGTTGGAAGGGCCTCATCAGGACCATAGAGTCCAGCTCCTGGTTCTGCAGAGAACAGCCCCAAGAATCACACAATGTCCCTGAGAGAGTTGCCCAAAATCTTCTGAAACTGTGAGGCTTGGGGCCATGACCACTTTCCAGGGGCCCCTGTTCCAGTGCCCAACCACCCTCTGGGTGAAGAACATTTTCCTAATATCCAACCTAAACATCCCTGACACAGCTTCAGGCCATTCCCTCAGGTCCTGTCACTGCTCACCAGAGAGAAGAGATCTGTGTCTGCCTCTCTGCTTTCCCCTGTGAGGAAGCTGTAGACCACAGTGAGGTACATGTGGGCAGGAAAAGGGCAATAATTCAGCTGGAAGGTGTAGGTTTGGTGGCATGCAGGGAGGGCTGAGCACTGGCATCTGCTCAGGGCAGGCAGGAAGGTTATTGTCAGCAGCAGGTCTTGGCCAACCATCACTGCAGCCAGAGGTTTGGCTCCTCAACACTCTCAGCTGCTCATGTCCAACAGAGGCAGCTGTGTCCTGGAGAGGAGGGATGGGTGTGTAGCAACATCAGGAGACTGCTGATAGGAACGTAGAATATTTGAGCTATTTCACTCTTTGTGTATAAAGCTCAGCGTCAGCACCAGAAATGCAACACAAAAGCAAATGTCAAAAGGAGAAGTCTCTGAAGAGTAACAGTTTCTGGGAACTACATGGATGTTTCTACCCATTAGTTTGGAGATGTAATCCATAAATCATGCCATCCTCACCAGTATGCTTTATGCAAACTGTTACAGTCACCAGGAGCTGCAAGTGTAAACACTGTTGTTAAACTCACATTCTTACATCATGTGTGATTCTTGTCCAATTTGCTAAGCAGCAGTGTACAGCGTCACATTGTGTGGGCATTCTTTGGTAGTCTCTTATAATTTTTAACATTTCTGAAATGCTAGGCATATAAATTGCTGCTTTTTAGTTCGGGATGAAAAGGGAAAAAACAATAGGGGTGTCATTTTAACTATCATGTCATCTCAGTGCTATATTCTTAATAGGGAAACACTTGAAAACTGCTCAGCAACCTTCCTCTGGCCCCAAGAAGAGGCAGCCAAAACCTGCCTGTCTGTGAGGGCACTGTCTCCTGACAAACCCCACTGATGAGAAAGTTTGTCAATCCCACAGGTGTAAGTCAGGTGTAAAAATGCAGAACACTGCTGAGGAAAGGTAGATACTCTCATGGCAGCAGAGATGGAGGGGTTCACAGTCTGACTGAGGGGTTCACAGGGGACTGACTGTGTAAATCTTGTGTAACCTCAGCTCAGAGGGATAAGTGGTTATGCCTATGTTTGTGGGGGAACAATGAACCAGAACAGAAATCTAGGGTCTCCTACAACCCAGCAACAGACACATCTCCCCCTTGGTTAATCCATCTTCTTGTAAATCATTTATGGATGTTTTGAGGCTGCTTATGAAGTTCAGAGGCATTAGGCTGGAGAAGAGAGTGCAGAGAGGCATGGCATGTGCTGTCAGCCCCCCGGGGTGTGTCCATCTGCTCTCGTGCGCTAACGAAGACCTGCTGTGTGATGCCTTCCAGGAAGCTCCACTCTGCAGGGTCTTTTGCATTAATCTTTAATATGCACTCTGTGTGCTAATCTTGTAGGAATTCAGACAGAAACTAGGTTGCTTAGCAAAGATGGGGCATATTAGCTGTCTTCTTCTCCAGGCTGTGGGCCAAATCAACCAGGCTCTGGCACAAAAGAGGCCAGCTTGAGTCAACATTCCCTTTTGCAATATTCTCCATTTTCCAGTTGGAGAGGGAAACATGTCAGCACCGCATTCTGTGGATTTTAATTCTTCCTTTGGTTGATCTACCTGATCCCTCCAAGAAGACACTTGAGGAAAGTCCTCAGTGGAGGGCCAGCAAAACTGCCAAGAAATGCACACCAAATGAACAAGGCCACAACCACTTCAAAAGTAAGATCCAGTTACAGTTCAAATATCCATATTCAGGGTATTGCCCATGTAGAATCAGGTCTACAAACTTACAGGAATCACATCTGTACATACCTGATCTCTGTAGAACATCAGGTTCAAAGTTCATGAGCACAGCTTCCCCAGACCTAGCCCAGCAGCATGGACACTGTGGGGCTGGTTTATGCCTTTGGGATAAAAGCTGAGTGTGTGTTAGCTGCTTTCACATTAGACACTGCAGATTCCTGCTCTGTCCTGTGTACTGTGTGCAGGGAATTTTGCTTGAGTTGGTAGCAAACCAGAGCTCAGAGGATAATGGTATCCTCTGGAGCAGAGCTAATGGTCACCCTAGGAAAGTTTAGTATTTGATGTTTGGCACCGTGTGCTCTGTGCCAGTCTGTGTCATTCGTTTTGTGTGTGTTTAACTCATGTAAATTCACTACTCTGCAGTGGTACAGTATTTACAAACCTACCTGGGGTGAGACAACCCCTACAGCATATGCTGCTACAGAAGCTCTGTGGCTTCTGAGCACTCCAGGCAGGGTCACACAATAGTGAGAGCTCTTTTCTGCTCTGGTGTAAGGCATGGGCCTTACCCTGCCATCTGCAGCCATGCATCTGCTGGGGGCTCACATCGTCTTGTGTACAAGGCACAAAATCGTTGTCTGTGGATTTTTCTTTCTAAGAGTCGTTCTACAAGCAGGAAATTTTGTTAAAATGTAGCAGCATCTGGTTCTGATTTTGGGAATCAGCCATTTATCCAGTTTTCTATGAGTAAGACTCAAGAGGTCAAATGACTTCAGACAAAGAGCTGGTGGATCAGGTTGATTTACATCTCAAGATGATCTTCATTCTCTCCTTTGGCCACCAGATGTTACAGAACAAGACAAGAGAGAGTTTCCAGAACTAATGCAGCATTACCTGTCCCTTCTCATATAACCTATAACCACTTATGCATTAAGACTCTGTAAGATCCCATCATGGTGTTTTCCCAAGCCTGTAGATGTTTTCTGATCAGATATATATGCTGGATTTAGCCAAATCCCCACTTAAATGCTGTACTCTATGTATCTAGGTCATTTGCACAACATTCTTATTGCAAATCTGGAACAACAAGCACAGCTCTTGGCAGAGTTCTGCGTGGCAGAAACACTTTATGTCTTCAAATAAATACATGGAAGCTTTTCTGAATAGAAAGGGGAAAATAAAAGGCAACAGAAGAACAAATTTGTTGGTTTGTCCATAGTTTTTCTGGCAACTCAAGGGTAACCAGGAGAGATAACTGGAGAGACTCAGAGCTGTTGCTGTCACTCTGCTTTTAGGCAATGTGTTATGCAGTTCTTGGGCCATTTCACCCGCCTCCTCTTGTCTCAGCCCATTCTTGGTATGGCCCTGGGCACTGACAGTGGTGAATGCAGCAAAACCCTGCTGGTTTTGTCTTTGCCAGAGCCAGCTCACCCACACAGTTGTGCTCCTGTGTGGAGCAGGGCTGGTGGCAGAGGGGAGAGGGGAAATATGCAAAAGGTGCCCCAAAGTGGGGCAAACTCGAGCCTCAGGCAGGGTAAGGACCAGGCACATCTCTGAAGGTGAAACACTGCAGGCAGCTCCTGCTGATATCCCCCCAGAGAGGTGGGGAGATCAGCAAAGCCAAAGGCACTGTGTTCCTAAAGTACCTCCAGTACAAAACAACCAGAAGGTACTTGCTGCCCCTAAAGGGTTTAAAGACAAATCACTTGGAAGGAAAGCTTTGGCTTGGTTTCATTAATGCTTATCAGGACCTGAGCCAGGTTGTGGCAAAATCACAACATGTGTGGGTTATTTGTAAATTGAATCAGTGCTTTCCTATTTGTTGGGATGAGATGCAGCCACTTAAGCAGTGTAGTTTGCTGGGTTGTTCACAGTGTAAGCAGCATTCCTGCCCAAGAACGCTGAGGCTGTTCCTGTGAGAAGGACACACATCACTGTTAGAAGCCTGAAAATCTTCAGAGAATGCAGTGAAAAGTGAACAGACTCAGTGAGCTGCCCTTGCTTGGGACAGCAGCTTAGTGTGATAAGCACCACCTCTTGCTCTGTTTATTTCAATAAATTACTGAGCATTTTTGTAAAGCAGGAGCTTAAAATACTCTCATTTTATTCCATCTTTCTTCCCCTTGACGCTCAAACTCATTCCTCAGCTGCAGTGAAACTTAAGCAATGGCAACAATTTGGAAGGATTACTATCTGTGGATCTTCAAGCAGGGTTTATACCCACACATGAAAATTTACCTTCTTTAATAGCTTCTTTTTCACAAAATGCATATGAAAACCATGCAGATGATTTCTAGCAGGACAGTGGTTCACGCTGAGCCAGCAAATAATTCTCTAGTCTTATTTTGAATCAATATTAGAACAAGTTTTAGCTCTGCATGTACAAACTGGGCCAAAACAAAATGGGTGGGGAAAAAGACACAAGGCCCTTTGTCCTCTCTGGAATTTGTTTAAAACCTCAGGGATGAATAAGGCATTTTATTTAACCCATCTGGCTATAAATAGGCAGCAGCACCTTAGCCTCTGTGTGAACTAGGGAATTCAGTCTGCCTCCTCAGCTATCCTTGAGGACACAGCTTCAGCCTCAGATGTCCCTGCGCTAAAGGGTCATTAAAGGCAACTGAGGGCACTGGGTGTGGTCCAAAGGGAGACCTGGGGCTAGAAAGAAGGTGCTGAGGCCAGCAGGAGCCAAAAGGCTGCTTTGCTTTTGGTTGCTTAGTGCTTCAAGCACCAAGTCTCCCTGGCATTTAGCATTCCAAAACCCATCTTAATTTTTTTTCATGTTCCTACTGGAGCAGAATTGGTTTCAGCGCTGTGGGAGTGACTGTTCATCCCTGTGGTACCTCGAGGGTTTCATGATGGAAAAAGCACCAAGTCTTGCTCTTCCCCCTGTGCAGACCCTTCACAGCAGTGGAGTTAGCTCCCACCCTGCCAAAGGATGCCATTCCAGCACCTCCACACCACACCCCTGGGCCACATTAACCAAAACCAGGATGGACAGAAACACCTGAGATTTAGAGAAACAGATCCCAGGCCTCGGGCTCATGAGGAGGGGGAGGTCCCAGCCACATGTGTGTCCTGCTGGGGGACAGGAGTGCTGGCATCTGGTCACAGCCACTGAGAATCAAAGAAACAGCCACATTGCTCCCAGAGCCATGCACCCCATAGCTGCATGGAGACCTTTATTGTGTCCAGTTCACTTTGTGCTGCCTCAGCTGTAAATTCTGGGGGAAAAGCCATTTGCTTCCCACCACACCTCTGAGCTAGGCATTATAGACCAGTAGCAGTGAAACAGCAGCTGAGCTGCTGGCTGTCATGACATGTTCAGTTTATGTTGTTCCATCTCTGTGTTTTTGGTTGCAGTTCTTTACTTGCCAGATTTCACCAGCCTGAATGTGGACACACAAGGCTGCCAAGGGAGGGCTGAGCTGATGAGAAAGGTGCCTGTGCTGTTTCTTCTTGTTCAAGTCATCATCAGTGAATAGCTGACAGCAACAATAGGTTATTTTTAGGTTTCCAGTGCCGGAAATCTGGAGCTTTCTCCTGATCCTGAGTCTGGCTGTTTGTCCCAACAGCATCCCAGTCCCAAGGGTTTTCATGGCTTCATCTCCTGCTGA
>NW_005054303.1:6494948-6518276 GCF_000277835.1 Geospiza fortis | reverse complement strand
TTCATGTCTTCATCTCCTGCTGAATAGTGATGCGTGGGGGTACAGCTGTCAGGGCTGTGGAGGACACGTGGGTATGTGACAATAGCCAACCTATGTTTCACAAATTAAATGACTAATTCATAAAGAGAATTTGTCACACTCCAGGAACCACGCTGAAGCTGAATGCTGGCTTGATTGCAAACATCCATTTAATGGCTGGACTCACTGCAATCGTGGGCATTTTAAACAGATTTTCTTTGGTGTGTGGGCACAAATCCTCAGGCAGGATGAAATGATCCTTGGCCTTTCTGGTGTAAGGTCTGGGGTATGAAAGTTGAGTGTGAGCCCCTGGCCCATGTCCCCACTTCCCTGCAGACCCCCCTCCTGCACTCCTGCCCACCAGACTCAGGGAGGGTCTCTGGGAGGGAGGTCTGCTAAGGTTACATGTGAAGTTTTTGGGCTTTTAATGGCGGAAAGGAAGGAAAATATTTTGCCAGTGTTCTTAGAGGAAAACTGAAACTTTTTAATGTTTCAAATTTATTTCTCTCTCTTTTCTTTTTAAGAGAGAAAACAAAAAAATTGTTAAAATCCTAATTTTTCCAGAACTAAGTGAATTTAACCATGGAAAGTTAGTGTCTCTGGAATGGAAGCCTTGTGTTTTAAAAGACAGAAGGAAGAAGGGTGTCTTGCTCTAATTTGTGGTGGAAGCAGTGCATAGGACACAAGCTTTTATAATATGGAAGTGAGGGATGTGCTGTTTGCTATGGGAGTCATGGTCCTCTGAGGCTGCCAGGCATCACCTTTCTCCCAAAAGGATTCACAAAAATATTGGAATTTTTAAAAATAAAGAAATATAAAAAAATATGGTCAAAACACAAATTAAGCTTGATTTAATTTAGATGTTGCATTTTTCAATTTAACATTATTTAAAAAGTCAGTTTTTGTCTCTTACTAGTCATTTAAAAAAATCTAATTCCACTGAAAATGTTATTTGCTTCTTTAGACAGAAGTGTCTAGCAGAACACATCTAAAAGAAAAATAGTAAGCAGATGTCTGATTAAAAATAAATGGAAATGTCTCAAGTCAATGGGATAACCTGCAGATCCAGTGGATACGAGTTTAAAATACAAATGTTAGAAGAAAGACATCTGTGTTCCCACACTCGTCCTATTTAATTCATTACTGATACACTCCCCCTGCCTTCAGGCTCGAGGAAAGAAAACAGCCAGGACTCTGCACAGATCTCACAGCAACATAAAATCAGCAGCAGTTGAAATTGCATCCCCTGGAGCCCTCAGGTAGCACCTGTTGCATCCTTGTGTGGATGCACACCACGCAGCAAGAGCCCAGATGGAAGGACAGCTCCAAGGGAGGTGAGCAGCCAGCAGTGTCAGTCCCTGTGCCATCCCACCCTCCCAGTAATGTATGCTGGACATGAGATTTTCCATGCATGGCGCATGGAAACTCCAGTGCTGAGTGACACTAAGCATCAGATGTGCCAGCAGTGCCAAAGCTGGCTCACTGCCCCAGCCTGGGACACAGAAAATTCCCCTCCAGTGGCAGGGAACTGCCTTTGACCTGGAGCAATGCCTTTGTCAGGGGATTTACCCATCTCAGAGAGCAGCAGCTGCTGCTGAGCTGGGTAAGTAAGACACAGCTTCACCTTCCAGTTATCTGATCCTTTGTTTTCTAGCAATTTGATGTTTTGGGAAAAAATTGGTTGTTCACTGGCAGACTATCTCTGCCTCTCATCTTCTCTGCTACATGACCCTGCTCTCTTTGCACAGGGTGTAGGTTTCCAGTAATGTGAGTTCCTGCTGGGCTCCACAATTTCCTTTCCAGAAACATTAAAAATGTGCATAGCATAGAAAGGTAAATGAAGATGAGCCAATGGCTCACTGGTAGCACAGCAAGGCGGGGCACCAGCAGGGTGAGCAGGGCAGAGAGCAAATCCTCAAACAGGAGCAGGGAGTGTTGAGCTGCCTGGTCAAGGAAGGGGTCAAAGAAGAGATGGCTATGGCAGCTGTCCCTGATGTAAATCTGAATTTGTCTGTGCAGGAGCATGTGGTTTGGAGGGCCTGGGTGAGGATTTGCATGCCATGGAGCAAAGGCAGCCCTAGAGTGGGCTTCATTCCCTGTATTAGCGGCAGGACATGCACCACCATCTCTAAACGTTTCCATGTTTAAACAAAGACACTGTGGATACACTGCTTCTTCCAATCAGTTCAGTATAGGCATTTAATAGGCTAAATGGTGAAATACATCTACAGGACATACATTAGTTGAGTATTATGTACAGGTGGCATTTTACAAAATTAGAAAGAACTGAAATAGAGCAAAGTTCAACCATGTCTTACTTCATAAAACTTCCTTTCTGCACTACATTAAATATTCTACAAGCTAGACTAGAAAAATATGACTGAATGTCTTTTTTTTTTTAGTTTCTACAAAGCTTTTAATCCAGAAAAAAATACAAAACAACTATTGAGTTTATTAGAGAGACAACACTTGCACACAGACAAAGTAAGTGGACATTCATAGACCTGCAAGTTGAATAAATAGGGTTTGTTTGTATAAAACAATTTTCTCTCTATCTTGCTTTCCTGTTTTAGGGCCTCTGGCCCATGGTCAGAAAAATAAAAATGGGAGGAGGAGTTTGGCTTTGCACAGTTCTTAAACTGAGGCCACACAGCTTTAGGAGAAAGCTTTAGTTTGAAGCAACCATTTGCTTCAGGTAAAATACTTCAGGGGAGCAGCACAAAAGAGGGGAAAGGAAAGAGAGGAGTAATTAGGCTGGAAGAAGGAAATCTGGGATTTCTATACCAGCTGCAGCTTTAAGTACAAGGATGAAAAAAGTAGCAGTGCCTGCGTGGCGTATTTTCATCAGGGTGTATGTAGAATTTAGTTGTTTCTTTGGGAAACATATTTAGGGAAGTGCCATTGACCTCAGGTGGAAATAGGATAAGAGCCATCCAGAGCAGGAAGGGAGGGAGTGTCTGAAAGCAGATAGAGAGCACAGAAAATTGGGGGAAGTGTTTCAAACAACTGGTTTTCCTTTTATAAAGCAAAAAGCAAATTAAGTGATACATCTAACGTCATTCCTCACAGAGCTGGGCAGATGCAGATTAAAAGGAAATCACACAGCTAAAAATATGTCGTCACTGCTGTTGTTTTCTCCCCAGAGCTTTGTAAAACTTCTTGACAGTCGATGCAAAAGCAGCATTTAAAGAGCACCTCCCATCAGCCTGGCTGCATTGCCAGCACAGCTCTCCTCCTGCCACCGTGGGTTTGAGCTGGGGACCCCCTCCCCTCACTGCTCCTGTGCCAACACGGAGCTCCAGCTTTGGCTTCGTTGGCTTTACCAGAAAACTGTCACCAGTGAGGGGGTGACAGGGACAACAGCCAAATTTAGGAAGTGCTCTTGAAACCTTCAGTTACTCTGGTGAAATTCGGTGCTCTGACCAGAATCCCACTCACCCAACAAAGTAATTCTAACAGTGTAGGCAAGGAAGTCTACATCAAGAAGGCAAAACAGATTGTTATATAGATTGAGAGAGCAAAGTTTAACTTAAGTATCACATTATACTGTACTACACTGCTTATAAAAAGGGTCCTAGATCCCAAACACCCCAAATAATGAGCTATAGTTTTGTACATAAATTAATGTTGCTTTGAAGTAAAATAGTCTCTTTCCTTTGTAATAAACATTCATTGCACAGAATTCTTTGTAAGTAAATATATTAAATTTGGTAGCTAAGAAGGTAAAAACTTATTAATACATCTGGCCAGTAAATTTTATCAACCATCACACAATTAAAAGTTGTTGTTAGTGAAAATTATTACTGGAGAAAAGAAAGCACTTGGAAGTCAACTTAGGAGTTAATGCTGGAAGAAATCCTATTATTTCACTCCACTTACAGCAAGCAGCTTCTTCTGGATGCAACATTAATTGGAAGTACAGACCCCATCCAGCCCTGCAGAGATGGAAAAAGCCATCTTTGCAGCTTCCAGGACACTCATCACTGACAGTCAAACCCCTCTGAGTACAGGCAGTATCCACCCCCACCAGCCCATCCAACAGGTCATGTTCTGGGCTGAGACTGGTGCTTCTCCTGGGACAGTGGAGGGAGTCTCTGGGAGGTCCCTGTGCAGGAAGGGATTCACTCCTGTCAAAATGACCCCCAAATTCCCAAGGAAAATCCACTGAAGTGCAGAGGTGTCCACAGACAGCTTGTCTCACCATGAGCTCTGGGCTCCAGGAGGTGACGGTGCCACCAAAGCTGAGGGGGCCGTGCTGCAGGTGAGGAGGGCACCCCTTGGCACTCATGTTCCTGCCAGCAGTGCCAACCTGGCCAGGAGGGAGGAAGGTATTTGTCCTTCCACCACACCCATCCTACTGCAGGTGGCTCAGGGGAAACCTGGAGCCAGGCAAAGAGGAGCACAGGTTTGGGATGTGCTATGGAGCTCCTGCCACCTACCCCCTACCACCACCCTGCTCAGGGCAAGGGAGGAGCAGCTGTGCCCCTGCACCTACCTTATACACCAAACATACCAAAGGAGTAACATCACAACAATCTCTGATAACGAGGTGGGACAAAGCCAGCCCTGGGGGAAGCAGGAGCCATCTCACCAGCGTTAAGGGTGAGAAGTGCACACCACACCACGGCTGGACCTGGCCTGAAGAGCACATGGACAGCACAATCCACCCCACCAAGCCCACCACAGACAACCTCAGCCACAAACACCAGTGACCAGCTCATCCACCAGCTAAGGTACAGCGAGAAAGCGCTTCCAAAAGGCATCAGCCTTGCTGAAAAGGCAGCTAAGGAAAGGCTGGTTCGTCCAAATATGCACAGGTTAGCCAAAGGGAGAGAACTGCTCTGGGCTGCCCCAGGGCGGCAGCCTGGAGGCAAACCTTGCCCTTGCGTCTCTATATAAAAGTTACAAAATCAACTGGTGACATTATATTACATCTATTGTCCATAATATCACAGTGCTAGTTTGAAATGGCTAAAAAAAGAAAGTTTTTAGATTTAAGACATTCCTCCTGTAGAAACGCAACCCCTTTGTCCTGATGTTGACGCCTGAAAGCAGCCTTTCTTGAAAAAGATAAAACCAATGAAATGCACTAATTAAAATTAGGAGCATCTTTTCCTTGACAGCCTTGTATTTCCTAACACATCCCATTGTTTCCCAAGGGGAAATTAAGCAAATAATATGAATCCCAGCCTGAAAATCAAAATGTTAGAAGAACAGTTCTAAAGCCCAGATGCTTCTTACCAGGTACTAACTAAATAAAACCCTTGCAGATTTAAATATAGATTACTTTGACATGTCTTCAGAGTGTGTTAGCTTTCCAACAACATTCACAATGAAGTTTCACTTCTGAGGCCATGGAGCTCCTACTCATTCTCTTCAGTTCTGCTTTCCAGAGTATCTGTACTGTCTTCCACTTCTTGAGCTGGGTGTGCTAAAGTATCTGCAAAGAAACAGCTCATCAGCACTTATTTTCCCATATAGGTGCAGCCTTTGTTTGATTACCTGCTCAACCTGGCAGTTAATCTGTTAGGGCGACCAGACCTGATACAAGAAATCTCTGCTTGCAAACCAGTAGTTAAACCTGGAGTGAGGAATTCTGAGTGCATCACAGCCTGACTTTGCAGGGAGCCTGAGACCCCAGGTAAGATGATAGTGAGATGAGGTGACCCCTATGACAGCCACTGTCATGGGAAGGCCACCCAGTCTTGGAAATCTGCTTAAACTGTCAGGCCTGAAGACATAATGAGTCTAAATCAAGGCACAGAACCAAAAGAGAAACCACAATATATAACCTGAAAGTCAGGAAATAGATTTGGCTCATTTACTCATGAATGATCAAACCCTGTGGTTGTCACCACCCAGAAATGCCAACTGCAATAGCAGGTGATTTTACACTTCAAGACCTTTTGTCATTGCCCCTTTGAAGGAAAGGGAAAGTGCATCTTGCACCCTGTCCTGGCTGCTGTGTCTGGGGGTTTGGGTGGCAAATGCTGGTGCACTGAAATGGAAACCAGGTCATTCTATAAGAGAAGAGGACAGCACTGGAAAAAAAAAAAAAAAAGGAAATAAATAGGCCAGTTTCTCACTGGAGCACTTCCTGTGCAAGCTACACTTAGACAAGGTCTTACCTTTACCTGCATTTATCCCACAGTGACACTACCAGCCAGGGGTATGTATTTGCAAGTTCCTGCTGCACTGACACATTCCTGGATGTTTTGAAAACGTGCAGCTGTCAGACACTTCACTTCTAGGCTAGGAGACAGGGATAGATACATGCTACTGACCAGAATTACTGCTCCCCAGAGTGACCTGCTAACGTGCAGTGCACTGGCTGCCTGTTGGCCAAGTGAGTGACTGATGCAGATGAAAACATCACTGCTCAAAATCTACAACAAAATTTTCAGTCCACAGGACTCCTCCAGCGCAGATGTTTTCTGGGCACCTTCGTGTTTGTCTCATTGTTAATTTCAGTGCACAGCACTGTCTGAAACAGCTGTTTTCCTATGGGGAACAAGGATGAAAATTATTCATTCAGACCTTCCAGATCCATCTGCTGCTGCTGTTGCTGGACACAGACTCTTTGGTCACCATGAAGACCTTTGTCCTCTGCTGACTTGAGGTCCTCAGGAGGCCAGCGCAGCTCCCCACTCTCCACCTCCCCGGACTCGGTGGGCTCCACCACGATGGAAGGCAGCCTTTTGGACAGCTTGGGGTACTTCTCACGGGAGTCTGGGAAGGCCTGGGGAGACATTTGAGGGATGCACATCAAAGCTTTGTGCAGGGATGTTTATTCAGAGCAAGCAGTGTATGTCCTTTTTACATTTGACATGTTCTTACATGTCCATTAAAAAATCCTCTTCCAACTGGTGCAGATCAACAGCCCTGCACAGGGAGGATTTCAAAACCAGCTGAACCCAACTCCTTGCTGGCCAAGCAGGCTGCAGGTCTCAGCACACCCCTCCCCTGCACATGCTGTCCCTTCCTGAGCAAAGGAACCCTTTGCTTGCCAGTGTGTTGAGGAGATGATTGCCTGAACTCGTGTGATCTGACATGAACAGTGAAAATGGAGACTCGTGAGAGAAAATCTGTTATGCTGCCACACACTTGTGTTTCAGTTCTGGTGGGGTTTTGGGACACCAAGGTCATTGCTGTAAGGCTAAGCTAAATGGCTGCTGCAGCCCTTCTGGCTGCTGTCCTTTTGCTCTGATACGGTATTCATGTTTTCTTGCAGTGATAGTTTATTAAGAAGCCACCACTGTGCAGAGCTATTTTCTGCAATGTGGAACACTATTTTATGATGCATTCATGCAAAACAGGTAGCCCCAGAGAACATCTTTACACAGAGGACCGTGCCAGCTATTTATTTTCATTTGTCACATTGAAGCTGCAGATCAAACACTCCACTGTGGTTAAAGCTTGAAGCTGAACTAGAGCTTTTTAGTGAAGGATATTGTAACACATAAAAGTGCTTTCCTGTTTTCAACGTAGCTGGATCACTTAAATCTCTGAGGGTACTTTGTTTTGAATAGTTTTGTTTCTGGTGGATTGTTTTAGGGTTTTTTTAGAGGAAAAATCATTCCAGCTCCTCCAGGACATTACCATAAGAAACTCTGTTGTTGCTTCACTGAAACCTTTTCTCCTGGATCCTCCAACTTCCATATATGTGAACTAACAAGCTACAAATCTCTCCATGCTAGCTGAGTTTTATTTTTATTTTATTTCATTGTGTTTCATTTCTAACAATAAAATCAAGGTGCATGTGAAGGGACTGAACCAGGACTTGAGAGCAAGAATGATCCCAGTTTAACTTCAGAGGCTGCCACAGGTTTGCTCTGGGCTGGTGGGAACCTCCCCACACATCTGCAACATGTTCACCACTGAACCAGGGTCTCTGCTATCCATACAAAGGTGAGAAATGTTGCATATTGGTGTTATGAGACACAATTAGGAATTTTCTTTTTTTTGTGAGAAAGGGCCTTCAGTAGAATTAGACCACATGAATCACTGAAGGCAAATGTTTCTGGTGCCACCCTGAGCTGCAGCCACAGTTTATAACTCATCCTGACCAAGCAATGCTGCTTATGCTGCCCATCAGAAAAGCACTGCCCAACTTCCCATGACACAGACTTCTCCTGAGCTGTTCATAATTTGGAAAGACATTTCCATGGCAGCTGTCTTGACTGGAAAGCAAATATGAGACAAAGTCTCCTTGGGCAGGACAGGTCCACAGACCTGCTGAGCAGCAGTGCCTTCCTCTGCAGACCCATGCAGCCCAGCTTCCTCAGCCTCACGGCTCAGCTGGCAGAAAATAGCCATAAAATTGTGGGCAAATTGCTGCATTTTCTCCCATGGCTGCACAGGCAGGTGACAGTGACCTCTTCCCCAGCTATTGTGCAGCCTGCTGGGGTGGCAGAGGCTGCATGACAGCCACCCCATCCCCAAACTTCCTGGCAACCCCTGGATGGGCGATGCAATACAACAAAAATTCTGCTTTTCATCTGCTTTCTGAAGCGTAAGGAAATGACATGGAGAGATCTAAAAATGGACTGAGAAATGATTATTACAGCTGCAAGAAAATTTAGGAAAGGCACCTGTGTGGCCTCAGCTGTGGCTATTTTTGTTTGTGTCATTCTCATATGGTCTTTTCTCACATCAACCACATCATTTTTTTCCGCCAGAGCCCAGTATTTACCGTGTCCCTCCAGGAATGAGTCAGGACTGGCAGGAAGCAGAGCTGCCTGTTGGGCCTTGCTGTGTTTTTCTGCAGCAGCTGGAGTGTGTGATGAGTGGGCAGGAGACTCCAGGAAGAGAAGGACCAGTCTCCTGGACAGAGTGCTTGGAAGTTGCTGGAAGGAACCTGGCTCTCCCACTGAGTCACTGAGTTTGTGCTACATCTCATTTCTGTTTGATTTGGGGTTTTTTTGCCTCAGGTGGCTATCACTAAAATGTGGGTGGTAACACCTCCCAGAGGGGAAAGGTAAAGGAGCTGGGAGGAAACTCTGGGGCATATGATCAGAGACACCACAGAACAGCCCTGCATGCACAGGTGAAGTCAGGGCTGGGACAGAGTTTGGGCAGCATACACTAATACAACACTGAGAACCTGCAACTTGGTGAAGAAGAAGAAAAAGAGTATTGAAAATGTGCTCCTTGAGTGAGCAGCATCCATCCTGTGCAGCCTCTGAGGCACAGCAAAGCCCATGAGCTCTTTAAATGCACAAAGCCTTTCACCACATGAACAAGTGATCCAAAAGGAATTTGCAAATTTCTGTTCTGACTTTCCTGGTTTCCAAATGCCAGATTTTCACCTGCAAGAGGCTGCACCTGGAGTAGCCCTCTGAGTCTGCTCACAACGCTACACACTGTGTTGAGAGGCAGCTCGGGTCCACCAGGACACATTATGTGGTTTGTCCCTGGTAGTGACACAGAGTCATGAGCACAAGCACAAAGCACAAACTGTGATGTGGAGGCTGCCACAAGGGGGGCTTGGGACATCGTGATCCCTCCTGCTGCAAGGGGTGGGTGCTTGAGTGGGTGTGTGGAACTGCCTGGGCACAGAAAATGCTCCTGAACCTGCCAGCAAATGGCCCTGACCAGCGGTGCTGCTGTGATGCCACAGCCATTTCTGTGACTTAGCCAATCATTTCAAATGGTCTCTGTTCTAAGAAGGGAGCTCCCTCTGAGCCTAAGGGAACTCAGTTCATTTCAAGGGTGGCTGTGTAAAAGCTTGGCACAGCACTGGCTGGATGCCTCCATCGCACAGTAGTTGCTCAGATCTGAACTCCTGGTGACAAACAGCCTCTGTGCCTGCATCCCTGCAGGATCTGGGCACTGCTGTCACTGTGCCCTGCAGACCTGGCACCCCACAAGCACTTCAGCCCAACTCTTAACTTTTAATAATAGAACCTGTGTAGGATCAAACACGTATTGCAGGGCTTGTTCTTCTGGCAGCAGTGCTCTGCAATTCACCACCTACCCTAAGGACAGTTATTGGCTGCTTTAAATCACTTTTGACAAACAACTCAGGACACTTCTCAGTTCTGCTGAAGTTACCTGGCTGGAGGGGCCTCCTTCCTCCTCAGGAGTCTGGCCGAGCGCGAATTCCTCCATCACCGGCTCGCGGGTGTTCATTACCTCGGTCATGCTGGAAGGAGTCAAAGAGAATGGGACACCTCAGCTCTGAGCTTTGGCCCCACAGCTAATTTAACAAAAAGTATTGGTCTTTTATATTGGTTAAAATAATTGTGTTACATTGTCCTTCCTGAGCTGTCCAAAAAATATTTCCTTGGCCTCCAAGCTAACTGTAACTGCTGCATGTTGTGATGCTGAGCAGGGCATTGACCCCAGCTGCCCCTGGAACAGCAGAGAGGACCCCCACAGAGTCCCAGAGGCATCAGTTGGAAACTCGAGTCCTCCAGTGTTATCGGCAATCAGTTTATTACTGATATGTGAGCTCAGAAATTGCATCTGTCGACCAAAAAAAGTAACTGGTGGAAATATCACCCTTGAATTAAATTCTTATTCTGATTCTTCGTAATGTCTTCAATATTTGCTCTTCCAGATGTCTCTTCCATTTAGTCATGAGCCAGCACTTCTTTTTAAGCTGTTAATTCCAGACACACCAGCTGTATTGGTGTCTAAGAACCAGATTTTCAGCAGTCTTTACTCGCCTGAGTGTTTGGAGAGGTGTCGAGTGGGACTTCCAAATGCATGAGGGACTGTGTGGCACCTAAATCTCATTTAAATCAGGGACTTAGGAACCTAAGGTGCCTATGTGCTCATTGAGCATCACCCTGTTCCACCTGGCACTGCAGGCAGTGGCGCTGGCCACGGGGCTGGCCTGGTTCTGCTGGGCATGGCAGCATTCCAGAGCCAGAGCCAGAGCCGAGCCAGAGCCAGAGCCAGAGCCAGAGCAGAGCCAGAGCCAGAGCCATCACAGCCCTTGCTGCACAGCTCAGCCCAGCCCATGCCTGGGCAGCTGCACATTGGGATTTTCCCCCATTTGCCATTTATAAATACAGCATTCCACTGAAAAATCTGAGGATTCCTGAAATCTCCAGAATGCATATTAAGTGTGTAGGTGCAAACAGAGCCACTCTGAGCTGAAGGGGCTATGCTCATTTTAAATGTTAATACATCAGCCCTGGAGAGGTTTGGCATGGGGCTTTCTCCCCCTTTAGCTGGCATTCATCAGGTAGTGCAGTTGGTGGCTGCTGGAGCCTCCTGCAGCACGCACAATGTAGGCACCATCCATCAGGCTGCCCTGCCACCTGCCACAGCAAACACTCCTTCAGGCACGACTAAATGCTGCCATTAATTCTGGTCCTGCTGCACACACAAAAGCCTTCTTTGTAACTGCTGCACCTTCTGAGAAATGCCAACTACAACATCTTAAGGATAACTTGTTTCAGGCTTACATTACCAATTACTGGACAGAACTAAATTTTACAATATCTGCAATTACTAGGAAACCCTTCACAATGACTTTAATTAGCTGTAGCACGGAGCAGCATGATAGTGCAGAGACTTTCACTCCCACTGCATCACACTTAAGAAAAAGCATGGCAGAACTGTGGGACACTTGAGCTCAGCTGTGGACCAGGACCCAAGCCTGCAGACATTCATCAGCACAGGAAAAAGCCCTGAAGGGTCAGCCTTGGACCAACCAACACTGAATTAATTCACACACTTCCTGGTGCATGCACGGAACAGGAAAGTACAACCAGGCTCTGAAACCCAGCAAAAGGCTGATCTGAGCACCCTGCAGCTTACACAGCCTGAATCCCCCCAGATCCATGGCACAGTAGAAGAGGGACAGATTCTGCCTGCTAGGAAGAGTGTTTTGAGCTCCCAGCCCTTGCTTGGACCTGCACCACTCCCCAGGGACAGCACAAACCACCAATCAGTACAATACATAGGTTTTCTGGACACATGCTTTTACTCCTGCAGCATCCAGCAGGCCATACCACTGAGCACCTATGGACAACAGCACTGAGGGGCAGCAACCTGGAAATGGGAGACCTCTCCCAGCAGTGCTAACTGTGGATCCTGCTCTGCCAGCTGTTCCTGCCACCTTAGACAGCACTCAAAAGAACAGAAATGTACCCTTGGACCAAAAGGAAAGTAGCACTCCCTCTGATATCACCTCCCTCTGAATCACCACTGGTGATCATTCCATCCTTGCCTTTTTCCCCCAGCCTGGCCCCAGTCTCTTCCTTGTTCCCCGAGGGGCCTTTTCACCCCTCCTGCTGCCCCTCTGGTAATGACCACACCAGGCAATAGCAGGACCATGCTCTCCCAGCCCAGCTCTTTGGGAAGAGCTGCTTTGCAGGGCTTTCACACCCTGTGGTAGCCAGAGCCAGCTGTGAGCCTGGAGGAGCACTGGGCCCACCACTCTGAGCATGTCCAAGATGAACATCTTTCTCTTGGCATCCTTTTTGGGGTTCAGCACCATAAGCCCAGCTGTCCCAGATTGCAAGGAAAAGGAAATGAGAAAGTGTGTGTCTAGATAGAAATAATCTTGGAGGCTTTGCATGGGGTCAGTATTTATGAAGTCTTAGTCTTGGCAACCACAGAAAAGCCATGCCCACTGCTGTGTGTCCTGGGGGGTGGTCCCTGCTAGCCAGCAGCAGACTCCTGCAGTCATTCATAGCTGGCTGGTTTATTTTAGCACCCATTCAATATATTGCAAATGTTTAAATATTTCTCTGTCCTCATTCCATGGGAAATTCGAGATATACATCCACACATGCGCTGTCAAATGTGTCATACAAGCTCAAAGATGTTAAGACCTCACGAAATTCTATTATTGAGCAATAATGGGCTCCGTGCTTCCCTAAGACCACATTATTTGTAAATGACAAAGACAAATGATTTGGGCTAGAAAAATGGTGACAGTCCTGCCAGTGTTACAGCAGATGCCTCAGTGAATCAGTTCCCAAGCTGTTGAAGCCCAGGCCATTTCAGAAAATCTGTGCAACTTAAGGCTTTGATTGAATAGGACAGCAGAAGTGATTGTACTTGATGTGTTTCAGAATAGAACATGGGGCCATGCAATTGCCAAAATAATTAGGCTTTAACTGGAATAGATTAATTATTCCCAGTCTTCACTTTGAAACAGTGAAGGAAAGCAGAAGGATCTATATGGGCTGTGAAAGCAGTGATGTTTCTAACGAGCTTAACTAGCTCTTTAACAGGAAATGTAACTAGATGTAAAATAATTGAGAATGCCACTGCAAATCAGTTCACTGAAACTTCAAAATCACCTGTAGGACATCAATGAGTTGTTTATAAAGCCATATAAACTGAACAACAGGCTTGGTGGTACTGCTTAGGGCTTTTCAAACTGTGATAACATTTATGCACAGGACAATTTTTTGCTTTTCAGCCAGTGTTGATGGAAAATATTAAGCCACTTTTAGAGTTGCTTTTACGTGAGATGTACTGACTAACATGCAACAGAAGAGTGGCTGATTCAAACAATGATAAGAACTACAGCTCTTCAATTCAGTCTTGCATTCATGTTATGTATGGTAGATGCTGGTATCACCAATGACATACAGTAGCCATAGTGATGCAAAACAAGGCAATAAATAGCATTTACAAACAAAGGATAAATTCTGTTCTGGTGGATGAGTCATCTACTCTGAACCTTAAAATTCTTGTGTCAGTGAATTAAGAGACACATTACTTCCCCTAGTTTTAATTAAGCATAAATATGCCAGTGGGGAAGGGAGGGGAAAGTGAAATCTGTTCTTGCATTTCTGTGACAAAACTACATTTAGAGAAGATTATCTTAAATGCAGTGCTAAAGTGCTATAGTGCCAGGACCACACTATGCTGATCTTTTTCCTGGGGCATGGAGCAAAAGCACAGATCACTTTCTGCTGCTTGTGATGGCACTAACAGGGTCAGTAACGTACAGAGCAATATTTAGCCTGACAAGTGCTAAACCACCTCCCATGGGAAAGGCCTCAGAAACAATGCACACACTTTTATTTTAGGTTTTGAACAGAGGGCAAAACTGACCTGTGAAATTCATGGGGAAAAAACCAGTATCTGAATGCAGACCAGCCTCAGCACTCAAAAATGTGCAGCACTCATGGAAAATAGGCAGGTCATGTGATGCAAGGAATATTTCCTTAAGGACAGGAGCACAAACACATTTTATGGGACAAGCTGAGCCATGGTTAGGAAGAGCTGTTACCTGAAGCAGGGATCGGTCTGGGGGATTCTCAGACATGCAAGAACTGAGGCCTGATCCTGCTCTCCCTCCCCAGCCAGGACAGGCAGCAAAGGGGAAGCCAGCCAGAGCAGGAGGCTCTGTGGAGGATAAGCAGCAAGTACAGGGCAGTGACAGAAGAGAGCACGTTACCTTCAATCACATCCACGGTGTCACTTCCAAAAACTGTCCTTGCTGCAGGCGCCTGCACTGCTGAGGGAGTGTGGTGCAGACTCAGTCGAAGCCTAGAAGTGCCTGGAAGAGACAACAGAGCAGAGTCAGAGCTGGTGACCAGAGGGACAACGCTGGCAGGCACTAGTGTGAAAGAGTTCTGCAGAAAGCCCCACTGTGAAGGTCTGTATCATTTTCTGTGCAAGGTGGGATTTGATCTTCATAGAACACCTTGTGAATTACTGAGGCAATTAATGTACCAAAGCCACCAAAAGCTAACTGAAACACCTCACAATCCAACTCTTTATGATGCTAAACTTTATTCCTTAGTCTGAGTTACACAAAAACTGCTGAAACTGGGACACTGAAATCCTCCCATACAAAAATTGTATTGATGGTTGGAAAATTGGAAAATAAAAAATGTATTCCCTTATTTGGCAGGATTAGTTTGTTTAGTGAGAGACAGTTCTACTGATCAATACACAAGGAAGACAACATATGCTCAAAGAAGGATCCATTAACATTGCATTACTGCATAGTTCTTTTGGAAGTCACACGGGGAGTGATTTTTTAAAAAATGTTCTCCAATTTGAAGGTAATATGTTGACTGGTATCAAGACAGGGAGCCTACTGAGCAGGAGTGAGGATCCCACCATTTCAAAGAGTGAATCACTGATTTCTGATGACTTCTCTGTCAGAAAGCCTTAGCTGATGAGCCTCAGGAGTTACAGTGCGTAAATATAGTCAGTATCTAGGCCAGAGATGATTTTCAGAGAAATTTGTTTAGCTCTACAGCTTTCCAAATATATATTCATGCCAGCCACAGCTATTTCCTTGGATGGAAAAATGGTGTTTTCAGTGAAGTGAATAGCACTAGTATATATATTTTATATCCTCCAGTGGTTTGGATTCCAGCCCAAATGATTAAACAAATCTACCTGCTCTGGAAGCCTTCCTACCAAGATTTATTACACTGGATTAACTGCACACTGATTTTATTCAAAAACAGTGACAGAGGGAAAATTGTGTATTGCATTCTGGAGTTTCTTCTCGTGCCACAGGCCATGCTTATTGAAAATTAGGGAAGCAGGAAATCACTTCTCTATCCCCAGGATTCAATCCAGAACGTTTAATTCTTGTCTGGCAATTCTCCTTCCTAACCAATGACCAAACCAACATCGGGGAGGCTAATGTTTTGTCCCTTAAAAATTCATGACTACACTCAATGTTTGTCTCTTATAAAAACAAGGGAGCATCTGATACTATGCTATCCAATGCTCTGGGAAGAAGATTTTTATCCCACTACCCATTACAAAGCTGCTGCTATTAAAGCTATGAAAATTCAGCTTGAATTTGTCTATCTTCAATGTCTCCTTCAGAAAATACTGGATGTAATAAGAACAATTATTACACCGAGTAATTATTACACTGCCAATGAGAGACAAAAGGGTGGAGGAGATAAGGAACCAGGCGCCACATGATCACTGGCTGGAATCCAAGCCAGGCCACTTCCTATTCAGGGTTATCTTCAGATGACTGGTTAGTGCTATACAAGGACCCATGCAGTACTGAATTAATTAAACCCACATCCATTGCTTTCCAGTCTCAGCAAAGGACTTCTGGATTTAACTGACCCAAGCCCAATCCCCTCTCAGGTGTTTTGGGCAACTCTGTCCTATGGTGCATGCAGTGTTGGTCAGGGGATGCCAGCCCCTGCTGCTCAGCTACTTGAAACCTGGAATAAAAATAATTCACTTCAGGACCACAGCATGGAAAATGTCCCTTCTCCCAGTATCACAGCCATATTTTAAACCAGAAAATCTTCTTCCCAGTTAAGACTGTTGTAGAGTTCAGCATTTCCAGTTCCAGTATAGAACTACCAGAATGCATTTACTCTCTGAAGAAAAAAATACTCACTTTACCTGCCTAATAGATGTGATTACCTTCTGTGGCTGACAAGAGAGGAAACATAAACTAAACCCCTTGCTTCTGTGATACTGCCTAATCTTTTAGAAACAAGGCACAGCTACTGAGACCTTGTAAAGGGCTTTTACTGCAAAGGAAACCATCTGGAAATTACCCAAGTAAAGCCTTTTCTCTGGTTATCTCTTCTTGTCCCTTACTTTTAGCCACCTTTGCTACTTTCCAGCCTGGAGCCCATTTGCTCAATGCACCCTCTTCCAACACACCCATCTTCTGCTGCCAAAATAACTTGCCTTCCTTTGCCTCAGCTTGATAACCAGCTTCTCCTCTGGCTGCAGGAGCACCAGCACAGCTGTACTGCCATTAATAGGAACCAAGTCAAGTCCCAAGTCACCAAGACCAGTGGTATTGCCTTGGCCACCCCTGATGTGGAGCCTGGCTATACCTCCCAGTAAAGAGCAATTAATTTAGGTATTACTCCAATGAGCTGGTCATGTCTTGCCACTTTAGGAGCCATAGCATCAAGCAAGGAAGTCCTGAGATGTTCCAAGTTTTCTCTAGTGAGACCAAGGAATGTTTCAGTGGTGGACCCTTTGCCCAGAGCCAGGGCCCTCAGCTCACACAAGGGGATGAGTCTCCACCTGTGCTGGTGGCATGGGTCACAAGCCCAGGCACTGAAAGGTGCTCTCTGGGCTTCTCTCCACGTTGGAAAGCATCTGGAGCAAACTGCATTTCTGGAGCTTCTACAACCTGAGGACACAGCCTGTCCCAGTGGGGTGGTCTCACCACCCATGGGAGAGCAACTGGTGCCAGAGCAGACGTGGGATATTGGGTAGCAGCTCTGGTCAGCTGCAGTGTATGGGAAGCCCAGCCTGGCTGTCTCTCCTGAGTCTGCTCTGCATAGGGGCAGAGGACTCCACCAGGCACAGCAGCAGACTCTTCTCCTTAGGATAAATCCACTGTGAATTGCAAAGTAGATGTTTTTAAAGCAAGTGTGCTTTAAAACAGAAACAGGAACTGGGCCACAGGCTGCAATCCTAGCAGCCCACTTGATAAAGGAGCATGTCTCAGAGGCTCCGAGCCCCAAACTTTTCTCCCACAGGCAGCAGCACCTCCAAAATCAGGGCACTTCTATTTAGAGATTCCTCCTACTCTGGAACATCACCCCTTCTCCCTGAGCTGCCCCAGTGCTGGAGACAACTGGCTGGCAAAGTGAGACCTGACCTCAGGATGCCAGGGCTGCTGCTAGATTAGCAGGGACTGCAGGACACCCTCTTCCCTTCCCAGGCTTCCCAAAGTAATCATTTCCCACCGAGCACTCATGGAAATATTGTGATAACAGCCTAACAATACCATATTGAAGGTGCACCTTCTAACAAAGTGTAGATATGAGGCAGAAATTGGCCTTGAACCACAGCTCCACTTGCAAATCTATCATTTTTCTGGCATGGCAGAAACAGGAGCCCTCCCCTCCTTATTTCAATGGATCAATCCCAAGGGCTTTTCCAGCCCTGTACTTAAATTGTGCTGGATGGACATCCCCAAGGTGGCTCTGCAGCTCAGCCTCGTGGCACCAGGACAGAGCTCTGGGTGCAATCACAGCACAAACACAGCTCCCACTGATTCAGACACGCCACAAACAAACCGGGAGCTCAGCCTTGGGCAGCCACCCCACCTCCCGCCACAGCCCCTGATAAATGCAAACTTGTCTTCATTCAAGGACTCAAGCCTTTGTGTGTGCTACAAAAAGAAACCCCTGCTATTGATTACAAGGAGAATTGGGACAGGCAGTGCATAAGAATGGCGAGAGGTGGGAGAAGCAATGGTCTGCTGCTTGCGTTCTGCAGAGTGGAAAATTTCGATGGGTCACAGGAAACCCTGCTCAGCAAGTCCCAATAAACAAACAGGTCAAAGGAGGTTTTTCCACCCAGAAGAAGAAAGGGTGCCTTATTCAGGCCACTCTGCTGCAGCAGAGCAGGCTGTCAGTTCAGCCAAGGCGGAGGAGTGGGCACTCCATGACAGAGCTACAGTTGTGGTGGTGGATGAAGCCATGACTTCATGGCTGCTCACATGGTACAAGAAGGTGCATGTCCCTGCAAAGAATGCCAGTTCACATTTTCCGTGGCCAGGTGCTTCTGTAGATCCAATTCCTCCATATCTCAGTCTTTTGTTAGTCCTAGGAGAATGGAACGATAGCTGAGAACCACCCAGGTGGCCTGGGCCATCCACAGGCAGGACCATGCCCAGTACTCTAGCAGGGTGGGACAGTGACTTCAGCATCTCGGTACAACCCAAAACAAGCGCTGACATCAGTGACACCCCACAGCGTTGTTTCCCTGACTGCACCTCAGCTCAGCTTTTGGATACTGCAGGTAGGAACTTGGACAGAGTCTTTGTTTCCCCTGGTTGCACGTTTATAATGAATGCACTTCATGAAGTATTGTGAATTCCATGGGACCAGCAAAATGTAAATCACCGCATGGACCGCAGAAGATAAATGTATGAACTCCTATTTAAACCTCCCACTTCTTTTTGGATGCAAATCTCTTTCCTAAGCAACTGAGAGAAGTGCGATATGTGTCAGAGTCTGGAGATTAGAGATCTGTTCTGTTCCCTCGTTTCAGAAGCTCTTGTCTTTGGCCACCCACGCAGTACTTGAGTTCTGCTCTCCGCAGGCCAAAGCTGCCTTCCTCTCCCAGCAGCGTGTGCTCCACAGAAGATGTCGATCTCTCTCAGGAAGCAGCGAGATGAAACGGCTCTCGAAGTGGAGGAGCTGAGGCATTTCAGCATGAGACACAGCACGTAGTTTGGGAGAGAGAAAAGGGGTAGGAGGCTGCTATTTCCAGACCGTGCTGCCTCTCACCGCTAACTTTGTGGCAAGCTGCAGTTTTTACTGTTTCTGCTCCAAAGAAACTACTGGGGTAAGTATCACCCTCGGGAATTTCTCAGACACTCATCTGTGGACTCCCAACACTACAAAACACAGGCTTGCAAAGGGCCAGTGCTGGCAGATGACTCTAACTCAGCCTCCTTGGCTCCTGGTGTTGCACAATCAGCCATTGCGGAGCCACGGTTCACCTCAACTTCCAGCTTGCTGTAGCTGCCCAAGCTCCTGCTGGCCCTCTTGGCAAAAAGGAGCTAAAACTAGATTCATAAATGGTCAAAGAAGAAGTAAAAAGAACTAAAATGTTCCTGTGTTTAACTATCACAATTTTTAAAGCAAACTCATGATTTCGGGATGATTCAACTCAAAGTTTTTTCAAATTATTTTTGCTATGCTGCTTGCTATGGGTGCTTCCTTGGTGGATTCTTCCTTTTCCACTGGTTGCTTTAAAGCAGCTCATTTATTTCAGCTCTTTGATCTCAGCACTAAACTACCTGAGCTTCCTCATGGAAGATGCCACAAGGAATAGGTACAGCAGGAGGGGTGGGGGGCAGCCAGACAGGATGCTTGGAGATAGGGAAGGGGAGCAGCCAGCCAGGAAGCATGTGTGGAGCAGTGGAGGGAGGAAGAGGTAGAGCAGATGGGAAGAATGACTAAGCCAGCTCCTCTGAATGCTGGTAGACCTCGATATCGTGGAAATCTCCACAGAGCCCTCATGGAACTGTGTGCCAAGAGAAAGTTTGGATTTATTTTTTTGACATCAGATTCGGCAGCTAATTGATGTGAGAGGAGCTCATTAGGAAAACACCCCATCAAAATTAGAGATAAGCCTCAACAAGCTGTTAAATGTTTTAGAGGTATCTCTTCTGTTACTTGCTGTGCAAATACTCTCATCTGAGAACTTGCTTTTGGGATCAGAATCGCCTGTATTGAGCAGAGTGATTTTGCATAGGCTTTAATTTCCCACAACCTTACAAAGCCAGCACCTTATTTATAACTATATTGTTCATTTTAACTCAGAATAATCTTTACTAAAGGCTTTTAGAAGGAAATGGTTTTGTTTCTGGTATCTGCTCTGGAAGATGATGATTCTCTCATCCCTAACATTTCACGCCACAATCGTCCCTCACCTTGCAGCACCCATGGGAATCAGTGACAGATTAAAATTGGCTTCCTGTGCTTCTTTCTACCATTCCCTAGGTATTTTTGGATAGTTCTGAATTCAAGCAAGGGAGTGGGGGAAAAACATCTTAGAGCATCAACATAGAGTACATGATTCTCAGATGGAAATGTCATGGGAAATGGGTTGCAAAATGTTTGATGTCTTTTTGGCACCGTGAAAGAATACTCTGGATAGTCTATCACTGGGCTCATTTCTAGGCAACACAGTAGGGTAAGAGGTTAGGTGCAGTCAGATAGAAAAGTGTTAACTTAAGAGACAAATTAGTTATTTCATGGTAACTTTGGGAAAATTAGCATACAGTACTATCAGTGTTATAACCTGATACAATATTGAGCATTTAGGTAAGGCAAACAAAGAAAAAGTGGTAAGATTTTATAAAAACAAGCAAACAAAAACCCACCAGAGACTCCTAAGAGAACAAAGACAATGAAGGGGCTATTAATATTCCTTCTTGGCAATTACCACCACAACCACAGGTGTCACAATATCACAACCTAACACCAGAGATGCAGCTAGTTTTGTCCATAAATTAAAACTCCATCACCTCAATTGAATTTCCAAGCATGGGAAGCTGCCCTAGCTCAAGATGGAGGATATGAGAACACTATGTCCTACCACAGTAAGAATGGGGAAGATGAAGGGTGAGGACAACACACAGTTAAAAATAAAGAAAACACTAAAAAACAAAAAAATTCAGCGTGCCTTTTTTTTTAATTAGTCATTAACACTGAAAGCAGATATACATTAACAAGACTGTGAGTCTTCCTGCCAACCAATTAATATTCACCTTCTGAATCTATAGGTCTACTCTATTTGCACAGAGGCAGTTTATGTGTGTGCATGTCAGAGACTGAACTCAGCTGAAAATCCAGGCTACATCTTACACAAGCTGCAGTGGTCTCAATGGACTTGGACTTGGACTATTTTCTCCTAGTCCTATGGGGACATGGGCACTACGGGGTAGAACACTGTGGGATCAGTCAAGGCACACTGATGAGAGAAGGGGATTATCCTGCTGGACCACAGCTTCTTCCAGCACTGCCATCTGCTCTGCACGGGACTGGTCATGCTCTCCCCAAACCATGAAGGAGAGGTGGTCCCAGACCTTGAGGACTTGCAATCAAAGAGGGACAAAGACTAAGATAAATTTTAAGGACCTGTTGGTATCAATCAGTCTACTTCATTCTAGCGGGATGTTATTGGTTGGCAGCTTTCCTGGGGTTTGCAATAAAGCCTTCCCTTGAAGACTGAAAATTCAGGAAATTGATTATTTTACAAAATTTTCCAAAGAATGTGTGTGTTTAAGAAGCAAAAGTAAGGACTCTTGCTGAGGCAGATACTGGTCTCCTTAAAGTCCTGGCAGAGCTCTTCCTGCCTTGAATAGCATAGGATCAAGGCTTCTCTGACCAACTTCTCCTAAATAGAAATGGTTAAAGGGGCTCAAACACAGGGGCATAATTTCAGAAATGAGAGAGAGAGCAACTCAGGATTCAATAATTTCAGAAATAGAAAGCCTGTGACACTCTGGGGTTGGTACCTGATCTATGCAAAAGCCTGTTGCTTAATACAAAGAGATCATTGTGAGAAGGGAGGGAAAGTAGAAACTATATTTGCACATTATTTCTTCTGCTAAAGCAGTGTACCAAAGACGTTGGAGGAAATTCCACCTGATTGACAAATTGTCAGGCTAGAATGGGAAAGCAACAAAACCAGGTCAAGTTACTCCCTGTTTGCTTGTTTTCTCTTTGTAATCATAATGTTGACTCTGCAAACATGTTTTTTAAATGGCATATTAATTATCCAAATCCTGAGCTGTGAGCTGGATTCTTTTCTGGGCAAAAAATTTGTTGCTCATTAAAACTAAGAGAAGGAAAACACTGGCTTGAGCCTAGTTGTGCGTAGGCAGAATTTCCCCGCTTCACCTTCCTTCACAGGCTCCTCATAAGGAGGCATTGTGCTGTGAGCCAGGCAGGCTGCAGGGCAGGTGTGAACACCAACCCTGGATCCTTCAGTAAGATGTGAACCCACAGCCTGAAGGGCTTCATTGCTGTACTGACTATACAACTGCAGTAAAGATCTCAGTCAGGAAAAGACTAATGGAAACAAATTTCTCTCTGTGCGTTGCCTATTGTGGTTAGAGGGGTTAATGCTATGTCCAGGCGAACCCAACTCCCCTCCACGACTGTAGCCATATTCAGAGATGCACAAACACGGCTCTGTCCCAGATGAAAAGAAAATTTCTGTGGTATGTTCATTTGGCAGATGGAAAATACTCTCACCCCTTGCTCTGAGTGAAACATAGTCCTCATTTACAGAGCAAAGTAGGTTCTTTCATTCTCTAAAAGTAATCATATGTGTGGTATTTGCTACCTGATGGGAAACGCAGGATTTCAGTGTTCACTTCAGCTCGGCTGCAAGCAAAAGCATCGTCTTAAACTTGTGCTTTGTTAGTCGCTTCCTCGCCTCAAAAGTTGTCTTGGAAAAAAAAAAGGCATAAACAAATAGCTGAGGCGATCGCAGCCCACAAACCAACAACTCCCTCAGCGCTGTGCTCATTCATCAGGATTCCTTCACACAGCCCTTTCGGCTGCCGAACGAGTTGGGTGGTGTTTTTGTAAACGAGAATCCTTTTTCTCAGTGAATTCTCCGTAACACCCTTTACTCGAACAAACAAGCATGTGGAGAAACAAGCCGCGGCAGCGGCGCGCGTTCCGCCTTTCCCTCTCTCCCCGTTACCCCGCGGCCGCCCGTGGGACTGGAGCGCTTCTCCCCGCTCCGTGCTCCCCGCTGCCGACCCGCCCCGCACGGCCCCGCAGCGCTCCGACCCGCGGCACCGTGCTCCGGGGCTCCCGTGCCCCGCACAGACCCGACCCGTACCGCATTGATCCGCACGGTACCGACCCGACCCGATCTGCACCACACAGACCT
>NW_005054303.1:6473678-6494274 GCF_000277835.1 Geospiza fortis | reverse complement strand
CGGGGAGGGGGCACTGTCCGCGGGCACGTGTGGGGCCTCACGGCCTCACCCAGCCCCGACCCCCGCACGGTGCCGGGGTCACACAGCGCGCCAGGCACGGGACAGAGGTCTCAGAGGGGTCACTCCGCCGGAGCAGTTCCCCCTCTCCCCTTGCTTTGCTCACGGGTGTCCCCAGCCCGCCCTGCAGCAGCCTTTGCTGAGAAAACGTCGAATGCGGAAAGCACAAACTTTTTTTGGGGTTCTTTTTGGAGGGGTTCTCTTTTTGCGGGGGACAGGTACTCCCCATCGAAGGGAGTTTCCCATCTGCATCCCCGAGCCGTGGCAGGGACATGCTCTGCGGCGCGCAGCATCCCACCACCTTGTCCCGAAGGGCTGCGGAGCTGGGGCTGGCAGTCTGTGCCAGGGCTGTGGTAAGGGGCTTCCCCCTGCCAGGGGCTCACTGCAGACAGGCTGCAGCTCTGCAGCCTGCGTGCGTTAGTGATGCTGGTGAGAGAGGCAAAAACACATGCAGTGGCAAAAGTCACACTAGTGGCAGCAGCCTCGGGAGCAGTGGTGGAGGAATGTGGATGTACAAAGGAGCGCCTCTTCCCCAGTGCTGGGCATCCCCCCGGGAAGCAGCACAAGCTCGGTTTATGCAACCGAGGGATGCAAGGGGAGTGCAGATCTGCCTCCCTCCCTCTGCACAGCAGCAATGGGAGCTGTGGCTTCAGCCTGCAGACGTGCAGCCCCTGGGGTCCCCTCTTTGCCGGACTCAAAGGAGGGACATGCACCCTGGCTGCTGGAACAGGCCATTCCTTTAGTGCCTTTTTCCTGAGACTGGTGCTTCCAGCACAAGCACACAAGAGCACGATGGAGCAGTGGAAACACTGAAAAGGAGATGGGTGTCAGCCAGGGGAGACCTTCCAGCATTTGTTTTGTGGGAGGTCCTGCAAAACAAATGCCAGCATGCATGGGTGGCACAGGGTTCATGGAGCATCCAGGGGAGACACTGCTGCAGGTGAGGAGGAAGCAGTGTGTAACCTCTGCTTCAATCTCGTCTCTCTGTCTAACATTAAGCTGTCAGGAAATAAGGTGCTCGACCCACATTTCAGGGTCATTCATTCTTGGCTGGTGGGGGTGAAAATGTCAGCTGCTGCTGATTTAAGGTAAGAGACCCCTTGTTTCTGTGGGCAGTGGAGGAAGGTAATTCCATTAGGGCTGTGGGACAGTGGTGGCATAGCTGCAGTCAGCTCTTCATGCACCCAGGATGGTGGATGAGAAGGATCTGTGCCAGTGCCCGGGAAACCCATTTGGAAGTGAAAGCAGCTCCTTCCAAAGGATGTGTATATAGATATATGTACACTCTACACAGGGAGTGTATCTACTGGAATTTTTCCAGTGCTGGGGTTATGGGTATGGATTCCAACCCAACAGCCACCCAAGAACCAGTTTGTAGGCTCTCTTTGGAAGCTGCCCTTGAACAGTGAGCTTTTATGCACTTTGTGCTTTTTGCTCACACTTTTTGCAAGTGTATATAAAACATAGCTATTGGTTTAATCCTATATATTCAATATATATACGCTTCACTGTATAGCTCAGTGTTCTGAGAATGAACCCCACATGGCAGTGGACTGGCCAATTGTTTCTGACAGTTTTGTTCGTAGACTCCTGAGTTATTCTTGCCTGAGGACAGAACAGCTGCAAGGGGAGATTTATCCTGTGGAGACTAAAACCAACTCCCCAATAACATTGGGATTGCAGGAAATCTTTAAGTAGGAGATATCCTTGGCACCAGCACCCCAAGGAGATAGTAGGGTGCATGTGTACCCTATCAGGGAGGTATCCCATCAGGGAATACCCCTTGTGCAGTGCAGTGTTGGGTGGTACAGGGCAGGATCCAGACCTGGGGCTGGACAAGCTGTTCCACTGTTCTCCAGAGAAACTGCTGCTACTTCTTCTGCCACCTGTATCTAAGGACACCAGAATCTTGCAAGGAGGTCGGTGGGGAGAGTGCAATCCCTCCAAGGGACTTTTCCCCTGCTTTCACTTCTACTCTCCATGAGCAAGTTCCTGCCTGTGCATTTTCCCAATCTGCTTCACCACGAGCTGCAAAAGGCAAGGTGGAGAGCAGACACAGGCAGTGACTACTGTCAAGGCAAACAATGGTTTAAAGCTATTTTGAGCTTTGTGGAAACAATTTATTTTGGTTTTGTGGCCCCAAAGAAGAGCAAGCCTCTGTCTCCACCACAGGATCTGTTTAGTCTTGAGTGGCAGATAAGCCTCAGAGGCTGCACCCAGCCTGGTGGGCACTGTGGGACATTCTGCCTTCTCTTGGCTCCCACAGTGAGTGTTGTAGGGCTCAAGATGTGTCTGTGGCAGCTAGAGTAAACATTCAGAACCAACTAACATCTGCCTGGTGCTCTCCAAGACAACTTTGGAGTTTTATTTCCAACTCTTGAGGTCTCAAGTGGGAAATTCACTTTGCTCCATGGGCAAATTGATCGGACCCCAGTTAGGAAAGCAGAGGATATGGGTGGGATATCCTCTGTGTGGGCTCCTGGAAGTCCCATACTGGTAGTTTCTGAAGCCCACTGCAGTTTCTAAAATAGTCTGTATGGCAAAGGCTCTCTTGATGATGAACAGGGTAAGTGCCAGTCAACCAGTGTTATTTTTGTGTAACTGATTGGAACTACACAGACTGAATTTAATTTCATGATTAGCTATGCCAGGAGACCACAAGTATTGGATAGGTGCCTTTGTTAAATGAATCTCATGGAAATAATTACTGGCTCCAAGAGAAGGGGGTTGCATTTTCAAATCCAGATACAACTGGGGGGTGTGGGAAGGACATTCATCCTGCACACCAAATCCAGATGAAAACCCATGGCCAAGATGCTTGGTGAGAAGTGCCCGTGCTGAGGCCAAGGATGGCACCCCATGTTTGTGCCCACCTCTGGGATCTTGGGAAAAGGATCTGTGCAAGCCCCCATGTGCTAGCACTGCTGCATAAGAGGTGCCCCTGCCTTGAGCCTTAGCCAAAATCTGACTTGTTTTTATGGCCAAAGACACGCAGGCTGGACATGCAATTTCCAGAGCTGGATGTCTGTAGCAGCATTTGCACACAGGTGTGGCCATTTTCCAAGGCAGCTCTCACCTTGCTTCTTCATGGCATGTGTCCTGCTCTTTCCACGTGCCTTGATAAGTCAGTGCATGAGCCCATCTATACAACATCTATACAATATGCATCTCTTACCATAAACCTTTTCTGCCATAGATTAAAAGGAACCAATTTCTTTCGCCTCTGTTGTAGGGAAATGTCAGAAGCAGGGACAGCTGGCTCAGCTGAAGTGAAGGAGTCAGATGAATATGCATGATGCCAAGGCATTATTAACCTTGTGGATTTAATGTTGGACATTTGACCTTTCTTCTCCCACCTCTCTCCCCTTTGTGGATGGCTGTCCCTGCTGGACACACCTCTCGTTGTGAATTGAGAGATGTCACACCGTGTTGTTCACTGTGCATGTCAGCACGTGAGCGCTCTGAGACAATTAATCACTCCAGTCCTGACTGAAAATTCTCAGTCCTTCAATTTTCTGGATGCATTTGACTGAGTAATGTCCTTGCAGAGACGGGGGAAAGAAGAGTTTCCAATTCATTTGCAGATATTTGATGATTTTAAAAGCTGTTTTTGTGAAGCACCTCATAATACAGAAGGTTGCATGGCTCCATATCATGAAGGAAAACCCAGGCAGCACAGCTCTTCAATCCAAACAGGCATAAACCAGCTGGCCAATGACAGGCTCAGCTCTCACACAAGTCAGGCAGCAGCTAAAGGGATCAATTCTCACCTGGTACAAAGGTGTTTGGGTCAGAGAATCCGGTCATGCTGGAGCTCTCTTTGAAGCAGGGGAGCTGAGGTGTGTTAACCTGCACTGAGCCTGGGAATCAAAGAGGCTTCAGGTGCCAGGGCTCTTTGGGCTTCAGGCTAGAGAAATAATAAAGGATCACATAAAGCATTCTGATATTAAACAGCAAAAAACTTACTGGAAGAAGAAGAGTTACTTTTTATTAAAACACCTGCTGTTCCTTGGCTGCAGAGCTCCTGATTACATGCTTTTCCTATCCTCCCTTATATGCTTTCCCCCTCCTCAAGCTTCACTCCCTGATGCCCTTTCGAGGCCACACATCTTCATTCCTTGCTGCTGTGCAGGGAATGTGGCCCTGACTACCCCAACGTGGGTGTGCTGCACTGCAGGGGTTGCTGGTGGGATAAGATCTGCAGAGATTGCTGTAACAAGAGGCCTCCCACTATAATACAAATGTCCATTTAAATTTTTTTGCTAAATGTTGGCTATCATAATGAGCTACTATGTATTACAGTACTGGCTTAATTTCCTTCTCTGAATTTGGTCCCTTCTGGTGCTGGAGCAAGGTTTTATCTGTTTGTATCACTGCATCATCATCAGATGGGGTCTATAGGCACTGACTGTCCTCCAACAGCCCATCTCCTCACCTGGAGGCTGTAGTTAGGGTTATGGTTGCCATGGCGGTGGCAAGACAATTAAAATGGCTTTATAATCAGCTGAAGGTACTGACTGTTTCCAGGATACTATATATCCTAATCAATCTCAGCTCCAACAGACCTTGGAGCAAAGCCAGATCCAATGACAGCAGTTGGTGGCATTTAATTTTTTTCTTTCTCCTCCAGCCCCCTAGGGTTAGCTTTCCTGCATGGGTTTGCAGCTGCAGTTCAAGGTGAAAAAAAAAACCTCCATCGTTTCTGGCTGTGGTATCTTTTGTCCTGCAGCCTTTGATTTGGGCCATGCAGCACAGAAAATGTGTGAAGTTACCACCATTCCTCTGACCTCCTGACCTGCCAGAAGCTGAACTGGCTGCTTGGCATCGCCTGATGTGGGTGCTGCCTTTGTGATGAGTGCAGGGAATAAGGGATCTCTTTGTGGAAGGCTCCTCCTAACAGGCTGTGCTTCTCCCCTTGCCAGGCCATTCCCTGTGGGTGGTGGGGGCTGGAAGCAATATGTTGGAAGTCACACTGTATCCCAACAGCTTGGGATTCAGAGCTGTCAAGCAGTGGCTCATTGTTAGTACAACTTCTTCCAGAATGCCAGAAAAAGAAAAGGAGACTTGAAACTTTTTATGACCTGCTGACACATGAGTCTGGTAGGAAACTGACTGTGAATCTGGAGAAGTAGTGAAGGGGTTTGGAAATCTGCTGCTGCTGCTCATTACAGGGTTGTTTTTTCCTACAGGTAGCAATGGGAGCCAGAGGGCTCCTCCAATTTACATCTGGTTGTTCCAGCTGGCTTACATGGATCAATTTTGTGGTGTAGGTGCTGCCCTGTGCTTGGTCAGCATTTCTTGGGAGTGTATAGTATTTTTGTGAGGGCTTTTTGTATTTTTGCCATGGTTCAGGAACAGTTGAATTCCCGTTTTAGAGAGTTTCTGACCTGCATGAGCCCTGAGGAGACTGTATAGTCCCAGGTAGGAGGCTGAGCCAGCTGTGTCCTGAAAGTCTGGATGGGTTTGCAATGTGAGACTACAGGATGGCACAAAATGCCACTCCTGACTGCTGCTACTAAGAAAACTTAGCTCAGGGCTGCTCTGCGTGGCACTGGGCACTTCCCCCAGTGCGGGTGCTACAGTGGGTTTCAATTGCAGGGCTATTCTGCACTTTGTGGTGACAATGTCTAGCTCAATGTTCTTAACTTTTTCTTGTATCCTCACCTACAAACCAAACGCTTAAAGCCTCAACAACTATCAGCATTAAAATAAAATTAACTTGAATCTAACTTAGGTTTATGGCCCTGCTTAAACCTTCCAGAGTTGTGACCCCTCTTTTGGAAGCTGTGATGTCTTTGCAATCAATCAATCAAGCAATCAATCAATTCCATGCCATCAATGACTGCAATGCCTTTGCTTTAGATAATCAGACTCTGCACAAATCTCCTGAATTTCTAGCATGCCCATAGATTTGCTAGCTCTGCACTCTGTTGGGATTTACCTGATCCTTCCAGCTGGAAGAGTCTGCCAACAGCCTCCACTTCACAGAGGGGACCCTCCACCCAGGCCACTGCTTCTGGCATCTGCTGAAACAACAGATTTGGAAGCATTAGCCTGCTCCATTAGTCTCCAGGTCAGAGAGTCAGTGAAAGTCTCCAAGATATACCAAAAACCTTGTCTGGAGACTCTCCCTTAAGGAGCCTGCTACCTTCAACACTTACTCAGTGACCAAAGACAATAGCTTGAAGCACCCCTAATTTCCAAAGATAAGCAATGTAGCTATGTAAATGAAAAGTTGCAGGTTTCCTTAAAGGCTCTGAACATATTTTTTCCATGACTCCCCTTCACACCATTAGGTCTTTCTGGCAGCTCATTTTGGATGATTTTGTTTCAAAATATGTTTAGAAGCTTAGGTTCTAACAAAGGATAATAATTACCCAAGTAACAATGAACTTAACCAACCACCCAAGGAGTTGGAATGATTTACAGCTTTCAAAGGAGCTGATGCTAGCTTGCCTTTTGTCTTTCTACTTAATGCCTCTCTAATGTTCTTCTCTGGACACAATGCCTTTATGAACTGTTTTTTCTCCATCTTTTTTTTCTTCAATAGATTGCCAAGTCCCTCCACCACCTAATTCTCTGCATACAAAAGAAGATTTAATATCCTCTAAATGACTATAAAGAACAAACCTACCAGATGGCAGACTTCATTGCTCAAGGGGGATGCAGGCTGCTTCTCTTGGAGAAGCATTACAATGTGGTTTCAAAAGACAGAGCCATTAGATGTATTCATATTTTCCTTAATGGGATGCTGTGAGGTAACTCAGGAAAGGTGTAAGAAGAGGGAAATACATTTTGTGATCTAACAGAGGAAACAAATGGAGCTACATGAGATGCCTTTTTGCTAATTTCTTGAATCTCTCTGAGAAACATCTTGACTGTGACCTTGAGCATCTCTGCAAAACTTTTGAGATGTGGTATCTTGATGCTATGTATGATTTTACAAACTCAAAGAAAGGTTTAAGAATGTTACTAGCATTCAAAGACTTCTTCTCCAGATTTAAAACAAGGATGTTGCTGACATATAATCAATGCTCCTCAAGAAGAAACTGTTCTGTTTCATTCTCTTTCCATTTTTCCTATGCCAGAAGCTGACAAGATTAGTTGATTAAAAGGACTTTTTTAAGAACAAATGTTTGCATCTCAGTTATTTTCCAAGTATTTGGCTGAATAATTCATCTGATACATAGCTAAATCATTTATCTTTGTAGATTATCTGAGAAGAGATCACAATATTTATGTATGGACCTATTGCTCAGACTTATTTGCTAAATAATTTATTGGAATAATCTGTGCTTTGTATCTCATTTGTGTCCAGTTCTTTGGAAGATGTTGGTATTCTGATGATGTGATGTGTTTCTGTTCCCAAGTGGGTGAGTGTAACTTTCTGGAATTATTTTGTGATGTAAGTGGCTGTTATTATGAGTCTGAAATGTGTTTTCATGCTAAATTCACACTTGGTGAGTATTCCTTCCAGAAAATGTGTTCCCTAGGATAACTGTGGAAAGCAAACACAAAAAAAGGAAGGAAAGCAGTCAAAGCAAATCCATAAAAAGATTCAGATGCACAGAAATGTGTTTGCAGGACACACTTATCTCTGCTGTGAAGCAATGTGATAAAGGAGACCTCAGATTTACAAGGCAGAGATGATTATATGCCAACCAGCTACATATCTGTCCTGTGTGGACAGCTTGAATGATGATTTGCAGCCAGGCCTGCTACCAAACAAATGTGACCTACAGTCACTTGTGTTCTCCTTGGGATGTAGGTTACACAGCAAAGTACCAAGCACAGCAAAGTGTAGCATTACATATCAAATGAAAGAGAAAAGATAAAAAGGGCATATTAATGGAGAGGCAACAATCTTGGTATTAAGGATGAAGAAAATAGGGTATTTTATGTGTCTCCAAACTGACACAGTAGCCTGTTGTAACAGCCACTACCTGATACCTTGAAAGCAAGAGAAAAATTTCCATCATGATTTAGTGATCAGCTTTCACACTGAATTTGGAGATCTGATCTCCTTATCTTTGCAAGTGCTACTGGGAGACCTGCTTGGTAACAAGAAAAGAATTCAACCTAACAACAGCCCATTCATCCTGGTGCTGTGTCAGGCAAAACCCAAGCCTTTATCTAGAGTACTAATTCTCTACAGACCTTTGCTTCAAGTCGTATTTGCAGCGCACCAAAATGTATTTTAGCATGGGCAAAGAGAGAGCTTACTGTCACAGAAATTCAGTTGAACTGCGTTTCTCCCCACCATGAAAAAGTAGATTCAAATAATATACTTGTCACAATATAGCTCCATAGTCATATAGCTCCATGGGGAAAATCAACTATTCTGGATTTAATCCCAGCTACTAATCGGGAAGACAGCTTGCAGTTTTCTCCCTCTCTGGTACCCACATATATTTCTAGATTTTAATGATGTCTTTGGGTCATCTATAGAAAAGACATTAACTGCTTTAGATCTTCTGCCACATCTATACAGGGGTGGTATTTTTCATCACATAAATATGTACATTGTACACTCTATGTCAAACTCGCTGGTGCACCCTGCTTATTTATCACAGTCTAATGTGCTTCTCTTGACAACCCCTTGTGCATATGCTGTTTTCTCGGTACTTGGGAGATATCCTGAGGTTCAGTGGTCCCTTCCTCTATTCTGTACTCCACAAATTTACTGGCAGTAATTTGTGGGATGCCTTTCCAAAACTACAGGAATACTGGTCTGGAGGCGTAAGCGTATTAAACTGCCGAACTCCCGTGATTCACATCCTTTCCTGACACCCATTAATGTTCCTGGCACCATTTTCAAATTACTCTTTGGCAGATGGAGGACATGCTGCTAAGTGCTATGATTATGAGATTCATTAATATGGACAGAATTATGCACATGCATTTGTATTTGGGCAGGCAGAAGAATTTACATCTGAGGTTTCCAAAGACACTGGATACTGAGGTGATACACTGCAGGAAATGATACCAGAGGAAGACGAGATAAAATTTTGTGGAGAAGTTACATGAAGCTGTTTTGCTTGATGAAATTTTTGTTTTGGGGCTCACCTAGGCAGCAACAACTGGTGAGAACAGGTAGTGGTTCAGAACTGGATGGTCACTGCCAGTGGCAAAGCTTTTGGATGACAAAGACCAATTAGATCTGTGAGCAGAGCCTGGAGCTACAGGAGAGGAGTGTGAATGTGCCCATCCACGTGGGCAACCACACCACCGTTACCTCTGGCATCTCACTGCTGATCAGGAGCTCATCAGCCAGGCTTGGGAGATCAGCTACACAAATGTCACAGGGATTTGAAATGGGGAGATTTCTGCTCTGTCATGTTAAAAGCCTGGAAATGTGCAAGAGTTGGAGCTGGCTTTGAGGGTTGTAAATGGCAGACACACATACCTGGTCTTTTCCAGGTATGCTGTGATGCTGTGTTGTTGCAAAAAGAGGTCTGGGTGCTGGAATGGAGAGGGACTATTTGCTTCTAGAGATATGAACATTATAACTCTTTTTGCTATGGGCATCTGGACTCAGTGTATGCTCTGTTTCCCCGGCCAGGGAGGCTCTTTGTTGGTGGTTTCAGCATGAAGGAAGAATTATTTAGCTTTGTGCAGAGTGGTTGCAGATGATCACTGGCATGTACTTCAGGAAGATGGATAGGAGGGAGGTGGTACTTCATGGGAAGGGTGGGTGTTTCTCATCATGATGTGCTTCATGTGATAAGTGCCTGCAGGTTTTTTGCACATCCATAAGAAGATTTCCTGAAGGAAATGTTGGAGGAGGAATGTGAGTGGGAGCAGGAGGAAGAAATTTAATGTTTTAGGCAGATGGGGAAAATGACCAAAATAATCATGACCACAAGATACTGGATGTTTGGTGTGCTGAGGACAGAGAGTGATTTTTGGCCTATGAATGCACTGTAACCAGGGAAATGTCTTGCTCTTTGGAGTATTGATAGTGTGTGGGCATGATCTGTCACTTAGGGGTTGAGCTGGATCTACGTGACCTTTTCCAGTCAAATGCACCAAAATTATTTTGAGTGATGAAAGTAATACATGATGTGTTGAATAAAACCTCAAAGAGTGCAGTGAGGAAGCACACAAACAGAACAGCTGTGAGTGAGATGCCTGGTTGGACTGAGGACATACAGGATCACAGAAAGGTGCCAAAGTGAGGCTGGCAGTAATGAGAGCCCAAGGGTGGCACATGCCCTGGAGTTCCATGGGATTCTCCATGCCAAATCCTGTCTTCCCAGGTGTTTGTGTGCACTGCCCATCCTTCCAGGGTACCTCATTCCCATTCTTTGGCAGCTCGTCAGGAAGTGCTATCTCCCTGCTGTCTCTGTAGCCCCTCTGATGAGATGCATTCTGTTGGGATGCCCTGGCACAGATTCTCCAACTTATTTTTCCCATTCAGGTACCTGTCAGCCTCCCTGTACAAGATAATGCTTCTTTCCACACAGGTTGCATGCTACAAGTGCTAAGGGACATGATAAAACATCTAAGTGCTTATTGTCCATTCCCAGTTTCCATGGCAACCATGATAAAACATTTCTTTTCCCACATTTCTGGAATGCCATTCACTTCCTTTTTCCCCACTCCTCAGTTCCCTTCAGGAGGAGACAATGCTCCCTCTGCTTCCTCAAGGACAGACAGCTGTGGCAAAGGCTCAGTGCTGCCCACATCTCCAGGACAGATGTGACAGGGCATGGGGCAGCACAGGGTACCTGGTACATCAACTCGTCCCAAACTCCCAAGACCCAAACAGGTCTTGTCTGAAGGTAGAATGATCACTCCAGGGCCACACCAGGAGCCAGCTTAGCCCTCCTTGTGCCTGCAGGTATGGAAAGGGGAAGCCAGCTCTCTCACAGAGGAGCAGGTTTGCCTTGCTGGGGTGTGCTGTGCTGTCTGGGCTTTGATTTCCCCTACACAGGACCTACAGAGCAGCACAAGTACACTGCAAATTAACTGAGTTTCCTGAGCACCCTAAAATCTGCCTGCATCTTGGTCAGCCTTGGGAGCTCTGTTGTGGGAGCTCAGTGCTGACAGCTCATCTTCTTAATCAGCTGAGTGAAATAATGAGTTGGAGAACCTTTCCTAGAGAGTTTTTCTGTCTGGGATGTGTTACTGTTATACACATACTGGGTTCACAGTGTGCTTAACTATTCAATCAATGTGTTGTTGGTCACTGAACCCTGCATTGTGTGAGCCGCTGCAGGTGTGCTGAGCTGAGCAAACTGCTGGCCATGTGGGAATGGGATGTGAGGGCAGCAAGCCTGGATAACAGCTGCAGGGTGGTGGTAGGAGGCAGAAAACCTGAAAGTCTTGGCTGACTTCATTTTGAGTTGTGCAATGCATTTGGCGTCTTCTCTCAGTTAACAAGTTGAAAGGACAAGAGAAAATGGCCTTAAGTTGCACCAGGAAGAGATTTAGATTGGATATTAGGAAACATTTCTCACTGAAACGGTGGTCAAGCACTGGAATGGGCTGCCCAGCAAAGTGGTGGAGTCACCATCCCTGGAAACGGTCAAAAACCATGGGATGTGGAACTTGGAGACATGGCTTGGTTGTGAACACAGTGATGATGGGTTAATGGGGGGGACTTGATGATCTTACAGGTCTTTTCCAACCTTAATAATTTTGGGATTCTATGTACAGGAGGAAAGAGGGCTGAATGTGACGCAAATAAGGAGTCAATACCTGGAGAACAGAGGTTTTATATATTATCCTAGTATTTGAACACATACTGTATAGTTCACATGTATTTAATACTTATCTGCTACTGGAGGCTGTCTCTGCACCGCATTTGATGAAGCTCTTCTCAAGGCATTTGAGTGCATTGCTCAAATCTGGTAGGTCTCTGCCCATCACTGGCTTCCTCTGCTAATAACCACCTTGGCAGATCCTGGGGCACTTCTGAGGTGAAAAAAAAATAAGATGCTGGAAGCAAATTTTGTCTTGTTCCTCACTGGCAACAGGGTGGTCTGGGAAAAGAGTCTGTCCCAGCACTGTCCTTAATTTGTTCAGCACACTGATAATGTCAGGGAAGATACATGCAGAAATATAGCCCAGCCCCTCATAAACTGAATAAAGAGTGGGACCACTGCCTGCCTGCCTGCCAGAGAGGTCTTTCCTTCCTGCAGCACTGCACTGGCTCCAGGAGAGCCATCCCTTCCCTGTGGCTCTCCTTGTGCTCCTCTCCAGATGGAGATTGAATGCAGCTCTAGAGAGGCAGCCTCCTCAGGCCCCTGCAGGGTGTTCAGTGTGGCTGTGCAGTGCTGCTAAACCAGCATGCTGCTCTCAAGCCCTGGGAAGTGACAGCACCAGAGAGCTGGCACCTAGGCAAGGTGTCACTGGAGCTGTGGTATGCCCACATGGTACCAAGGAGGTCAGTCTGATAAGGAGCAATCACTTGGCTAACATGCTTGGAAACATGGCATAGATGCCAATGTTAGTACCAGAGCTGGCTGAAGACCAGGAATTCTGGTTCACCAAAAGGAACATTTTTCCTCCTTCCCCCTCCCTCTGAGTTTCAGGAAACTGGGTCCAGACCCTTTACCTCAAGGCTTCTTAGCCCAGGAAAAGACTTTCCAAATACATCTTTCTGATTGCCCAGTTTGCAACACCCCCAGCCCAGGGATGTTAGGGATCCAGAGGAAAGCACCCCAGAGCCTTGGCTGAACCTAACTCATTCTATCTTCAAGTCCTGCAGAAAGAAGCTGTTCACCTGGAACTTTGCTGGAAAGTTTCCAGCCAACTGGAATGAGTTGAAATGAGCCTTCAGGAGGCCTAGACACCAAATGGCTTCACTGGGAAGTCAACCAGCACCTGTTCATGGAGGTTTCCATTGGGTCCTTTGGCATGAGCAAACAAAAGGCCCCAGGTGCTGACCATCATTTATGCTCTTTAGTCATTGCTTTCCTCCCTGTCCTGGTGCCAGCCAGGCATGGCATGGAGGGCAGTATGCACTGAGGACTGTTCCCAAATATGAGGCAGGGGGGAATAGACTGCACCAGTTTCAGCACTATTCACCCCACACACTGCCATACTTATTCCATAGCCCTGTTTTCAGAGAAATAAAATATCACCCTGCTCAACTTCAATACTATTTCAGACACTTAGAAGTGGGAAAAAAAACTAAATAAAAAGATAATTCTAAGAATACTGTATTAAGGCCATAGGGATAGCACAGGGCTCAGATGAGACCCAGAGTCAGATGTACTATGGGCTGGATATGGCTAATATGTGCTACTTGGCTTCAAAGGCAGAGAAAGGTCCCTGTTTTGATTTCATGCTTATTTCAGACCTAGACTAGCCAGGAAATTTGGCATGGAAGTGAAAAGCATGAGAACACCAGGCACTTTTTGTGCAAACTAATTTAGTCCCTCGGGTGTAATATCTCCCTCATAAAGGTTTTGTGGAAGCAAGTGGAGGTACAGAGGTGTTCTTTAGCTTGCATAACAAGTCCATAACGGTGCTAAGGATGAAGTATGCGACATTAGAGCGTCTTCGAATTACAAAGATAACCTCAATCCTGAGAGCTGAACAGCTTATCTGTACATAATGGTGGTCATTTCATGGATACTCTTATACACATTCCATAATTAAACTACTTCCTCACTATGGGACATTTACTTCATGGATTTATCCCGTAGATGTACAGTGTAAAGAGTGGGGACTGGGTGTGACACAAACTTTGGAGGATATTGGAAAAACAGGTCAAAACTAAGCTCAGACTTGCTGCAGAAGCAGGGGAAAAAGGCAAAAAGGAAGAAACAGCTTGGGGAGGAAGATATGAGGGACATGGCCTAGAACCTCATAAAAAAAAAAAGCCTTCGCCAAAGAAAAAGCCATCCTAAGGCATGGCATGCCATCAAGGGCAGGGACATGCAGCAAAGATTCGCCTTTTGCTCACCATTGAAATTGCAAGAATCCGTTTCCCTTTCGGGAAGGGAAACGGAATTTTGCGACCCCAAAAAGAAAGGCTTGCAAACACTCTGGAAAGGAGATAGGATCAAATGAAATGCAATTGAAAAAAAAAACCAAAAACCCAGAAAACCAGGAGATATCGTCTCTTCTAAACATGGTCGGTGAGGAAATGAGTTGCAGTGCAAAGGACCCAAACAGGCCAAAACTAAGCTCACAGATGCTGCAAAAGCAGCGAAAAAAAGCAAGGAGGAGGACACAACTTGGAGGGGAAGATATGAGGAATGTGGCAGGATGGTGAAAAAAAAAAACCAAAACCAAACATCCCGAAAGTCAAAGGCATCCAAAGGCAGGCCATATGCCATCAAGTGCAGGGCCTGCACCAAAACTTGCCCAAATTGATCCCCACTGAAGGCCAAAACTGAAAAGAAGGACTAAAAAACACTCCGAAATGGAGATAGCATCAAAGGAAATGCAATTGCAGAAGAAAAAAAAAGAAATTGAAATTTCCTTTCAGGGGAAAGGGAATACCCTTTCAGGAGAAGGGAATCTTGCGATTTCAATGGGGACCAATAGGGGAATCTTTGGTGCATGTCCCAGCTCTTGCTGGCATGCCATGACTTTGGATGGCCTTGACTTTGGGAAAGATTTTTTGCATTTTTTTTCCGTTTTTAAGTATCCTTGCCATGGCCCTCATACCTTCCCCTCCAAGTTGTCTCTTCCTCCTTGACTTTTTCCCCTGCTTTTGCAGCATCTGTGAGCTTAGGTTTTGCCTGTTTTGGTCGTTTGCACTGCACTGGACATAATCCTGGTCCATTTTCTTGTAGTCACTAAATCTGCCAAAATTTTTTTTTCTCTTCCAATTGCAATTCCTTTGATTGTATGTCCATTCCAGAGTGTTTCTAAGTCCTTCTTTTCTCTTTTGGCCTTCAGCGGGGATCAATTTGTGCAAGCTTTGGTGCATGCCCCTGCACTTGATGGCATATGGCCTGCCCTTGGATGCCTTTGTCTTTGGGAAAGATTTTTCTTTTATTTTTTTATTTCCGCATCCTGCCACATTCCTCATATCTTCCGCTCCAAGTTGTGTCCTCCTCCTTGCCTTTTTTTCGCTGCTTCTGCAGCATCTGTGAGCTTAGTTTTCGCCTGTTTTGGTCCTTTGCACTGCAACTCATTTCCTCACCGACCATTTGTTGAAGCCACTAAAGCTCCCGATTTTCTGGGTTTTTTGGTTTTTTTTCAATTGCATTTCATTGGATCCTATCTCCTTTCCAGAGTGTTTGTAAGCCTTTTTTTTCAGGGTCGCAAGATTCCCTTTCCCTTCCCGAAAGGAAATGAAATTTCCTTTCGGGAAGGGAAAGGGAATCTTGCGATTTCAATGGGGACCAATAGGGGAATCTTTGGTGCATGTCCCAGCACTTGCTGGCATGCCATGCCTTTGGATGGCCTGGACTTTGGGAAAGATTTTTTGCATTTTTTTTCCTTTTTTTAAGTATCCTTGCCATGGCCCTCACATCTTCCCCTCCAAGTTGTCTCTTCCTCCTTGACTTTTTCCCCTGCTTTTGCAGCATCTGTGAGCTTAGGTTTTGCCTGTTTTGGTCCTTTGCACTGAACTGGACATAATCCCGGTCCATCTTCTTGTAGTCACTAAATCTGCTAGTTTTTTTTTTTTTTCTTCTAATTGCAATTCCTTTGATTGTATCTCCATTCCAGAGTGTTTGTAAGTCCTTCTTTTCTGTGTTGGCCCTCAGCAGGGATCAATTTGGGCAAGCTTTGGTGCATGTCCCTGCACTTGATGGCATATGGCCTGCCTTTGGATGCCTTTGACTTTCGGGATGTATGGTTTTGGTTTTTTTTTTCACCATCCTGCCACATTCCTCATATCTTCCCCTCCAAGTTGTGTCCTCCTCCTTGCCTTTTTTCCCTGCTTTTGCAGCGTCTGTGAGCTGAGTTTTGGCCTGTTTTGGTCCTTTGCACTGCAACTCATTTCCTCACCGACCATTTGTTGAAGACACTAAACCTCCAGATTTTCTGAGTTTTTTGGTTATTTTCAATTGCATTTCATTTGATCCCATCTCCTTTCCAGAGTGTTTGTAAGCCTTTCTTTTCAGGGTCGCAAGATTCCGTTTCCCTTCCCGAAAGGAAATGAAACTTCCTTTCGGGAAGGGAAACGGAATCTTGCGATTTCAATGGGGACCAAAAGGGGAATCTTTCGTGCATGTCCCAGCACTTGCTGGCATGCCATGACTTTGGATGGCCTTGACTTTGGGGAAGGTTTTTTTATTTTTTTATGAAGATCCAGGCCATGTCCCTCATATCTTCCTCCCCAAGTTGTGTCTTGCTCCTTGACTTATGCCTTGCTTTTGCAGCATCTGTCAGTTTAGTTTTCGCCTGTTTTGGGGCTTTGCACTGCACTGGACATAATCCCGGTCCATTTCCTTGTAGTCACTAAATTTGCCAAATTTCTTTGTTTTCTCCTCCAATTGCATTTCATTTGATCCTATCTCCATTCCAGAGTGATTGTAAGTGCTTGTTTTCTGTTTTGGCCTTCAGCGGGGATCAATTTGGGCAAGCTTCGGTGCATATCCCTGCACTTGATGGCATATGGCCTGCCTTTGCATGCCTTTGACCTGGGGATAGATTTTTTTCTTTTTTTTGTTTTAAGTATCCATGCCATGTCCCTCATATCTTCCTCCCCAAGTTGTGTCTTGTTCCTTGACTTATCCCTTGCTTTTGCAGCATCTGTCAGCTTAGTTTTGGCCTGTGTTGATGCTTTGCACTGCAACTCATTTCCTCACCGATCATGTTTAGAAGACATGAAATCTCCCGATTTTCTGGGTTTTTGGTTTGTTTTTCAATTGCGTTTCATTTGATCCTATCTCCTTTCCAGAGTGTATGTCAGCCTTTTTTTTCCGGGTTGCAAGGTTTAGTGACTACAAGAAAATGGACCGGGATTATATCCAGTGCAGTGCAAAGCACCAAAACAGGCCAAAACTTGTTGTATTAAGCACGTTTACAAGAATACTTATACATTACAGTAATATATTATAATAGTATACACAATACAACAATACTTCTATATTACAGCAATACATTACAACTTATACATTATAGCAGTTACATTGTCACAGCATCTATCTCTTCTTGTCGAGGCGGTCATAACACAAAGCAGAGACCTCAAATGTCCCAATATTATACACATTTACAACAATACTTACATATTGCAGTAATACATTACAACTTGTATTGCTAATTGGTGGCTCACTTACTTCCAGGTGTCTTGATTGGAAGAAATCAGGTCCGGACCTCCTTGTGGCTTCCACCTGCCACTCTCAGCTACACCAACGCCTCCTCCCCCACTCCGTCCCAGTGGGTCACAGTTGCCCTATACACTTTACAGCAATACTTATACACTACTTTCCTGAAGCATGCAGCCAAAGCATCTGCAGCTAATCCAGAAGCGATCCAACGAAGGATATTGCTGCCAAACTGCCACAGAGCCCTGACATGTCCATAGCTTCTCCAACCCAATTGCTAGGTGTTGTCTTATATACATTTACAATACTACTTATATATTACAGCAATACATTGCAACAGTTCCATTACAGAGTCCATCCCCTCCAGGGGCTTTTCCTGAAGCACACAGCCAAAGCATCTGCAGCTAATCCAGCAGCGATCCAATGAAGGATATTGCTGCCAAACTGCCGCAGAGCCCTGGCATGTCCATAGCTTCTTCAACCCTTCTCCTGGGGTCGATCCTCTCCTGGGATTATCCCCTCCAGGGGAACTCACCATCTTCTCCTGGTTTTTACAGCAGCCTTCTCCTGGTGCTGTCTTTTGTAGCACTCCTGGTTCTCACAGCAGCTATCCAGCTCTTTCTTGCAGCAGCCTTCTCCTGGTTCTTGCAGTCTTCTCCTTCTTCTTGCAGCCTTCTCCTGCAGTCTTCTTCTGGTTCTTGAAGTCTTCTGACTCCATTCTTTTATGCTACTTGTTCGTAATTGCTTATAGGTGTGGTTCTTAATTGGCCCCAGCTGCAGCTCATTGGGGGATAAGATTACATACTGTGCCCCCTTACAATTCTCCCTACAAAAACTAAGTTGACAGATGCTGCAAAAGCAGGGGATAAGTCAAGGAGCAAGACACAACTTGGGGAGGAAGATATGAGGGACATGGCATGGATCCTCATAAAAAAAAAAAAAACCCTCCCTGTAAGTCAAAGCCATCCTAAGGCATGGCATGCCATCAAGGGCAGGGACATGCACCAAAGATTCCCCTTTTGGTCCCCACTGAAATTTCATTTCCTTTCGGGAAGGGAAACGGAATCTTGTGACCCCGAAATGAAAGGCTTCATAAATAATCTGGAATTTTCCCTCCTCTAGTTGGCAATTAATTCATTTGAAATTAGTCTGAGTTCCTGAGGTTTATTGAAGGAAAGGTTTTAGAAAAAGGATTTTAAGAAAATGGATTTTAAGAAAAGGGCTAAAGAAGGGGTTGGTTACACAACTAATTTCACATCATAGCCATGAGCAACTAATCTATCTCCCAGCCATTCCTATTACATCTAAATAGACCTTTTGTAATGAAGCATTGAGAAGTGAAAGGGGGGGTTAATGTACCACTCCGCCACTGCTGAAGGTGTGACTTGCAATTTGATGGAGGTCACATAGGAAAACAAGCATGGTTGCCTCAGTTGATTCTTCAGGGTATGTCCAATGCTGAATTTTCCTGAAATCTGCAGATTTTGCATTTGTTAAAAATCTGCATAAATGATGTTGAGAGAGGAGATTGTAATGAACCTGTTATGCAGGCAAAACAACACATTTGTACCTCTTGCTTTTATTTAAGACTGGACCCTTTTTACCTGGGGTTTACCTTTCTGGTGTGATCTGTTTTCCCCCTCTCAGATAATAGCTACCCAGGGGCCAGTGAAATGTATGAATGGGGCTGAGTTGGAAAGGGTAGCCCTACAGATATGCTGGACTGGGTCAATGATGAAGGTGAGCAGATTAGGCTACATAAATATTTCAAGAGCTATAATTAGGACTAACATGACCTCGCTCCCAAGGTTCATTATTATACATGCACATGGCAGAAAAGCAACTAATCATGATCTTTCTCCACTTGGTTTTTCCTATGTTTTTGACAGAGTGTTTTTCACTCCCTAAGGTGTTCCTGGCTGGCACTGCCTCCCTAGGAGGGGACAGGAGATTTGTCATGGCTTTTTGTGTGACCAGAAAAAAATCCCAGAAAACTTCCAAAGCAAGCAGGAGATGTTTTCTCCCACCCTGGCATCACCCTGTGCTGCTGGGATCTGGGGCAAGGAAGCAGAGGTTTCCCTGCATGGTGAAAGCTCTCATCCGAAGCCCAGCAGGACTTGAGGAGCCCTTGCTGAGGACACCCTGTGTCCCAAGATCACAGTCACAAAAATACCCTCCTCCTGTTGGGATGACTCCAGCCCATCCTTGACCTCAAGACCATGTATTTGCAGCTCCAAGGCTCAGCTGTCACACCTGTCCTCAAGGCATGCACTCTCCCAAGCTGCAAACACTGCAGTTGATACAAAGCACAATATCCTATTTGCTTAGCAACACACATTTCCATGAACACCTTACACCATGAGGGTCACTGTTGTCCCAATGCTCTTTAACTGATCCTAATGCCAGGTCTCCTCCTGGGATGGAGGGAACAGCGACACAAGGGCCAGTGGGACAGCCCGTGGGCTGGGCCACCGGGGCAGCCATCCTGGGCTTTATGGTCCTTGCAGTGCAGCTGGAACTCGCCAGTTTGGTGCCAGAACCTCTAGGCAGGGAGAGCATAGCAGGCCAGTCACTGCAGGAGAGTTGCCTTCTCCTCCAGGAGAGCACCGAGCTGTCTTCTCCAGAAGAAGAGGATCAATGAGTGTCAGAGGTTTTTTCCACATTGCCCATGAACAGACCCTGATGTTGGGTGGGGAACTGTCATGGTTTGACGCTGGCACAATGCCAGTGCCCCATGAAAATACACTTTCCCTGGTGTTTGCTGTGAAATGTGACCAGGAAATAAGCAAAGCAGGCTTCTAGCTTAGGAATAAAGGAAAGAAAACTTTATTAACTACACTACAACTACATATAAAAAAAAAAAAACCACAGGGAAAATGAAAACCTTGCAAAAAACATTTCCTCCTCCCCCCACCAAATTCTCCCAATACAATACATCTCTCCCCCAAATTCCCAACTCTCAATCCATCACCACCCTTCAGACAATCAATCCTCAGTTCAAGAGGAGAGGAGTCTTCCTTGTGCCATAGGCTTCCCCTGGAAACACTGTTGAAACCTCGTGTGTTTCCGTGTCACTCGTGGCACCGCCTGGAGTACAATCTGCTGTCGTGACCTCTTCCTTCCATGCCCAGTGCTCTCACCACTGCGCATGGACCAGAGCTGCTTCTAGAGTTCCCCTTTTAAGGATGCTTTGCCCAGTTCCAAAAAAGCACAGTCTCTCACTTTCGGGACCACTGTTCCCCCAAATTTGGTCACCCCCTGGGGCTGAGGGGTCTCAAGAAAACAACACTGAACTCTCTTGGCTCCAAGCCATTGCCTTCCCCCTAGATGCAGTTTCTGTGTCACAGGAAAAAAAA
>NW_005054303.1:6468349-6473410 GCF_000277835.1 Geospiza fortis | reverse complement strand
CGACAGAGCTGGGCAGGGGAAGGTCTAACCTGTCTCCCAGCTGGAACCCAAAGAGGAAGTCCCAAGAGAAAGTTCTGCTTTTAACCCCTGTGTTCTCAGAGGCGTATCCAAATACCTCAATGGCCAAAACAGGTGCCAGTTTCAGACTCTGAACACCTATTGGCCTCTGGCCACTCCATTCCCAGAAAACCTATTTCCTGTAAACCCACGACAGGAACATATCCATAAATTCTGTCTGCAGCATCCATCCCATGTGAGGTTGCTCTTGGTGGGGCCCAGCCTCTGCAGGGTTTGTGGTGTGGGTCAGGGCTCAAGGCATACACACACACACCCACACACCACATTTTTAGACCTGCAGCTTTTCCAGACATAGCATTTTAATTATCTGTTTATGCCCCTTCCCACCATGCACACAGCTCAGTTTGGACGACATTTCCATTGAGAAAGACTTACTGGTCATCTGACCCAAGAGAAAGACAGAAAGAAGGAGGTGGAGTGGAAGGGAACATGTTCCCAGAGAGTTGAGAAGCTGATGAGCACATCTGGGTTGCACTGGCCAGCAGCTTGCACCCAGGTACACTTCTCTAGAAGTAGCCACAGAACAAGAAAATTCACATACAAGCACAGGAGAGGGGAAAAAAAGGAAAAAAAAAAAGAAAGAAAAAATTAAAACAAGAAAGGAAAAAAGGTTGTTTGCTGCCCTACTCTTCCCTGTGGCTAAATTAATTGGGTCTTACTCCTGCCGTCTGTATGCCGGCAGTACTCCCACAGCACTGACTTTAATAGGAGTGCAGATTGCAGGATCAGGCCCACGGTGTCTTGGAAAAGATGAATAATAATCACTACGTGGAGAAATACTGCAGTTTGCAACTCAAAGAACACTTTAAATCTGCTTAGCAATTTGTAACGCCCACAGTAGCACACTGTGTAAAGCTGCAGTTATGAGACAAATCACTTTTCCATTAAGCACGGCTCCAGGACGTGCCTTATGGCAGCACACAGGGAGCAGGCAGAGATGGAGGGGAGGGGAACGCTGTGCATGAGGTGGTGCAAGAAGCCAAGAGGTTTGCTTTTTCCAACAGCAGCTGTGTTATCCCTTTACGGTTATTTTCTGGGCTCGCAGCAATTAATCCCCACACAGCCTGATTCCAGTGTCCACCCATCTGCAGACCCTTGTGCCACCTCTCACATCTAAACATCTCTCGGTACTGATGACTTTCCTTCAACAGCGAGCCTGGAAACAGAAAATTATATGAATTTTTTCAAATTACAGTATTTTTCTCGGTTCCAGATCTCAGTGTTGTTTGATGAAGTCTGACCCGGCCACCCAGTGTTCTGCCAGCAGTTATCTGACCTCACCTCTGCCTGAAACATCACTCTGCCAAGCCAAAACAGCCATGAAATGAGCTATGAAAGCTCATTTTTAGGGCTTTCCTCTTTCTTAAGCTTTTGAAATCCTGCTGATCTTCTGGAGGCAGAGAGCATCTCCAGATGCAATGTGTCCTCATTTGACTCTGGGCTGTTTCAAACTAGCAGGAGGCACTGAGCTGCTTGGGGTGGGAGTAAGTGACAGGTCCCAGTCTTGGCTACCACAAACTGGTTTAACTGGTAGATATAACCCACCCTTGCCAGCTCTGATCCTTTTGTCCCCAAACTCCCCCACACTGTCCAGTTATAATTCAATTAGTACCAGATGATGACAAAAAGCACCAGCAAATACAGCACCTGAACCACAACCATCAGTGGCAGGAGCCCACTTGCAACAAATTCTTCACCAAAGGCTTGGGCAGGGCTGGCTCTGAAGTGCCATGAGAGCAGAGCAGCCTGCTGAGAACAGATCTCTACTGAGAAAAAAGACCTTGGACACGCTGGAAATAAAAGTGTGGTTTGAAATGCATGGAGAAGGAGGACAATGAGCTATCTTGAAGCATCTACACAAAAGTACAATGACATTTAAGCCTGTCTAGGCCAGTGAGGAGATCCAGGCAGACTGGGGAATTAGACAAAACAGCCAGGGTCTCAGTGCAAGCTTTTATCTCATTCTTAGAGAAGGTGTTTGGAGACCTTGAATGAGAAAAAAGGGTAGCAAGATAAACAGAGCAGGCAGCTGAATCCCTCAAGATTTTAAAACAATGATCAAAGGAAAATGCAAATGAGGAACCTGCCCCCAGAAAGTCAGAGGAAACCGATTCACAGCTTGGTGGTGGGAATCAGGTTTAGAAGAGGTATTTCAGCTCCTCCAGGGAATCCAGCCTGTCCCACACCCAGAAAGCATGTTTGTGCTGTAGGGAGAACATGGGCAAGCCTTAACAGATAGGCCAAGTTTCCTTCTGCCTGGATTATGGGAAATACCAAGTGGTGGATGTAGGATGGCATGGAAGATACCTGAAAAGTAAGATATTATACGTAAAGGAAAAATTATTCTTGGCAAGGATGGTTAAATGATGAAACAGAAGACAAACTTCCCTGGTCTTCTCTCAGACTGGGGTCTGTGCTGCCACTGTGAATGTGAGAGATTCCACCAGCCACTGAGCAATGCATCTCCACTTCTAACAGAGCAAAAGAACCTCTCTACTTCTCGCAAACAATCAGATAATTTTACTTTACATCCCAGCTGAAGACAAGTTTTACTGCTGGGTTTGGGTAGTGATGGGGAGAAGCAAGAAGGTTTCATACACTCAAGGTCTCTTTGCAGACTACATCCTGCCAGCCTCAGGAGTGTTTGGCCATAATGTGCTTCAAGAGTAAGCCCTAGGTCATGAACCCTGTAGCCCTGTGCCAGAGGAGAAGCTAGGGAAATAAAAATTAAAATAAACCCAAAAAATAAAAGTGGGGGGAAAAAAATCACACAGAGATTCATAGAATGACCAGGTTGGAAGAGACCTTTAAGATCATCAAGTCCAACCCAACTCTAACACCTCAACTAAGCCATGGCATTGAGTGCCACATCCAGGGTTTTTTTAACACATCCAGGGGTAGTGATTCCACCACCTCCCTGGGCAGACAATTCCAGCAGTAATTCCAGTAATCCCATGACACAGGCTAGTCCTCAGTGACACCAGTGGCAACATCTGATTTCAAACTGGTCATGCCTTGGTTACTGCAGCATGGCCAGGGTGCCTTAACTTGCAGCTATCAGTCACCCAGGGCTAAATACTCCAAACACATCACATCTGATCATTATTTCTTCAGAAGTACCTTGAGGTTTCCCTATAGGACAAAGAGTCTACAGAACTGAATACCATGTACACAAAATACATCACCCCCCTCCATCATCATAGTGAAATTTCCCATCTCTTTTCCCCCTTGACCCACATTTTTGTAGCAGAGTGAGTGCTTTTAAATGAAGGAAACAGAATGAGGAGCAGCTGTTTGATGGCTACTGAACGGCCTGGGATGGCAGCAGCAGCCTGAGCTGAGAAGGATTAATGGGCAACACGCGCATGAGGAGGTCAGAGGTGGCAAATAAATGCCATTTATCAGAGAGTTACAGAAATAAAGGAATGAATCACATTGCTCGCATCACTATAGATGAGGTATAAATAGAGTTAATCAGCACTGAAAGCATATTAACTCAAGGAGAATTATTCATGCACTGCAGGTGTTTTCCCAATCTCTGTCCATGGAAGTAATAAGCGGGAGAAGTAATTGGTGTCCAGCCCATCTCCAGCCAGCAGCTATTACCCCTTCTGGACTGAATTAATCTTCGAAATTGCTATGCTGCTTTACAACACATATTTCAACATAATGATCTTTTACTTATTATTATTTTTGGTAGCTTGTGAGTTATAGAGATTGATAGCATCCTTTGCAAAAGAAATAATGAACCCAAGGGGAACTGATAATTCATTGAACTTTTGAACTGCCTCCGAGTCACCTCTCTGGGACTTGAAAATTATGATGTATTATTTATTGAGCCCTGACTGTGCCTCTCTCAGTGTGGTAGGAAGCTTTGGGAGAGTAATAACATCACAGGCCTGTACACATTTCCCTCAACACTTGCTAGACAGAGCCTGCTACTAATTTGCCTTTCAATAGGGGCTGCATTTTACCTTTGTAGCCAGTTTTTAAAATGACAGTTTCTGTGTGTTAGTTTCAGTGCAGACTCAAGAGTCTCCTTCTCTCTGGTCAGCCAAGCTGCTGCTCCCCAGCTGTGGCACAGGAGGTGTTTGAGAGCCCTCACAGGGAGGTTCACAGCACTGCTGTCCTCCCTGCTCCCACACCACTGCTTCCCACAGACTTCAGCAATACAAGAACAGATCCCCAAATAAGTGGATGTACCTCCTCTGGGTCCAGATCTCCCCCTGAAAGGTGCTCAGCTCTGGAACCAGACTCAGCAAAGGGCTCAAACAGAGGCTGAACACAAGCATGCACTCACCTTCCTTGCGAGCTTAGAGTTCAAAGGATCATCCCTGGCCAATTCCAAGCCCCATTTATTTCCATTGAAGTTATGAGGTGAAGACTTCAGCGGGTGCTGAGAAAGCAGCTTTCATCCACACCATTACTGCTCAGTTTTCTCACCCTCACCTCCTCATCCTCCCTCCATGGTGTCAGGGAAGATGCCAGCTTTAGGAAGGCTGACGGGACCATCCCCAACCCTTCGGGCCGTGCACTAAAAACATGTTCATGTTCCCAGCTCTCGGGGTCTCTAGTTGGTCAGTGTGACCCCAAGATAAGTTAGAAAGTCTCTTTTCCCAGCCCAGCGGTCAGAGCTCTTTATTTCTCGGTCTCAAGGTTGTTTATTGTATCTTACCTATATTTTTTTTTCTCCTGTCCAGCCGAGGTCCACTCAGCACGACAGTCAGAGGCACTAAAAACATGGCCCCACTCTGCCATTCCAAAGGCCCCACTCTGCCATGGCAAAGACCCGTTTCTTTGAACACCTGGAGCACAGCCGCAGGAGGAAGAGGGGCGAGCACCAGAGGCATCCACCTATGCCCCTTAGGTCAGGTTTAGCCTTTGATGGCAAAGGTTACTCTCCCTGGCGTGTTCACGTGTAAATAAAGGTGTTGTTAACCCTTCGAGGGCCAGCCCAGCCGTGCAGGCCGCGGCGGGGGCGGG